>NC_140588.1:397349608-398549608 GCF_964204655.1 Triturus cristatus | reverse complement strand
CTGTGCATAGGCACTGCGGTGGCAGGCCTGAGACCTCTTTTCAGCGCTACTCATGTGGGTGGCACAATCAGTGCTGCAAGCCCACTAATAGCATTTGAATTACCAGCCCTGGCACACTTAGTGCACTTTACTAGGGACCCACTGGTAAAACAAATATGCCAATCATGGATAACCAATCACAATAACAATTTACACAGAGAGCATATGCACTTTAGCACTAATCAGCAGTGGTAAGGTTCCAAGAGTCCTATAGCCAACGACCACTGTCAGGAAAAACAAAGGAGGAAGAAGCAAAAAGTTTGGGGATAACCCTGCAAAGACGGCTATTTCCGACAGCTGCTAAGATATTATTGTGACTCTCCCTTTATGTTATGATACAGCCATTTTTAGCCGGGCTTTTGTCTCTCCCTAGATGTGCCCACACTTTTATAATATGCTTAAGAATCTCTAACATGTGGATTCTTTCTGTCTGCCTACACTTCTTTCGCATATTAATTTCCCTACTGCATACACATCTCTGAGCAGTAGAGTCAATCTTGATTGTTTTTTCAAATTTCTAATTATCTATGACGTTATCCAACTTCGATTTGTTTTAGTATACCGATTTTTCGCCTATTGCTGTTGTGGCTATGTGGCAATTTGTTTGACATTTTAAATTCTGAATCATTTAAATAGCAGCAGAAAATGATAACAATTAACAGCAATTAACCTTGCTGAAGTTCTGTGTGTTTTCATTGAAAAGGAAACTTTTCAATGTAAATCCAATACTTGGCCTGGGGAATAAGCAACTGTGAGAATGAGATTTGTTTTCTTTTGCGGCTTCTTTATAATGTAATAGGGCAATTCCTGATGGTATCCTCTATTTCAAATTCATAATTAAGTATTTTGTACATTCCAATAACAATTAGGCTAAGGCTTTTGTATTGTTCTGCTTCACCTTTCTATCTGAAAATCAAATTAAAAAGAAATGATGATTCAATTTAATAGAGATTTTTACTTTCATACATTGTTTATCAGCATTATCAGTAATGAATTTTAACTGTCTTGTTTTTGCTATTCATTTGGGTACAAATTAATTGTTTTTTGTAGAGCTTCCTGCGGTGCACAGTAAAGCCCCCGCTTTTACCAACCTTCCAGAGCTGTACTCTGCAGACAGGTAAATATATGGATGTCAATAGTTAGAAAGGCACCCGGAGCAAGAAGCCGCACATTTTCAGTGTGTTTAACAAAATTATGGATTCCACTTCCTCACCATTTGAAAGTAATGATAGCCATTTGTCCTGTAGAAAGCTCAATTTCTCACCTACCTCACGTGTCCTATCACAGAATTAAGCTCCCTTTGCAGGCAATTACTGAGAATCAGGTTAAGGATTGCTTATTTTAAGGTAGCACTGAAAGATCTGTTGATGTAAGCTGTGATGTGTAAGCGTCTGTAGCAGAAAATAAGATAACCTAAAACGACACCTGTAAGAAATTGGGTTACTGGTTGATAGGGGGGAGGGTGAAAACCTCCTCAACCAGGAACCACAATCCTTGTCAGGGTGAAGTCACAGGTCACATGCAAACCATAAATGAACCCTCAAGTAGCTTAACACAGAGCAGTCAGATTTAACTTAGAGGTAATGTGTAAAGTATTTATGCAGCACCTCTAACAGTGATAAAATGAAAACTCACCACAAAAGTGATCCCACATCAGGTTAGTAAAATGGAGAGGATTTGAATAATTCAAAACAACAAAAATCCAATCAGTAGAACCAGACATATGCTGTTTTAAGATTTAAGTGAAAATAGAACCAAAAGCCACTTGTGGCTATCTAGTTGTGCAAGACCTGGAGAGATTCACAAGTTTAAGCCGACCGGGATGGAGCGCTGGTCAAATACAGGGACCAGTTTAGTCCTGCAGAAAGTTACCTGCTCAGTACACCCCAAATGCCCCATTCATGGTGGAGGGGTCTGTGAGGAGAAGGGAAGCATTGCATACAGTCTTCAATGTAGCGCAAAGAGCAGGCCTGGCATTGCAGATTGTCATTGCTGTAGCGAAAAGATCCTGTTGTCATCAGAGGCAGTTTGATCAGAGCTTCGCAATGGCATTCTCCATGAACGCAAAGTGTTGGGTTTAATGGAACTTTGCATTAGTGGGTAGTGCTAGCGACAAGCTTTTGGCACCAGCTGGCCCATTTGTGGCCACGAGGAGCCCAAAAACATCAATTTAGTTCCACTGAGACCATACCAAGGGTCCAGGGCCTGAGAGGCACTACCTAGAGGTCAGGGGCTTGTTCCAGCTGGATCTGGGTGCTGGTTCAGATGGTTGGAGGCGTGTTATGTCCCTGTGGCTCTTACCAGGAGGCCAGCAGACTAGCCACTGGAGTCACTCTGGGAATCCTGGGTTCAGGTGCAGGTCTAAATCTCTCTGACTCAAGAAGGAGGGCAGGAAGGCAGCAGGGAAGCAATCCAACAAAGCAGCAGTCCAGCAAAGCATTAGTCCACCAGAGTAGCAGCCCAGCAGAGGGGCATTTCTTTCAGCAGCATAACAGAATTATACCAAATTAGGCAAAAAGGTAGGTCTTGGTCCAGAAAGCGTGCTTTTTTTAAAAATAGTGTAAATCCGTTAAGTAGTTGCTGGGAAATTCAAAAAATAAAAATATTGATATCTGAGCACCAAGGTGGATTTGCGACTCCTCCAGAGCACAAGCTTTGTTCTGATTGGCTGCCAACACTCCAAACTAGGAAGTTTTGGCAGTCATCTACCCCCCCACACGGCCCCAGGGACCACCACCTTCCCGGGGCACACTTCATTTACATATGGGGTCCATTGCGGACCCCTGGCCCCAAGGATCTCCACCTGCCTGGGGTTGTGCAAATGTAGGGAGGGGGGACACGCGGCCAACCTCCTGGAGCCCTAGATGGCCCTGGTGAAAACCACCCCCCAGGACCGGCTCCTGCAATGTCCCAGGGTACCCACCTCTGGGACATTGCTATTTGCTATGGCAGGGCAGGAGCATGGCTCGTTTGCAGAGTTATGTGAAAAGGGGGTATGGCCTTGTATAACTCTGAGCAATCCAGCTGTGTGGGGCATACTGAAGGTACCTGGTGGGCTAGTTGGCCCCCAGGGACCCTCTGGATTCAAGAGGACTTAATTCCCCAACCCTGAATGCGCCAGGAGATGCGTTTGCACAGTGGTGGAGAAAGGGAGCATGGCTTGTGTCCACCTTTCAGCTATCCCACTGTCTGGGGCATACTAGAGGTATCAGGTAGGGTAGTTGACCTCTAAGGACCCCCAGCAGCGAAGGGGACTTTAATCCCCATCCAAGAGCAAGCCAGGAAGTGCGTTTGCAGAGTGGTGGGGAAAGGGGGTGTGGTCTGCAATAAGAACTTAGCAATCCTGCTGTGTGGGACTTACTGGAGGTAATAGGAGGGATAGCAGGCCCCAGAGGTTAACATTAGGGGCTAACTACCCCTCCTGTTACCTCCAGTAAATCCGACACTGTGGGATTGTTAAGATGTCTTCAGAGGTCACGCTCACCTTTCTCCACCACTCTGCAAAAGCGTCTCCTGGTACAGTACTGGTTGGAGGATGAAGTCCACTTTACTCCTGAGTGACTTTGGCAGCCAAGTAGCCCTCCTGGTACCTCCTGTAAGTCCAACTCAGCAGAATTCCTGAGCGCTGGTTGGACACCCAGCCCTCTTTCTCCACCACTCTGCAAATGCGACTACCAGTTAAAGAAGCATTTGTAATGTAATAGGTCTCGCATTTGCAAGAGTTAGCTCTATTAGCGTTGTACATATAAAAGTGTTTTATTAATATTTCTTGGAAAGGAGTGGATGGAGGTTGTTTGTAGTGGAATTATGTGGTATGCTGTGCAGTGAAATTATGTGAGTAGAAAGTATGTGGTATTTAGTGTACAGGAATTATTTAGAGTGGGAGTATGTGTTATGGAGAGTAATTGTGTGTTATGGTAGTTAGTGTTGTGGAGTGGTGACCTCAGGCATAGTCTTCCTCATCTGCATAGAAGATAAACTATTAACTCAATGAAACAAAAAAAGAAGGAATCACTGAGGTGCACTTCTGGACCTAGGCAGAGGTATGAGCAGGGCCACTGGAATTATACGACTGTTTGGCTGCACCAACTTTTGCACAGTTATACATTTTCCACATTAGCCACATCATTCATCATCTACTGCCTAATCTGCATATTTGAACACAAAAGCCTTGTTTCTAGCTCAAATGGATCAAACGTTACCAAAAATGCACCGACAAGTGTTACAGCTCTGTGGAAGGTCCTTTGTAAACCTAGAGTGGCAACTGTTACCTATTGCTAAATGTGGGTATTAAGTTGGTACTAATGGTGTGCAAGCCACTCTTGCATCTATCTGCACCTCTCTTGCTTCGTTCTGCATTTCTGTTGCTTCTTTCTGCACCTTTCTTTATTTTTCTGCACTACTCTCGCCTCTTTCTGCACATCTCTTCTACTTTCTTTACCTCTGTTGCCTCTTTCTACACCACTGTTTCCTCTTTCTGCACTTCACTTGCTTCTTTGTGTACCCCTCTTGCTTCTTTCTGCACCTCTCTTTCTTCTTTCTGCACCCATCTTTCTTCGTTCTTCACTCCTCCTGCCTCTTTCTGCACCTCTGTTCCTTCCTTCTGCACTTCTTTTGTTTCTTTCTGCACCTCTGTTCCTTCCTTCTGCACTTCTTTTGTTTCTTTCTGCACCTCTCTTGCTTCTTTCTGCACCCCTCTTCATCTCTCTGCACATGTCCTACCTCTGTAGGCATAGTTAGAAATTAGCATTTAAAAAGCTTTTGAAATTCACTGAAAATACCATAGGTTTCTGGGACATTATAGTTAGAAATTAGCATTTAAAAAACCTTAGAAATTCACTGAGAAAACTACAGGTTTCAGGGACATTATAGTTACTTGGACATTTCACTTGTACAAAACCAGAGAAATTCAGCCGTTATAGTTAGTTGAACTAATTATAACTCGTGCCCCTGCAATGCACTGATGATGATGTCACTTATTACATCATGCATTACATGGTCAGTGACATAATTGATTACATCACTGATGACATCTCAAATTACATCACTGATGACATCACTGATGACATCATCCACATGACAATCTGATTCACCTCCTCACACCCTAATATAACCTTAGATACACCCATTCTAAAATACAGACTACCATTTTCGAACCATAGACACACCAATACCAATTACTACATACCCACCCACTGATTCCTAGGTCTACACACATATCTACTCACTCATCCATACAGTCACTCATACATGAAGTCACTCATCATTTCATTTCATTTCATTTTGTCTTTATTATCGATAAAATTTCATCATAAAAGACATTTGTATACATTAAAAAAATACAGAAAACAGATATTAAAAACATAACCAAGGAAACACGATAATGATCATTCAAAGACACAGCATCACACAAGTAATCTATTGCCTCCTGTTCCTGATTATCCATGTCCAGCCTAAGAATTTGGCCACTGCAACAACAACACATTCGCCAGTATCAAATCTCAAGATGCTAAGGGCTGCAAACCCCTGTCTAGTTCCCAGATTACGGCAAATGGGTTTAAGCCATTTGGCCCTGGGGGCAGCATAAGCCGGGCATGCAAAAAATATATGCCCTACTGAATCAACACAATCTGGGCACCAGCTACAAAACTCGGAAGACCCGCCCTTCCATTTTTTAGTGAATGATTTTGTTGGTAAAGTACCAACCCTAAATTGGTGATAAAGTTTTCTATCACTAGGCCTGGAGCTGATGTCCCAGTAGGCTTCAAGGAAAGGAACTGTTTTATGTTAAAAAAACCTACCGGACAAAGACTCTACAGGGACTAGGGAGGATTGTTTTTGTAAAACCATTGACCAATAGAGATTTTTAAAATCTTTCTTGGATGGAAAAGGGTTGGCACCTGGGTCAGTCCAAAGCAATCCTAAACCCATGGATTCCAATAGTAATCTAACCTGCCTGAACCATGTAATGTTATCTGAACCCAAAATAGAGCGGACATCTAAAAATGCCTTGGCATAGGGACCTAATTCCGGTGTCGTCCAAAGTCTCCTCCAAAAAGCCAGGGGTTTGAACCTTGCGATGTCATCAAAGGGATGGCAAACAAGGTCCAACAAGAGCGGTTTCAATGGGGTGGAACAGGGGAGGGCCGTAAGTTTTCTAAAACATTTATATTGTGCCTTAACCAAGGAAGAAAGATCGGCAAAGCCCCAGAGTTCGGCACCATAAAGAATGGCTGAGTTTATCCTAGCATTATAGATTTTGATGGGGGGGCCTATCAATTTCCTCTGTGACTGTCTCTGATCTTTAACCAAGCAACCAGAAAGTTGGGCAAATTTCAAGGAAAGAACATCTATTTGTGGCCTCCAATTAAGCTTGTTTTCAAATACTACCCCCAAATAGGTCATGATGTTAGTTCTTTCCAGTGTGTCATTGTTCATGAACACATGACCTTTCACATGCTTCCCTTTGTTGAATACCATATATTTGGTTTTGGAAACATTAACTAGAAGGTCAAAGTCAGAACAAAAATTGGCAAACACATTCAAAGCCGTCTGCAACCCAGACAAAGTCTGGGATAAAAGTAGGGTGTCATCAGCAAACATAAGGAGAGATATTTTGGAACCACCCAACGTGGGGGCGTCCGTAGAGATAGAAGAAAAATATTGTACAACTCTATTTATAAAAAGCAAAAATAGAGTAGGCGCAAGGACGCACCCTTGCCTGACACCCCTACTAACTTTGAATCTATCTGTGACCTGGCCTTGGTTTCCCCATCTAATTTGGGCGAAGTTGTTTTCGTGCAGTCTGATAATGATGTTTAAAAGATCATCTGGCATCCCAAGCACTGCTAATACTTCCCAGAGTTTGGTCCTATTGACTAGGTCGAAAGCAGACCGAAGATCTACGAAAGCGGCATATATTGTTCCACCACAGAGATATACCGTCTTCCAGACAATTAGTTGAAATTTGAATGCCTGGTCTATGGTACTAGTACAGGACCTAAAACCGGCCTGCAGGGGCGAGATAATATCGTCCTGCTCGATCCATGACTGGATCCTTGCCAGTATCATTCTTGCAATTGTTTTTTGGATTGAGTCGATAAGACTAATGGGACGATAGTTCCCCGGGCAGGAGCGATCGCCTTTTTTAAAAATAGGTAGAATCTCGGCGCCCTTCCAAGATTCCGGAATGGCAGCCCCCTTGACTATAGCATTAGCCAAGAAAGCAATGTAAGGCACCCAAATGCCAGGGTCAGATTTAAAAAGGTCCGCAGGGACACAATCAATTCCTGGAGCCCTGCCACCAGGCACCTTAGAAAGAGCAGTCTTGACCTCTTCATCCTCAAATTTAAAGTTTGATGAAATGGTCAAGTCCCTACTAAATGGAAGAATGGGGGCCTCAGCCTGATTAATGGCCGAAAACTGAGACTCATAGTGTGACACCCATATGTCCGGGGGTACATTATTAGAGGGAGTCTGCATACTCGGGTGGTTGCCCCACTTCAAAATATGCCAGAACATTGTTAAGTTCCTATGTTTACTGGCCGCCAAAAGATCATTCCAGTGATCATTGTCCCAATCTTGCTTTGCTTGTATTTTGGCCTTATTATAGTCTTTCCTGGCAGATCTAATAGTTGCCTGATTTTTAGTATTAATGGCAATTTTCAGTTTACTATAAGACACCCGACAAGCTTTGGTATACCAGGAGCTTGGTTTTAGAGTGAGAGATCCCTTGGCCTTGCAAGGTTTTGAAAAAAGAGACTTGAGGCCTGAAAATAAGGTTACATGAATGTTAGTAGTTTCACCAACAACATCTTCCAGGTCCCGAAGGGACTGCAGATCTTCCAACGCACGGGAAACTTTTTGGCTGATCTCAAAAACCACTGCACTATCAAGGGCGACTTTTTCCCAACGCACTCTCCGCTGGTTATTGGCAAGGAGAACGTCAGCTGTCACTAGCTCAGTTTGTGGGTTTCTGTGGTCTGGGCAGAACAGGAGTGTCAAGACTAAGGGATTATGGTCACTCTCCGCGCGGTCTGAAACCATCATATCGCATAGAGAGGACCAGAACTCCACTTTAATTAAAGCGTAGTCGATTCTACTACTACGACCACGGCCATCAGAGAAGGTCACCTTGCCATTTTTATCAGATGGAGTGCGTCCATTAGCAGCTCGAAAGTCACGTTCCATACAAAGACTCATCCACTGAACAGCGGACTCAGTCCACCTCTTAATGGGTGGAAGGTCAAGAGAGGGGATGTTCAAAATGGTATCCACTTCCAAAGTGAGTGATTCCCAAGCGGGGTGCATTGGCTCAAAACAACAATTTAGGTCACCCACTATCACCACGTTTATGCTTGAATCGACAGTATCCAAAAACCCATCCAGTTGTAAAAAGGTGTTTGAGCCACGCCCACCAGGAAGGCCCCTATTATATATATTTATAATAAAAATTTTGGGGTCATTATTGTGTTGCAAGGAGACGATCAGTAAATCGGGGCTATCAATGGCCAATTCGGTAAGGGTATACCTGAGGGTTTGCCTAACCCATGTGCAAAGTCCCCCCGAGGGACGGCCCCTTGGGCCACTAGAAGCCCCCTTGGAAAAGTTCACATACCCAGGAAAGTAAATAGGATCCACAGCCCACGTTTCCTGAAAAACAAGGATATCGTGGGTGGTTACCCAAACGGACCAGTCCTCCGTAGAGATTTTGCTCCGGAGACCGGCAATGTTCCATGAAGCCAGGGTAAGGGGGGGAGAGCTGGAGATTTCAGATGGCAACAATGAGGGTAGGGGCCGTGGGACTGCTTGGTAGGAAACACTAATATCAGGTGCCATACTATCAGTCTCTAAAACACAAGAAACAGTGGACGTGGTTGCTGGTTTAGCAATAAGCGACACACCCACACCGGGTGTCCGCTCAATTCTTTGTATGTTACCAGTTATGTGACTGGGGGGGAGAATTATCATGACACGCCAGGGCAGGTGGGTAAAGATGTAAATTGCTAGGGGGGGCTATAACGGGGTCGCAAACAGGATCCGAAAGCAAAACACCCGGCCCCAAAGATGCCCTCCTAGGCCCACCCCAACTAACAAACCCAGGATAAGCAAAGTCGACTAAATCCTTGAGCACACTACCCTGGTTGTGACAATTTATGAATGGTCAATCAACCCCATCCAAGTTATTCAAAGGGGCAAAGGAGTTAAACAATGGAAGGTGGAAATCTAAACCTGGGTGGCGGAAAGAACCCCTATTGACCCTTTCCCAGCCAGGTACCACATCACCAGATATAACACGCTGGCCAAGAGGGTAAAAATGCGACAAATCCAGGGTGATTATTCCAGTGACATTCGTAGTATTAGGATGGGAACATATATGGGTCACCACCTTAGGATCTCGAAAATTGATAATCACACAATCACCCTCCACACTTTTAACCCACTTACCCAACCAACGCACCCTACGGACGGTGAGAATTTCGGCACAAAGTCTAGCCGGTAGTGGCCTATAACGATTTAACCAATGAATTACTTTATTCTTCAACTCACTATGAGATTCCGTCTTGACCTGCAGAAGCCTGGGAACGCCCGCCATAATGACTGTATATGGATTCGACTCTGGGGGAAGATTTATACGGGGAAATTTAAGAAAACGGCTGTCGTCGTCAATGTTAAAATGACCAGTTGCAGAGTTGCTTGAGTTAGTAACAGCATTGCTGGCTGGCTCGACAGTCGTGGCGAGAGTAGGTGGAGTATGGGATACTTCCGCAACATGTACATTAGGAACAGATAAATTAGAGGATGCCCTAACCTGGGGGGTGGTGCCCCTAGAAACAACCCCTACATCAAGAGCAGTATCAGGGGTTAATGAAATCTTAGGGACAGATTGTGTTACCATAATCTTCTCCATTAGGGACGAATTAGACAACACCATACTCTCTAACTTCTCTAAAGAAGTAGAAAGACGATTAACTCTTTCGTAAAGGGGTAGGAAAAAAGATTTAAGTAGTTGCTCTAAAGGTTCAAGATGTCCAGGGGACAGGGGAATATAGGATGGCGTGGGACACCCAACAGTAGTGAGGGTGCCGCAAGACAGATTGGGGGGAGGGGGAAGACAAGGATTTACAAATTTGGACAATTTGGACACTTTAACACGTTTACCCCTAGGATGCACTCCACCACATTTTCTTTTCCTATTAATGGACGGAAATTTGCCACCCGGATTCGTAGTGTCATCACCGGGCTGCTTATTGATAAGCAGCGAGTGGTTATCACTTGTATTAGAAGGCTGACCACAGGGTTCAGAGGTACTGGCGATGACAGGGGAGCCATCCAACGAACTCAGGGTTTGAGGGGCCACTGACCCAAGCTCGTTGTTACCTGGTTGGTCGATGAGTGTTTGGGGTGACCTGAAATCAGGGGAAGTAGCTTCCATAATATTACCAAGAGACGATCTCTTAGCAGAAATTTCTAAGGACAATCTTTTTTCCGTCAGGATGATTTCCAGTTCAAGGACCCTGGTTGCTCTCGTAATAAAATTGTCCAGGGTCCCTGTAACACGACCCATAGTACTGTCCTGTGTGAACTTTCTACCAGACCTAAGAGATGACATTCTTAAAGAAAAAGAGCACACAAAACCAGGGGGCAGCTGGGGAAAAAATGCTGGGGAGAGAATCTAAAAACACTTGGTAAACAGTGAAGATATTACAACAACTGCTGCGACTGGCTAACAATCCACAAGTAATAATATAAGAGTATTTCCCACTAGCACAACCGTTCGTGTGAGATAGGCAGTAACACCCCTATGGGTATAGACCCGTCCCGTCCACAGCCGTCCACGAACGGCCACAAACGGCCCGCTCTTTGCCCGGTCTTCGCCCCGTGCTACGTCCCGCGCGCGTACCGCTAGCGCGTTCGGGCGGGGTCTAACAAAAGAACAGAAGGACAAGAGGGGGCGGGGCCGGGAAGAGGAACCAGGTGAGTCCGATCAGCTGAGCGCTGAGCACCGTGGTCCTCGCAGTCCCGCAGCAGAGCGATACAACAGCCTTCCCCCTTCTGGCAGCAAAGCGTCCTGGCAGGTCCTTAGGCAGTGGGAGGCACACAGAAAGTGAAGACCAGCCGAGTTTTTATACGATCCAAGCCCTATGAGCGGCACCCGTTGTGTGATTGGTGGAGGAGGAACGGGAAGAGGAACCAGGTGAGTCCGATCAGCTGTGCGCTGAGTACCGTGGTCCTCGCAGTCCTGCAGCAGAGCGATAAAACAGCCTTCCCCCTTCTGGCAGCAAAGCGTCCTGGCAGGTCCTTAGGTAGTGGAAGTCACTCATCAATACAGCCACTATAATATGCACTCATATACCTATATAGACACTCACACACCACCACTTATCCATAGAGTTACTCACACACCTAGTAGGTCATGCAAAGCATCAATCACACTTCCATTTACTAAACTTTACAGTTATACTCACCACCTCACTTATATTCATACAGATACTAACTCATACTTAATCTCTTATACAATCACTGATACAAGCACACACTCATCCATACAGCCATTCCCACAATCACTTACTCTCACATATAGTCATTTAAATACTACAACACTCACATATACTGCCTTTCACAAATGCAGTTACTCACACATGTACCACTGAGACATCCATTCACTCACCAACACACCTATACACACACTCGACCACCCATACAGCCTTTTCACAGATGCACTCTTGAACCCTATACACCCAGTGAATCACCCACTCACACATCTATGCACAGAGTCAGACAAACCCCATCCACCCACACAGACACACAGGCACCCATACAGATACTCAGACAACCAATCCATAACCCATATAGACACTCATGCAGCTACTCACCAACCCATGCAGCCGCTTACACACCAAGTGACAAACTGATAGACATTCACACAGTTTAGTCACAAACCATTCATTCAGTAGGACACATTTAATCACTCACTTATACAGTCAGTCATGCACCTATTAAATCATCCATTCAGACACTCATACACTCACTCATTCTTCAGTACACCTTGGCCTATATATAAATAAAACACATTTAAACTTTACAGAAATACACAGTCACTGGATGATGTCATCAGTGATGTCATTTGAGATGTCATCAGTGATGATATCAGTGATGTCACTGACCATGTCATGAATGATGTAATATTTGACGTCATCAGTAACCCTGGGCGTAGTTCGCGAAGTAGCGCTACGCATAGCTACGCAAAGTGCACTTCACACTACGCAAGCTACACGTAGCACTTCGCGAACTGCATAGTACCCTGTTCTCACTGTGCAAGATGCCGTTTTCAATGATTGCACAGTGTGGACAAGCATCCGGCACTGTGCAATCATTGAAAACGGCATCTTGCACAGTGTGAGCTGTAGTTTTCTGCCGCTCAAATGGATTTTTACTCGAGCGGCAGCTTTCTCACGCGGACTGGTAGTTTCTCATCACGAGCGGTCGTGAGCATACGCGACCACTCGCAATGAGAAACCTGACCTCCCCGCGTTGAGAATCTCGCTGGGAGGTTTATTTTCCATGCTCGCGATCGGCACCTTGATATTGCTGATCGCGAACGAGGAAAAAGTCTCGCCGGGATGTCATTTTGCTTGCTCGCGGTCACCAACTTGACGTTGAGGACTGCGAGCAAGCAAAAAATGACTGCTGAACTGCGCTACGCTATGCGTGTTTGCACTGTGCTAAGTGCAATTCCCGTAGTGCGAAGTAGCGCAAACTTCACAAACTATGCCAGTGTAGCGTAGTGCTTTGCCCAGGGTTAGTCATCAGCAGTGCACTGCGGGGGAGTGAGTTATAGTTATCTATAACGGCTGAATTTCTCTGGTTTTGTATGAGTGAAATGGATGCACGCATTATACTCTGTTATTGATAAGTCACATGGACCTCGCAAGCGGGTCTGTCCTAAATCCTCTGCTGTTGGCCCACATAATCGATTTGGTGAATACCTTGTCGAGTGGCCCCCAGTTATCGCGGGGTGGTGCAAACTCCACGGCAGGGCGGCTGCGAATACATTCAGCTCAGATGTGTCCATCAGTTGAGTTGCACTCGGCCAGCAGCAGCAAGAGAACTCTCTTTCCATGGTATGGACGGATACCGCTTACAGCCATCAACAGCCTCCGTGTAGGTTTGCCAACAGCAGAGGATTTAGGGTGGACCCACTTGCGGGGTCCATGTGACTTATCAATAACAGAGTATAATGCGTGCATCCATTTGGGGGATGATCGATTACGAACTATACTTCCCATAATGCACAATTCTATATGACCATCCCATTGGAGGGAGTGCTGTATTTAAATGGGAACGTCATATGCACGCATCCTTTCCGTGAAAGCCTCTGAAGAGAAACTGCAGCACGGAATTACACCAAATTAGGCAGGAGAGTAGATGTTGGTCCATGTAAGTGCCTTTTTGCAATATGGTGTTAATCTGTTCAGCAGTTGCAGAGTTATTAAAAGAAATTTCCAATTTTATAAATAGGGATGAGGAGGATCCGCAACCCCTTCCGATCTCGTACTGAGATCTGATTGGCTGTAAACACTTCAAACCAGGAAGTGTTGGCAGCCATCTTGGGACTCGGCAAGCTCCTGAAAAAAACATTAAAAAAGAAAGTGGTAAATACCCTTACCCCTAGGCCTCTTTAGGGGGTCACACAGGGAACCCAGAGGGCCAAAATGCATTTTTTTAAAGACATTTTGGCGGGATCAGTGGAAAATGAAGCACAGTCTCTCCCGCTTTGTTAATTATCAGCCCCAGGTTGGCCAGGTGCCAGGGGCATTCAGATAATAAGGGAGGATGGTGCATGGGCCCCCCCTCTTGAGACTTATTATTGACCCTGGGACCACCTCCTCTTCGGGGCTCATTACTTTATAAACGGATGAGCCTCTTTGACCCACCCAGAGACCACCATCTCTGTGGGGCCATAAACAAATTGTAGGGGGGTAGTCAGTGACCCCCGTGGACCACCACCTCCCCGGGACCATTCTTGGCCCCAGGAAATGCCACCTCTGCCAGGGCAGACTCTAGAACAAGAAAGGCCCCCAGCTAGAGCCATTATTGGCCCTGGGGACTGCCACCCCCAAGGGCAGGCTCCTGCTATGTCCAGGGGTACCCACCCGGGTACTTTACCACTCCTGCCAAACCATAGCAAATGCTCCACTTCCAGCAAAGCTGGAGGCAGAGCAGGATTGCTTTCACTGAGAGGGAGCTGCATAGTCAGCAGCTCCCTCTCTATAAAAGCAATATAGGCTCCCAAAGGAGCCGGCAGGGACAGCGGGCATTGAGGCTTCACCCACGGTCCTCAACAGATGTAAGTGGATGCCCTCAGTGAGACCAGGGCACTCACAATAGAGGCTGGGCTCCGGGAGATGGGATCCCTGGGGCCAAACTCAGTCCGGGTGGGAAGCCACTTGGCCCCTTCCTTCAATTTAAAAAAAAGGCAGGCCTAGGGTCCCCGGGGCCAAAATCGACCCAGGGAGTGGCACCATGCGGCCCCCCCTCCCCTAAGATACAATAAAACAATGCTGGATGATAAGTCACCGGAGGCCCAGCCCCTTTCTCCACCACTCTGCAAACGCACATCCTGGCCCACTAGTGGTTGAAGTATGCAGTCTCCTTTGATGTTGAGGTTTCTTGGAGGCCAGGAACTCCTTCTGTTACCTCCAGTAAGTCTCACGCAGTGGGATTGCTGAGAAGTCTTTGGTTGCATGGCCATTTTCTCCATTGCTCTGCAAATGTGCCTCCTGTTGCACTGCTGGTTGGGGAATTAAGTCTTCTTTACTCCTGAAGGTATTTGGGAGCCAACTACCCTTCTTTTTACCTCCAGAAAGTCTCACACAGCGGGATTGCTGAGAGGTTGTTGGAGGCAACACCCCCTTTCTCCACCACTCTGCAAATGCTCCTATTGGTGCACTACTAGTTGGGGGATGAAGTCCCCTTGGCTCTTGAAGGTCCTTAGGCTAAGATTTCACTTGTACAAAACCAGTGAAATTTATCTAAGCTAACTATAACTTACGCCCCTGCAATGCACTGCTTATGACCTCACATATTGTATCACTCATGACATGATCAGTGACATCACTCATGACAATACTGATAGCATCTCAAATGACATCACTGATGAAATCACTGATGATATCCACAGAACCACTCACACACTCACTCACAACCCCATACAACCTTTCATACGCCCACTCACACTCTGACACAACCACTCACATACCCATTCACAGACTTATACCAGTACTCACACACCCACTCACTCCTCCATAGAGGCACGCACACACCCACTCACTAACTTGTACAGCCACTCACACAAACATTCACTTATCCATACAGCCACTTATACAACCACTCACTCAGCCATACAGCCAGTCATATAGCAGCGCACTCACCCATACAGCTACACCCCCATTTATTTACCTACACAGTCACTCGCACACCCAATCACTCAATCATACAACCTCTCAACACAGCCACTCACTGACTCATACAAGTGCTCACACACGCATCACATCCCCACATAACCACTTATATAACCCTTCACACATCCATATAAACACTCATACATCTGCACACTCAACCATACAGTCATTCACACAGACACTTACTCTTCAATACAGCCAATCACACACCAACTCACTTAACCAAACTTCCACTCAAACAGCCACCGAATCCCAGATACAGCTACTTACACACTGAGTCATTCACTCATACAGCCATTCAAACACCTACTCACTCATACAGTCACTACAACCCCACTTACCCACCCATAAAGCCACTCACATACCCACTCCCACACCCATACAGCCACTTACACACCCATATGCATAATGATACAGTCACACAGCCACCCACATTATATCAGCTAGAAGTAGTATCACTCAGTAGTAGTGCACCTGGTATACTAATTTAACGTTTGTAGTAGGTTAGTAGATATCTGTAAAACCCATAAACTCTTAAAAACACTCACACTCACTGGATGACGTCACTGATGAATTCTATTTCCTAACTATAACATCCCTGTAACCTGTTTTTTTAAGTGAATATATATTATATATCTCCAAGGAAGAAGATGATCACCCAGAAATGCAAGCAAAAAACACAGGGCTTTACACCATAGCAAGACGCGTTTCAGCAATTTGCTCCTTTATCACATGTATCGCAAAGCACAAATTACCGTGCCATAATTGCAAAAGTCACCATAGACATAGAGAGTGAAATGCTTAAAGGAATTACAAAAACTGTGCGTATTGAGACACAGCTGAAATGAACATTCAATGTGTCAAGAGACAATAATATACATCGTAAAGCAGTAAATAATTTAATTGATCATACTACAACTGATATGAAAGTATGTACATTGTTAAGTCCCTGCTGGGATATCTAGCTGGGTCTTCACAATCGTACTCTACTCAAATGCATTCCGGTTGGGAGAGGACAGACTGGCAATACATGTTGGGAGATCAGGCAACAGCACGCAAATGCCTGTCAAGTGTGTTGTTTGCTAAAAATGCATAGTGAGGAAAAACCTACATGCCTGAAGAGTTATTAATGTATAAAAAAAAACATAAATATTTAGAAAGATGAAGGTTTTTCCCGAAATAGGTAGAGGGATTAACATGTATTCACAACACCCTGTTTTCTAGTTGACATTTCAGATTTACATAAGGGGTGCATGTGAGATCTAGCCTGCTGTGAAATATATAAACAGTATAGCGCAAATAAACTCCAAGTGGGGATTTAACGGCCACCCATACACTGTGTTGGATACATCAAAGCAATCAACCCCAAGTGGGGGTGCAGTCATGCATAGATCTATACATTTACATAGGCTATATTGAAGACAGTCAACAGTACAGTAAACTGCAGGGGAAAGGAGCAAGTCATAAACAGCTAATAATTCTCAGTACAATACATTGAATGAAAAGAAAATGGGCAAGCAATGGTCTTATCTGAATATGAAAGCAGAACACTGTGAATGAGTCAAAGAAAAGGTTAGGGAACACTGTTGAAGTGGATTTGGAATGTGTCCTTTGGAATGTGTCCACTGGTGCCCCTTTCTTTTCTCCTGCGAGAAATTAAACCATAAAAACACAATTAGTACAGAGAAAATGTATCACATTATGCAAATGTAGTTAAAAAATGGGCACAAGAGTGTGCCTAATATCTACAGGTATTGTACACCAAGAGCTCTAAAATCATATGAATACAGGGCACAAACTTGCAATGGCAATGAAAAGTCCCTTATTCATTTTACAGATGTACTCCTAATTCCTCATCTTGGTTCAATCCATCCGGATAGATCTTGTTGAGGTCATTGATCAATTCAGACTCTTTATTTCTCATCTTGAGAACTCTGTCACCTCCCCTTAGGCATATCTTAGAAGCTAAGTACATTCCTATCACCAAAATGAACATCAAAGAAGTGTCTGGCAACAGGGTACTTTCTGCCATTATGCTCAATGGCCCTTAGGTGTTCCACAACCCTCTTTTTGGCTGCAAAGGTTATACTGCCTATGTATCTGGAATTACACAGGCAAACAAGAGCATAAACAACATGGTTGGTACTACATGTCAAGAACTGAGTGACAGTGCAAGTAGATCCATTATAGGTGGTATAGGTATTGACAATCCTACTGTTGCTACATGCCTTGCAACGACCCAAAGAGTAAAAACCTTTCAGAGTGTTGACCGTAGAACCCCTTGGTAAAGGTGGTGTTACTTTTTACAAGAGTATCCCTCAAGGACTTATTTGTACATAACGAGCTGCTAGGGTGCATGTCTACTTGCATGCCAATAACTGAATCCCCTTTGATGATGGGCCAGTTTTTGTCAAGGATTTGTTTGATGATCTTAGAATTATTGAATGCCAGTATGAGTCTGGGAGTAGACTCAGGCGTATCAATATTGGTATTCTTAAACAATAACTCTCCTCTTTTGAGTGGGCTAGCATTCTTAAGAACCCGTCTGGATATCCATTGTCTTTGAATCTTTCTTAAATTAACTTTTGTTCTATAAAAAAAGCCTCATCTGTACTAGTTTCTTCTAACTCGCAGTAGCTCTCCATCAGGAATGCTCTATTTCATATTTTCAGGGCGTCCACTAAGAGTATGGATGATGTTGTTGCCAGCCATGGATTTTCTGGAAAGATTGGTTTGAATAATATTGTACAAGATTGTGATTCTTCATGTTGAGTTTATTAACAAAATTTGTAGCTGAGGTACTTGACCTTTTCCAAATCATAAATAAGTCATCAATGTACATCAGCCACAAAATGACCCTCTCTAGGTCACTGGTAAGGTTACTCTCCTCGCACAAATGTTATTCCCACCAGACTAGGAAAGATTTTGTAGTCTGGGGGCAAACAAGTCTCCATGGCCGTCCCAAGGACTCGTTGGCATAGTGTGCCATTGAACAGAAAGATGTTGTAGGTAAGGCAATGTTGTATTATTTTAGAATCATCTGTGTGCGTGCATGGTATTTGGCAAGTCAAGCTCTAAACTCTAAACCAAAAACTCTGGCAAAGAACATGCAAGACTGGTTACAAGAGGGCACGTGAGAAGCAACATGCAAAGCCGAACTGTCAAGCCATAATAGATGAGCTAATGGTACACTAAACTATATATATGTATATATATATTCACTGAAAAAAAGCATAGGTTTAAGAGACGTTATAGTTAGAAATTAGCATTTAAAAAAGCTTTGAAATTCACTGAAAATACCATAGGTTTCAGTGACGTTAAAGTTAGAAATTAGCATTTAAAAAACCTTAGAATTTCACTGAAAAAAAAGTAGGTTTCAGGGGTGTTATAGTTAGCTGGCCATTTCACTCATACAAAACCATAGAAATTCCTCTGTTATAGTTAGTTCTGCTAACTATAACTTGCGCGCCCGCAATGCATTGCTGATGATGTCACATATTGCATCATTCATGACATGGTCAGTGACATCACTGATGACATCTCAAATGACATCACTGATGACATCCCTGATGACATCATCCACATGACAATCTGATACACCTCATCATACACTAGAATAACCTTTCATCACTCACTGTAAAATACAGAGTACCATATTTGAAACCATTGACACACCAATACCAGTTACTACATACCCACTCACTGATTCCTAAGTCTACACACTCAACTCCCCATTCAACAACAGAATCAGTTATTAATGCAGTCACTAATTAATAGAACACTATCAAATGCACTTATACACATATAAAGACATTGACACATCAGCAGTCAGGAAGAGGTGTTGTGCCGCGGCCAGGGCGACTGACACCGGAATCTGGGGATCATGGTTCGAGCCCCGGCGGGAGATTAGCCCAGCACCATGGGACTCTGGGCAATAGCTCGCTTAATCTTCCCGACGGCCCCCAGCGCCTAGAGACCCTTACGGGTGATTGTTCGCGCATTACAAATGTGGATTATTATTATTATTATTATCTTAGTCGGTTATGCAGTCATCCTACTCACTCATAAAAAAAATTAATCACACTTACATTTACTCACTTACACAATTATCCAACCACACCTCATTTATTCAAACACATAGTAACTCATAGTTAATATGTTAAAAAATCACCATTACAAATATACACTCATTCATATAGTCACTCTCACAATCACTGACTCTTACACATACTTATTTATATACACCAACTCTCACATACAATGCCTTTTATTTTTTTACTTTGTTGAAGATGTACAACTAAAACATATATTCTCTGACCAACACACAAATAAATACACTCAGTCACCCAAACAATTGTTTCCACATGCACTCTTAAACCTATACACATAGTCAATCAACCATGCACACATCTATGCATAGAGTTACACACACCCCATCCAACCACACACAAACTCAGTGTCCCATACAAATACTCACCCAACTAATCAATAACTAATATACACACTCATGTAGTTAGTGACCAACTGATGCAGCATGTTATACAACAAAAAAGACAGTGATGCACACATTCACATAGTTTAGTTACTAATCCATGTATTAAGTGAGACACTTTTAATTACTCACTTAAACAGACAGACAGACAGCTACTAAACCCTACATCCAGACAGTTATATATCCACTCAATCTTCAATACAGATTGGTATATATATAATAAATATTTAAATTTCAAACTAAACCACATTCATTGGATGATGTCATCAGTGATGTCATCAGTGATGTCATTTGAGATGTCATCAGTGATGTAATCAGTGATGTCACTGACCATGTCAGGAATGATGCAATATGTGACATCATCAGCAGTGCATTGCAGGCGCGCGAGTTATAGTTAGCAGAACTAACTATAATGGAGGAATTTCTATGGTTTTGTACGAGTGAAATGGCCAGCTAACGATAACAACCCTGAAACCTATGGTTTTTTTCAGTGAATATATAAATATATGGAACAACCGCAATGGACCGCACTCCGCTAGCCCCTCCTCCGGGTCGCCCCAAGGGAAGCTGGTACATGAAGTTCTTGAGTGGTTCACCCCAGTGGGTGCAAGTAAGTACTTGTTGAACTGATGATCTCTGATGGAGTTCTTGAGTGGTTCACCCCAGTGGGTGCAAGTAAGTACTTGTTGAACTGATGATCTCTAGACCCGATACATGTCCAGGTTTTAAAATATCGCCCGAGACATGGCTCGGGTTTCGGGATAACTTCCCTCCTCAGTAGAGAAAATAGTTAGGGGTGGAAGAGAGGGCCGCCAAGCAACCGTCAAGGGCCTCAGTGCCCGCACAGGCACGCAGGTGCGTCATCCAGGAGCTCGTCAGCTCGAAGCTCGAGGGAGCCATTTTTATAAACAACCGCAATGGACCGCACTCCGCTAGCCCCTCCTCTGGGTCGCCCCAAGGGAAGCTGGTACATGAAGTTCTTGAGTGGTTCACCCCAGTGGGTGCAAGTAAGTACTTGTTGAACTGATGATCTCTGATGGAGTTCTTGAGTGGTTCACCCCAGTGGGTGCAAGTAAGTACTTGTTGAACTGATGATCTCTAGACCCGATACATGTCCCAGGTTTTAAAATATCGCCCTAGACATGGCTCGGGTTTCGGGATACCTTCCCTCCTCAGTAGAGAAAAAGTTAGGGGTGGAAGAGAGAGCCGCCAAGCAACCGTCAAGGGCCTCAGTGCCCGCACATTCACGCAGGTGCGTCATCCAGGTGCTCGTCAGCTCAAAGCTCGAGGGAGCCATTTTTATAAACAACCGCAATGGACCGCACTCCGCTAGCCCCTCCTCCGGGTCGCCCCAAGGGAAGCTGGTACATGAAGTTCTTGAGTGGTTCACCCCAGTGGGTGCAAGTAAGTACTTGTTGAACTGATGATCTCTGATGGAGTTCTTGAGTGGTTCACCCCAGTGGGTGCAAGTAAGTACTTGTTGAACTGATGATCTCTAGACCCGATACATGTCCCAGGTTTTAAAATATCGCCCGAGACATGGCTCGGGTTTCGGGATATCTTCCCTCCTCAGTAGAGAAAATAGTTAGGGGTGGAAGAGAGGGCCGCCAAGCAACCGTCAAGGGCCTCAGTGCCCGCACAGGCACGCAGGTGCGTCGTCCAGGAGCTTGTCAGCTCAAAGCTCGAGGGAGCCATTTTTATAAACAACCGCAATGGACCGCACTCCGCTAGCCCCTCCTCCGGGTCGCCCCAAGGGAAGCTGGTACATGAAGTTCTTGAGTGGTTCACCCCAGTGGGTGCAAGTAAGTACTTGTTGAATTGATGATCTCTGATGGAGTTCTTGAGTGGTTCACCCCAGTGGGTGCAAGTAAGTACTTGTTGAACTGATGATCTCTAGACCCGATACATGTCCCAGGTTTTAAAATATCGCCCGAGACATGGCTCGGGTTTCGGGATAACTTCCCTCCTCAGTAGAGAAAATAGTTAGGGGTGGAAGAGAGGGCCGCCAAGCAACCGTCAAGGGCCTCAGTGCCCGCACAGGCACGCAGGTGCGTCGTCCAGGAGCTCGTCAGCTCAAAGCTCGAGGGAGCCATTTTTATAAACAACCGCAATGGACCGCACTCCGCTAGCCCCTCCTCCGGGTCGCCCCAAGGGAGCTGGTACATGAAGTTCTTGAGTGGTTCACCCCAGTGGGTGCAAGTAAGTACTTGTTGAACTGATGATCTCTGATGGAGTTCTTGAGTGGTTCACCCCAGTGGGTGCAAGTAAGTACTTGTTGAACTGATGATCTCTAGACCCGATACATGTTCCAGGTTTTAAAATATCGCCCGAGACATGGCTCGGGTTTCGGGATAACTTCCCTCCTCAGTAGAGAAAATAGTTAGGGGTGGAAGAGAGGGCCGCCAAGCAACCGTCAAGGGCCTCAGTGCCCGCACAGGCACACAGGTGCGTCGTCCAGGAGCTCGTCAGCTCGAAGCTCGAGGGAGCCATTTTTATAAACAACCGCAATGGACCGCACTCCGCTAGCCCCTCCTCTGGGTCGCCCCAAGGGAAGCTGGTACATGAAGTTCTTGAGTGGTTCACCCCAGTGGGTGCAAGTAAGTACTTGTTGAACTGATGATCTCTGATGGAGTTCTTGAGTGGTTCACCCCAGTGGGTGCAAGTAAGTACTTGTTGAACTGATGATCTCTAGACCCGATACATGTCCCAGGTTTTAAAATATCGCCCTAGACATGGCTCGGGTTTCGGGATAACTTCCCTCCTCAGTAGAGAAAAAGTTAGGGGTGGAAGAGAGAGCCGCCAAGCAACCGTCAAGGGCCTCAGTGCCCGCACAGGCACGCAGGTGCGTCATCCAGGAGCTCGTCAGCTCAAAGCTCGAGGGAGCCATTTTTATAAACAACCGCAATGGACCGCACTCCGCTAGCCCCTCCTCCGGGTCGCCCCAAGGGAAGCTGGTACATGAAGTTCTTGAGTGGTTCACCCCAGTGGGTGCAAGTAAGTACTTGTTGAACTGATGATCTCTGATGGAGTTCTTGAGTGGTTCACCCCAGTGGGTGCAAGTAAGTACTTGTTGAACTGATGATCTCTAGACCCGATACATGTCCCAGGTTTTAAAATATCGCCCGAGACATGGCTCGGGTTTCGGGATATCTTCCCTCCTCAGTAGAGAAAATAGTTAGGGGTGGAAGAGAGGGCCGCCAAGCAACCGTCAAGGGCCTCAGTGCCCGCACAGGCACGCAGGTGCGTAGTCCAGGAGCTTGTCAGCTCAAAGCTCGAGGGAGCCATTTTTATAAACAACCGCAATGGACCGCACTCCGCTAGCCCCTCCTCCGGGTCGCCCCAAGGGAAGCTGGTACATGAAGTTCTTGAGTGGTTCACCCCAGTGGGTGCAAGTAAGTACTTGTTGAATTGATGATCTCTGATGGAGTTCTTGAGTGGTTCACCCCAGTGGGTGCAAGTAAGTACTTGTTGAACTGATGATCTCTAGACCCGATACATGTCCCAGGTTTTAAAATATCGCCCGAGACATGGCTCGGGTTTCGGGATAACTTCCCTCCTCAGTAGAGAAAATAGTTAGGGGTGGAAGAGAGGGCCGCCAAGCAACCGTCAAGGGCCTCAGTGCCCGCACAGGCACGCAGGTGCGTCGTCCAGGAGCTCGTCAGCTCAAAGCTCGAGGGAGCCATTTTTATAAACAACCGTGTTGTGATCTCTGTAGAAAGACACCTGGAGCCAGGAGGTATTCTTAAGCCATATTTATTCAGTCTCCAGTTCAGGTTACATCTGTCTCTACTCCAGCCAGCCTAGTGTGGTACCAGCCCCACCAGGAGCAGCCTCCCTAGCTGCTCAGCCCATCTTCAACTGCCAACACTCATCCACTCAGACACCCAAGCATTCCATGCATCACAGGCACACCAACATTCTATGACCATCTCACGCTCTGGCTGAGCAGCTAGTGGCAGCAGGGCTGGACTAAAATGATAATCAATTAAGTAGGATATAACATTATCCCTTTTTCTTCAACGAAAACAAAACATGCAAGTAATAAAACATCAAGGAAGAACTATCCACAAGCAAAATGAATAATGGTACAAGTCCCACAGATGCAAACATAAAGATTAAAACATCGCAGTACAAAGAACCATTATACACAGAAAGAACGGATAAGATAAATACATTTGATAAGCAATATCTCCCATCCCTCCCTAAAAGAATAAAACATTTTGAAGCAACAATAACATTACCAGAAATACATTTGAAGCATTTTGCATTAAACACTATGACGTAATGCACTACAACGCAAAGGGTAAAAGACCCCACACAACCAAAGCCCCAATGTATAACTAAAAGTAGCTCTAAAGATAGCATACCCTACAACTCCAATCCCAAGAGAAAGGGAAACAAACAAGTATATGGATCGTCACCCATAACAACTCCCGTGAAGGGATGTACATTAGTACTGTGCACAACTAATAATGGACTAAACCATACCCCAACCCAATGTGAGGGTTAACCTAGGTACAAACTATTTATCGACTAAACCATAACCCAACCCAGTGTGAGGGTTAACCTAGGTACTCCAAACCCCATGTAGAGGTTACATACCCCCATGTAGGAGTAACAAAACATTAATACAAAAAGAGCTCTTGACCCCCTTGTGGAGGTTACGTACCCCATATGGGAGTAACAAACACAATTAATCACAGGGCTGTTACCCACAACCTTCCCTCGTGTATGGGAACCATGTGATGACCACCCACAGGACCTTAGATGCCCCATCCAAAAAACAAAAATCTGTGGCATCACAACAGAAGATGTGCAGCTGAGGAAACACTTACAAAAAATCTGTGGCATCATGACAGAAGATGTGCAGCTGAGGAAACACTTACAAACTCGAACACTACCAATTATGAACTAGATTATTTTTGTATACCACACACTAGGCAAAACATCTAACCATGCCCCTAAAACAAAACTAGGATGCATTCATGCGACACACACCGGTGAGCGATCTCTCACCCGAGATGAATTACACTAGGCACACAGACAAGTACACAAACACAGAGCAAACGAGGATGTAAGCAGCAACCCACATATAAATATGTTACAAGTAGAAACCATTTCACTTGTAATACATCGTAAAACAAGAGAAACAATAAAGTTAATAAAAGAAAAACCAGTCAGTAAGAATGACAACAGTTTTGTTGATCTTCGTACGGCTCACCTCCAGATAACAAGTCCATGGGAAAACTCACAGCATAACCCAAATTGCACTAGAGCACAATACCTGCATAACCAACTTTGCCGAGGTGCACACAGTGTCCTCACTGATACTTAACACAGCGCCTGCTCCAGCAACGAGTCTCCGATGTCCACAGGTCAAAACCGGTAGACCCAATCGCGCCGTGACGTGCCGACACCAATCCTGGTGTCTGTAGATGCTTGAACAAAAGGAAAGACATTTACATTTTGAGAGACCGCAACTATTTCCCGTCTAATGACATGGTAGGCAGACCACCACAAGATGGCGGCACGTCGGAAACGTCCCGCCGGATGGCTCCATGCGCGTTGAAGCTCCACAACGCCCTCAAACAGCTGTAGCTCCATGGAAACGGAAACACGGTGAATCCTCGTGAAGAAGAGGTAAGCGCGCGCTCAATGAACGGAACGCGCTCGTGATTTCACACCTCAACAATGCGGTTAAACTGCCATCTAACCCACGGGGCTGCCAAGTACAACATTTTGATAAAAAAAAAAACAACTTTGTACCTCGAAACCGGCAACCAGCATAAAAGGTTGGCCACACAGTTCGTTCTGTGTGTGGCTTTCATTCTCCAAACACTTAGGCTCACCAACAAACAACTTCAGGAGAATCCGTGCAACGAATAAGGATTCATCATTTCCTTCTTTCCAGACAAAACTGCCCATATGCTCCAGACCTTCACCATCCAGGGCAGATGCAATATTTGTACACCTCCTCTCCGTACACGATGTAGCAAGAAAACGCATATGTGGCATAAGTGTGCAGAACCACATTTACCATAAGCATAAAGTACCTTTTTTTTTCCCCACATCTGCGCAGCCTAACTTAGAGACAGCACATGAAAGGTACCACCGGCTATGCCTTTTCCTTGATGCCACTGAGGTACTAATGGGACAGTGTGGGTCACTGTGGTTTTGGAGGCACATTAAATCGTTGCAACTGTCAATAAAGCACCTTTTTTAAACAAAATATTCTCCATCTGTGCAGCCACTACACAATTCCGTTTTTACATCTTGTAAAATTAACTTTTTCTTCTTTCTGTGGCTGGAACACCATATTCAGTTGTAGTCTGACTACTCCTCCAACTCACTGTAATCCTTTTGTGGCAAACGTTGTGGCAGGCACACCAGATGCGGCAGTGGCTTAGCTACTCCTCCAACTCACTGTAGTTCTTTAGGTGTTAGTAGTATTCCCAGGCTGTAGTGTCCTTTTGATGACACTTCTCTGTGGGCTGTCCAATGGAAAGGACACTGGTGGGGCTGGCGCTGGCTTTCCTGGGAATTCTTTCTTTGTAGATGTAGCTGCTTTAAGGATCTCTTAGTTTCTCCTTTATTTCCTTTATAGTTCCTTTGTTTCAGTGCTGTACCAAGAGTCTCTAGGGTCCAAGTCCGCTCGTCGCCAAAATAAATGTTGTGATCTCTGTAGAAAGACACCTGGAGCCAGGAGGTATTCTTAAGCCATATTTATTCAGTCTCCAGTTCAGGTTACATCTGTCTCTACTCCAGCCAGCCTAGTGTGGTACCAGCCCCACCAGGAGCAGCCTCCCTAGCTGCTCAGCCCATCTTCAACTGCCAACACTCATCCACTCAGACACCCAAGCATTCCATGCATCACAGGCACACCAACATTCTATGACCATCTCACGCTCTGGCTGAGCAGCTAGTGGCAGCAGGGCTGGACTAAAATGATAATCAATTAAGTAGGATATAACAAACCGCAATGGACCGCACTCCGCTAGCCCCTCCTCCGGGTCGCCCCAAGGGAGCTGGTACATGAAGTTCTTGAGTGGTTCACCCCAGTGGGTGCAAGTAAGTACTTGTTGAACTGATGATCTCTGATGGAGTTCTTGAGTGGTTCACCCCAGTGGGTGCAAGTAAGTACTTGTTGAACTGATGATCTCTAGACCCGATACATGTTCCAGGTTTTAAAATATCGCCCGAGACATGGCTCGGGTTTCGGGATAACTTCCCTCCTCAGTAGAGAAAATAGTTAGGGGTGGAAGAGAGGGCCGCCAAGCAACCGTCAAGGGCCTCAGTGCCCGCACAGGCACGCAGGTGCGTCGTCCAGGAGCTCGTCAGCTCAAAGCTCGAGGGAGCCATTTTTATAAACAACCGCAATGGACCGCACTCCGCTAGCCCCTCCTCCGGGTCGCCCCAAGGGAAGCTGGTACATGAAGTTCTTGAGTGGTTCACCCCAGTGGGTGCAAGTAAGTACTTGTTGAACTGATGATCTCTGATGGAGTTCTTGAGTGGTTCACCCCAGTGGGTGCAAGTAAGTACTTGTTGAACTGATGATCTCTAGACCCGATACATGTCCCAGGTTTTAAAATATCGCCCGAGACATGGCTCGGGTTTCGGGATAACTTCCCTCCTCAGTAGAGAAAATAGTTAGGGGTGGAAGAGAGGGCCGCCAAGCAACCGTCAAGGGCCTCAGTGCCCGCACAGGCACGCAGGTGCGTCGTCCAGGAGCTCGTCAGCTCAAAGCTTGAGGGAGCCATTTTTATAAACAACCGCAATGGACCGCACTCCGCTAGCCCCTCCTCCGGGTCGCCCCAAGGGAAGTTGGTACATGAAGTTCTTGAGTGGTTCACCCCAGTGGGTGCAAGTAAGTACTTGTTGAACTGATGATCTCTGATGGAGTTCTTGAGTGGTTCACCCCAGTGGGTGCAAGTAAGTACTTGTTGAACTGATGATCTCTAGACCCGATACATGTCCCAGGTTTTAAAATATCGCCCGAGACATGGCTCGGGTTTCGGGATAACTTCCCTCCTCAGTAGAGAAAATAGTTAGGGGTGGAAGAGAGGGCCGCCAAGCAACCGTCAAGGGCCTCAGTGCCCGCACAGGCACGCAGGTGCGTCGTCCAGGAGCTCGTCAGCTCAAAGCTCGAGGGAGCCATTTTTATAAACAACCGCAATGGACCGCACTCCGCTAGCCCCTCCTCCGGGTCGCCCCAAGGGAAGCTGGTACATGAAGTTCTTGAGTGGTTCACCCCAGTGGGTGCAAGTAAGTACTTGTTGAACTGATGATCTCTGATGGAGTTCTTGAGTGGTTCACCCCAGTGGGTGCAAGTAAGTACTTGTGGAACTGATGATCTCTAGACCCGATACATGTCCCAGGTTTTAAAATATCGCCCGAGACATGGCTCGGGTTTCGGGATAACTTCCCTCCTCAGTAGAGAAAATAGTTAGGGGTGGAAGAGAGGGCTGCCAAGCAACCGTCAAGGGCCTCAGTGCCCGCACAGGCACGCAGGTGCGTCGTCCAGGAGCTCGTCAGCTCAAAGCTCGAGGGAGCCATTTTTATAAACAACCGCAATGGACCGCACTCCGCTAGCCCCTCCTCCGGGTCGCCCCAAGGGAAGCTGGTACATGAAGTTCTTGAGTGGTTCACCCCAGTGGGTGCAAGTAAGTACTTGTTGAACTGATGATCTCTGATGGAGTTCTTGAGTGGTTCACCCCAGTGGGTGCAAGTAAGTACTTGTTGAACTGATGATCTCTAGACCCGATACATGTCCCAGGTTTTAAAATATCGCCCGAGACATGGCTCGGGTTTCGGGATAACTTCCCTCCTCAGTAGAGAAAATAGTTAGGGGTGGAAGAGAGGGCCGCCAAGCAACCGTCAAGGGCCTCAGTGCCCGCACAGGCACGCAGGTGCGTCGTCCAGGAGCACGTCAGCTCAAAGCTCGAGGGAGCCATTTTTATAAACAACCGCAATGGACCGCACTCCGCTAGCCCCTCCTCCGGGTCGCCCCAAGGGAAGCTGGTACATGAAGTTCTTGAGTGGTTCACCCCAGTGGGTGCAAGTAAGTACTTGTTGAACTGATGATCTCTGATGCGGTTGCGGTTGTTTATGAAAATGGCTCCCTCGAGCTTTGAGCTGACGAGCTCCTGGACGACGCACCTGCGTGCCTGTGTGGGCACTGCGGCCCTTGACGGTTGCTTGGCGGCCCTCTCTTCCACCCCTAACTATTTTCTCTACTGAGGAGGGAAGTTATCCCGAAACCCGAGCCATGTCTCAGGCGATATTTTAAAACCCGGGACATGTATCGGGTCTAGAGATTATCAACAAGTACTTACTTGCACCCACTGGGGTGAGCCACTTAAGAACTTCATGCACCAGCTTCCCATGGGGCGACCCGGAGGAGGAGCTAGCGGTGTGCGCTCCATTGCGGTTGTTTATAAAAATGGCTCCCTCGAGCTTTGAGCTGACGAGCTCCTGGACGACGCACCTGCGTGCCTGTGTGGGCACTGAGGCCCTTGACGGTTGCTTGGCGGCCCTCTCTTCCACCCCTAACTATTTTCTCGACTGAGGAGGGAAGTTTTCCCGAAACCCGAGCCATGTCTCGGGCGATATTTTAAAACCCGGGACATGTATCGGGTCTAGAGATTATCAACAAGTACTTACTTGCACCCACTGGGGTGAGCCACTTAAGAACTTCATGCACCAGCTTCCCATGGGGCGACCCGGAGGAGGAGCTAGCGGTGTGCGCTCCATTGCGGTTGTTTATATATATATATGGTCAGTGACATCACTCATGACATCACTGATGACATCTCAAATGACATCACTGATGACATCATTAGGCCTGGGCAAAAATTTCGTTCCGTTCGCGGAAATTGCGATAATTTGACATTTTTGCGTTCCGCGGAGAGCGCGAAAATGTCAAAAATTCCGGTTTCCGCAGCTTGGCGATAATTTGTTTCTTGCTCGCGCTGTAAAATGATACATTCTCGCGCGCGCGCGATCGCCTTACCTGAATCCCTGCGTTCGCCGACAAGTTTTCTTGATCCGGTCGCGTTCTCCATGAGATGTTGTATTGTTTTTAGCCATTTGCGCTGTCTCGCGACAGTTCGCGCCCGCAGTGACGTCATGCGTCGCGCGATCACGTCTTTCTTCTCGCGATCATGCACCGCGAGAACAACTCAAAACAAGATGGCCGCGCCCGCAAGCAACCACATGGGTAAGTTGGCGACCCGCAACCATGCAGAAAATCTCGCGAACATGCCGGAAAAAAACTTCCGCATCTTTGCGATATTTCTGCTTGTTTGCGATAATTTTAAACATTCTCGCGATAATTTGCGAAGGTTAATTCCGCAAATTCCGCCCACCCCTAGACATCATCCAGTGAATGTGTGTTTTTCTGAAAATTACATATGTTTTATATAGGTATATCTCAAGGTCGATGGAAGAATAAATAGGTATATAAGTGTCTAAATGGATGATTTGTTTTTGAAAAATTGATTGTATAACTGACTGATTAAGTGTATCTTAGTGAATACATGGCTTAGTGAGTAATGTTTAAATGTGTAAATATCTGTATCAGTCTCTCACTTTGTGTATAAGTGGCTGCATGGGCTGGTGAGTAGCTACATGAGTGTCTATATAGGTTATTAGTTGGTTTTTTGAGTATCAGTATGAGTGTCTGAGTGTCTTTATGGTTCGGTGGGGGGTATTACGTAGTGCATAGGTGCATGAATGAGTGACTCACTGTTTGTATGTGTTGAAGACAGCATGTGTGCAGGACTGTATGGGTGGATGAGTGTGTGCATGGGTGTGTTAGTGAGTGATAGGCTGTCTCAATAGTGTCTTTATGAGTAACTACATATGTTTTAAACTAGTATGTGTGACTATTGGTGTATATAAGTGAGTATATGTGAGAGTGAGAGATTGAAAGAGTTCCTGTATGAAAAAGTATGTGTTTCTATAAGTGATTTTTTAAAAGACTAAGTATGTGTAAGTTTCTGTAGAAGTAAGTGTGGTGGTGTGTGTGTATAACTGTAAATGCAAGTAAATGGATGTTTGATTCTTTATTAGCATGAGTGACTATGTGTGTGAGTAACTCTATGGATGAGTGGTGTTGTGTAACAGGATGTATAGGTGTGTGAGTACATATGATGAGTGAGTACATGTATGAGTGACTGTATAGGACTGTTGGTGAATGAGTGGATGTGTATGTGGATCTTAGAATTACTGAATAGGTTGTTGTAACTGGTATTGGTATGTCCATTGTTGTGAACATTGTAGTTTCTATTTTTGAATGTATGTATCAAAGGTTATATTAGGGGAAGAGGAGGTCTGCCACTCTATCACAAGGATGATGTCATCAGTGATGTCATTAGTGATGTCATTTGAGATGTCATCAGTGATGTCACGAGTGATGTCACTGACCATGTCATGAGTGATGTAATATGTGACGTCATCAGCAGTGCATTGCGGGCGCGCGAGTTATAGTTAGCTGAACTAACTATAACGAGGGAATTTCAATGGTTTTGAACGAGTGAAAAGTCCAGCTAACTATAACGTCCCTGAAACCTATGGTTTTTTCAGTGAATTTCTAAGGTTTTTTAAATGCTAATTCCTAACTATAATGTGCCTGAAACCTATGGTTTTTTCAGTGAATTTCAAAGGTTTTTTAAATGCTAATTTCTAACTATACCTACAGAGATAGGACATGTGAAGAAAGAAGAAAAAACGCACAGAAAGAAAAAAAAGAAATGCAGAAAGAAGCAACAGAAGTCCTCAAAGACAAAGAAAAGTGCAGGAAGAAGGATAACGTGCAGAAAGAACAAACAGAAGAGCAGAAAGAAGCCTTGTTGCAAAATCATCCTGTACCCTCAACTTTTTCAGACGGATACTGGTGGTAACTGAGTCTGACTAACCAGTCCTAGAGCCAGTGCTATGTTAAAAGACACTCAGAATACAGTGAAAACACCTACATACATTAGGGAACATTATGCGTTGGGGTCCCCCTGTGGTCAGCATGACCTCCTCTGTAAGCCCCTAGTATATAATAGGGCAGGGGATTAAAACTACCTCTTAAAACACGCCACAGGGCGTGTTTCCACACGTCACCTCAGGCCCCGTCCCCTCACTTCCCCACTGTGTAAACACGCCCTGTGGCCGTTTTAAGTTGGGAGATTAAGTCCCCTTGAATCCTGAGGGTCCCTAGGGTCCAACTAGACCACTAGGTAACTCCAGTAAGCGCCACAGAGCTGCGTTGCAGAGAGATGTAAAAAGGGGCACGGCCTAGACCAGCTCTCTGCAACGCAGCGGAGTGGTGCTTACTGGAAGCACCTGGTGGGCTAGTTGGCCCCCAGGGTCCCTCAGGATTGAAGGGGAATTATTTCCCCAACTTAAAATGCGCCACAGGGCTTGTTTGCACACGTTAACTCATGCCCTGTCCCCTCCCTTCACCACTGTGTAAACACGCCCTGTGGCCGTTTTTAGTTGGGAGATTAAGTTCATTTGAATCCTGAGGGTCCCTAGGGTCCAACTAGCCCACCAGGTACCTCCAGTATGCGCCACAGAGCTGCATTGCAGAGAGGTGTAAAAAGTGGCACGGCCTGGACCACCTCTCTGCAACGCAGCTCAGTGGCGCTTACTGGAAGCACCTGGTGGGCTAGTTAGCCCCCAGGGGCCCTCAGGATTGAAGGGGAATTATTTCCCCAACTTAAAACGCGCCACTGGGCTTGTTTGCACACGTTAACTCAGGCCCCGTCCCCTCCCTTCACCACTGTGTAAACACGCCCTGTGGCCGTTTTTAGTTGGGAGATTAAGTTAATTTGAATCCTGAGGGTCCCTAGGGTCCAACTAGCCCACTAGGTACCTCCAGTAAGCGCCACAGAGCTGTGTTGCAGAGAGATGTAAAAAGGGGCACGGCCTAGACCAGCTCTCTGCAACGCAGCGGAGTGGTGCTTACTGGAAGCACCTGGTGGGCTAGTTGGCCCCCAGGGTCCCTCAGGATTGAAGGGGAATTATTTCCCCAACTTAAAACGCGCCACAGGGCTTGTTTGCACACGTTAATTCAGGCCCTGTCCCCTCCCTTCACCACTGTGTAAACACACCCTGTGGCCGTTTTTAGTTGGGAGATTAAGTTCATTTGAATCCTGAGGGTCCCTAGGGTCCAACTAGCCCACTAGGTACCTCCAGTATGCGCCACAGAGCTGCATTGCAGAGAGGTGTAAAAAGTGGCACGGCCTGGACCACCTCTCTGCAACGCAGCTCAGTGGCGCTTACTGGAAGCACCTGGTGGGCTAGTTAGCCCCCAGGGGCCCTCAGGATTGAAGGGGAATTATTTCCCCAACTTAAAACGCGCCATAGGGCATGTTTGCACACGTCACCTCAGGCCCCGTCCCCTTCCTTCCCCACAGTGTAAACATGCCCTGTGGCCGTTTTTTAAGTTGGGAGATTAAGTCCCCTTGAATCCTGAGGATCCCTAGGTTCAAAATAGCCCACTAGGTACGTCCAGTAAGCGCCATTGCAGAGCGGTGTAAAAAGGGGCACGGCCTGCACCACCTCTCTGCAACGCAGAGCAGTGGCACTTACTGGAAGCACCTGGTGGGCTAGTTGGCCCCCAGGGTCCCTCGGGATTGAAAGGGAATTATTTCCCCAACTTAAAACGCGCCACAGGGCATGTTTGCACACGTCACCTCAGGCCCCGTCCCCTCCCTTCACCACTGTGTAAACACGCCCTGTGGCCGTTCTAAGTTGAGAGATTAAGTCCCCTTGAATCCTAAGGGTCCCTAGGGTAAAACTAGCCCACTAGGTACCTCCAGTAAGCGCCACAGAGCTGCGTTGCATAGAGGTGTAAAAAGGGGCGTGGCCTCAGAACACCTGTCTGCAACGCAGCTCCCTGGCGCACACTGGAGATACCTGTTGGGCTAGTTGGCCCTCAGGGACCCTCAGTATTGAAGGGGAATTAATTCCCCAACTTACAACTGGCCAGGGGGCGTGTTTTCAGAGTGCTGCAAGGAGGGGGCGTGGCCTCCAGCGCGATGCCGGTCTTTTATTTATTTTATTTTTTTAAGAAGGAGGGCTGTGTGGCCCCCCTTCTTTTTCTAATTTACTGGCCCTGGGGACCCCATCCCCCAGGGCCTGCACCCTAATTTTTTTTGTTGAAAAAAATAAATTTGACCCTCCCAAGCCCTTAATCGGCCCCGGGGACCCCAACCCCCGGGTCATAGCCTTTTTTTTATTTCAATTCTTTAGGAGGGGGCCGCGTTGCCCCCCTCCTCAGGCCACTTATGGCTCCGGGGACCCCATCCCCCGGGGCCGGCCATTGTTTTTTATTATTTTAAAAATATATATATTTATAGAAACACCTAGGACATGCTGGACAAACCGTATGTACCTATCACCATGACGATTTGCTTGATATTCATTAAAAGGCGACTATGCATAGAATGAATCCACATGGAATGTATTTACACCGCTAGTGAAGCTCTGACGTGTCTGACGCCCTACCGTGCCTAATCCCGGCGCCCCCGCCGGTGGGTACTCTCCAAGTAGACACCCTTGTCGTTTATTTATACAAACATGGGTAGCTATTGATGGGCACATTTAATATACACGCACACCAAGCCATTCAAAGGGGATTCGACAAAAATTCGACCAAACTATGCAAGAAACCCCCCTCACGGTTAATAAAAAACACATCCACCGCTGGATGTGTAATACTTTTTATTTTACTCTCTGGAAAGGAGATGAACCTCACTTGAGAGTCACAGCGTGCTCCTGGCTGAGCCCATTGCTGTGTTACACCCACCAGTGCCCGCCGATTGCCTCACACCTCTGTGTTGTATTCCACCAGCTAGTGCATATGCTATGACACTCTCTAGCCCATGTGCACTGTAACACCACCCCGTGAATATGTCATGCCACACTTGCTTTCGCACGGGTTATATTGCCCCATCTAACGTGCCTTCCTCGATGTGTATGTTATAACGCACAGCGCGATGCCATACATATTACAATCTGGGATCCATATCTTTGTCACAGTGCATATGCAACGTTACACTCCCCAGCACATATTTTATATTACAACTATAGAGACTAGTTATGTTACACGACACTGCCCTGTGCATATTACACTCCAAGGCGCATATCGCATAGCACGCGCTAGTGCCTGTGCTATCTCGCGCTCTCCAATGAATCTGTCATTGCGCACAATGTATTGCATATTATATTTCACGCCCCGGTTCATCTTATATCACACTTTTTGGTGCATAGTTTATACCATATACTACATCTAGTTTTCATTTTCAATCGTGCTCTCAGGACTATGTTCTATATAACACTGCGTCGACCTACCCTTTTCACTGGAATTACATTTTGCGATGGGGGTGGAGGGTCAGGGGGTGTTTCTGCAAAGTGAGCCGGGAGTCACAGTCACAAACGTCCTCTTCTTCCTGAATAAAAGTGAGATTATGCTGCATACTTGTTCATATTTAAGTAGTTCGCACAGACACACATTTTAAAAACAATAAAGTTCCTAATACCCACCTTCTCTGAACAGTTAGCTTGCTGCCCCATCCACCTCCTCCCTATCCTCTGTTGTCTGAACCCATGGACTAGCCTCCTCCCTCCTGACATGCATGGTCTGATGTGCTGCCACTGCCCTCCATTTAGCATGATGTACCAGTCCACTCCTCCTGCCCTCCATTGCCCAATTCTATGGCCCATCATTGACCTCCTGCTTAGCCTCTGTGCTTAGCTTGCTCTCCCCTATTCTCCTTCCCCCTGCCCTCTGATGTCTTTGTGCATATCCCTGCTCCATCCTTTTTGACCACTATGTTCCATGGACCTGCCACTCCTATCTACTCTGAGTGTTCTGTTGAGCTGCCACTCCCCTCCCACCTGCCTAGCATTGTCAGATGACTGTAACCTGTCCCTGCCACCTCCACCCTGCCTGTCCAAATGCCATGCCCCTATCCCCTTCCTCCTGTCCTCCATGGTCCATTTTACTGCCACACCCTTCTACCCTCCCTGATCTGTTGTGCTGCAACTCCTCCTCCTGCCTGCCCCGCGCGGTCTGTTGTGAGGCCCCTTCCCCTGAACTCTCTTGTCTGTGCCCAGGTCCTGACACTCCCTTCTATCCTCCTTGGTCCTTTGTGCATGCCCCTGCACCCTCCTTCTTGCCCATCAAAGCCATTGTGCTGCCACTAACCCTCCCGCTTGCCATGCATGGTCTTCTGTGCTGCCATGGCCCCTCCCACCTTCCTTGTGTCGTCAGCTAGCTGCCCCTGACCCCCTCCCACCTTCCCTCCATGGTCTGTGTGTATGCCACCATAGTCTCATTGTTGCGCTCCATGGTGTGTCTTATTTCTAGTGCCCATCCTGCCTGACCTCCATGGTCATCTTGCTGCTCCTGCCCTGCCACCTTGCTCCCAGCCATCTGTTTCCATGTGCAGACCCCCTATTCCCTCCCTCCTGGCTTGTCTGTTCCATTGTAAGGCCCCTGATCCGTCCCTCCTGCCCTTTATGGTCTGTTATGCTGCAGCTTTCTCTCCTGTCTGTCCATTATGGTCAGCTAGCTACCATTGCCTCTTTCCCATCTGTTCTCTGTTGTCCATGTGCATGGTCCTGTCCCCTTCCTATTGCTTTCTATGGATTGTTGTGCTGCACTCCCATCCCGCATGCGCTGTGTGGTGTATTGTGCTGCTGCAAACCCTGATGCCTGCCCTGTAGGGTCAGTTTGGTGCACCTCTCCATGTCCCTCCTGTCCTCTGTTATCCGAGTCCATGTCCCTACCCCAATTCCTCCTGCCTACCATGATTCAATGTACCATACTTGCGAACATTTTGAACTGTGTAAGAGGGAGATTTTGAAAAAAAACTGGGGTATTGATTTTCCCCTTTGAGTTACATTGAAAAAGAGGAGATTGTAGACAGGAGACAGATCAAATAAAGCCCATTTGAGCTTAAAAACATTGGACGTTTCCTGGCTGAAATGGGTCTGTTGGCATGTATGGTTGTACTACCACTGCCTCTTCCTTCTGCCCACAATGGTCTATTATATTGCCACAGCCTCTCTTGCCAGTCCTGTATTGTTGGTTTGTTGCCCCTGCCCCCCTTTCCACTGCCCTCCATAGTCTGTTGTGCTGCCACTGCTCTTCCTGCCTGCCCAGTGTGGTCAAATTGTTGCCTCTGCACTCTCCTACCTGCCTTCAATTTTCAGAGTCCGTGCCCCTGGCCTCTGCCTCTCAACAGTATCCCAATGAACAACTAGATTGCTAACATTCTATATTTATTACAAAAGTGTGGAACGCCTGACGTCATCTTGATGTGATCAAAACTGTAATACCTAGAGTATTTCCTTTAGAAATTACATATATGAGAGGGTCTTATTTGCATCAAAATTATGGTTAGTGCTCTAAAAAACTAAAATGAGGACATATTTTCTGAGTTTTCAAATAGCGACAAAGAACTTTTAAATTATTTGTAATCTTTATGTTTTTTTTATCCAGTTGACCACTTGTTACTTCCAGAGCTGCAGACTTTGCAACTGGGGAACCAGGTTGGAGTTTCTGCTTCAGCTCAACATTCTGTGATTGTGGTCAAATCACTTAATCTCCCCATGTCTACAACCAAAATAAATTTGATCTTGTGTGATGTAACCAATGCTCATGTAAAGCATTCCAATACCTGACAAGTCTGCACTATATAAAACTGCAAATACACAAAAAATAAGTGTTTTGCACACTTCTGTCATTGGGCTACATGTGGGCTACATCTGGGTGATATTTGTGCTGCATTTAGGCTCTTTTGTGTCTGGTGGCCATCTTGGGAGATTTATTTGTTATGAAGTTTCCTAATTTCCTGATTTACTGCAGTCTCCTCAGTAGGAAATGCTTTCAGTTTTTTACTTTGATTCCATCAAGAAGGTATTCAGATATGTCACACATTTGCCATAAATTCTGAATGTTAGCACTCTAGTTGCTCATTAGATCACTGTAGTAAAGCTACTGCTCACCACGGAAGTCTGCTGCTGGTATTAAAAGTGCATGTTTCAGTCTGCATATCAGAATTTTTTAATGAAATAGAAGAGAATTTGAGAAGTCACTCAATATGTGCCCTAATTTTTCTTTCTGCAGCACTAATCATACTTTCTATGGCAAAATGAACCCCCTCATTTTGTTTCTTTTTGAATTAAATGTTTTAAGAATTACCACTTTATTCCAACCAAGATGGCTTCAGGTGTGCCATACGTTTGTCATAAGTAGGACTGTTAGTGCTCTAGTTGTTCTTTAGAACACTCTGGGAAGCTGCAGTAGAACACAAAGGAATCAACTGACAGTCTCTGCCCTTGTTGGATGTACATGTTTTACTGAGAATGTCAGACTTCATTCTCACATGACTGAGAAAGATAATGTGAATTTACAGGAAATATGCTCTCAGTTAGCTTATAGATCACCTTCCAAACCTCTGTGGGAAAAGCATGAGAAAATAGTTTTCTCTCAAACATGATTCATGATATCACAGCAGAAGGCTTTATTACATGGTAAAATCACCTTAGAACACACCACAATTCTTAAAATGAGTATGGTACCATCAACAAATGATTTATAATGTAACTAAAGTCTTAAAACCTTCTATTAACTGCAATACTTTTTAATGAGGTGCTATCATGTATATTGGTCCCAAGATGGCTGCGAAAGCTTCTTGGATGAAGTGCTGACAGCCAATCAGATCTCACGATGAGATGTGTGGTTAGGCTCCGCCCAGATATATATGTGATTTTACTTTTGATTTTCTCAGGAACTACTGAACGGATTTACACCATTTAAGCAACAGGGACATACCTGACCTGAGGACTACCTCTTTGCCAAATTTCAAGTAATTCTGTTCAGCCGTTTGGGCTGTACCTTCGACTAAAGGTCCTATGGGAAAATGCATGGGGAAAACGCGTTTTGGGACCCCCCTTTTTTCTCAGCCCCCGCTTGACGAATCACCCCGAGACTTTCAGGGTAGGAGCTGAGCGGAGCGCCCCATTAGTTTTGAACATTTCACGAAGATAAGACAACCGGCGCCAAAGTTATTCAAAATAGAATTTTCAGATTTCCTATGGGAACTCGGTCCTAACTATAACTATCTACTGGCGACCGCCAGTAGATAATATATATATATATATATATATAGTTTAAATATATATGTGTGTATATCTATATATATCATTTGAGATGTCATCAGTGATGTCATCAGTGATGTCACTGACCATGTCATGATGTAATATGTGACGTCATCAGCAGTGCATTGCGGGGGCGCAATTTATAGTTAGCTGAAATAACTATAACAGGGGAATTTCTACGGTTTTGTACGAGGGAAATGTCCAGCTAACTATAACGCCCCTGAAACCTATGGTTTTTTCAGTGAATTTCAAAGGTTTTTAAATGCTAATTGCTATCTATAACTTATCTCTAAAGATATCATGAAAAGCATTCTTTTTTAAAAGTAGGGTGCACATTAGTTTTGTGGAAAAGCATCTTTGTGATTGGTTAAGAAAAAGCAGTTTCAACGTGGAGTACATATCATAGGATAAAATTTGCTCAGCTCAACCACACCTGCTACTTGCATTTGGAAGGCACTGTTCGAACTTAAAACAATCGTTAACTTTTAACCTGCATGTGACGTTAAATATTCAAGAAAATGTTACAAAAAAATATCGTTAAGTTTTAAAAAATTGATGAACTTTTAACCTGCACGTGTTGTATAATGTTCTAGAAAGTGTGTTGATAGAATACGTTGCACTTCTGACTTCTATGTGTTGTTGAATATTAAAAAAATGGTTCATATGGAAAATTAAAAAGAAACCAATAGAGAAGTTTTGAAACCTAAAAGAATCAAGGAACTCTTCTAATTTATCTTTTACATGTATTTATGTGTGCAGCAACAAAATTATAGACACAACAGCACTAGGAAGAGGAAGAAGCAGGAAGTGGGGGGAGGGGGGAAGACGGGCAGAATAGCACACATGCACTATTAAGAACAACACACATATAGACTAACAATGGCCAAAATGCAACACACCAACAAGGAGCACAAGTCACACAACCCGCCAACATCACACCACTGAACGAGCATAGAAGTGAAAACCACGCTGCATTCATACAGGATGTGTACAAAGGCCAGTCGTTGGTGTTGTGGGATGTCTGCGACCGTGGTCATCATGGATGAGATGCCCTGCATGTGGCACATGGTCGAGTTCACTGTGTGTTATGTTGCCAAACGGCTGCTCCTCCCTCCCACGAGCTGACACACTTTTGTACGGTGCACTGTTGTATCTCGTGCACTCGTACGGCACACCATTGTAATGCCTATTTGCGCATGTCCTGCTACATTCCAACTACAACATCACAGTGCCGTTTGGAGGTGGTGGATGCCACTTTACAACATCGATTGCTGCGGCTCTTGTAGCAGGCCACACCAGAACTCAGAGACACACTTACCGCACTTCCTGTACGGAAGTGTGACGATCGTTAAAACACTACATGCATAGTGCATACTACTTTGAAGCAGTTCATGCCCTAAAGCCTACCTCACTAAAAGGCTACATGCTAACTGACTAAATGATTACAGTACTATAAGGAGACACACTGGGTGAGTGACAGGGTGTTTGCTAGAAGAGTATGAATACTAACTAGGGAATAGAAGGTGTGAAACACAACTGTGTAGGTGATTAGAGGACTGCATCCATACTGCATAGGCATTTAAAGCAGTCCATGTGCTAAGGCCTGGCTCACTGCATGACTACTTGGGTACTGACTGAACGATTAGAGTACAGCAAGGAGAGTGCCTAGGTGAATTTATAAGTGCTAGGCTTTTCGCACAGGGAATGGATTAGTACTTGGTACTGAATGGGTCACTAGAGGAGTGCAAAGGCAGTGACAAGTGCTGGACTGTATGGATACTGACTAGGAAATTGAAAGTGTGAAAGACAAGTGTTTAGGTGGTTAGAAGACTGCATGCATAGTGCATAGGGGTTTGAAGCAGTCCATGTGCTAAGGCCTGGCTCGGTGTATGAATACTTATGCACTGACTGAATGATTAGAGTACTGCAAAGATAGTATCTTGGTGAATTTATAAGTGTTTGGGTTTTAGCACAGTGAATGGATTAGTACATGGTGCTGAATGGGTCACTAGAGGACTGCAAAGGGAGTGACAGGATATTTCCTGGAAGTGTATGGATACTGACTAGGGAATTGAAGGTGTGAAAGACAATTGTGTAGGTGGTTAGAGGACTGCATGCATAGTGGATAAGGGTTTGAAGCAGTCCATATACTAAGGCCTGGGTCACTGGATGAGTACTTGGGTACTGACTGAATGATTAGAGTACTGCAAGGAGAGTGCCTGGGTGAATTTATTAGGGTTTGACGCAGTGAATGGATTAGTACAGGATGCTGAATGGGTCACTAGAGGAGTGCAACGGCAGTGACATGGTGTTTGATGGAAGTGAACGGACACTGACTGGGGAATTGAAGGTGTGAAAGACAAGTGTGTAGGTGGTTAGAGGACTGCATGCATAGTGGATAGGGGTTTGAAGAAGTCCATGTGCTAAGACCTGGCTCAGTGCATGAATACTTAGGCAGTGACTGAATCATTAGAGTACTGGAAAGAGAGTGTCTTGGTGAATTTATATGTGTTTGGGTTTTGGCACAGTGAATGGATTAGTACATGCTGTTGAATAGGTCTCTAGAGGACTGCAAATGAAGTGACAGGCTGTTTCCTGGAAGTGTATGGATACTGACTAGGGAATTGAAGGTGTAAAAGACAAGTGTATAGTATGTTAGAACACTACATGCATACTGCATAGACATTTGAAGCAATCTATTTGGTACTTAGAAACTGACTAAATAATCAGACTACTTCTAGGACAGTGCTTAGGTAAAACTTTAACATTTTCAGTTCTGCCACAGTGAACAGAATAGAACATGGTACTGCACCTTAGTGTCAAACCCTGACTCATTTTATCAATGCATAAGCAAAGACTAGCTTCTAATGCTATTAAAACTTGACAACATGAGAGGTTTTAAATCAGTTATCTGTCAGGAAATACACAATGTTACCAAATGCTTCTCTCACAGTGGTTCCCAAATGCACACAGACTCACAGTGTGATTCTAGATAACAACCACTATACCTAGGAGTTTATCAAAAATCATTCACTACTGTGGAAGTGGTAAGGGAACTGCACACAATCTTCATATTTCAGGACTGCACTTTTATGTCAAAGCCTGGCTCATATAATCAAAGCATAAACAAAGACTGGCTTCTAATGCTACTAAAACTTGACAACATGACCGGTTTTAAAACAGGTTTATGTCAGCAAATACACGATGTTACCAAATGCTTCTCTCACAATCCTTACCCAAATGCACACAGACTCACAGTGTGATTTTAGACAAGCAACACTATCCTAGGAGTTTACCAAAACTCATTCACTAGTCTGGAAGAGTTAATGGTACTACACACAATCTACATATTTAAGTACACCACATCAGTGTCAAAGCATGACTCATTTAATCAACGCATAAGCAAAGACTGGATTCTAATGCTACTAAAACTTCTCAACATTACAGGTTTTAAAACAGTTATCTGTCAGCAAATACATGATGTTACCAAATGCTTCTCTCACACTGATCCCAAATACACACTAACTCACAGTGTGATTCTAGACAAGCACCACTATCCCTAGGAGTTTACCAAAACTCATTCACTACAGTGCAAGTGGTAAGGGAACTGCACACAATCTACATATTTCACGACTGCAATTTACTGTCAATGCCTGACTCATTAAATGAAAGCATACGCCATAACTGTCTTCTAATGCTACTAAAACTTGACAACATGACTTGTTTTAAAACAGTTATCTGTCAGCAAATACACGATGTTACCAAACGCTTCTCTCACAGTGGTTCCCAAATGCACACAGACTCACAGTGTGATTCTTGACAAACAACACTATCCCTAGCAGATTACCAAAACTCATTCACTACAGTGGAAGTGATAAGGGAACTGCACACAATCTACATATTTCACGACTGCACTTTAGTGTCAATGCCTGACTCCTTTAATCAATGCATAAGCAATGACTGGCTTCTAATGCTACTAAAACTTGACAACATGACAGGTTTTAAATTAGTTATCTGTCAGCAAATACACAATGTTACCAAATGCTTCTCTCACAGTGGTTCCCAAGTGCACACAGACTCAGTGTGATTCTAGACAACAACCACTATACCTAGGAGTTTACCAAAAATCATTCACTACTGTGGAAGTGATAAGGGAACTGCACACAATCTTCATATTTCAGGACTGCACTTTTGTGTCAAAGCCTGACTCATTTAATCAAAGCATAAGCAAAGACTGGCTTCTAATGCTACTAAAACTTGACAACATGACCGGTTTTAAAACAGTTATCTGTCAGCAAATACACGATGTTACCAAATGCTTCTCTCACAATCCTCACCCAAATGCACACAGACTCACAGTGTGATTTTAGACAATCAACACTATCCTAGGAGTTTACCAAAACTCATTCACTAGTCTAGAAGAGTTAATGGTACTGAACACAATCTCCATATTTAAGTACATCACATCAGTGTCAAAGCATGACTCATTTAATCAACGCATAAGCAAAGACTGGATTCTAATGCTACTAAAACTTCACAACATGACAGGTTTTAAAAAGGTTATCTGTCAGCAAGTACATGATGTCACCAAATGCTTCTCTCACACTGATCCCAAATACACACTAACTCGCACTGTGATTCTAGACAAGCACCACTATCCCTAGGAGTTTACCAAAACTCATTCACTATAGTGCAAGTGGTAAGGGAACTGCACACAATCTACATATTTTAGCACTGCACTTTTCTGTCAAAGCCTGACTCACTTAATCAAATCATAAGCCATAACTGTCTTCTAATGCTACTAAAACTTCACATGACAAGTTAAAACAGTTATCTGTCAGCAAATACACGATGTTACCAAATGCTTCTCTCACAGTGGTTCCCAAATGCACACAGACTCACTGTGTGATCCTAGACAAACAACACTATCCCTTGCACTATACCAAAGCACATTTCTTCATCTAGAAGTAGTACTACATTTTAGTATAGAAACATAACATAACTCATTTCACAATTTCATAAACAATGACTGGTTTCTAATTCTACCAAAATATAAAAACAGCACAGTTATCTGTCTACAAACACATGAAAAACACAAATGCTTATCACAGAATGGTTTCTACATGCACACACATTGTAGAGAAAAAAAGTACTCCCTACACTTTAGCAGGAGAATTACATTAGTCTGATTAAAATCAAAATAGTCTGCATACATCCCTCACAATTAAATAACTCATCTTTCAAGTTCTTTTGTAGATTAAGAAGTATATCAATCACTCACCATATTTTCTTTTACAGAATCTCTGCACTGTGCACCTCTCGGCAAAAACAAAGAATGGAAAAGTTTCCCTTTCATTTTCCACACATATACATGTAAACATCAAATCACAATCCTTCACACATAAACTCAAAAGCAAACACACATTTCTATTGGTTAAACATTTCAACCCTTTCCAACTGAAATACATCTCAACCCTTCCCCCAATCTGCCTTCTGCCTGTTACCATAAAAACAGGTCATGGAACACTGCACTGAGCTCACAAGTCACAAGTTCAGCACACAATGTTGCTAATCAAGACAGGAAGTGTGCTTGACTTTTCAACATATCAGCTTATCATATATAATGTTCCTTACAATCTGTTTTTGTTAACCAATAAGAATCATACCTTTAAAAAAAAGAAATATACACGCTACCTTTCAGTGTAGAAAGTAGTCATACAACCAATGACTTCTTGTCTTTTTTCCAAAAACATTGCCGTGGATCCGCGCACCCAACGCGTGAGAATCCGTGCACCCAACGCGTTAGGATGCGCACACCATGCGCGCATTTCGCTCGTTTTTGTTTGTTTTTAAAAAGGGGGGCCCCAGGGGGTCCTTCTGGGACCCCCTAAGCACCTCTAGAGGGTCAGAGTATTTCCACTCTGCCCCCTTTACTTGTTTTACACACTTATTCCCCTTGCTTCTTCAGCCTCGCTTCTACCGAGGCAGAAAATGGCTGCCAACAGTTCCTGGTTTTGAATGTAGAGAGACACTCGACAGCCAATTAGCATTCAGTGCGCAATCGGGAGGGTGCGCGCTCGGTTCGGGGAGGGTGCACGTACGGTGCGGGTAGGGTCAGCGGATCCTTCCCGGCCATAGATATCACTAACTTTTTTACCCTAATTTTTTCAGGAACTACTGAACAGATTCACACCATTTATGCAAAAGGCACGAGTCTGAACTGAGGACTACCTCTTTGCCAAATTTGGTGTCATTCCGTTCAGCGGTTCGGGCTGTAGCTGCGACAACAGATCCTATGGGAAATTGCATGGGGAAAATGCGTTTTGGGACCCCCCTTTTTTCTCGGCCCCCGCTTGACGAATCACCACAAAACTTTCCTGTTACTCATGGATTTGTAAGACATTACATTCCCCAAGTGGGAAAAAAATAGTTGTGGTATCATGGTTTTGGAAAAATTTCATCTGGTCTCTGCCCCCCCAAAAAATAAAAAATTAAACGGGAAGGGGGCCGCGCGGGCCCCCCTCTCATGGCCAATTCCAGCCCCAGGGACCCCATCTCCCGGGGCATGGCCTCATAAATATTTTTTTTATGGAGGGGAGCTGCGTGCCCCCCCTACTGAGGTCTCTATTGGCCCCGCGGACCCCATCCCCCGGGGTCGGCCTTTATTTATTTATTTTTTTGAGGAGGGGGCAGCGTGGGCCTCCTCCCGGGCAACTCCTAGCTCCCTGGGGCGGGCCATCTCCGTTGGGGACCGTGGGGGACCCCCAATACCCTGCGGGAGCCGGCATTGCTTTTCCACATGGGGAGCTGCTGACATGCAGCTCCCCGTGTGGAAAAGCAATCTGCTTTGCTTCATTGAAGCGAGAGCAGGTTTCCCTGCTCTCGCTTCAATGAAGCAAAGCAGAGTTTGCAATGATAGGGTGGGAGCCGCACGGCTCCCGCCCTGTCATTGCAAACAGCAGTGTCCCGGGGTGGGCACCCCGGGACACTGCAGGAGCCGGTCCTGGGGGGTGGCGGTCCCCAGGGCCATCAAGGGCTCCAGGAGGGGGGCCGCACGGTCCCCCTCCCAATGTTTGCACAGCCCCGGGGAGGTGGTGGTCCCTGGGGCATGTGGGGGGGCTCGAGCCCTCCCACACAGGTGTATGTTTTTTTTCAGAAAAAGCCCCGGGGGTGTCGGTCCCCGCGGCAGCGGGAGGGCCGTGTACCCCCGCAAAATAATTAATAAAAGCCCCGGGGGCAGTCCCTGGGGCTAGGGGAGCCTTGACCCCACCGCAAATATTTAATGAAAGCCCAGGGGTGGCGGTCCCCGGGGCTGCGGGGGCCTGCCTGGGCCCCCGCAATTTCAATTTTGCATGCCCCCGGGACTTGGCGGAAATTCGCGCTGGGTGCCTCGAATCATGCCAATTATTATTTTTTGTAATACTTTTTTTGGCACTGGGGGTCCTTGCGGGACCCCCTGAGCAGGCCTAGGGGGTCAGGGTGTTTCTACCCTGCTCCCTTTTCTTTTTTTCACCTTTGTTTCTCTGTTTTCTTGTGCCTCGGTTACTGAGGCACAAGATGGCTGCCAACACTTCCTGGTTTGGAGTGTTGACAGCCAATTAGAATAAACCTCGTGGTCGGAAGGGTGTGCGGATCCTCCGTGCCTCTAAATATTGAAACTTTTATTTTTTGATCTTCTCAGCAACTACTGAACGGATTTACACCATTTAAAAAAAAAAGGTCTCTTTCTGAACCAAGGGCTACCTTTTTGTAGGGGTGGGCGGAATTTGCGTAATCGCGTTACGCAAATCTCCGCGAAACGGTAAAAAATCTCCGCGAACACGCAGAAATTCCGCTAACATGCGGAATTGCTTGTTCGCGATGCTTTTTTCCTGTTCACAATCCCTGTTTGCGTGCTTGGGGAGAAATATCTCGCGAGCAAGCATTTTGAGAACGCGAACAAGCAAAAAATTTCACGAAGTCGCGGAAAGCAGAATTTTGGGCAATTTCGCGTTCTCCGCGGAACGCGAAATTACCCAAATTCTGCAAATTCCGCGAGCGGAACGGAATTTACCGCCCAGGCCTACCTTTTTGCCAATTTTGGTGTAATTCCGTTCAGTAGTTCAAGCTGTAACCGTGTCTAAAGTTTCCTATGGGAAATTGATTTTCCGACCTCTATTTTTTGAATTTCTCAGGAACTACTGAGCGGATTTACACCATTTAACAAAAAGGTCTCTTTCTGAACCAAGGGCTACCTTTTTGCCAAATTTGGTGTAATTCCGTTCAGTAGTTCGGGCTGTAGCCGTGTCTAAAGATTCCTATGGGAATTAACATAGAGAAAACATGTTTTTGGACCCCTTTTTTTCTCGGCCCCCACTTGCCAAATCACCCCGAAACTTTCAAGATAGGAGCTGACCAGAGCGGGCCATAAGTTTTGAAAATTTCGCGAAGATTCGTCAACCGGCGCCAAAGTATCTATAGGAAAAGCATTTTTTGTTTTCCCAATAACTTTGGCCCCGTTTGATGAATCTTCCCGAAATTTTCAAAACTAGTGGATTGCTCACGTCAGCTCCTGTTGTGAAAGTTTCGGAGTGATTTGTCAAGTGGGGGCCGAGAAAAAAGGGGGACCCAAAACACGTTCTCCCCATGTAATTTTTAACACTGGGCGTAGTACTATTGCTTACTCACGGTCCTCAACGTCAAGTTGGCGAACGCGAGTGAGCAAAATCAACATCCTGGCGAAACTTTTTCCTTGTTCGCGATCAGCAACATCAAGTTGCCGATCGCAAGCGTGGAAAATAAACCTCCCGGCGAGATTCTCAACGCTGGGAGGTCAGGTTTCTCATTGCGAGTGGTCGCGTATGCTCGCGACCACTCGCGGTGAGAAACTACCAGTCTGCGTTGAGAAAGTTGCCACTCGGGGCTCTCCTAAAAAAAAAAAACCTGTGTGGGGAGGGCTCAAGCCCCACTACACACCCCGGGGACCGTCACCTCCCCGGGGCTTTATTTATGTTTTACGGAGGAGCACGCAGCCCCCCCGCAGACCCGGGGACCACAACATCCCCGGGGCTGTCATTTAAAAAAAAAAAGAACCTGTGTGGGGGGCTCAAGCACCCCAATATCCCCTGGGGACCACTAATTCCCCGGGGCACTAAGTATGCAAATGCGGAGGTCCGTTATGGACCCCTGAGCCCCGCGGACCACCGCCTCCCTGGGGCTTTGCAAACATTGGGAGGGGGGCCACGCAGCCCCCCTCCTGGAGCCCTTCATGGCCCTGGGGACCACCACCCCCCAGGGCCAGCTCCTGCAATGTCCTGGCGTGCCCACCCCTGGAACATTGCCGTTTGCTATGGTAGGGTGAGCAAACCCTGCTTTACTTCATTGAAGCGAGAGCAGGAAAACCTGCTCTCGCTTGAATGAAACAAAGCAGAATTGCTTTTCCACAAGGGGAGCTGCATGTCAGCAGCTCCCCTTGTGGAAAAGCAATGCTAGCTCCCACATGAGGTGGGGAGCCGGTGGTTCAGTGGGGGCATCGAGGCTCCACCACAGTCCCTAATGGAGAGGCCAGGCCCCAGGGAATGGGGTCCCCGAGGCCAGAAGTGACCTGGGAGGGGGGTCACGCAGTCCCCCTCCGCATAATTTTTTTTTAAAACAAGGCTGCCAGGCCTTGGGGATAGGAAGTGGCCCAGGAAAGAGGGGTCACGAAGACACCTCCTAAATTATTTTTTTTTAAAAGGAACCAGCAAATCACCGGAGGCCCCACCCCCTCCCTGCACCACTGTGCAAATGCACCCCATGGCGCGTTTTAAGGTGGGGAATTAATTCCCCTTGAATCCTAAGAGACCCTGGGGGCTATCGAACCCTCCAGGTTCCTCCAGTAAGGAGAGGTCGTCCAAGGCCATGCCCCTTTTTACACCTCTTTGCAAAGCAGCAGTGTGGAGCTTACTGGAGGTACCTGGTGTGCTAGTTGGACCCCAGGGACCCTCAGAATTCAAAGGGACTTAATACCCCAACTTAAAACACGCCATGGGGTGCGTTTGCACAGTGGTGAAGGGAGGGGGCAGGGCCTGATGTGACAAGTGTGCAAAGGTGTCCCATGGCACGTTTTAAGTTAGGGGATTGAATCACCTTGAATCCTGAGGGTCCCTGGGGGCCAACTAGCCCACCAGGTACCTCCAGTGAGCGCCACACACTTGCATTGCAGAGAGGTGTAAAAAGGGGTGTGGCCTCAGACCACCTCTCTGCAACGCAGCTCTGTGGAACTTACTGGAGGTACCGGGTGGGCTAGTTGGCCCCCAGGGACCCTCAGGATTCAAGGGGACTTAATATGCCAATTTAAAACACACCACGGGGAGCGTTTGCACACTTGTCACATCAGGCTCCGCCCCTTCTCTGCAATACTGTGCAAATGCGCCCCCGGCACATTTTAAGTTGGTGGATTAATTCCCCTTCAATCCTGAGGGTCCCTGGGGGCCAACTAGCTCACCAGGTACCTCCAGTAAGCGCCACAGACCTACATTGCAGAGAGGTGTTCCGAGGCCATGCCCCTTTTTACACTACTCTGCAAACGCGGCTTCTGGTGCACTGCTGGTGGGGTGATGAGGTCCTCTTGAGCCCTGAGGACCTCAGGACACAAGTGGACTTCATCGTCCGAGCAGCAGTGGGCCAGAAGCCGCGTTTGCAGTATGGTGTAAAAAGGGGCATGGCCTAGGAACACTTCTCCGCAACGCAGCTCTGTGGAGCTTACTAGAGGTACCTGGTGTGCTACTTGGCCATCAGGGACCCTTAGGACTCAAGGGGACTTAATAGGGATGTTATAATTAGCATTTATAAAACCTTAGAAATTAACTAAAAAAACATAGGATTGAGGCACATTATAATTAGAAATTTTTGTTTCAACAATCATTGAAATTCACTGAAAAAAACATAGGTTTCAGGCACGTTATAATTAGAAATTAGCATTTAAAAAACCTTAGAAATTCACTGAAAAAACCATAGGTTTCAGGGACATTATAGTAAGTTGGACATTTCACTCGTAAAAAAACAGAGTAATTCTGCCATTATAGTTAGTTCAGCTAACTATAACTCGCGCCCCTTCAATGCACTGCTGATGATGTCACATATTACATCATTCATGACATGGTCAGTGACATCACTGATGACATCACTGATAATATCTTAAATGACATCACTGATGACATCACTGATGGCATCATCCACGTGAAAATCTGATGCACCTCCTCACACCCTAATATAACCTTTGATACACCCACTCTAAAATACAGACTACCATTTTCAAAACCATAGACACACCAATACCAGTTACTACATGCGCACTCACTGATTCCTAGGTCTACACACACATTCACTCATTCACCCATACAGTCACTCATACATGCAGTCACTCATCAATACAACACTATCATATGCACTCATACACCTATACAGACACTCACACACCGCCACTCATCCAGAGTTACTCACACACCTAGTCAGTCATGCAAAGAATCAATCACACTTCCATTTTCTCACCTATACAATTATACACACACCACCTCACTTATTCATACAGATACTAACGCATACTTACGCTCTTATACAATCACTGATACAAGTACACCCTCATCCATACAGCCACTCACACAATCACTGACTCTCACGTATAGTCATTTATATACTCCAACTCTCACATACACTGCCTTTTATATATGTAGTTACTTGGACATGTACCACTGAGACATCCATTCACTCACCAACACACCCATACACACACTCACCCACCCATACAGATCTTAAACCTGGTAATCCTTATACACCAGCTCCACCAGGAGCAGCCTACCTGCTTCTCAGCCCATCTTCCAACTGTCACACATCATCCACAGAGGCACCCAAGCATTCCAAGCATCACAGTTACACCAACATTCCACTCTCAACACTCACACTGTCTGAGCAGCTAGGAGGCAAGTAAACTGGGAAACATATAATTAAATGAGCAGGATATAACAACTCTGCTCCTTCACAAAAAAAGAGAAAAAGGCTGAAACGATTTCTGGATTGCCAGAAGACCCTTGCCTCCAAACCTTTTTCAGAAGAATATTCTCATAGAATACTAATATACCATACCAGTGAGAGAGATCACCAGTTCTGTTCTCTCAACCAAAGAGTTCCCTAAAGACATCATAACATATTATGTAAAATCACCCCTAAAGAAGCAGGAACTAGACCAGTCTGGGGCAGCAAATCACAAACCGATATCCAAAAGACTGTTCCTAAGTGAACTCATTAAAAAGTTAACTTGCTCCCAGATATGAAGCTTAATTCATGAAAGCAAATGTCAGACATTTTTCAAGCAGCACTAATATAATTGGGGTTGATCTTGAAAACACTGTTAATGCTAATGGAGTCACCATGCTACTCCAACTTGACAGTGTAGACCACCAACTACCTGCCAAAAGATTATTTGACATTGGGGTCAAGGGCACAATTCTTCCTCAGTGAGAGAGCCCAGATAGTTAGTTTTCCTCCCTGGCGCTTTAGCATTCACATTCTGAGTTGGAGTGCCAGAGCTAACTAGTCACCCTTTTTTTTAGTGTTTACCGGTCCCACTTCCTGATGCCATGAACTCCTTCAAGCTTACCTACTATAACTAGGCTGATGAAACCCAGATCATCCTAAAGCTTTAAGGACCATTAATGGCTAACAGCGACTTTCAGCACCAGGGGCAACTTTCACCATAGTGGTCTATTTCAAATCATCAGAATCCTATCCAACAGATGGAAGAAGGGTTGGTTTTGTTTTGATATACAGCTTTGCAAAACTGAAAACAGATGCCTCAAAGGACAGTAGAGGAATTTGAGCTACTTTGATGATAAAAAGTGACTTCACAGCTTTTGTAAATGCTCCCAGATGTTTTGTTTTAGTTTCTGTAGATTTGGCTTTGTGGTTTCGCCTTCCTTCTTTCTTATCCCTCAGCAAAAACATGCTCTTGAGTGACGGTGTGCTTTATAAATAAATGCAATAAATAAATAGATATTAACTCCTCTTAAACGAAAATAACACGGCAAAGATGTAGCTTTACATTCACCCTGTCTCTCTTGATAGGACCGTTGCCAACCAAATGGACATGGTGAAAAACCTATGGGTGAATAATATGGTTAGGAATCTCTAAGACATGGATTCTTTCTATTGGATTGCAATTTTCTTGCATAATAAGTTCTCTATTACATTCAGATGTCTTACCAATATAGTCAGACTCCTTTTTTCAAGTTTTTAATTATTTATCATGGCCAACTTAATTTATTTCTAATATAGCGGTTTTAATCTTATTACTTGTTGTTGTGCCTGTGGTAATTTGTTTGACATTTTAAATTCCGAGTAATTTAAATATCAGCAGAAAATTACAACAATTAGCAGCAATTACCCTTGCATGAGTTCTGTGTGTTTTTCTGGGAAAAGGCAACACTATTTTCGAATGTAAAACAAATACTTGGTCTGGGTGATAAACAACTCGCAGTGAGAATGAGATTTGTTTTTATTTTGCTGCTCATTTAAAATGTAAGGCAACAGCTGATGGTATCTCATGTTCCTAATTCATAAAGAGGTGTTTTTGTACATTCCAATACCAAATTAGGCTAAGGCTTTTGTGCTGGTCTGTTTCACTTTTATATTGAAATAGATGAAAAAGTAATAGATTTAAGGCATTAATTTAATATTTCTTCATTTCATAAAATATTTATTAGTATTTTCAGTATCTGCAATGAAATTTAACATAAATTAGAATGTTATGTGCTTAGAATGAAGGGTTCCGGTGTGAGCAACCGTCAATGTGAGGAAAATAAATGTTATGACGTCAACAAACTTTTATTACTACCCTTATGCTTAGGAATTAAATCTTTTTTTGGTGAGCTTCCAAGTGTGTATATTAAAGTCCCTGATTTTACAACTGGAGCTGAACTCTGGAGACAGGTAATTACATGGATGGCAATAGTTAGAAAGGCATCTAGAACAGCAAGACGCACATTTTCAGTTTTCAGCAAAATTATGAATTTTACCTCCTCGCCATTTGAAAATGAATGATAGCCATCCATTTTTCTTGTAGAAAAGCTCAATAACCTCACTTGTTCTCTACCAGAGAATTAAACTCCCTTTGTAGACAATAACTGAGAATCAGATTGGAAATTGTTAATTTTAAGGTAGCACCAAGAGATCTATTGCTGTGTGTTGTGCTCTGCAAGCTCCTACAGCAGAACATAACATAACATAACCTGACACGACACATCATATCATAGCATAACACAACCTGACATAACATAACCACGTCTTGTGATTCTCTGATAAAGTCCTGAGAAACTGAAGGTAGTTCACTTCCGGAAGCCTTTTCTACCACGCATGAATTCTAATTCACAAACTCCTCAAGGCCAGATTAGAAATTGATTGAAATACAATTTGGATTATAATGGCTGTAGAAGGTGCTTAGCCATGCGATTCACAAAATCACACGGTTTGCATCCGCACAATGTCTTTTTGGTATGTGCTAAACCCATTTTGCATTTCGGCAAAGGGTTACTGAATTGCAATTGAGTTCAGAAATGTTTACGGGTGCAAACTGGAAGGAGAGAGTTTAGGCCAACCGTTCCAAATTACTCACTGTTCAAATGGTGCTAACCCATTCCCCTTCATGAATGTTGGAAAATGTTTGGGATTATGCAATTCAAACACATTTATAAAACTGTAAATTCTTTTTAAACACAGACCTTTTTCCTTTAAGGAAAAGGGGCTGCATTTAAAAAAACAAAAATTACTTTATTGAAAGGTGTTGGGCCAGGCCATCTATGCAGACCCCACCACCGAAGTGTTTGCCTTCATCCCTCCTGTTTTGCCAAACTCTTTTTTTGGCCTCTGAACTGTGCAATTTACCACTGCTAACCAGTGCTAAAGTGCTTGTGCTGTGCCCTTTAATCCTGGCAAAATTGTACTACACCTAATACACACATTTAATTTTCGTATAAGTCCTAGTAAATGGTACTGCAGGTACCCAGGCCCTGTGCCTAAAACGCTAATAGTGGGTCAGGCAGCACTTATTGTGCCACCCACTCCAGAAGGCCTTTAAGACATGTCTCAGGCCTCCCACTGCAGCCTGTGGTGCAGTTTTAAACTGCCAATTCGAACTGGCAAAATTAACCTTTTGTCAGGCCTAAACCTTCAATTTTCATACATATATGTCACTCGTAGGGTAGGCCATAAAGAGCCCATAGGGCAGGCTGCAGTGTATTTAAAAAGTTGACCATGGGCTTTTTACTTTTACATATCCTGGCAGTGAAAAACTCTTAAATTCACTGTTCACTACTGCAAGACTTGCCTCTACCATTGGATAACAGAGGGTTACCTTATTACATTTAATACGTGACAACTTTTAATTTGGAACAGGTAGGAATGTCATGTTTGGTGTCTAAATAATTTACATTTAAAACCAATTCAATGGTAAAGTTGGATTTTATGTCGCAATTCGGAAAGGCCCCTTTTCTTGTCCAAACCATTTGGTGCCAGCAGCCTGTATTCTGAGTCACATTACTTAGTCTTAAAAGCAGTTGATCTTTGTGCATTGCTCCCAGAAAGTGATACAAAGGAGGAATATGTATTGGCAGGATGGCCATCTCTTACTTGATAGGGAGGAGGAGCTGTCACCTAGCACACTTATACATCACAATGACTCTGCCTCAGCACACTCACAAAGGGTTTCACACTGGTCTTTTGTGCCACCAGACAAGCTGGGGCCACGGCTTTGGGGCAGGAAATTCCAAATACCTCTGGTGTTGTAAACCTCCTAAGCATTCTCCTACTTTAAATCTGGCACCAAGTATAAATATTGATCCCTCAAAGCCAACTCTTTAGTGCACCTCAGTACCTGTGGAAGAATCAGAAGGTAGGGCTGCTACTCTGCTGCTCTGCTGCCTGAGTGAGGAGGACTAGACCTACATCTTGAACTTAGAACCACCAGAATGACTCCATGGGCTTGTTGTCTGGCCTCCTGATAGTAGACTCAGGGACAGAAAATTCTCCACCCACTATAAACATAGCACCAGGATTCTGTCTGATGTGGGCTTGCCCCTCCAGGTCATGCCATCCCATCCAAAACCCTTTGAAGTGGGTCTGATAATGCTCTGCAATCTGAGGTGTAGTCTTTTGGGCAGATCAGATGCTGTGCAACATAGCTCCAACATAGGATATCGCATCGCAGCCTGCAGCTTCTCGGAACCGCCTCCGCGTGGAGCATCCCCAATGCATCACACGCCTGCGTCGACTGCATCCTTGAAGAAGATGCAGGATCTGGCATCGCAAGCCCATTTGATGGCTTTATCGAAACAGGCACTGCACAATGGATCTCTGACATAGGACCTTGCATCACAGCCTGCTGCATGATACATCCTCAATGTTGAATCTCATAACGCTTCGCAACCAGGATTTAAGGTACTTTATTCAGCTGGCCTAAATTGATCCCTGTATCCACTCCATCGTGGTCAACCTGAACTTGCGACTTTGTCCCAGTCCGGCACAATCAGATACCCACAGTTGGCGCTTTGTGCTTCTAGGCACTATTCTTACCTAAATCTTTAAAATTGCATATCTCCAGTTCTCCTATCAAACAGATGGAAGATGGGCCAAAATTGATAAGGTTTTTGTTAACTAAACAATAAACTTAAACTTGAACTTGAATCTTGGCAGATGGATCGGTTCAGTTTGGATGTGCAACTTTGCTAAACTGAAAACAGACACCTCAGAAGATACTGCAGGAAAATGAGTTAACCTAATGATCATTCTTCAAGATGTTTTTGGTTTCCCTATATTTGGCTCTGTGGTCTGTTCTTTCTTGTCTTTTCTTTTTTCCTCTTTTCACAACACCAACAAACATGCTCTTGAGTGACCGAGTGCTTTAATACAGAAATGAAAAAATGAATATTAACTCATCAGAAATGAAAAGGACTTTTGGATCATGGCAATATTATGACTTAAATCCACCTGGTCTCTGGAGATAGGACCAATGCTAACCAAATAGACATGGTGAAAAAGACGAGCCTGTTGATGGAATCCATCCTCACTCTTCATACCAAGTTTAACAAAGTGACCAGAACCTTATTCTCTACTATGAGAAGTGTACCGTGGAATATCTGCCCTTACATACACCCTTCTGAAAGGATAAAAGTATCACTTGCCTCAGTTGGATCTACATTTGATCTCCACACATTTAAGATTTGATACATGATCATATACCATGAAGCAGGATGTACGGGTTAGAGAGTCCTGTGTAAACTTTGGGAGGTGTGGAAGTCAATAGCCAACTTGAGGAGCATGCAAAAATGTTAAAGAGGTGAGGGAATATAAAGAATACTAAGGAAGGCAAGCATTACAGGGGAAATGTTTGCAACAGGAGTCTAGTGAATGATGACTTATAAGTGCATGTATCTGCACTAATTTCCTCTTATGGACGTTCCAAAGTGGGTTCCAAAATTGTATTGGTACATCCACATAAGCAAAGGAGCCTAGTTCATGCCCTACTTTAAGCTCAACATTTTTCTGTAAAATTTCAAAAATATTATTTAATCAATCTACCAATACACATCTGGGTACTTCTATGAGTGCAATTTGCACACAAAAGGGCATACTCTGCTGAACCAAGTCCTCTCAGGATTGATCAAGTATCACTGAGCACTGTGACTTTGGAAACAAAGAGGCACCCTACTGATGATGCCTAAATTGATTATGTCTGTTCCAGCTAAGAGAGGGCTTAGCTTGGCAGTTAAGGTTTGACTGTTCCTACTGAATGAGGAAAAATGCTAATTTACAAATAGCAGGGTCTAGTCTGAGGTGGCATGGTGGGCAAAAAAAAGACGATCTGGAATGAGGCCCAGAGTAATTGTCAGTGGCTGAAATTGATTAACTTTTTTGTATTCTGTATTATGGCGTTAAGGCTAGTATGGTAATGCTGGTAGACCACTTTTTGCTTAATTGTGCTTCCAGGCTCAGCTTTCAGAAAGCATTCTCTCAACAGACTATAGCCATTTTTCAAAGCCATGATAATCATGCACACCATTGACCTCGAGGAATGATACACATATATAAAAAGAAATTACAATTGTTCATAAGCAGCAGAAAATGGACAAAAGGGCTACATTTCCCCTTCTGGTGTTATGACTGACTTAACTATTCCCACTACTATAATTCTCCCTACTGAAATATTTTGAAGTATGTATCTCATTTGATGAATATATATTCAGCCGACATCTATTGTCTTCTCTCTTTAAAAGCCCATTTTTATGCAAATGCAAGATATTCAAAGTCAATAAAACCTGGAAATATTGAAAACATAGTTCTAAAGTATTAGACTAAATGTTCACTGCAAAATCTGGTGTGCCAGAACAATAAAGGATTGACCAGTTATGAATTGTGACAATGACCAGCTGATGGCATAGATTAACCTAATCCAAATTCCCTATCAATGCAGCTACAATCTTTCTTTAGTGAAGAAAATGAATAAAAAGGAAGTATGCTTGAGCCTTAAAAATTGCAAATTATGTTGAAGCGGTTTAGTGATGATCTTTTAGCCAAGGAAATATCCTGCTGTGTTTGCTTGTTTCAAACATTTTACTGTATAACCAGTCCACTTGGTGAACATATCCCACTGTCATGCTATCATGCAGGTACATTTGTCAGTAACTTCTTGGACTTGATCTGTAAACTTAACACAGAAGAAGCAACCAAAGAAAAAAAGAACAAACTATGGGATAACCCAATATCAGGGAACCTAATACTTCTTAAAATTCCACACCTTTCACACTCTTTTCTGGGGTTGTTAATTGTTCACAGGAACATATATAAAGACAACATTGCTCTGAAACACTATGCAGAATCAATTCCATAATTTTGAAAATGTCTAGTAACTCATTCGATGGTTCCTAAAAAGATGGTAATGTTAGCTATGAAAAAAGCAAAATAAGTGTCTCTAGCCTTAGCAATAACTCTGTGTAACCAACCCCGCTCTACTTTTATGTGTAACTTGTAATGCCTGAGAAACTTAACATACAAATAATGATTATACCGAATATATGATCAGTGACACTACTCCTGATGACTTAATTAACTACCTCAAGCTAAGTCGCCATGCTTTCCCTGTGAAAGATGAGCTATAGTTTCTACTTGCTGAACTGCAATAGAGCCAACACAGTTGAAATTTCTGCTGTTCGATAGTCTTAGACTATTCGCATATAAAAGACAAACCTACTGTGTAACCAGAAACAAACCACATTGGCAGCACATTCATCATGAATAAAGCACCGTTATGTTCCAGAGTAAAAGTGCAAAGATGTATTCCAACACCCCAACCTTGGCCAGTTTCAAATGGGATTTGAGAGGGTTCATCTCCACTAGGGTTGTTTGACTCAGCCCAAGAAAACCTCTCAAACAAGAGTCTTCCTCACAATTAAATCATTGATTAGTCTAAGTAGCCACACTCGTTCTGCAAATAGCGAGGTGGTAAGAATCTTTGTTTCGTAGACCTCAATCAGGTCCACTTAGGAGGAGCATGCTCTAAGTGGACTACATTTTCCATGAGTCTGGGATATACGACAGGCGCTTTCCTTTTGGCGCCCTAGCCTCCTATGAGAAGCGAGTAAATAGGGAAGCAGCCGGTAATCAAATGACCAGTGCAGCAGAGGAGAGCTATTTAGGTACTGGAATGGCAACACTGTACCCTTGATAAAGTGACTAAAACAACTACCCAATTAGGCCTTTGAGAGGACTGGATGGCACCAGGAGGATAAATTATTATCTTCGAGCAGGGTCGGCTTAATCAGTATTTCCAAGATCGAATTTACACCCATATTCACCAGATTGAGTGTTCTAATATATAGGTTGCATTCTAAGGACCTGCCGTACATACAGGAAATTCCTTCTGTGAGTGTTTAATGTTATATATGCTGCAAGCTGTGCTTTTCTGATGATAAGCTTCTGGCATTAATTTGGCATGAATTCTTCATCAATGTGTGGAACGCCTCATGGGCACCATTTTAACAGAGGCCTAGTCCACGATTGAGCAGTTACCTGATGACCATATGCCATGATGCTCTCCCATTTACCAGAAGTACTAATCCTGTACGCATGTTCACTATATGTTGTATGTATGTATTTATCCTAAAATGTATTTGTCTTTTATACATGTGTATTTGTTATGTTGTATTTGTGTGGTGACATATCCTGCACATACCAGTGACCGCTGATATAAGAATGAGTTTAATGGATACCTACCACTAGAAACCAGTGAGTCATATACAACTACCTAATAAAAAGGCGACAGGGAGAAATTAATGTATAATAGAGACAGGGCTACTTCAAACATTAGGAAGCTTCCATAGTTGAACACTAATCAATATGAGTGCTTTTAAGAGTTTGACTACAGGGAAGTAACCAATCCGTCTTTGTCCATGAGTATCAAGTTTCAAGTTTCTTTATTTTTACATATTTAACTAAAACCATTGCAATATTAACACTTAAAAGAATTAAAGAGTTAGCCAAACATTCAGTATAATTTCATCCACCTTTGCTACCTTTTTAGGCACTCCTAAAAGAAAAATCTTCAAGTAAAAAACAGTTAAAACCCAGAGGTAGGGAAGGTTCCTTACAATTTAAAATCTAATAATAATAGTGGCATTGATGAATGTCCTCAGTTCACTGGGTACTGTAGGATACGGTCACAGATTTTTTGCTCCAGACGTGCTTGCCCATTGACCAAAATCGTGTTATGTATGTTTTTCAGGTTATCTGGATTTATTGCTAGGTTTCCACTACAGTGCAGGTGATCTGTCCTTAGTGTGGTCAGGCAAGGCCTCTTCCCGTCTGCAGGACGACCTGCAGCGTCAGAGCGTTATGATTGATATTTCATGATTTTAGTATTTTAGACATTTTCTGTTCGGCCAGCATAAGGAATTTTGCCAACCTGCAGTTCAATTGTATGTTTTCCGGGTTTAAGCAGGCCAGCACTGCTTGTCTCCTGGTGCAGGTGCCTTTCTGCTTAAGGGGTTCTTTTAGGAGCAGTTACAGTTCTTGGTGCAGTTCCTTGCATGAGCAGATTAGATGTAAAATATCTCCTTGCTTGATGTTACACAGCCTACACTTGTCTTGTGCTGTTGTCCTCAGCCATGGTGGAAGATGCTGAGCGCACGGAAAAATCCCCAATCTATGCCTTAAAAAGTTAATTTTTATGGCTTTAGGATATCCCTGGTTGAAGAATGTTTGTGAGGCAAGTGATTTGTAGGAATTCAAGGTCATCCAGGTATGAGATCTCTTTGAGAAGCTGGCCTTGTCCTCCACCAAGGAGATTTGTTTTATGGACTTCCAGACTAGTTTTTTAAAAGTTAAATTGCAGAGTTGCATGTCCCAAAGTCCCATGAGTTTGGTAGATTCCAGGGCTAGCTGAAGGTAGCTTCTAGCTTCGGAGTGCTCCCTATGCTGGATGTAGTGCCACAACAGATAATTTAGCGTGTTTGTAGTGGCGCTTCTGATCTTCTGCCAGCAAATGATATAAAAGCCGTACCTGGCTAAGGCTTGTTGTAGAAGACCGAATTCCAGCCTTATTTGAGCAGGTGATGTATAGGGCAGAAGGCATAACATGGCTCTGTATGCTTTGACCTGTGTGTTGTCCAGATCCTTAGCGTATCTTCCCCGCATTGCCTCGCTGCCATAGGCAATCGAGGGGAGAAGTTTTGCTTGGACTACCTTTAGCAGTGGGGCCCAGGAACCGTTGTTCTGCAGGTTTTTTCTTTTGTTGTTTATTGACATTGTCCGTGTCTTACTCAGATTTATTTTTAAGTTGTTTTCTGTAGCGTAATTCTGCATTTCTGTCAATAGATGTTGAAGGCCAACATAAGTATGACTAAGCAGAACTATGTTGTCTGCATACATAAGATTGCTCAATCTTTTTCCTCCTATCTTGGGTGAATGTGAGTTGCAGGCATGCAGCGCCTTCGGGAGATCAGCCATGAATAGATTGCACAGGGTTGGTGCGAGCACACAGCCTTGTTTCAGTCCTTTTGTTGTGGGAACTTTCGATGAGAGGTGGTTGCCGCCGCCTAGCTTCACCTGCACCTAGGTATCCGTATGTAGAAGTGACAGAATGTTTAAGATAGGCTTTGGTATGCCCCATCGCACCAGTTTCCCCTCAATATGTTGTCGAAGGCAGCACTGAAGTCAATGTAACATAGGTGTAAAAGTAATTTAGAGGATTTTGCTGCATCGATTAGTAAAGAGATTGTGAGGATGTTTGTTGATGTACTGGCCATTTTGCAAAAACCAGTCTGGTTCAGTGGTATTATCTGATTCGCCTCAGCCCAGGATGTAAGCTCCTCTAGTATGATGCCCGCAAAGTATTTCGCGTCATTATCTATCAGAGCTACTAGGCGGTAGTAATTAGGCTCTGCCTTATCTCCTTTTTTATAGATTGGCACAATTGTTGAGCCCTTCCAAGATTCAGGTATTCTGTTTAACAGCCTGACTTCCAAAAGGAGAGGTTGCAGGATATCAGCCCAGTCCTCCGACTTTGCTTTGAACATTGCAGGTGGAATGTCGTTCGGTCCCGGAGCACCTTCTTTCCTCCCTTTGGCAACCTGCTTTTTAATTAGGAGTGACAAGGGGCTGCTAGCTGCGCAAGATGGTATGTTTCCTGTGGCTGAGAGCTTCTGCTCCCTCGTCTCAGTGGTACATGCTCTTTGTCCATGAGGTTCAGAAAATAATCCAAATAAGGTAAGTTAGAGTATTATTTAAATGGTTTTAAGACACATCTTTATGCCAAATATATTGATAACTCGCAAAAATACTCTTGGGGGTCCCTGGTATATATGAGTGGAGTGCAGAGTCTTTATGTAGGAGTGCAGTGTACACTTACTTGTACATGAGCTGAAGTGCTCGCTATCGCGAGTTAGATTGTGTTGACTTGCAGTGGTCACTACAAAAGGGTTTTTTATATCTCTGTATATTGAGATTTAGTTAGTTTTCTACCTATGACACATGCGTTATTAGTTATTTTATATTTGTTTTGCAACCCACATGTCATTGCTATTGGTCAGGTAAGAGATCCTGATGCCTCCTTTGGAATGCACTCTCTTTTTATTTGGAGAAGTAGACAGGCAAGAAGGTATAAAAGCCCTTATGAAAGCAGAGTGACCCTGTTAGGCAGTAGATTTTCAGCTGAAACATGTTGGCAAATTAGAGTGTTGAAACCACTGTGTTTTCATATACCATCCAACTTTGGTTTTAGTTGTGAAATGGGTACTAATTAAATGAAAAGAAATATCCAGAATACACCCATAATCATTTTAAATTTGACTGGATCTCTGCAGAACAATACCTTATTTGAACTCCCATCTTTTGGTCTAGTCCATTCAGGTGGCACTGGCCTACTCAGATGTCAGGGGACACCTATGTTGGAGCATAATTTCTAAATAAACTAGTGAGCTAAAAGCAGGCAGGAACTAATCCACCTACAAGCCCTCGCACACTGTTGGGTTGATCAGAAGTGAACTGTACCCATTCCAGAACATGTTAAAGAATAAAGATGCCACACATTAATAGCAATCGAAACATAGCATTACATATGCTGTATTGTCTTGAGCATAATAAAGGATTTAATTATGAGGGCAGATAATTCTTGGGACTCTCTTTTAAAACTTCTGAGCTGGCAAAAAGCTATTCTTAGCCCAAACTTTTCCCTAGGTCACAATTATATGAGCTTTAAGAAAAAGGTCTGCTCTATCCATCTCGAAACATAAAGATTTCACACAATAGAACCATTTAGAGTGCAGATAGGAATTCAGTGTCAGACAATACTTGATAAATTGTGTGTTCAAATTGGTGTGAAGATTGGCCCAAATCGAAATCCATAACCGAAGCAATTAAATTGAGATTTATTGATTTAATTTAAAAAAATAAATTATTACAATAAAAAAATCACAAAAGCACCTTGAAAAGATACAAATTCAGATACAATTATTATTTCATTCATTAAAATCATTGAGCTAACCAACCACAAATCATGCTTCATACGCCTCGTTTAGCACCAAATTTAAAATTGCCATCAAGCGTGGCAAGTGAACATCTTACCACTACTGTATCTAGTTAAGTGAGTAGACATGGACGCATGACACGGGCTCCTGTTTTCATATCCTTTTCCCAGACTCCCCCCTGTGGGTCATTCGGTGGTCTCTGCTGTCTCCAACAAGAATGGCTGCATTGTGGCCGGTGATTAAGGTGCTGGTTGATGAAAGAAGTGAGGCAAGCTAAATTCCGATTTCTAAATAAGGAAGCCCAACCTTTTCATTACACAAACAGTGCGGGCAAATTGATAACAGTGAAGGCAAATTGATGTCAATGTTAATAGCCTCCCACAAAATCTGTGCTTCATTATTTGTAAATATTGGGAATCAAGATATTCCCAATCTCCTCCAGCATAGCAGGCTGAGGCAACAAACGTACTTATATGCAGAGTAAGCATATAAGTTAAACATTGAATCCAGTATGGATTCAAAATTAAACACACATGCCTGTGAATGAATGAAAGATTTGTTGCTCGAATAAAGAGACGGGACCAACATGCAGTATTATAAAAGATAACCCCAATATATGAAAAGCCTGAACCTTATAAAAATGTGGGTACCTATTGAAAAATATATAGTTTTTGTGGATTTGGGCTTTAAAGTCCGAATAAAGGATTTTGCATAGTTAGTGCTGAAATCACAACCATCAATAAAGGATACAAAATCACGTATGGGTTCCTATCCACCAAAAGGAATTCCAGATCATTGATGTATAAAATAAACAATATGCAGCACACAACTCTGCTGAACACCCCTTGCTGTTTTTAAGGATGCAGAACTCACACCATTAGCGCCATAACACACCATAGCTGACAGATCATCATGTCAATTCTGTAAATGCTGAAGAAATTATACAGTGGCTGAGCCCACTGTCAATCAGAGACCAAACTTAGTTCTATAAATACTATGTTTAAGAAGCCATTTGTAATGACCGTATATGTTTCAATATGAATGTGAAGATTTAAACACTGCTCAAATGTTCCAACTCTACCCTGAAACCATGTTGGACATATGGAAAAAAGTTTTTTTGTCTTCAGGCCAGGATCCTCTCAGTGATGCAACCTTTACAATGGAATCAATTAAAGAGATGGGACAGTAATAGCAAGTATCATTTCTTTTACCCTTCTTGAAAACAGGAACTGTAATATATTGAGACCAAAACACAGATATAGAAGAACTGCTAACTGCATTAAAGCTCTAGTAACAATGGGAGCCCGCTAGTCTACATTATTCTTAAAAAGGTCCATAGGTACTCGATCAGTGTCAGTGGTTTTGGCTGCAGGACTACCAGCAATTGCCAGTGATACCTCAGATTAAGACAAAAACAGTATTATAGGTCTTATTCCAAGCAGAGGATATAGATGAATAATAATCACATTGTGTTCATTGTGTTATAGTAATCTGGCTATAAATACTGCTGAAATGATTGATCCAAATATCAGGAAGAAGAGTTCACCCTAAAGAAGAATTCAGTGCTTTATCGAAGAAACTAAAATTTACAATTTTCAAAAAATGACCATTGTCCTTTTTTAAATTGGCCACAATAAGATATGCAGAGCCTTTAATCCTTTATGTCATTCTTCCTACTGATACATGATTTCTTATGTAGAGATCTATATTGTGATTTTCTTATCACTCTCTCTAGGCTACTTAGTCAGAGCCCATGGAAGTCTTTGATTGGCCTCGGTACAAGAATTATCATTCCACCTATCTAGTTTAGGAGAATCAGTGCCTTGATTGTCCCTCAAAAGTCCATTAACAGATACACTGATATCATTAAAGACTCAAGACCATTGACCTGACAAGAAATTATAGATGATTATTGGCAAGATAACTTAAAATGCAAATGTAATCAGAGATACCTGTGCATCCACTTTCTACAAAGGTATGGTCTCATCTATCTGATCTTTTGTGGACTTTAACCAAATCCCTTCCCAATAATATATTCAATAGACAGTGTCCCTGTCTTTCTTGGTTTTCTTAAAAAGACATGTTTTTCATTATAGCAACTTAAAATGATCAACTGTATTTGCCATTGAAGCTTAGCATTAAAATCAATCTTATTGATGATAATTTGACAGCTCAAACTGTGAATAATTGATGCGTAGGCCAGAGAGGACTCAACATAATTGAATAATCCTGTAAAATTGCAGTAATTGTTTAAAGAAAAGTTGACATCGAAAAAATGTAGCACTAAAACCCCTTCCCAATTTCAATGCTAAGGCATGCAAATGTATAGATCAAAGGGTATGAAGGTAACATTTTAAGTCAACGAGATAGCTACCCAAATTAGAAGACCACTTCTAACAGGGTGTCTGGTAGGCCAAAAGTACTGTACCTTCTTATGATGATGTTCTGTAACAAACAAAGTCTCTTGAAGTTGAATATTGTCAAAAGTCCTACAAAATCAAGGCAAGAATCATCGGGTAGTTTTAATAGTATTCCTCCAATACACTAGGATAGGATGATTGAATTCCCTTGAGAAATTGGAGTAGGGTCTTCAAATGGACTGACAACATTACAAAAATACCAAATGGGTACTGGCCTTCAAAACAATGCTCTTTTATATCATCGATACAAGAGAGTCAATTGCTATCCAAAGACTTGAAAGGAGTGAAGCAATTAAGAGTTGGTACGAACAATCATTTAACAGGGTTGAAAACAGATCTGTTAGCCATAAAGTGAGCAATTGGTGAAGACGTCTGATAACGCTTGAAAAAATAACCTAAAGAGACAGCGCTATTGAGGAAGAGGTGTGGCCAGCGACCAGGGTGCCTGACTCCGGCCCGCGGGGTTCACAGTTCCATCCCCGGTGGCAGGTTAGCCCAGCACCATGTGACTCTGGGCAATAGCTTGCTTAATCTTCCCGACGGCCCCCAGTGCTGCGAGATCTCTCCAGAGGTAGCTGTGCGCTTTACAAATGCTGGTATTTGATTTTATTTCATTTCATATTCTTACTGATTGAAAGACTCCCAAGTTCTAGTGTCTTAAAAAAGGTTGTGCAAAAATTAATAAATGATACAATCACCAGAAGACTTTTCAGTAGAAGGGCCCTCCCAGAAAAATCATCTGACATAAGCAATCTCTTCAAACAATAAAGGGCAACCCCAAACCAGTTATTGTAACCAATTAGCAGTTTTTGTTTTGAAACTGACCATACATCTTATTTTTTCTATCATCAAGAGTCGGTACAGTAGTTAAAAGCAGAAGTGGCTCTAGGCGTAAGATTAAGAGTAACCAAATAGACAATATGAAACTACACGATCTGTAAACTTTCAGAGGGCAGAGACAGTAGAGGTGTAATAGAAGAAATAGGAAGAATTGAGACTCTAGTTTTCAAAGCTAAAGAAAGAACTCAGTGGAAAGTCTGATTTGAACTCTACTTAAGAGGGGCATCAATAAGGTAAAAGAAGGGGAGGGAACACTACAGTAAGGATTGACCAGAGGCTCTTTTAGTGACTCAAGAGATTTTGAAATATAGTACTTTAGCTTCAAGGTATGAAAGCCTAGTAGAAATATGTTCAGAACAAGGCTTCATGTAGCTGTCACAGAACCACCCAAAAGATTATCCACCATGGATTGATGAAGTGTCAAGTTAAGCATATCATCCATATGATGCATAGATAATATGTATAATATTGAGAAAAAAGAGAGAAAAAAATGAGAAAAAACGTAAAATGCAAAATAAGTGCCATTTCACAGAGGCAGTGGATTTTCCACAATTTGACGTTGTACTGTCTGTAAAATTCTGCACTAGGGAAATACCAATGCATTAAAACATGGAACTGGAGACGCATTCCAGGTTTTCAACCCCAAATGTTTGTAAAATCTATAATATTATAAATATATACTCAAGTGAAGTTGAAGACCCTAGGGAGTAGTTTCCTTTTCGCAAAATCTAGATCTCGAAATAGCTGTACTAAGTAGGTTGCCTGATTTTTCTTACTTTTCGATATGTTCTATTATAATGCCTGATCTAATATAATGACTATTTTATACATACAGCTGACTGGATGTTTATTTCCATAGGAACCTTATTACACCTAATAATTGCAATAGACTATGAGGCAGATTTACAATAACTGGCTCATCCCTGCATATCAGCAGGGATGCGCCAGTTATTGTGCGTCACGGCTCCGCCACCATGGATGCGCCGCATTTAAAATGCGGCGCACCATGAGGCAAAAAAGATGCGTGACGCATCTGTGCCGTAAAGGCAGCGCATTGCTGGAGTTGCATCGCAAGCGCGACGCAGCTCCAGCAAGGCTCTGGGGTGCCCTATCTATACAATGCTGCGTCAATACTTACGCCTGCTTCAAGCAGGCGCAGGGTTTTGACGCAGCATGGGCTCAAAAGTGACTGAGTGAAATCTTGTAGATTTCACTCAGCCACTTGTAGGACAGAACGCCGCCCTACGCAAGAACGTCTACTTCTGGCGCAGGGCTTTACAACGTGACGCATCTCCCAGATGCGTCACGTTGTAAATACCCCGCAGCATGGTGCTGGTTTTGCGCCGCTGCTGATTCAGAAAAGTGACGCAACAACGGCGTAAAAGAGGCGCAAGCGGCTTGTAAATCTGCCCCCAAGTATTTGGCCATGAGCTCCCCAGCTCTTTTTCAAAGGCAAAAATACCTGCTCATAGACAAAATTCTGAACTTGTATGAGTGAATTCCTCCAATCTGTTATTCTTGTATAACCTTTTCATGTTTGTACATACATTATTGCCTTTGTCATTAATCACTGTTGTACATATAATGTCAAATATATTTAAGGTGAAATACCTGCCAGTCGCGTGAAATACAACCCCTGCTTAATCTATAGCAATATTGTGCATTTTAATAGTTTAGCACTCTGGTGCTAAATAATTTAAAGTGAAAATCACAACGAAAATCATTATTATTTTAGAGATTTAATAGTTTCAATATCGTTAACATCATAAATAGCATTAAAGGAATACCGGTCAAACTATTCGATGAAATGATAGGCAAAAATGCAGTCGCACCATTTTCTTTTTAAGGATCGTTACATGTTAATTCTTTAATAAATAAGTTGTCCCTTGGAGCAATTATTGACGTCCAGAACATAGAAAAAAAGTTGCTTGTCATTGGTGTGTCATCCTGTTTATTGAGATGTCCGTATTCGATTGACAAAGAAGCAGCCGCCCCTTTGGACTTGTAAAGGATATTTGATGGCGGCTTCAGTGTCTGTCAATCAAATCTGCCCTCGGGGGGCTCGTCCCTCTAAATTGATTTGCGATTGGCAGTACTTTATGAAAATGCTGTCTGGTTTTATATGTGTGGATGACGGCTGGCAATCCCCGACGGCTGTCACTTACTACCATAAACAGGAAAGAAAATGACAGCCTGCGAATGAACCACGACAGGAAGAAATGGCTCATGAAGTGCAGGAACAAACGGTTGCTTAATTGAAGACTGACCTGGTCAAAAGCTCGCTGAGTAAGGTCGAAAATGTGATTTTTCACACAGCATGATCTACACCTTAAAGAAAGACAGGGCCACATTTATGGCCAAGTCACGCAGTGCAGCGCAGCAAGTCACCTGAGTTTTAAGGAGGGTTGCTTCGTGCATGAAGGGGCACCTTTCCGCCCAAAAATAATCCCCCCCCGAGGCATTTTCCTCTTTCTATGTGTGATGCAGAAATCAGCACACATAGAAAGACGAAAAAAACGAGGAGAGATAAACCTATTGCTCCTCATTACACCTCACCTGGGGAGGTTTAGGTTTTTGGCGCATTCCCAGGTCTTCCACTTCTTGTAAATCTGGGAATGCGTCAAAATCCATGGATGTTGCGTGGGAACACCTGCGCAACACCCATGGAAACACCGACCTGGTGCAGAGTAATACAATGCAGCAATTTACGTTGCATAGAATTACTCAAGATTTATGAAGCCACTTGGAGACACGCAAGGTGGCCTTGCATGGCTTCATAAATCTCATTTTTTATCTTATCACTCTTGCAGCACGTTGTTTGGTGCAAGAGTGATGGAAAGGGTATCCGAAATATGCCCCTCATTTTTATATTGCATCGCTCTTGCACCATGTTTCGTGGTGCAAGAGCGACACAAAGGGGCACGTAAATATGCCCCTCTAGGCATCACTTGCCAGGCAGTATGGTGATAGAGCAAAAATTTACATTTACACTTTTAAAGACAAATATAAACTGGACATGACACTTTTGAGAGAAAAATAAATAAACGTGAGAAAAATTCCCATTATAGAAAAATGATGGAAACAGAATTTTAGTTACTGCATCGTAAAAGCATGCAGAAAAAGAGTAGTTTAAATTATATCATACTTATAAGTATCATAGGTTTTGATTTATTAAAGAAAATATTCTTGTTCTATTAACGTGTGTTGGAAACATATACATGTCAAAATTCTCACGTTACTAAATTTACTTATAATCGGTTTAAACTTTATATAAATAAAAAGAATAACTAATGAGATGTTTGAAATAATATAATTCATTTTATTTTGATAGTAAGATGTCTACAACTTTAACCCTTGTATGTGATTAGTGCGCACCAGAAATGGCAAAAGAAAAATAGATGCTACACCTTAGTACTAAAAGATGCATTTACCAAACTTTCAGATGCTTTTAACACATGTGCTAATATTAACTGCTTCAAACAAATAAAAATCTATACTTTTAAAGTGCATTTACATTTTGGTACTTATAAATGTGTCCTGCTGTGGCACCGCCAAACCCGTGTGAGATCTGCCCGCCAGTAATGACTTTTTTTGTCGCTGGCAGGCAATTCCTTTGGCGTTCCCATTGCGGTGCCTATAAAATAGGCACAGCAATGGAAATGTCAAAATAAATTCCAGTGCTGGAGCGGGTAATACAAAATTTTGTATACCCCCCCATTCTGCATGTTTGCATGTTTATATTTATTTGAATAATTAATTAATAGTAATCATATTAATTGGTTTGCAGTGAAACATTTATCATCATACTAACAAAAGAATTACACGTGGGAATTGCACTTTGCATGGCTATACTAATTGTAAACTAATTTAAGTACGCATATTAATAGTAGAAAAATTAGAATATTGCATGTTATATGTTGCTTTGGTGATATATTTGTGATTTGTGCTTTATTTCGTGAGTATAAACCGCTCTGAGTGTTGCTTCTGCTAGATAAATACACACACATATCGGTATTAGCAAGGGGATAATATTGTATTAGCCATTTCTATGTTTAAATTACATTTTTCTGTTGCTTTTGCTTAAGTTGACCATTTCGGCCTAAACAAGATGGCTGAACGAGACGTTGAACGTGACTGCCCTGACAACACGAGGTTCTGGGTGAAGTGCGCATGCGTCACCGCTAGCAGCAGTGGCCTGGACCTGACCCCGGGAGAAGATGTACCCACCGAGGTTATCCCGGGAACTTCGCCAACAATCACACAATAGACAGTTTAAAACCGGAACCAGCAAGTGCGATGAGTTCATTTTACATACACCCTGAGAACTTCACCTCACGACCCCAAGTCGACCAATCAGGACTTTCTAAACCTCGATCTTGATACTTTTTAACATTATATTCATTATAAAAGTAGGTAGGAACTTGAACAAAGTGCGCTTGCTCTTTTTGACGAACTCGATTTCCTGACGTTATGCTGACGGAGAGGACGGTGACACTTCTGGACAACTGTTATCCTGAATCTTTGAGAGACTGAATTGCGGCCTAACTTTGCTGAATAAAATTCTTCCCTGACCTGACTGACTTAGAGGACGACTTTAGCCAGAATAGGTAAATATGATGCTCTGAAATGCTGATGATGATTTCTAACGTTTCTTGCAATATTTCTTAGATAAAGAATACTTGATTAATTGACAAATGTGTTGTGTCGATTATTGAAGACGAGTATTAGGATAAAGAAGTAATGTGTAGATAGATGAGTTTAGTCACTAAAATCATAGATAACAACTAAATGATCCATCTCCTTATGAGAGGGATATCTTAGGTTTAAAGTCAATGTATTTAGAGTAAGGTAAATGTATTCCTTTCATGTCAGCGTTTGGAAGCTTATTTTCCCTAGGAAAGCAGACCAACGGAGTGTAAGTATTGGTGTTATGGGCCCCACCAATGAATGTATATGAGTGAATTTGATGTTGAGGTATTTGGTCTGTGACGAAGGGGAATTTGATGTTCCACGCTGCATCAGTTTTTCTGGTAGCAGAGTTATGGTTTTTATTGTTTTGGTTTGGTGAATATTGCTTGTAAATAGCTTATTGTTTATTGGTTATTGATGTTGGTTTATGTACTAACACTCTATGTTGAGTCGTGTTGAGTTTTATGTTGTTTGCACGGCTTCTGGGATGTAGGAAGTTGGAAGTTTGTAACGGTTCCGTAGTAGAGCAGAGGTAAGCGCTGTTCTCGGGAAGACGGAATTGTTGTTTACCTGTAGGCACACAGGGAGAAACGTGTAACGATTGAAGTTGCATGATGCATTGTCTGGGTTCGATTCGGTGACATCGTCGTGTGTTGCCATTAGAGACATTTTCTGTGCGAAAGAAGTGTGTATGATAGCGAAGGTCACCTGTGAAATTTGGCATTCCGATAACGCTTATCACTGGAAAGGTAACAGGTGTTCTCTGAGCTTGCTAGAAGGACAAAGTAGAGGGAAGCGCTACTTTGTTAACGTATGTTATAATTCTGTAGTAGAACAGACTGTTCGCTGTTCTCGGGAAAGACAGGATTCTGTGTGATTGTACTACATTTTTCTCATGCGAAAGTGCATGAATGTAAAGGCATTCGGGTTAATTGTGAAACTCTAGTTTTATTTCTCAGGAGCATTGGGTCTCCAACCAAGTGTCTTAAATCTGGAGAAACGGTTAGCTAATGCTTTCTAGAAGGGTAAGGTAGAGGGATGTGCTACTTAATCAACGGAAGTAACGATTCCGTAGTAGAGCAGAGGTAAGCGCTGCTCTCGGGAAAGACGGAATTCTCGTGAGAAAGGTCTATTGCTATTCCTTGGTTAGCGAAGCGGACAATGGTGGTGTTTTTATGTTGTTACTAACAGAATTGTAAATTTGAAACAAAAACTTACAGAGTGGATTTTGTAAAGGAGGGGTAGACAGGAGCAGAAGCTGTGGCAGCGGCTGCTGACGTCAGAACGACCGCGCTGGGATTGGACAGTTGGTCAGAAACGTAAAACTCTCCGGATTGGTGCGCTAGTGTGTGCCGCGCTAGGAGTGGAGATATACAGGGTGACGAAAACGCTCCAGACTGGTGCGTTAGTAAGAGTCGCGCTGGGATTGGAGAATTGTAAAGTGACATAACCGTTCCGGATTGGTGCATTAGTGTGCGTCGCGCTACGATTGGACGGAGAAGCGGTACAGTTGTAAAGGAGACTATTGAAACACGAAAGAAGGGAAAATGTATTATGATCCACCAGGAAAAGAGAAAAAGTCTTGGTTTGGTAGAATTAAGAAGTGGTTTAAGAAGGACAAACCGATCATAACTAGGGAAGGACAGTTACTTCCTCCACCGAAAACCACTGCATCCTTCATGGTTGCGAAATATGGATATCACACCTGTATTTGGTTAGATAACTGGGTAAAATATACCGAGAAGGACGGAGTGTTTGCTTTTCCAGAGCATGGTTCATTTAATTTGGCTGTTTTGAGACATTTGAGAGAGAAAATGATGAATTTAGAACCAAGACCTAGACCGACTCAATTTGAGGCTTTGACGGAGTGGGAAGACAAGATGCATGATCGAGAAAGACAGAGAAATGGTAGAGGATATAGGTACCTGTTTGGCAGATCATACGGACATGAGACGCATGATGATCGAATGAGAAGGTGGCGGAATGCAAGTATGACGGAGGGTTTGTTTCCCGTAAGAACTGCAGGAGAGAATGAAGGACGAAAATGTGTAGAAAAGAGGCATAATGTGGAATCGAGAGGGTATGGAATGAATGAGTCAGAGGATGATGTTCTTGATGATATGTTCTATAAGAATCCACCACCATACCGACCAGAACCAGAAATATTACCTCCAAGTGCCCCAATGAAAGAAACAGTACGAATCATAAAATCGGAACCAGAGTTCCAAAATTTGGGAAGAAACAATTCCATTAGAGAGGTAGAAAAGAAGTCTGGAGGAAAATTGGATGGAGAAAATTCAACAGAATTAGCAAAAACGACCCTAGAATTAACCGAGAAAATAAGAGAATTGACTAAGAATTTGGAAGCGGTAACTGTTCCAGTAACGATAGGTCCAGTAATGCCTATTTTTGACAAGCAGAAGGACAGCGAACATTGTTTGACAGTCCCTTATAAAAGTAATAAACCGGTTGAACAACCAAGAATGAGTCAGAGTGAGAATCCATGGAGACAGACTATGAGTATGATTGAACAAATTTTTTAAATGACCCACATGTAGGTCAAAACTGTGCAGAAAAGCGTATGACAATGATAGAGACAATGTCAGAAACTCAAAAAGATTTTGGACAAGGAAATGTAGAAAAGCCAGTAGGACCATCAACAGAAGAGTTGAGTGAATGGTTGAGAAGCTTGCAAAAGAAAGACAAGGAATCTCAGTCAATAGATGTAGCCAAATTACGAATGGTACTGGAAGAATTAATAGTGGGAACTATCCCGACAGAGAAGTTAAAAACGTACCAAGATGAGGAGTTGTTATTTCTGTGCAAAAGCGTAACATGGAGAGCGAAGAGTCTTCATGAAAGATTAGAAGAAGTGGCAAATTAAAAGGGTATTGATATTGAAAAGGTAAAAGCCCTACAGAAACCCTATCGAGTAGATTTCATCGAAAAATATATTGAAAACATGAATACCACAGGACAAATAGGATAGATTAAAGAGATAATTATTTTGGTTAGAAAATGGAGAGATGGGGAAAAATGGAAAAGCAGATGGTATCGTAAACGAGATGAAATTTCAGACAAAACGTTTTCAGCCTATCCTATGAGAGAAAAAGAGAAGGTTGTGACAGAATGCCCTATGAGAGAGATTCCGGGAGGAGGATATGTACATGTCCCATGACAGGATATTTTGTCATTTACGAATGACTTCCCTCGACTGTGTGAAAAACCCGTTGAGTGGTATAGACAGGTGGACAGATTTGTGAAACTATCCAAAGTATTGTGGATTGATCTGAATAGCTTGTTTGACATAATAGTACCAGCAGATCTATGGACAGAATGCAAAATAGTAATAGATTGGCCGACACAGGAATACCCAAGGGATCCAAAGATAGGAGCTCCAGATCCCGAGGTAATGAAGAAATATGAACAGGTTATGGCATTCTTGAAGAACAAGGTACCCCCTGAAGAGTAAGATTAAGTGAAAATTGACAGAACACATCAGGAAAACAAAGAATCAGTACATGCCTATTATGAGAGGTTAATTTTAGCCTTTAAACAATTTAGTGGAGATGAAAATTTGATCACAAGGATTTGAGTCATTTCGTATACAGATTTGTATATGGTCTTCTTCCAGAAATTAGTGAAATGATAAAACAGCATACGGTAGATTGGCAAAATAAGAAAATAGACGAAGTATTGAGGCATGCTAAATATTTCAGTGATGAAATTGAAGCAAAACAGCGAAAACTAAAAGAGAAGGCTATGTGGGCACAAGTAAAAGTTGCAGAGAGACAGGAAGCACAATTAGCAGAACAAGCTGGGTCAAAACAAAGATTTAATCCTGGGAAAAATAAGGGGAATATTGAGGAAGCTAAGAAGAAATTTCCGTGTCATAATTGCGGTAGGATAGGGCATTGGAAATCCGAGTGTAAGAATCCACCAAGTACTAACGATGAAAATCCATCCTTGAATCCACAGGCGCAGAATGAGGTGAGTGGTCAACAGCAACGACAACAGTAGGGTGTAACACAACAGAATCAGGTGCCAAAACCACCTTTTCCACAGAACAAAAATTGCCAGAAGTATAGTAAGGAGAACGGATTCCACAATGAAGAACAGGTAAATAAGCTGCAACGCGCTAGCGCTGCTTCGCAGTATTGGCTGCAACGCGATGAAAGCGATTCAGAAGAGGGTTATTGACGGTGCCGAAGAGAGGAAGAACAGTGCGTACTTGGCGCAACTGTAGAGGTAGACCAGACAGGCCCATTTGTAGATGGAAAGGTTAATAATGAAAATATTACTTTCCTAGTTGATACTGGTGCTACTCGATCAACAGTTAGATCAGCTGATCCAACGATCCAAGTAGTTGGTGTGTCCAACAGACAGATTAAAACTTACCTTACAGAACCAGTGAAAGAAAGTATAGGGAAATCCTCTGAAATGCACAGATTCGTAGTGTGCGATACCAGTCCTGTGAACCTGTTAGGTAGAGATTTATTGTGCAAGATGAATTGCACTATATTTTGTACTCCAGATGGAATAGCCTTTGAAACACCAGATGATGATGTGTTGTATAAAATGACAATGGCAAACAGAGAGAAAGAGGTTACAGGGACCTATGCTGTATTTAACCCTGACGAATTAGCAAAAGAATTAAAACAATCAGTAAAAGCAGAAGTTTGGGACTTCACAGGAGAAGACGTAGGATTGATGAGGAATGTAGATCCAGTAAAAATAACTGTAAAAGAAGGAGTGTGTTACCCAAATGTCCCACAATATAAATTGACACCTGAAATAATCGATGGAGTTACTCCTGTTATTGAGAAAATGATAAAACAAGGAATTTTGAGAGAAATAATGAGTAGCCCATGTAATTCACCAATAATAGGACTGAAAAAGCCTAGTGGGAAGTTCAGGATAGTGCAAGATCTGAGAAAGATAAACAAAATTGCTGTACCATGTTGTCCCATTGTACCGAATCCATCTGTGATTTTATATCAGATCCCTCATGACGCAAAATGGTACACAGTGATTGATTTGTGCCATGCTTTCTTTTCCATCCCATTGCACCATGACATTCAGAACATTTTTGCATTTCGTTTCGGCGAGCGTATTTTGGCGTGGTGCCGAATTCCACAGGGGTCTACAGAAAACCCCTCAATATTTAATCAGCTATTGAAAAAGTCTTTGGAGAGTTTAGAAATGCCTGAAAATTCAGTACTAGTCCAGTATATCGATCACCTACTTGTGGCATCAAAAACTCGTGAAGCTTGTGAGGTAGACACGGTAGCCTTGTTGAATCATTTGGCAGATGGAGGATTAAAAGTGTCACCATCGAAATTACAATTTTGTAAGAAAGAAGTCCAATATTTAGGACACAGCATTGAGAAAGGACACAGGAAAATAACCATAGACAGAATCAGGATCATAAAAAGAATGAGTCCACCAATGACCCAAAGAGAAGTGAGAATTTTTCTGGGAATGGTTGGATATTGTTGTCAGTGGATAGGAAATTTTTCATTGATTGCAAAACCTTTGGTACGATTGACAAAAAGTGATGTGAGAGATCCAATAGATTTGAACAAAGAGGAGTTGGCAGCATTCAAGAAATTGAGAGAAGGATTGTGTGAAGCGCCTGCATTGGGTATGCCTGACTATGACAAGGAATTTGAGTTGTATTGCAGTGAGAGAAATCGATGTGCACTCTCTGTTCTAGTACAGAAGCATACAAAACTGAGGAAAACAATTGCGTATTTTTCATCCATATTGGACCCAGTAGCTGTCGCCCTTCCTGGGCGTTTGAAAGCAGTAGCTGCTACATGTAGAAGTTTAGAACAGAGTGAAGGAACTGTGATGGGATATCCAGTAAAAGTATTTGTACCTCATGATGTGGCGATTCTTTTAACAAGGAGTCGTACTCAGTATATGACGCACAGCCGACTTACTAAGTATGAAAAGGTCATTTTGGGTGCAACAAATGTGAGTCTTGTGAGATGTGTGAATGTGAATCCTTCAACATTGTTGCCAGATGCAGAGCATGTGGAGGTAAGAGATGAAGCACATCATGATTATTTGGATGTACTTGATTTCTGTACAAAACCAAGACCTGACATAAAAGATGAACCTTTGCCAGAAAGTGATTGTCATGTTTGTTGATGGGTCTTGTTTGAGAACAGATGAAGGAGTGCTGAGTGCAGCATATGCAGTATGTACAGTCACAGCAGTGATGGAAGCATCCTATTTGAAAGGAGTAAGGTCGGCTCAAGTAGCTGAACTTGTTGCCCTGACCAGAGCATGTAAGATTGGGAAAAGTGTGAGAGTGACTGTGATAACTGATAGCCAATATGGCTACGGGGTGGTCCATGATTTTGGCCAAATTTGGCTGCAAAGAGGTTTCCTAACCTCAAGTGGAACTCCCATTAAGAATGCTGAAGTGGTTGGAAAGTTGCTTGAGGCAATACAGCTGCCTAGGCAATTGGCTGTGGTAAAATGTTCTGCTCATAGTCGCAGTGGTGATTATATTGCCACTGGAAACAAATTTGCCAATGATATGGGGCAATATTGTGCACAAAATCAGAATTCAATCAATCGGGCAAAGGAAAGGGAGTTGATTTCTTATTTCCCAATGTTTACTAACACTGTGGGAACATGGGAAGAGGTAAGACAATTGCAGGAAGAAGCAGGAGAGGAAGAAGTAAAACAGTGGGTAAAAGCAGGATGTGCACCAAGAGAGAAGGATCATGTGTGGGTCTATCGAGATGGAAGACCAGTTATGCCTGATAGCATGATGTCTGCCATGGCACGGATGTATCATGGACAGGGACATATAGGGAGAGATGCCATGATTAGGTCTTTTAAACAAACTTGGTATAATGCCAAGTTCAGGCTTGTAGCAGAAAGTATTTGTCAAAGATGTCTAATTTGTCAGCAATACAATCCAAGAAGAAAGACAGTGGTGAGTCTAGGAACAATAGGTCGAGAGGGAGGGCCTTTTACTAGAATGCAAGTGGATTTCATTGAGATGCCTCCTTGTAACAGGTTGAGGTATGTTTTGGTAATGGTTTGCCTATTCTCAATGTGGGTAGAGGCATTCCCAATAAGAAGAAATGATGGAATGACAGTGGCAAAATTACTGTTGAGGGAATTTATACCAAGGTTTGGGTTCCCCGTAACAATTGAATCAGACAGAGGAGGACATTTTCATAATGAGATTATAAAACTGATTTGTGAAGCATTGAATGTACGACAAAAACTGCATTGTGCCTACCGACCAGAGGCTTCTGGTGTAGTAGAACAAATGAATGGTACTATCAAAAATAGAATAGGGAAAATGTGTTTAGCCACAGGTATGAAATGGCCCGATGTCTTGCCTCTAGTACTCATGACTATTAGATCAATTCCAGACAGAACTACTGGTTTGTGTCCGCATGAGATCCTCATGGGACGCGCCATGAGACATGCATTTATACCAGTCAACAAGCTGATGACAATAACTGATGACATGGTAATGGAATACTGTAAAAGCCTGGCTGACGCAGTTCATTCTGTGTTTCATCAGGTTGGAGCGGATGCCACCACTCTTGAAAAGAAGCCAGCTCATGATCTAAGCCCAGGGGACTGGGTAAGGATAAAAGTACACAGAAGAAGAAACTGTTTGGTTCCCAGGTGGGGAAACCCAAGACAAGTCATCTTGACTACACCAACAGCTGTGAAGTGTGCTGGATTGAAGAACTGGATCCATGAAAGTCATACTTTGAGAATTCCAAATCCAGTTGACTGTAAAGAAAAGGAGTACTTTGATGAGTCAGAATCCAGTACTGAGTCAGATGACGGAGAGCCAAAAGACAAAGAAAGAGAAAACCATGAAAAGGGGGAGACAGAGTCAAGCTTAACTTTGGTCCCCAGAAGTAATTCCCTGAGGAGAAGGTTACAGATTTCTGATACCAGTTCAGACTCAGAGACAGAACAAAGAGCACACTCTTCCAAGAAAAAACAAGGAAAGAACAAAGAACGGGACAGTGGAGAGACAATAAAAGAAATCCGTGAAAAGAAAGTGCCAGATGAAAGATTGAGAGAAATTCCACCCGAAATAACACCTTTAGATGGACAGGTGCCAGATACAGAGAGAGAGGGAAAGATTATTGCGGAAGACCCCCGAGGAGGTGTAGGGAACTCCAACATCCAGTTAGAAGCAGGGACAAGTAGTCAGCAGGAAGATTGCATGACAGAGATTCGAGGAGGGACAGAAGTAGGGAAAACAAAAGAAGTGGTGGAAAAAGAAATCGTTGAAGGTAAAAAGCAAGTTGAAACACAGTCTGAAGAAAGTGAAGATGAAATACCAGAAGGCCGAGTTCTGAGAAAGAGGGCTTGGAGAACTGAAAAGAATGATAAAGGGAGTAAATTGAAAAGAGCGGCAAAAGACGAGGTGTGGCCAAACAAAATAAAAAGATTGAGATATCGATTGACAAGTGTAAATTCACCAAGGGCTGAGCAGGTGAATGAAGTAACGAGTCAGGAGAAATCGAAAGAAGAAGAACAAACAGTAGTCAAAGAAAACAAAAGAACAAGAAAACCTAACCAGAAGTATAAATCACCGGAATGGACATATGTGGCTTTGCCTTAAGTGAAAGAAGAAGATAGCCAAGGAAATCCAGAGGTGGTTGTACCGGAAGTGGTTGAGGGAGACGAAGAATCGGAAATCCTGAGAGTTATCTTGTCTGATATTGGAGAAGAAGTGGATGTTCAGGACAACCTGTATGTTGAAAACGAAAGGAAAGTGAAAGATGATGAGATGCCAAACTGAATGAGACAAGAAAGTTACTGATGGAAAAACAATAAAATACTGAAAAAGACAAAAACTGGTAGAACCACGTAGGTGCTTAGAAGCCTTGGGTTAGAAACTAGTTGTGAAGTAGAAGAGGCTAAGTCAAAAGACACCGCTTATTTTAGAAAAGATGGCAAACATAGAAAGTAGCAAAAGTAGATGTACCTTCCTTAGTAGATGGTGCAAAATGTGTTGTTGCTGTACAGGATTATTAATGCTTTTTTGGAGTATTCTTGCTCTACTAATTTCATTTAAAGTTACTGTATATACATTAGAAGGACATAGTGATAACATAACTAATATAGGGAGAGTTCAAAGGTAGTTCCAACTAGAATAGACAAAAACTATTTACATTAAGACAGGTCAATAACAGATTTTTCTAACAATGTGTTTTCAAAATTGTTGTATGAATATGTAAAAACAATGGACGTAAGGGATTGCTACGTTTGTATGCAATTACCTGCATCTGTATCTGAAGGAGTGACTTATCATCACCTTCCTGTAACATATTGAATAACATGTAGTGTAATAGCTAGTTTATTTTATCAAACAGGTAAATTAGAGTATTATTTTTCAGATGTAGATACTATATTTTAACAAGTACCAGCAATTAACAAACTAAACAAGGTAAAACCTGCAAAGGTATTAGGTGAAGTTTTCTTAGAGACTAAAGAACTAACCTTAGAATATATATTTAGAAATAACTTGACTTGCAGTTTAAAGAAAGAAGAGGAGACATTTTTAGATATGGTTGAAGAAAGAAGATTCAAAATGCAAAGAAAGGCTTCAGAAGGGAAAATTTAGAAAGCAGTTTGGGACGTAGAAATGGAGAAACACTTGAAAGGAGAAACGAGTCCAACTATGGCTTTAGATTGGCCTCAGAAAGGGAAATTGTGTATAAGAAGGAATCAGACGGCGTATGACAATTATTTTCTCTGAAATAGTGAGTGCCGTGATGCATACTGAATCATGGGAGGATGGGGATTTAAAGGTGGAAGAGATCCAGTCTTTCCAGGACTGTATTATAGAAACAGGGCATATTATCTTTTGCCAGACCATTGGTATGGCACATGTTTTGTTGGCCTGGTTTTTCCAAAGATTTTTCACATGGATGGAGGAGAAGATGCGGTACATAGTTTAGGTAATTATTTAACACGTAGTAAGATAGAATCTTGGACTGAGATTGTGGGTGACATTTTTGGATCACTGATACCCGCAGTAGGAATATCTCTGAATGCGAACAAAATTAGAAAACTTTCAACAGTAGTGGATCGCTTGTCAACAAGCAGCGCTGGAGGATTCTTATTGGTAAATACTGAAATGGTTGCCATGCATACTATGGTAATACAAAATCGACTTGCCCTTGATATTTTATTGACAAAAGAGGGTGGAGTCTGTGGAATGCTGAAAGTTCAACATTGTTGTACTTACATTCCTGATGAAAGTAGAGATTTGAAAATTTATATTAAGAATATTACAGAATTGCATAACGAAATTGTACCACTGGAGGTTGAAGGTCTCTGGGAGAAGATTGGTAAGAAAATATCAGCTATTAAAGACTTTGTAGTAAAATTAGGTAGTACATTTATAGGTAAGATATTATTTCCATTAACATGTGTGATTACCTTAGTATTAATAATAAGATTAGGTTGTATTTGTTGTAGAAAGAATACAAATCAGAAAAGAATAAAAAGAGAAAACTTAAGGAAAAGGGATAAGAAACAAGAAAGAGAATTCGAAGAAATAGAACAAGAAGAGTTAAAGGATAGCATGTATAAAACAGCAAAAGGAGAAGAAACAGGGGAAACTGAAATATGAACGAAACAAGAAATCAATTTAAATTTCCATAGAAGGGATACAAAATGTTTTGGTTAGTGTGGTGATATAATCACCAAAGGGGGGATTGCTGGAGCGGGTAATACAAAATGTTGTATACCCCCCCATTCTGCATGTTTATATTTATTTGAATAATTAATTAATAGTAATCATATTAATTGGTTTGCAGTGAAACATTTATCAATCATACTAACAAAAGAATTACATGTCGGAATTGCACTTTGCATGGCTATACAAATTGTAAACTAATTTAAGTACGCATATTAATAGTAGAAAAATTAGAATATTGCATGTTATATGTTGCTTTGTTGATGTATTTGTGATTTGTGCTTTATTTCGTGAGTATAAACCACTCTGAGTGTTGCTTCTGCTAGATAAATACACACGCATATGGGTATTAGCAAGGGGATAACATTTTATTACCCATTTCTATGTTTTAATTACATTTTTGTGTTTCTTTTGCTTAAGTTGACCATTTCGGCCTAAACAAGATGGCTGAACGAGACGTTGAACGTGACTGCCCTGACAACACGAGGTTCTGGGTGAAGTGCGCATGCGTCACCGCTAGCAGCAGTGGTCTGGACCTGACCCCGGGAGAAGATGTACCCACCAAGGTTATCCCGGGAACTTCGCCAACAATCACACAATAGACAATTTAAAACCGGAACCAGCAAGTGCGATGAGTTCATTTTACAGCCACCCTGAGAACTTCACCTCACGACCCCAAGTCCACCAATCAGGACTTTCTAAACCCCGATCTTTTTGACATTATATTCATTATAAATGTAGGTAGGAAATTGAACAAAGTGCGCTTGCTCTTTTTGACGAACTTGATTGCCTGACGTTATGCTGACGAAGAGGACGGTGACACTTCTGGACAGCTGTAATCCTGAATCTTAGAGAGACTGAATTGCGGCCTAACTTTGCTGAATAAAATTCTTCCCTGAACTGACTGACTTAGAGGACGACTTTAGCCAGAATAGGTAAATATGATGCTCTGAAATGCTGATGATGATTTCTAACGTTTCTTGCAATATTTCTTAGATAAAGAATACTTGATTAATTGACAAATGTGTTGTGTCGATTATTGAAGAAGAGTATTAGGATAAAGAAGTAATGTGTAGATAGATGAGTTTAGTCACTAAAATCATAGATAACAACTAAATGACCCATCTCCTTATGGGAGGGATATCTTAGGTTTGAAGTCAATGTATTTAGGGTAAGGTAAAGGTATTCCTTTCATGTCAGCATTTGGAAGCTTATTTTCCCTAGGAAAGCAGACCAACGGAGTGTAAGTATTGGTGTTATGGGCCCCACCAATGAATGTATATGAGTGAATTTGATGTTGAGGTATTTGGTCTGTGACGAAGGGGAATTTGATGTTCCACGCTGCATCACCAGCACACCATGGGCTGAAAAGTCCATGCTGTGCTCGAAGGTCTGTGCATGTACACAGGGAGGCACATGTCGTGCCACCCCCTGTGTGCATCCATAACGCGTGGGTCACAAGGGGGGCCCTGCAGGGCCCACATTCTTTCATCTCCACCACTGTTTTCGTGGAGGAAAGATCTCCATGAAATCATTGGCAGAGATCAAAGTCATAATTTGCTTGGGAGGACCGCGGGGGTACCGCCAAGCATATAGATGCCTCCTGACTGCCGCGCAATCACCAGGGAACATCGGTTCTCAGGCAGAGATGGTGGTCCCAGGCCGGCACAACCGCTAGGGTCATAATGTGGCAGTCGCAGGACTGCCACCGCGAGTCTGGAGCCCCTCGGACAACAGACTCATAATTAGGCCCTTTGTGTGTATGATTTTGGCTCACCTATGTTTCCTCAGGAGATTTGGGACAGCATTATTTCTCCTATATCTTTATAGCATTGTCTTGGGAGTAACTTACATGAATTTGATTTAATATTTGTGGTTCAGTTATCCAATGCCAGGTCATTATTGGATGACTGTTGAACACCTTATATCCATCCCCTCTCGGCACACAGCAAGGTGTCTCAGAGGACCAAGAAAGTGGTAATGATTAAAAGTTATAAATTATCATAAATTACACTGTGTTTGTAGTTAGGGCCCAACATACATTACAGCAATGGCGATAGCAAGGGAAGTGTGTGTGTTTCCTTTAGTTCATCTTTACAAGGCTGCCGGAGGTGGTGCATAAGGAGAGAGGGAGTGCTTTGCTGACATTTTTAGGTAACAATGTCTTCATCATTTATTCATTCTGTCACCTTCCAGTCAGCAACTGTAGATTTATGCAGTGAAAGACTTAAGAGCAGCCTTTGCCCATACTGTCCTCTCTCACATGGCGGCAACTGTCTAGGGGTCACAGATTAAGTGAGAAATGGGTGTAGACAGAGGATAATCATAGGTTGATGCATTAATGACCACATGAGAACGACCTTTATTGAATGTTTTTGGGCAAGAACTATCTTGTCACCTGGTCAATTGTAAGACATAATTATAATGACCATTGATGAGCTGATGGGGCAATGCATGATTTTGCTGTGAAGAGAATTAATGTGATGTCAGGACCAAATGATCTCCTGACAGTGGCTACTGATTGCTTGATTTCATTAGGATTGATTGAGCCTGTGCGGAAAGTAAATAGGCTGGTAAGAGTGATTCATGAGTAGTTGACCGAGACAATAGATTATCTGCTTGAGCTTGCAATCATGCACCATTTTGCATATGATGAGGCAGCGGTCAAAGATTTTTAGATTGGCTATGGCAATCGGTCCATGGGCCAACCTTATGAACATCAGTCTAAGCCTATAAAAAATAGCAGTAAAGCTCAAATGATGCAATAACAAAAAACCCTGATGTGTTTGTTAATTGGGTGTGTCCTTTCTCATTCTCTAATCCCAGTTTTTAGCTAGGTTCTCATGATGAAATCTGTGCATGATATGGATGTGGATTTCTGTCTCAGAATGTTGGTGTGTTCAGCTAAAGAAGCTAATAAAAGTAAGCTACTCTCCTTCTAAAGCTAATGAAACAGTTTTTAGGTTGATGGTTGACCAAAAAAGCCCCTCCCATAAAACTTTATTATACTTTTCAGGAGAACGAATAATCAGTATGATAGCTGCATTCTGTGAAACCTGGCCCTCATTATGCACGTGGCAATTGAAATCCTTGGGCTTTTCCTGCCGTTCAAGGACAGCGCCAATGGGGTTTTTGTGAGCCACCCTACATCCATTTTACTGCTTTCCAATCATTCCTTGGTGCAAAGAAGTATCCCTCACATATGGAGAAGTAAATGGGCATTTAGTTTAGACCGCCTGCTTTCTGGGTTGTCGAGCTATATGCCAGTAATACATGGTTGAGAAGCTTGCACCAACCTAAAATTCAGCGTATTATAGTACTGAGCTTGTGACCACCAAATATTGTCCGGGATACATAAATAGGCACCAAATGAGAATATGCTTAAAACCATATTAGGATTCAAATAACTTCTACGGCAACAAACTCCCATCAAGATATCAATTTTCCAATTTGATAATCCCAAATTACTTAGGGTTATGGTGAATGGGCCTAACGTATGGAGATACATTTGGCTGCATGGGTTAGGCAGGCTAGGTGGTTTGGGCAGAGGGTAGTGAAGGGTCTTTTATGTAAAACATTGAGCCATCAATCGAAATTGTTAGTCCTCTAAAAAAAAATCATTGTTGATGGTGATACATACCACTTCCATGAGTGAAAGGTCACCTGGAAGTGATGTCAGCCCTGACACAGAATTAAAATGGCCACTGATACAGGACTCACAATCTTTGCAAATGACCCTGTAGTTAGATTTGTGGCAGTGATTCTGTCTCTTTGCTTGTTGATCCGTCCCATGTGCTTATGATGAAATGATTTTGTTTCTAGATGGGTGAGAAGGTTTGAGTAATTCAATAACAGCTTCATAAGGTATTCTGATATTTTTCATCTTTCCTTTGTCTCCAGCAAATATGTGGATACTCGTGTACTTATGTCTTTTTGTTTTCATGCTGCTTTGTATGTCGGCAAGTTTTTGAATAGGAGTCCCCTATTTATCTACCCTGTATTAGCCCTAAGGGCTAATCACAATTCATTGCTAATGCTTACTGTTTTCATGAAATATGCTGTTCATTAAAAAAAAAAAGAATATCATGTGTTTACATAACATGATGGCTTTTGCTCCTATATTTATTTCCATGGATTGTATACTATTTTATCATGCATGTTCACATGTGTGATTGTCCGGGCTTTCACAGACTGAGCCTGGCCTTGAAATTAGGGGCAGCCATCCCCTACTGAACAGGTATATATGATGTATCCACATCTCACAATGGCAGACCTTTCAGATGTTAATTCCCATTAGCAGACACTCAATAGGAAGGAAAAATTATCGAAAATACCAAGTTACCTTTTATAAAACAACTCACGGTTTGTTGATTCTGGACTGTTTCTCTAATTTTGACATTTGTTTTTCACTTTAGAGGAACGAAAATTACTGCTTTGGTGATTTTTTTGGTGGAAAGCAAAAAGGAATTCCAACAGACTGTGTCAACATGACAGTCTAAGGTGTATTCAACACTAATGAAATTGCGTCTGGCTGTGCAAAAGATCACTATCATTACAGAGATCCCAGTTTGAAAAGCGATTGGAAACCCTCTCTCCTCCATGGTGCTGGGTAGCACACTTCATAACTCGTATACAGATGTTTATTTGAGCAGAGGTTCAAGCTCTGTTCTCCACATTTTTAATGGCTCCCATTACATCATAGAAATTGTGTTAAAGAACTACATACAACATAGTTTTGTTACCACTTGAACAATAAGTTCATGGCCCCTATAATTGCAACATAACATTCAGCCTAGCCTAAATGTGATTAATTTGTAGAGGTTTCTTACACATTTCTTTACACATGTTTTCACCTTTTTTATTATTACTTAAGTGCTATACATGGTTTACATATTTATGAACATTTTCTGTAAAATAATACGCCCCTGTACCACACATACTGATTGTAAATGTGTAACCCCTTCCCCTATATTCATATGGATCTTTATTCCCCCAACTCAATGTGGCAACTAGAAGACAATACTACCACATTGACATCCAAGTGAGGCTCCCTTAGGACAGTGTTTCTCTCCTTTTACAATACTTTACCCATATACATGCCTGATGACACACGTGACCTCAGCAACTGTTTGATCATTCCCTGCAAGTTGTTTCAATACTCGAGACATTTATCCCTTGAGTCCACACCACACCGGCGACTTACATTCCAATACAACGGTCCCATCTGCCACCCACTCTCAGAAATACTATGTCCTAAACACGTACCAATAAGACTATTGGAAGCCTCCCTGCTCATGACTCGACATAAAGTAAGAATAAGCCCCCTGGCCTCAACAACGGTCCCATTTTACTTCCCCTTCTGGTCTTAGCCTAAGTGATCAATATATTTATTTTATTAATCCTAAAAACAACCTTTATTTAAAAAAATGACAGAATCCCCAGTAAAGTACCCTTCAATTGATTGAGACTAATAAACATATATTACTTTAATTTTTTTCAGTACATTTCTTTTTTTTTTTCTTACATAAGTCAAGGGTTTGTTTATCAATCAATAGATTGGTAGAGTAGAACTTGTCATCCGTGAGGGTATCCAGGCACTGGAACAGTCCAGTTGATTAGCCAAACTCTTTCTACAGTCTTGGTTGCTATAGTGCTGCAGAAGTGGATGGAACCACAATGATATTATCATCTTCATATGCTGCACCTCTGATAGTCCTGTTGGATGACACACTTGGTGTTTCTTGGTGTCCCCTTTTGTCTGAGGACATGATGTGTTGAGATTGAATTTACAGCAAACTGCCTCCCTAAAACACCAATCCAGTCATAGTGGTTAGAAACATAATTTGAATGTTTTTCTAAAGGATGTGGTTTAACTTCTAAGTAGTGTCTCATGAGCAGCCAATCAAATGGCTGCTTTTGTTTTTATTTTGTTTTTTACCTCCTATGACGCACTGCAGTACTACTACGAGATCCATTGATTCAATGAGAGAGTGTCATGTCACTCCTGTGGGGCCTTTTCTTCCCTTTCTGGGTGCAGCTGTACTCCCTCAGGACCTGTAAGTTTTAAGGAAAAAGTTGTGTTTACTTTGAAGGTGTACTTTTATTCAAACTTTACGTCTAGGTTTATTCTCACATGGGGAAATAAGCAAAATATCTTGTAGTTTGTGGTGAAATTTCTGCATTTTTAGGCATTATGTATTGTAGTAGTACCTGTGATTCGAATTATAAGCATGTATTATTGGTTGTAAAGACTGTTACTGCATTTACAGAAAATCCCTGCCCCTTTATCCTCATTAGGATTACAATTTCTGAGTGTGTGCATTCTGTGCCCTGATCCTCTTTTTGGATAGCTGACATTTTTGGGGGAATTTAACTAAATAAAACTATGGTATCTGGAGGAGAAAACAGACCTTATTAACAGGTTTAGAAGCAGGATTAGCCCATCAGGACCATGCCAGAGTCCATCATTTGACAATGTGTACCATACCGACTGGTGAAACAAAGGTTTTGCCTAAGTTTATCACATGCAATCTGTGCCTAAATGACTTCAGCAGGGCTTCAGGAAAAAGGTACTAGCTTCGAATTTCAGGGATGATCAAGCACCTTTAAAGCCTGACATGGACACCAATTTGCTTATGCCAAAGGAATACATGAAGAGGAGGAAGCCTATTTAACTTCAGATGCAGGACCATGTGTGCAACCTGGAGACTGTGTCTTGTCAACACAGAGGGATGCCAATTTGCTATATGTCAGTATAACAATGTACTGCACCAATTTGCTTTTTTTAGGGTGGACAATGTTATGTGTTTTGTTTCCTTTTCATGACTACCAGGGATAGGAAAAAAATAATAATGAACCTCGCACTCTTGTTTCTAGATTTTCTAATTGAAAAACCAGAAACTGTTCAAAACTATGATAACTAGCCATCATCTGTCAGTGTACAGACAGTCAAATGTTTCCTATGTCCATGGTGCCAAGAGGCATTCCAAAATTTGGAGGATGGTTATCAGTTAGGGTGAATGATTAATGTATTGTGTCGCTGTGACAGATATTATTAAACCATCCACCAAACTCTGAATGAAGCCTAGAGATGTTCCAGGAGGCTAGTGGTATCACAACTCTTGCAGCTCTGAAATGATTGTTGTTGGAAATTGGGTAGCATCGATAGGAGTGTGAGAGAAACACAAATATCTCTACCTAGTTGCCTTCCAATCATAGGAACATTGCATTGGCTGGCAGCATGGCTGCAGGATCTTGGCATGACCAGACCCATTTGCGGTCACAAAGAGATCAAAACTGTCAAGGTCCCCCATCACATCCTGCCTCTTGATGGCCTATCTAGGTGCATCTAATCCCTCTATTGTGTGGTGTAACTGGAGATATGGAATTTTGAAGGTTTAAGTGAAAACAGCACCTAAAAAGCACAAAGCTTCAATTGTGGTGATCTGGTCAGGCTGGACCAGGACAAAGTCACAGGTTCAGGCTAACCACAATTGAGTGTGGATATGATACAGGGACCAAGAAAGGCCCACTGAATAATAATAGTACCCTAAATGCTGGTTTGCTGAGTATTGGGAGACCACGCTTGGATGATACACCATGCAGTGGCAGAGGAAGCTGAGGGGCAGCGATGGGGAGTACTACATCATTGTCGAGAATCCCGTTGAGGAAGGGCTTCTGATGCAAAGTCCTGCGTCGAAGATGCATCAAGCACTAGCTGTTCCAAAGAAACAGAGAGGCTGCGATGTGGAGTCCCGCATTGTCATCAAGGATGTGTCTCACAGTGGTGGTTCTGAGGAGACTGCGGGCTGCGGGTCGAGGTCCAGAACCGGGGATGCTCTATTGTTGTGGCAGTTCCAAAGCAAAACTATGAGGTGATGCATTGTGCTGCATTAGTTCTGCCCACTGTAGCACAGTTGAACTTCCAGAGAAGCTTCAACCCACTTTCAAGAGCCCAGGACTGGGGTGACACCACTTGGGAAGGGTAAAACTCACAACCTGCAAAGTCCATGTGCTTGGTTGAAAGTTGTTGAAGCCTTATCTGTCCCTGAGGCTCTGATCAAGAGTCCAGCCAACTAGCCCTTGTAGTCACTCTAGGGTTCCTGGTATCAAGATGCAGGGCCAGTTCTTGCATTCAGGAAGTAGGGAAGCAGGGCAGCAAGGCAGTAGGGCAACAGAGTAGCAGTACATCTTGGTGAGCAACACAGCAGTTATTCGGTGTCTTCTACATGTCCAGAGGTGCACTGAAGAGTTGGGTCTAAGGGTCCACTATTTATACCTGGTGTTCACTTTGAAGTAGGAGAAGGTTCTGGAAGTTTCTTCCCTCAGAAGTGGTTGGAATTTCCGCCTCCCTGCCATGGTTACAACTTGTATGGGGTCATAAAACCTTTGTGAGTGTGCTGAGGCAGAGCCTTTGTGACATGCAATTGTGGTACATGACAGCTTCCCCCATTTATCAAGTCATAGATGGCCCGTCCTGCCAACATCTATTCTCCTTTGTGTTGCTGTCTGCGAGCAATACACAAAGACTGACTGCAGCTACACCTAGTACATGTGACCCCCAGGTACAGGCTGCAGGCACCTAATGGTTAGGACTAGAAAATGGCAATGTTCTAAAAGTGACATTTTCTGAATTGCGACTTAAAACTAGTCTTTACCATTAAAGAGAGTTTTAGATTACAATTCTTTGGACACCAAGCTTGACCATCTTACCTGCTCCTAATTGAAAATGATCACTTAATAAATGTAATGGGTTGCCCCTATGTCATGCTATGGGAGAGGTGGACCTTGCAGTAGTGAAAACATTTTTTAAGAGTCTTTCACTACCGGACATGTAAAACTTAAAAGTACATGCATACTTTTTAAGTACACTGCAACCTGCCTTCTGAGATGCATAGATTAACTTCACCAGAGTATCAGAGTGGCCTTTTGGTCATAACTACAGGTGGATTCGGTATATTAAAAAGTAAGGTTTAGGCCTGTCAAAGCATTTACTTTGCTAGGTGGAACTGGCAGTTTAAAACTGCACACACAGGCTGCAATGGCAGACCTGAGACATTTTTAAAGAGCTACTTAAGTGGGTGGCACAATGAGTGCTGTAGACCAACTAGTAGCATTTAACTTACAGGCCCTAGGAACATGTAGCACCACTTTACTAGGGACTTACAAGTACATTTACTGTGTGAATTGAGTTTAAGGCAATGACACCATGTTTAAAGTGTCACATGGTCCATGGGTACATTGTCATCTACTCTAAGTTAGCATGAGCACGTTGCATATTGCCCTCTGCTTTGCGCACGTTACTTCAAGACTTTATTTTTTTAAGAGTCTCTATTGCCGTTTTCACATGAGAACACATCACTCTGTTCACACTCTACCAGTTCCTGGGATTTTGTCTGAACATTGTAAGCAAGGTCGAACAACAATGCCCCTTTTTATTTTGGTCTGCCCAGGCCTTGGCACCCAGAAAAAACATACCGATGCAGCTGTTGTTTGGGACAACATACTTTGTTCTTATTGGAATACACAAATAGGTAGCACAAACTTGGAGAGGGACCTTTCCAGAGAGAAGAGCGAGATAGCACCTATGATGTAGATCTACCATCTATAGGCTAAGGTATGGGGTCTGCAGACAAAGCCCAGAGATCTTCTAATATATAATAATACTTATTCTATGCAGGGGGAGGAAGGTTAGGCTTTACTGTCTTTTCATAATGACATCTCCTTTCATGATTTATGGACTAAGTGTCATGCTGACCGTATTTGTACTATGCATTTTTCTGCTTTTTGTGGCACGTATACTGCATATTTGAGCACGTTAGTTAAAATAAACATTTTAAACTGGTTAGTGCCTCTGTCAGATCTTATTGTGGACAAGTACAAGAGTGCCAGCAAAAGTGTGTGTCTTACAACCACGATTCATGAGAGATTGGGAGTGTTGTGTTCTTAGGTGTCTAATCATTTGTTTCTCTGTGAGGGAGTAGGAAAGCAAGTGAGACACTATGGTTAGTTCGTCCTGGGCTCATAGGTACTAAGGTGGTAGGATGACACAGTCCCATTACACTAAGGTCCCATAATCCTATGCCTAGTTCATTTTTTGGGCAGAATCCCTGCAACAAAAGGAGAGAGCACACTCACTTTACCATTATTCGGCAGTGGTAAAGTACACAGAGTCCTAAGGCCAACAAAAGCAAGATCAGGAAAAATAGAGGCATGAGGCAAAAAGATTGGAGAAAGACAACCCTAAGCCTTACAGGTCTAACATATGTCCACACACAGCTGAAAGTGAAGAGATCTACCCAACCTCCTGGGAGTTCTCATCACTAAGGTGGAAGAACCTGGAGAGCTCATCAACATTAGTGTGGTCTGACCCAAGATGGTGTTCCACCGTAAAGACTATTCTCTGTAGGGAGATGGACCACCTCAACAGCTTGTGATCTTCACTCCTCATTTGTATGAGTCATCTGGGGGGCATATGGTTTGCCTAAACCTGGAAATGAGTCCCAAACAGGCATACTCTCAGCTTCTTCAGTGCCCAGACCACAGCAAAGGCCTCCCTGTCAATAGCATTCCACCTCAATTCCTTCGGAAGTAACCTCCTGCTAAGGAAGGCAAAGGTTGGTCTAGGCCATCCTCATTTATCTGTGCTTAGATAGCCCCTACGTCATGCTCTGAAGCATCTGTCTGCACAACAAACTCATTGGAAAAGTCAGGAGCCTTGAGTACAGCTGCTGTACATATAGCCTCCTTGAGGATGTCAAAGGCTTATTCCCAATCTGGGCCTTGCCCCCGTCGACCATGTGGCCCAGATGCACCACAGTACCCTGGTAATTACTGGACCTGATGGACAGGCCTGCCTGTTGCTGGGTCTAAAGCCACTCTTGGGGGTGGTAGATGTGTTCTTTCCAGCTGGAGATGAAGACAGTTATGACAGTTATGTCTTCCAGGTAGGCAACACAGATTGTCTCCTTTCCAGCCAGGATCCTGGTCACCAAACTCTGAAAGTTGGCTGGGGCATCTTTTAAGCCAAAGGGCATCACCTGGAACTAATTAATGGCCCTTTGGGGTTGAGAATGCAGCCCTCTCTTTTGTCCCATCATGCAGAGCAATTTATCAGTACCCTGATGTGAAATCAAAGGTACTAAGGAGCTAGGCAGTGCACAGCCTGCCAATTAACTTTTCAGCTCAAGAATGGAGTGAGCATCAGTCTTAGTGATGGAACTGAGTCCCTAATAGTCCACACAGAACCTAAGTTATAGGGTGGTGCCCAGTAGGGCAGCCTTGGGTACCAGCACCACTGGACTGGACCAGGGACTGTTGGTGGGCTCAGTCACCGCCTAAGGCCAGTGTCTTGGAGACATCCTCTTTGATGCTAGCTCTCAGAATATCCCAAAAAATGCAAATTGTGTTCTTCACGGGCATTCTGTCTCCAGTATCTATGTCATGGGTACACAAGTGTGTAGGCCCAGGGGTGAGGAAGTACAGAGCAGACAACAGCCTCAGTAACTTGTGACATTCACTCTGCTGTTCTGGGTTGAGAGTAGAGGAGAGATAAACACCCTGTACTAACTCATCCTGCTCCTTGGTAGACAGGAGGTCAGGGAAAATGTCACTCTTATCTTCAACTCCATCATCTGTTACTAAGAGCATGGTAACTTCTGACCTCTCAAGTTGCGTTTTGATGAGATTTATGTGGAGCACCCTTAAGGGGATTTAAGGGGTCTTCAGATCCATCAGGTAGGTGGCATCCCCCTTCCACTACTTCACCTCATATGGACCTGTTCAATGATCTTCAAGAGCTCTGGTCACTCTACTGTCTCCATGGCTAGCATCTTCTGGACGGGCTAAACTCTACCGGAGTAGACTTCTGGTCATACCAGAGATTCCTTACTTCTTGACTGGCGTCAAGATTACCTTTAGCCTTTTTCCAGAAGCTGTGCATCTGTTATGGAGAGCCAGCATGTAGCTTAATACATCCTAAGGGCGTTCTGGGGAGCTTGCTCCTACCTCGCTCTCACAAGGCTAACAGGTTCTCTAACAGGATGTCCATAAACTCAACCCTCTTCTGTGCTCCTCCCTGTAGGCTAACAGTGGGCATGGCAAGAGGAAGTCTCACTTCCGCCTCATGAGTTCAGAGAGGCCCATTATCATGCCTTTCAGGGTGTTTTTCAATTGTTTCTCAAGCCAATTGTATTGAGGGTGGTAAGCTGTGGAGCATTTGTAGGTTACCCCACACTCACTCCCATTAAATTCATGTAGGCTGACATGAAGTTACTGACTCTGCCAGACACCTCTTCTTTGGGGAACCCACATTGGTAAAAATTCCCATCGGGCCCTGGCCACCACAGGGGCAGTCACCGACCTCAGACAGATGGCCTCTGGGTATTCTGTGGCATGGTCCACCAAGAACAGGATGAACCTGTTGCATTAAGGCTGCCTTGGGGTCCAAGGGCCCTGCAGTGTGGATGCCAACCTTCTAAAATTGGGTGCCAGAGATAGGCAATGGAGTCAGGGGCCCTTCAGCTTTTCCCCTGCTTTCCAAGTGGCCTGGCTGGTGGGATAAGGCCTACAGAATGAATCCAAGGGTGTCCTCATCCTTGGCCAGTAGAAGTGGGGGTCAAGATTGGCAAATGTCTTATCCTGCCCCATATATCCTGCCAGGGCTATATATATTGAGCCAACCCCAGTAGGAAGGCCCTGTAGCACTGGGGAACCTCTAACATACAGGCTGCCCTAGGTCCAGGAACCTTAGGCTCAATGTAAGGGAGGTAATTCCCCAATAGATAAGGTGACTTCAAGTGGTATCACCTGCTGCCTGTGCCTCAGCAGGCTGTCTCAAGCCTTCTAGAGATGGGCACTCTTTATGCACCTTGCAGAATTCCTTCCTAGTGAGCTCACCCTCAAATTGCCAGCAGGCAAGCTCAGGCAGCTCCCCTAGAACAGCAATGTCCTTCCAGGTAGGCTCATGGGCAGCTTCCCCAAACACCCTTTCAAGCTGGACCATGTGAACTTCAGAGGTGGGGTTCCCATGCTCCTTGCCCTTCCTATTCTTGGCAGATGCCTGGGCCATTGTTCCAGGCTTTTTGACTTACCTCTTGGACAGCCATGGAGCATGTGCTCATACAGAACCATTCAGCCAAGCCTAACATCTCCAGGTATGGCTTGAGCTCGCTCCACTTCCTTCCAGACAGTATGCTCTAGGCCATTTGCCCAACAATCAATCTACAGGCATGGCAGGGGTCACAGCTACTTTTAGAGAACCTGAGGCACCTCCACCTAAAGGAAACCATAGCCACTGGGTAGTGACTTTCACGGCTGTCTGTGGCTATGATATGGTGGAATGTATTGGGGGATGACCTGCTCTGAGGACACCAGTTGACTCTTTACAATAGTCATACTGGCTCCTGTGTCTCAGAGCCTCCGCCATGTGCCCATTGATGGTGACTCACTGCTTATACTTAGAGGTATGTAAAGGCATATTGGCTTTTGGCACCCTCTCCCTATCCCCTAGGGAAACTAAGGTTACCTCTGTCCTCTCCCCCATTCTAACTGGGGCCACCTCCTCCCCAAGTGCTGCACTCACCATCCTGGGTGACTGCCCAACAGTGGTGGGCTGTTCCCTTTTGGGACATTTGGTGTCTCTCTTGGAGTGTCCATACTTGTAGCACTCAATACACTGGCAGGACAAGCCTCCCTTCTGCTTGTTAAAGAACCTCTCTTTTCTAGGCTCAGACTGAGGCTGGTTACTGGTGTTCCCTTGGGAATTTTTTTGATGGGCCTTTAGAGAACTCCTTATTTTTAGGTTTGTCTCCCCCTTTTTTCTTCTGTTGGGACCTATGACCAACATTCTGGTAATCCCCCAGATACCTTTTTAGACATTCTGGTGGTGACCCAGAAGTCCACCTCCTTAACAAGCTCCCTGGGATCAGTGAGCTTACTATCAACTTGATGCTCATGTATCTCCCTAAAACAGATATTGAACATGTGCTTTCTGAGTATCAGATTGAACAATCCAGTAAAATTACCAACTTTGCTGCCCCAGACCCAACTGATTAGTGCATTGCTGGCGTAATCCAGAAAATCCACTTAATTCTGGTTCTGCAACTTTTGCCTATCCCTGAAACTAATGCCGTACCTTTATGGGGTGAGTCCAAATTTGGTGATAAGAATGGTTTTCATTGAGATGTACTTCATCTGGTCCCCCACCTCCAGTGTAAGCAATGCACCCCTCCCAAATTTAGTAATGTGTTTCCAGAGTGAGAGCCCCCTAAACTCTTCTGGGACCCTGTGCATTCTACTGGGAACTTCATAGGTAGAAAAACACTTGTTTATGTCTTCCCCTAACACATAGCAGGGCACCACATCTTTAGGCATGTGAACTATCTTGTCCCCTTTAGATGCTGTTGGTATGCTGCCACCATAACTGCTGGAATCTGCTTGTCTGGTTTTGATATCCAGATCTTTGGAGCACCTTTCAGGAGCTACACGCTCTAAGGACAGTCTCTCCTCCATTGCCAGTTTCATTTCCTCCATTTTGAACTTGGCCAACTGCAGGTTGCGCTCCCTCTCTGCCTTCATGTCCTCCAATTCATCTGTGCACAGGCCTTGTGAACACACACTGCTCTCAGCTCTGGCAGGGAGTTCCAATTCAGAACATAAGTCGTCCTCCTCCTCTGAGTGCTGCTTCTCAGGGCTTGGATGCAGACCCAGCTCCTGCTCCTCCACATCCTCCTCCACATCACCCTCCTCATTTCAATCCTCTGTTGCTATCATCAACAGGTGAACCTCTGCCCAGGCCAATAAAGCTTTCTGAAGTTCCAACTTCATGGTGTCTTTCTTGATTGGTAGTCCCCTTTCCTTATAGAACTGCTTGAGCTCAACCATGGTGTAGCTATCCAGGTTGGACAGCTCATATTCCATGACTGTAGGTATTGTAAGAGACATTCAGGTAGAATGAGAGTGGATGTAGAATAAACAAATAGAGAAATAAAAATAAACTCAAAATGGTTTCAAATGATTTATCTTGTATTTTACAGAAACACCAAATCAGTTTATGGCGCTGCACATACACAAGTTCTAATCTTAAACCCTGAACACCAATGTTGGAAATTGGGTTACAGGTTGAGATGGGTGAACCCCTACTCAAGCAGCAACCCCAATTACTGTTAGGGTGAAGTCAAAAGCAAACCTCAAATTAACCTGCGCTAAACTCTCTGGTAGCTTGACACATGCAGTCAAGCTTAACTTAAAGGCAATGTGTAAAGTATTTATGCAGCACTTCAAACAGTAATAAAGTGAAGCTAGAGAACAAAAAAATCCCACACCAAGGTTAAAAAATAGAGTACAATCTTATAAGCTAATTGAGATCAAAATAACAAAAATCCAATAAGTAGAACAGGAGGTATGTAATTTGAAAGATTTAAGAGAAAATAGTGCTTAGAAGCACAAACCTTCAGCTGTGGTTATCTAGCCATGCCGGACTGGGAAAAGTTTAGGCCACCAAGATAGGCAAGCTGAACAACGTATCTTAAATCCTGGTTTGCGAAGCTTTGTGACATCCCATGTTGAGATTGCAATGCGCAGCGCAAGTTCCATAGAGAGTGTGGGCAGCAATGCGAGGTTTTGCACTGGGACTGTGTCGCACTGTGCATTTGTGAAATGGAGCTGTGAGAAGATGTGTCGCATATGGTTGGTTTAGCCCACAGGACTACAGCTTGACTGACAGAGCACCTATCTTCAGGCGTACTTCCAAATGTTCAGCACTAGAGTGGCCACACTTGTTGGGGCAAGACTCACAGCCAGTAAAGGTCAGGTTCTGGGTTCAAGCTGGTTTTAACCTTTTCTGGATCTTATCAGGAAGCCAGCCAACTAGCCCTAGGAGTCACTTCAGTGGTCATGGGATCAAGATGCAGGTCTATTCTTTACACTCAGGCAGCAGGTAAGCAATGCAGCAGAGCAACAAAGTAGTAATCCTTCTTGCAGAGCAACACAGCAGTCCTTATGAGTCTTCCACAGATCTAGAGGAGTACTGAAGAGTTGGACTACTATTTATACCTGGTGTCCACTTTGACATAGGAGAAGGATCTTGAGGTTTCCACCCTCAAAGGTGTTTGGAATTTCCTGCCTCCATGGTCCCAGCTTGTCTGGGGTCAGAAAAGACTGGGTCAAACCCTTAGTGAGTGTGCTTAGGCAGATCCTTTGTGATGTGCAAGTATGGTAGGTGACAGCAACCCCCTCATCCAGTTAGAGATGGCCCATCCTGCCAACACCTCTTCTCCTTTGTCTTACTGTCTGGGAGCAACTCACAAAGACCAACCGCTAGCTACATATAGTTATTTGACCCAGGATACAAGCTGCATGCACCAAATGAAAATGGCAACTTTCTAAAAGTGTAATTTTCAGAAATGTGTTTAAAATCCAAATTTACCATTAAAAAGGTTTTAAATTACAATTATTTAGACACCAAACCAGACATTCCTACCTGCTTCCAATTAAAAGTTGTGACTTGTTAAATGTAATAAGGTAACCCAAAGTTATCCCATGAGAGAGGTAGTCCTTGTAGTAGTGAAAAATGAATGTAAGTGCTTTTCACTACCAAGACATGTAAAACTCTCTCACTCACATTTGGTTCCTGAGATGCATTGTGTGGCATCTTTGGAAATCCTCCCTGGTGAGTGTGTGGTCTGTTGTACACTACACTAAGAAAAAAGGAAGAATATTAAATCATACTTTTTGTACTAGAAAGCTCACTGTTGATTCTTGTGTGCACATGATAACCATATAAGAAAGATTGTATCTATATCTGTTAAAACAATAAATTGTGTTTCTGTTTAAGAACAAGCTACTCATCGAACAGATGCTCTTCATTTTTCTTTAGAGTTTTTAATTTCTAAAGTGATTTTGAGAGAGAATTTTAACAATATTTAATTATTTTCATGTTTTGATTTGCAGATCACTGATTTCAGTATAGGTACATTGAATAAGTATTTCCTCTTTTTCTCTCAACATTGTTACCAATTTTTGTTGAGTCTACTGAAAAATAAGAGTTATTACCAGACAGACAAAGTACATTATTTACACATTTAGAGGCCTATTCACAAACTACATTTTGTGGTATGTTTAGTAGTACTCCAATAGTACTTCTAAAGTACTACAAAATAGGGGCGTGGCCAAGATGGTGGCGAGGTGAGGCGCATCTCCTCGTCTCTCCCTCCAACCATCCGAGAAAGCGCAAGGTCTGGCGCTTCTTTAGCCTGCATCGAGCTTGAATCCTGACCGGGGCTGCAAGCTGATTACAGGTGGCCCCCATCCTGCCCGTGAAAGCTTCGCGGGCAGCGGCGAGGAGCGGAGGACGCCACGTGCAGAGGGCCGCTGGGCCTGCGGCCAGTGGGGAAGCCGCGGCCTAGAGTCAAGGCCGATGCTGTACCTGCGCAGCTGTGATGGGGCCCGGAGGCAGACAGGGCAGGGCCGCGTGCCTTGCTACGCAACCTTGCCAAAGTGCAATTCCATCACCACATCTTCACTACAGCGCCCGGTTGCGGAGGACACGATCGGCAGCACCCGTGATTGAAGGCTGCGTGGGCACACCACTGCAACTTCCCACTACCCGGCGGCCCCAACTGGCGAATTGTGGGCGACAGCCCATCACCACTTCAGTCTGTGCACCCACCGGCGGCCGTGGAGGTCTGGCTTGGGGCCTCCTTAGCCAGGAGCACTGTGTGGGCCTGCGCCGAGACCTGGGTGCCCCTTGATGGTGAGCGAGAATGCCTACGACGACCCAGTGGTGTGAACCTCGTGGGGCCCTCCTCTGCGGCCTGCGGGTTTTGCCATCAGCCCGCAACACCCTGTGGTGGACTTTTGGCTGGTGGCCCCATGTTCCCAGAGTGGGCCTTACGCATGGACTTTGAGCCCACAGCCGGATTGTGGTGACCTGAGCACGATCGCCAGTGGAGGCAGCCGCCGGAGGTGAGGCTTGGCTCACTGCGGAGACAGCCCGTCTGGGTCTGGAGGCGGCTTGGGGTGGACTGATGGCCGTCCGCTCGACATCTGCTGATCATACACTGCAGCATACCGTACAGGGGTGATTGGTGCTTGTGCACGTGGCTCTGTCTTTGAGACAGCAACGGGAGTGTGTTGGTTTCCGGGCCTCACCGGTGGTGGAGTGTTCTTGCGCAACGGGAGCCAGCCGGGATCCATGACAGCCACTTTGGGCAGGAGGTCTAGCCTTGTCATCCGCGCATTTAAAAGACTGGTGTTTTCACCACGTTGGGGCTTGAGTGGTCCCCTGCTTCTGCTGGCTCTGGGCGGCCCCTGGTCTGTGGGTGGCCCCCCTGACTGTGCTGTTTGGGGCCGAGTGGGGGCCCTTGGTGGCTACTTCCGGTTTGTCTGCTCCTGTCATTTCGCCATTGGGTGCAGTTTCACCAGTACGACGAAGTCGGCCCAACTGGACCCCTGTGGGACTTGAGGTGGACTTGGGGCGCTCTACTCGCCCCTTCAGGCACCCACGGCGATATTCCAAGTGAGTGATATTGGCGAGTGGGGCAATTGCAGGTGACTTTACCTGGGGAGCTTTGATGGCGCATTTTGGCTCCTGGGCCCGGATCACAGAGCCGAGGCCTGCCGTGGCCTGAGACAGCAGAGCTGAGCAGGAGGTGAGATTTTGAGACCTACCCTTTGTGCTGACTGTCCAACTGGGTGGCTTGCCTCATTGTTCCATAGTAAGGTCATCAATACACCAAGGTTGGAGTAGCTCCCACTTATTTTGACACTGAGAGGGACTGGCCCTGGGAGAGCCTCTCCTCTCTCCCATGCTGTGCTGAGCAGGGTGGTGGAAAGTCTGCTGGGGGCTGCGCAGTAACTATCCGCCTTGCGACTTTCCTGCTTTGTGAAACCCTACCCGTGGACATTTAATTGAGACCTCAATGCTTGCTCCAGGTGCTCGTGTAGGGTGCCGCAGTGGTGTTCAGCTCCTGCCACATTCCACGTCTTCTCACAGGGCAGGCGGTACTATGCCTTCCACACGGGGGAAGAAGAGTAAGTCCCTCCAAGAGCTCTTTGCGCGCCCTCCGGGGGGCGCAACATCAGACCCGGCCAAACATCGTGATGTTGCCTCGCCGTGTGTGGGTGGCTCCGGGGAGTAACCGGTCACTCGGGCCTTCCTGGAGTCTCTCTTCTCGGCCCTCCGTGATAACCTACACACCGTGAAAAGGGATCTCACCGCAGAGTTCAAAGATGTCCGAAAAGACCTCAACAGCGTTGGAGACCGTGTAGTTGCTCTGGAGGACAAAAGCGACACACGGCTCAATGAGGTCGCCTTCTTGCAACAGGAACTTCTCCACATACACGACCAGCAGGTGGACCTCCAGTCCCACTTAGAGGACTTGGAGAACCACTCCAGGCGGCATAACATATGGATCCAGGGAATGAGGTCCAACGCAGAGGCTGGCAATATATTTACCTTTGTGCGTGAACTGTTCAACCACATCCTGAGCAGACCCCTGGAGTCAGAGCTCTGGCTTGACAGGCTACATCGCCTAGGGCCCCCCCAGGCCGACAACGCTCTGCCAGCGGACATCCTGGTCTAAGTCCAGGACTTCCGCACCAAAGAGAAGATTCTCCAGAAAGCCAGGACACAACACCCTCTCACGCTTAGGGACCAGTCTCTGGTTCTATACCAAGACCTCGCCACCCTCACCTTCCAAAACCCTAAGACATTTTGCCCCATCACTGCTGCTTTACACCAACGCAACATTGTCCACTCCTGGGGTCACCCATTTCGTCTTGTATTCCTCCATGATGGTAAACTCTACCAACTCCACTCTCTCACAGAGGCCAGCAGGGTACTGGGGATTGAAGTACCGGACAAGGATGACGTCAGTGATAAACAAGATAGAGGGTACAGCGACACACAGCCGTGGTGGAGGCAGCAGCGGCGCAGATGCCACCCTAACCGCCCGCGATGCCCTGATCCTGAGTAGATCGCGAAGGGTCAGGAGTACGCTTTGGAGGCCCTACCTGGAAACCTTGCTAAGACATTGCCCTCGTAACGAGCCTTGGCCATGTCTCTTTCTTAGCGTCTCTGTTTCTTGGGCTGCCTGGGAGGGAGACGGGAGGTGCAATTGGCCACGCAATTCCCGTATCAATGTTTTACCTGATCTTCCGTGGAAGAAGGACTCTCACTAAGACTCTTGATTCATGTTGGCACCTGTTGTGCTGGGGCTTTTACTATTTCTCTCAGGGGCTGTCTTTCTCCTCTCTTTCTTTCTGCACTTCCCTTCGATCTCCCAGTACTTCTGGGAACAGCCCTCCGAGCTGGTGGCATGCACCCCTTGACCTCCCTATGCTGTGGCAGCTGAGCAGTCAATCCTGCCCTAGGCTGCGTATGCTTTCGGGCACACAATATCCCCCGCTGTAGATACCTCCCCATAGTCTTAAAGTACTCACACTCAATGTGAGGGGGCTTAATAACCCCATTAAACGCCAAGCGATTCTGGCTTACCTGGAGACCTTCGGGGCCAATGTATGCCTACTACAAGAAATGCATTTGCTGGCTAAAGATTGTTACAGACTGCGGTCACAGGCTTTCCTGACCCAATTCTTCTCATCAGGATCCTCTACATCTCCAGTGGTGGCAATCCTGATATCTAGGGCTTTTAAGGGGAGAGTGGTGCAGAAGGAGGCCGAAATCAAGGGTAAACTTATCACCTACCAACTCTTGATTGGGGTTCACACGCTGATCTTAGGGTCCATCTATGCCCCCAACGAAGGACAGGAGCAGTTTCTCCATGAAGCGCTGACCGAGGCTACCGCCACTTCCGAGCGCAGCATACTCTTGGGGGAGAACTCAATCTGGTACTTAACAATGAGCTAGATAGGTCGGTACAACAATTTGGCCAAGTGGGTGCCCTTTCCCATTCCGGACTTGCTAGGCTGAGAGACCTGGGCTTGATAGGTATGTGGAGGGACATCCATCCAAACTCCAGAGAATACTCTTCCTACTCTGGCGCTCACAAGACGTACACTAAGTTGAACTACTTTATAGGCACCAAGATGATTAGGGACATCACAACCTCCTCCGGCATTTTCGTGGCTGCCCTATCAGACCACGCTCTGGTAGTGATCACCTTGACTTTGCCCCCTGTCCTGCTTCCTACCCGACGGTGGCACTTCGGTGATACCCTCTTACACTGCATGGACACCATTGCCCAGATTCAGCGCACGCTCGATGACTATCTATCTTACAACGACAACGCTGACATACCTATCTCCACTAGATGGGAAGCTCTGAAGGCGGGGGTTAGGGATGCAATTATCACTCTCTCCTCATGGGACAATGCGGACGTAAACGCAAGAGGGAGGACTCACCCAGAAAGTGCATGAGTTACAACAGATCCATCAACCAACTGGAGCGCTGCGTATCTGGAGTCCATTGAAGACAACTAGGTCGCAGTTAGCTGCCATAGATCGCAACAAAGCTGAATACGCAGCACTATGTATGTGCCACTCTTTTTATCTCGGCGGGGACAAGTGTGGCCTGCTACTAGCACACAAACTGAGGGAATCCCGGCTGCGTGACGGGGTACAGGAGATCACAGATCATGCGGGCCGCACACACACAGAAGACTTTGACATAGCCGAGACGTTCCGCGACTTTTATGCACAGCTGTACGACGCACAGCATCTAGAGTTGACGGACATAGATGCATACCTGAATCAGGTTACTCTTCCCAGCTTGTCCCAAGCGCAAGCCGACCACATGGAGAGGGAGATTCGCCCACAAGAAGTAATCTCTGCCATCTCGTGCCTAAAAGTGGCTAAATCGCCCGGCCCAGACGGCTACGCGGCGGCCTTCTATAAGCAGTTCTTCCCCACGCTTACCCCTCTTCTCACACACCTCTTTAATTCCTTCGCTTCTTCGGGGGCAATCCCTCCTTACATGCTCGAGGCCGATATAGTGGTCATTCACAAGACCGGCAAGGACAAGATGCTCTACGTGGCGTACCGGCCTATCTCTCCTTTTAACATTGACCTGAAGCTCTATACCAGTATCCTTGTGGATTGCCATGCTCCCTATATGCCTGGGTTAATCGACCCTGACCAGGCGGGGTTTATATCCCACAGGCAGACTAGCGGCAATACAAAGTGAGTGATCCATCTCATCGAAAAAGCTTCTCGTATCTCGGGAGACTATATGCTCTTGGCCCACGATGCTGAAAAGGCATTCGATCGTGTACACTGGCCCTACTTGGAGCTAGTGCTGATCCGCTTTAGCCTGGGGGAAAAGATGAGGACCCGTATTCTCAACTATTATCGTAGCCCCACGGCTGTAGTGCGAGTGAATGGACATGCGTCAACTCCCTTTCATATCCACAGAGGCACTAGACAGGGGTGCCCTCTGTCGCCTCTGCTGTTTGCCTTATACATGGAGCCCCTGGCACAAAGAGTCCGTGAGCACCCGAGGGTACCGGGAATACGCTTGGGCAGCGATACCCACACTATTAGCTTGTACGCAGACCGCATGCTGGTCACCCTGACGGAACCTGCAACGGCCCTGGGCACCTTCTTAGAGGAGCTGGTCTCCTTCGGGGGGGGTGTCCGGGTTCAAAGTTAATATTACCAAGTCCACGGCTCTAAACCTCTCCTTGCCGCCTCAGACGCTGGAGGACCTACAGGCACGACACTCTATACAGTGGTCTACTGATATGGTCCCTTATCTGGGAATATGGCTTATCCCCACATTACAGGCGACGAGGGCGGTCATCTATAACATCTTGCAATCTCACATCCGTGCAGACCTACGGCGTTGGAAACATTACCCTATCTCTTGGCTGAGCTGCATCACCGCAGTTAAGATGACGATCCTTCCCAAACTCCTTTATCTTTTTCAAACACTCCCTCTGCAGCCTCCCACCAGCTGGCTCCGGCAGGTGCAGGCAGAATAGGGGTGGGTGGAATTTGCGTAGTCGCGATACGCAAAACACCGCAAAGCTGTAAAAAATCTCCGCGAGCACTTAGAAATTCCACAAACACGTGTAATTGCTTGTTCGCAATCCTTTTTTCTGTTCACGAACGCTGTTTGCGTGCTCGGGGGGTGAAATATCTCATGAACACGCATTTTGATAACGCTAACAAGCAATAAATTCCGCAAAGCCGTGGAACGCAGAATTTGGGGCAATTCCGCGTTCTCCACGGAACGCAAAATTACCCAAATTCTGCAAATTCTGTGAGCGAAATGGAATTTACTGCCCAGGCCTAAGGCAGATCTCTCTCAATTTATCTGGCAGAGTCGCAAACCGAGGATGAAGCGGCTAGTCATTTTGCTCCCTCCAGATGAAGGGGGTCTTGGGATACCCGATCTCGCGCTGTACTATATAGCCGCACATCTCCGACACTTGGTGGAGTGGAGCCGGGCCGAGTCGGAAATGCACTGGCTTTTCCAGGCCCGGACAATAGCGGGTAATTCCTTGATGAAGATCCCTTTCCATCGGAAGGCCCAGCGTCCCCCCAATATCTACGCTTCTCATGTAACCTGCACTACAATGTTAATCTGGGATCAGACAAACAGGCGACATGGACTGACGACCTTCCCTTCCCCACTCACTCCTCTTTTTGGCAATTCTGACTTTGGACCCGGGATGGCTGAGACCTCCTTTCCTCTTTGGAGAACTACCGGTTGCCGCGTGCTAGGTACCCTTTACTACGCTGAAGGGGTTGTGTTCTTCGCACGGCTACGCGCTGACTTTGGTCTCCCTGAATCTGAGCGCTTGCACTATTTACAGCTACAACACTGGGCCTCACACCCAAACAATAGATCACAGGCCAATAGACACCTCACAAAGTATGAGAGATGGCTGATCACACATTCCTCAGACAAGAAGCTGATCTTGGACCTGTATAGAATGCTTCTATCATGCTACACTCATACCTTCCATGCAGGGCGGGCCCGATGGGAAAGAGACTTAGGTTATGATCTCACTAGCAAGGACTGGGAAGGGATTTGCTCTAGGGTGCGACATACTGCGACTCACATAGGTCTCACCGAAACTTACTGAACTTGCGTACTGCTGGTACTACACCCCCGAGCGCATGCACCAGTTCGACAGCGCACATAGTCCGGATTGTTGGCGAGGGTGTGGGAAGGTGGTTACACTTGTCCATCTACTATGGGAATGCGAACACCTGACACCCTACTGGACTAAGTATTTAGACACAAATATCCCTCAGCTTCCAGAGTAAGTGCTTCTAGGGGTTCACACAACCCGCTCACCTATCCGCTGAAATCCTTGAGGGGGAAACAAATAGCGCTTGCATTGGGCTCTGCCGCACAAAATATCCTCACACATTGGAAATCTACATGTACTCCAACACTCACTGGGTGGCTTCACCGACTATGGCATATATTAGGCATGGAAAATATTTTGCTCACCAAGGCTGGCAAAGTCTCGGGATTTAGCTACTTCTGGCAACCCTTCCTGGCTCTCCTAGCACAGGACTTTAGGGAGTTAACATGCCCGAGTTACCTGCGTCTTCTGCGCTTGACAACGCCGGACACTCCCACGTCGGGGTGAACCACTCAGGATAGCTGCCACCTATTTATAGATGGGCTGGGCTGGGGGGAGTGGGAGAGGAGGGGGGAGAACGTTACCCTATTCTCTTCTTTTTTCTTATCTCTGGGTTAGGATGGGGGGGTCGTTTTTCTGGTCTCATTCTCATAGTTTGCTTTCTCTGCTAATCTCATATGTCATTGTTTGCACTGGAGCCCTGCGAGGCCCAATTGGTCGCATTGCTGCTTTGCGGGCTTGCAAGGTATGGCATTTACTTCAATAAAAAGATTTAAACCATTAAGTACTAAAAAATACTATTCACAAACGCACAAGTGTAAATCTCCCCCTTAACCTCTTGTATCTTTTCTTTGGGGAGATCTGCAAACATGTAGGTTTACCACATAGGGACCGGGGGAGTGGCTGGAAAAAGGGGCATACTGACTACTAAATGGGAGGGGTTTATGGAGGAGTAAGGAGGGGTGTAGGGCAGATTAGAGAGTGGTTTATGGAGAGGCACACACCTAGCCAAAAATGATTAAGCCAAGTGTTATTCACAAACTGCACTTCTGAACTTAGAATAGCTATTAAGAGACTAAAACCAGTAATAAATTACTCCAGTTTAGAGCTGGCCAACCACTTGTACTGCAGTACCAGCCCATAGAAAATCATGGGGTAAGGCCTTAAAAGAAAATAGGAAATGATGTTAAATTAATTTATTTAACTTTTTTAAATAGTTACAAATATAAATAAAATATTAATGTTAACAAACCTAAAAATAAAACATACTTAATTTTTAATTATAAAATATTCTACAATTATTTGTCAATTTAAAAATAATGTGACAGTATAAAAATATTAATAATTGTAACTAATTATATACATCACTTTAAACAATAAATAATCTATGATAAAAATGTATTTTTAATTTTTTTAATTTAAGCTTCAGAAAATTAACTATAAGTTAGCATAATACAAATTAAAGATGCAATTTAAACATAATTTAATAGTGCTGGAGTTTTCACATTAATATTTAACATAAACTATTTTTACTTTTTTTTTTAATTAAAATGTTTTTCGTTTTCCCTGTAGTTTGCCAGAGGAAGACTCCAAAGTTGAGGTTAATTTTATGATTTCTAAACATTTGTTTTACAATATTTCAACACCTAACTGTAACATAACTCTATATTTTGTGTGGTTTCAGATAATTGCAGTTTTTTAAATGTAGGTAAGCTATGAACTTGTCATCATACCTAACTAAAGGGTTACTTTAAGATCTGCCCTAATTAAAATTGAGGCCAGGGTCTCATTGAAATTATATATATCACACTAGAGGGTTCAAATGGTTGGAGTGAATCAAAGCATCCAACATCACTTACTCCTAACATATGTTACTCACAAAGAATGATGGGATGCTACTACACAAAGAAAGGAAAGAGGGTGTGTGTGGACCGGGAATCTATTCTTATAAAGACGAGAACCCTCACTCACCCAAGGGTGACATGCTTCATCATTGGGTCCCCTCTTGCACACTGCAACCGCAAGGTATACAGTGTGTGCTACAACTCTCAGGGAAAAGAGAGGAGCGTGAGGTGTTTTATGAGGATACCAACTTAGGCAAGGGGAGTAAGGGGCAGAGTGTAAATAAGGAAAAAATGTGCATTTAAAACTAGCTACTGGGTGACAAAATGCAATTTACTATTAGTCCCCATCGGCTAGGGTTAAAACGAGGTGATATAGGATTGAAATAATATTCTAATCATTAATGGTCGACATGTTTCTGTCAGATGACTACGAGATCGCGGCATTCATCAGGACCTCTCAATGTTATCACTCTGCTTCAAAAACACTAATTAAATGGAATAAAAACCATACTCAATATTCTGGTGGTTTGCGACAACAGAACCAGCTGCAGTCCGGTCTTGTGTCTATGAAAAAATAAACATAATCAACAGAGTCATTAGCATTTCAAAACAAAATAGACTCCCTTCACAAACACCAAACACGTGATATTGAACTACACACGTGATTTAAAAACAAAAAACAGATATAAAGGTAAGTATCAAAAGACTCACCTACAAGGTAATATTAATTTACCTCCACCTTTATGGGGATGATGCCTCAGATCACAGATTACTGAGAAAAAAATAAAAAACAACTCAGACTGGCTCTCCCAAACTACACAGAGCTGAACAAATACAATAAAAGCCAAGCACATCCACAAATGTGCCAGGTAAATAGTATGTATTTAAGACAGAGGGTGATCTATTCTACTCCCAAGTGGAATATGTCAAAAGAAAAGAAAACGGATCAGTAGAAAACCAAACGCCATGTATGACTCACGCGTCCTACACAGACGAGTAGCTCGCCGTCCCTATAATCACGCGTCAGGCAATAAGATTATAGAGCGTCTGGTATGTAATATCAAAAAAGCATAATGAAGTCCTTTACCGTACAGTAGTAAGGTCACGCTAGGCACATCATTATCAGACATAAGAACCTCGATAAAAAAGACCGCCCTCAGCCCAAATACCTTAAGTCATTCTGTGTCCTTCCGTTCACGGCACCAACCAAAGGGGAAAGAAGGCGTGTGTCCGTGTGATTTTATCCCCGACAAACAACTCCATGAGTGTGTCTGCCCCAAAAGTGATGCAATTAACATCCGGGTTAGAAGGAGTAAGGGGAATTGTAGTTCTAAAAAGCGGAACGAACTACCATGCTACTGAAAAACGGTGCAAAATAGCATAGTCTCCATCATGCACTCCAAATAAGTCCACAAATGTGCATAAACAATCCTAACGTCAAATAAATTGCTCCCACAGTGTGTCGACGTCCCTGAGTCCAATAAATAGATGGAGGAAGTGCACAACATGATCGCTCGACGACATAAATAGCACTTGGAGACAATCGGGATCGGTACATTCATTTCCCCAGCCTAGACAAGGTCAAAATCACAAAGCTCACTTGCACACTGAATTTACAGTGAAAGTCAAAGATCATCACTTAGTCACCCACAGCTGTAGGCTATGTGCATCAGGGAGTTGACTGCCCACAACAGGTTGGTTGCAGGGCATGGGCAAAGGCCAGGCTCTGCAGCCAACCCATCGCTGTGCCGGATGAGGACTGCATGAAGGGAGGTGATTGCCCACAGGGGTTGGGCACAGGGCCAGACCATGTGGCCAACTCTCTCTTACATATAGCTGAAGACTATGCAAAGTCAGGGGGTTGTCTGCCTGTGTGTTTGGGTGGTGTGTGCTTCCCCAGCAGCACCCTGAGCGGCTTGGCACATATGGTAGCTGAGTGCTGGCTGGCTGCAGGAGAGTTAGATATGTGGGATTGGCTGAAGCACCTTTAGCAGTATGTGCCCTGTCCTCAGTCTCCTAAGTGTGGATTATTGGAGCTGGGGCTTACGCTGAGGTCGGATAGGGAGGGGGGTAATCATTTTTTGGTGGGTGCAAGATTGGTATAACAGTACTGAAAAAGGAGCTACCACAAAAGCAATGGGCAATTGCCATACTGAAGTAGTACCGAAATACCAAAACATTTAATAAAAAAAGATTTAAATGGAAATAAATTATATATTAGAGAATGGGTTGGCTCTGACATGCGCTTTTGTGTTAATAGTGTGTTATGAATACTTGTAGAAGTCACTACATTCATTGTTTAGAAAGATCCTGTTCCCTTTTGCTGAGTAATGCACTACATCCCTGATGAAGCATTTGAAACTCAATGTTATTGCAGTATAAGCAGCTCATGTCATGTCATAGTCTCGGAAAAATGCCAAAATTACCTTATTGACATGGTTCCAGGCTTCTTACTTAAACACCAGTGAACTGCTCTCAGAAACTTTTGGTGTATCCCCAGAAAGCACCAGCATGATCTCAGAGAACACCAGCATGCCCAAGACCCTTACCAACATCTGTCACCTACAGATAGTCTTTGCACTCACCTAGCTGTTCAATAGTTATCCTCCATTGATATGTAAACACCTATGGAAGGCCCCAAAATACTCTGACAATTTCCTGTAATCTGACTTTCAGATGGATTCTGCTGACTAGATGTTCCTTAAAGACCCTAAGACAGCCACAATTTGCCAACAGACACCCTTGGTCTTCCCTGTAAAAGAGTGCCACAAATGACACAATGGCTCCTACAGGTACCCTTCCAAAAGTGTCATCTCACTCTTGGCACCCCCCATATTTCTATCAGATGCCCACAACTGGTCTTCCAATACCACCACATGTTTTTTTCAGACACCTTTGGTATTCCTTCAAACACCACAAGAAGGCCACACAAAGAAAATCACCAAGGCCAAAGAATAGTCAGCCTGTCTTGCAACACCACCCCCCACTCTCACACACATCCTCAGAGAGCTTAAGATTCAGCCAGTCTTCAGGCACACATATTGTTCATTAGCTTGCTTTATGACCCCCTCTTCACCTTCAGACTCCCCCAGCTGGTCAATAGAACTAACCAGGTGTCTCTCAAAATCCCCCGAGCCAGCCATCTGCATTCCCTGCAGGGCTTTGCCTACTTTGAGACAGTCACTTGATGCCATCATTCTCTCTTAAGATAGCCAAAACACTCTCCGAATCCCCCAAATGGAGCTCAAAGTCCACCATAATACTATAAGCCTGACCCTTTGGAACCACCATTTGGTCCCTTGAAATACCCAACTGCTCGTCAGCCAAGCAACAGACATTACTGTCTAGTATTTAAACCACACAGAATTGTTCTCCAAGACAGTTGGTTGCCCTCTCGAATCAATCGTCACCATACCTTAAGAATGTATAAAATACTCTTATTGACCCTTAAGAATCTTAAATACTCCTAATCAGCCCACAGTAGTAATTGGATTGCCATCAAATATCTCTGGATTACCATAAAACAGTGCTTTCCAAACTTTTTAGAACCATGGTCCAATTTTTAGAACAAACTTTTGCGACCCACCTAGCTTTAATGACTTTTTAACGTTATAACAGCAATTGCTTTTAAACATCACAACCTTGACCATTCTCTTTGATACCGAACTGTGGCCAATATAGTGATCTACCTATAAATGTGAAGATAGTGAAGTGCACTGAAATATAGTGATGAAACATTTTTAGAGGGGTGCTGGCTGAAATTGGTCAGGAGGGGGGCCAAACAGCCCACTCCCTTTAAAAAAAAAAGAATTAAAAAAGGGGCAGGCTCTAGGGGATGCCCCCCCCAGGCCTAAAATGGCCAGGGACGGGTCACCACTCTGTTCCCCCATTTAAATTATATTTAAAAAAAAGAAGAGGAAGGGGCCCTCAAGGGCTGAAATCGGCCTGAGGATGGGGGCCTCACCCATTAGAAAAAGGCCTGGCCCTGGATGTTGGTAACCCGGGGCCAAAAATTACCCAGGGAAGGAAGGCCATGCAGCCCAAAATAGAAGAAAAAACTGCCGTCAAATCGCAGGAGGCCAGGCCCCTTCACTACCACTCCACAAACGTGCCTCCTGGCGCAGTGGTGATTGGGGGATGAAGTGGCCTTAGATACAAAGGGTCCTTGGGGTCCAAGAACTCCTCCTGTTACCTCCAGTAAGTACCAGGCAGCTGGATTGGTGAGAAGACTTGGAGGCCCCTTTCTCCACCACTCTGCAAACACGTTTCTTGGCACACTGCTGGTTTGGGAAATGAATTCCACTTTACTCCTGAGGGCCTCAGGACTAAAGCAGACTTCATCCTCCAAGCAGCAGTGCTCTTGGAGGTGCGTTTGCAGAGTGGTGGAAAAAGGGGGCGACCTCTCAACAATCCAGCTGTGTGGGTCTTAATGGAGGTAATAGGAGGTCAATAGGAGGTCAATTACAAATAAAGTGGATAAGTGCATTTTTACCTTTATAATATAAAAATATTAAAATTGTTAAAAATAATTGATGTGTTTTAATGTGAAGCTGTTCTATCAGAAAATGTAGAGAAGGAATTTGAAAAGAGAAAGAATGTTGTAAGAGGAACATAGTTCACTGAAAAAACCAAAGCTTACAGGAACATAATAGTTAGGCTCAGATTCCATTAGTACAAAACCATTGAAATTCAGCCGTTATAGATAGCTGAGGTAGCTATAACTCACAACTTCTCAATGCACTGCTTATAACATATTACATCACTCCTGACATGGTCAGTGACATCACATCTCAGATGACATCCTTGATCAAATCACTGATGACATCATTCATGAAAGTTTATGAGTGGTAAACATATACACTAAGGTACCACAAAAGTTAAAATGGTATACTTTGGTGGCAATCACGATCCGGTAAAAACCGGGTACGAACCGTCGGACGGAGCATATTCTCCGTCCGACGCGTACCCGGTCGTCAAAATTTACAAACAAGGAATTACGATTCGCACGGGAACACCATTTCCGTACGAATCGTAAAAAAGCCCGACCGAACAAAATAAACCTACAAATGCGATCCGGGAAAGCGCCGACCTGACGTCGGGACGCTCGCAGCCAGCCATTCACGAACCAGGAATTACGATTCGCACCAATGTCATCCCGCACGGTGAATATTTTCCGGCTGCCAAAAACTGCCGGGAAATCAGGACGACGCGAACAAGGACCACCAGTACGCGACGGACAGACAGGACGACGCGAACAAGGAGGACCAGTACGCGACAGGACGACGCGATCAAGGAGTACCAGTACGCGACGGACAGACAGGACGACGCGATCAAGGAGGACCAGTACGCGACGGACACACAGGACGACGCGAACAAGGAGGACCCGTACGCGACGGACAGACATGGACCCGAACCTACGTGTCATCCCGGCCCTCATAGCAGTCGACCTCCTCTACAGGTTCCGACGCAGACGCCGCAGAAGGTCAGAATAACTAAGGGAGGGGGAAAGTGGGGTGGGGTGGGGGTGGCAGGACCAGGGCAGGCCACAAAACCCCCACCAAAGTCACACACCACACATGCCCAGGACATACCTGACACCCATGCCCTGGTCACTACGAGGGGGTGGGGGCGTGTCCAGCTAAGCCAGCGACCGCCACAATGGAAGTCCGTCACCACGCGAACCGGCAACACAACCAGACCGGTACATCCCGTACCCACGCCTGAAGAGCGTGGGTACGAGACGTACCACGCCCACACCCACGTCACCCCAACAATGGCGGGACGGATCGTACCCACGTGGCAAAGGCCTGGGTACGGCCCGCACAAGCATCACATAGCGTGGGGACGGATATGTATGGACCCTACCCCCACCCGCGTACGTATGGAGCGTACCCCCACCCCAACAGTGTAAGTACGACTCGTACCCTCACCCCGTATGCATGGAGCGTACCCCCACCCCAACAGTGTAAGTACGACTCGTACCCTCACCCGCGGACGTACGGACCGTACCCCCACCCCACCAGTTTAAGTACGACTCGTACCCTCACCCGCGTATGCATGGAGCGTACCCCCACCCCACCAGTGTAAGTACGACTCGTACCCTCACCCGCGTATGCATGGAGCGTACCGCCACCCCAACAGTGTAAGTACGACTCGTACCCTCACCCCGTATGCATGGAGCGTACCCCCACCCCAACAGTGTAAGTACGACTCGTACCCACACCCGCGGACGTACGGACCGTACCCCCACCCCCACCAGTGTAAGTACGACACATACCCCCACCCCCATATGCATGGAGCCTACCCCCACCCCACCAGTGTAAGTACGACTCATACCCTCACCCGCAGACGTACGGACCGTACCCCCACCCCACCAGTGTAAGTACGACTCGTACCCTCACCCGCATATGCATGGAGCGTACCCCCACCCCAACAGTGTAAGTACGACTCGTACCCTCACCCCGTATGCATGGAGTATACCCCCACCCCAACAGTGTAAGTACGACTCGTACCCACACCCGCGGACGTATGGACCGTACCCCCACCCCCACCAGTGTAAGTACGACACGTACCCCCACCCCGTATGCATGGAGCCTACCCCCACCCCACCAGTGTAAGTACGACTCGTACCCTCACCCGCGGACGTACGGACCGTACCCCCACCCCACCAGTGTAAGTACGACTCGTACCCTCACCCACATATGCATGGAGCGTACCCCCACCCCACCAGTGTAAGTACGACTCGTACCCTCACCCGCGTATGCATGGAGCGTACCCCCACCCCAACAGTGTAAGTATGACTCGTACCCTCACCCGCGGACGTACGGACCGTACCCCCACCCCACCAGTGTAAGTACGACTCGTACCCTCACCCGCATATGCATGGAGCGTACCCCCACCACACCAGTGTAAGTACGACTCGTACCCTCACCCGCGGACGTACGGACCGTACCCCCACCCCACCAGTATAAGTACGACTCGTACCCTCACCCGCGTATGCATGGAGCGCGCCCCCACCCCAACAGTGTAAGTACGACTCGTACCCTCACCTCGAATGCATGGAGCATACCCCCACCGTATATGTTCCAAGCGTACATATCCAGAAATAGGAGGTGTGTGTGCAGAGTCCTCCCAGCAGTGCCCTGAGACAGGAGGGGTGGGTGTGCAGTCCTCCCAGCAGTGCCCTGAGACAGGAGGGGTGGGTGTGGAGTCCTCCCAGCAGTGCCCTGAGACAGGAGGGGTGTGTGCCTATCACTACCAGCAGTGCCCTGAGACAGGAGGGGTGGGTGCAGAGTCCTCCCAGCAGTGCCCTGAGACAGGAGGGGTGGGTGTGGAGTCCTCCCAGCAGTGCCCTGAGACAGGAGGGGTGGGTGCAGAGTCCTCCCAGCAGTGCCCTGAGACAGGAGGGGTGTGTGCCTATCACTCCCAGCAGTGCCCTGAGACAGGAGGGGTGGGTGTGGAGTCCTCACAGCAGTGCTCTGAGACAGGAGGGGTGTGTGCCTATCACTCCCAGCAGTGCCCTGAGACAGGAGGGGTGGGCGTGGAGTCCTCACAGCAGTGCCCTGAGACAGGAGGGGTGGGTGTGGAGTCCTCCCAGCAGTGCCCTGAGACAGGAGGGGTGTGTGCCTATCACTCCCAGCAGTGCCCTGAGACAGGAGGGGTGGGTGTGGAGTCCTCACAGCAGTGCCCTGAGACAGGAGGGGTGGGTGTGGAGTCCCCCCAGCAGTGCCCTGAGACAGGAGGGGTGTAACACATGTGTGTGAGGCTGGAAGTACACACATGCATACTGCCTACAAGGGAACATGTCCCCATGAACTCATGTCAACAGACTCCATACACAAGTACAGTGATCACCAAGGATGCCACGAATGTTGCAGGTGGAGACATGGCCCTGCATGCATGGCCAAAGTAGAAGGGCTCCGTCACACACACAGCTCATGTAGACACAGCTCTGCGCTAAATATTGGGAACACCCTGCAGGGAAGATATCAGGGTACACAGAGGAAGGAATACACCCTGGGACAATTGCACCATGCAGTAACTGCTTACATGAACAAAGAAAGTTAGCTAACACCTTGTGATGGCACACAGATCCCAGGGTACCCCCAATGAGCAGCACACTACTACATATCCCACACACCCAACACATAAACACCACCCAAAACCATGTAGCAGCCCCACCAACACCAATACCAGCATAGCAGTAGTGTTATAATGAAAAAAAAATGAAGCTTTATTCAGCATGAGCACAATGTCCGTGGATCGCAGGCAGTTCAATATTCACAAAGCCCATAGGGCAGTCAATGAGTCTCAGCTGGATGGGGGACACAGTGGGATGCGTGTCCCCTACCTTGCCTGCACAGTTACATGCCTTCGTCTTCCACAGGGGTGAGGGCATCATTGGGGGGGAAGCACCAGGCACCGCAGGGACATCAGGGCAAAGGGGAGGCGTTGTGGGTGCAGGGATGGAGGACTCCACCACAGGGGGTGGGGCAGGGCCAAAGGCGGAGGCCAGGATGGCACTACACACCTTTGCAAGGACCTCCAGGGAGTCCCCTGCACCCGAAGGAACCACAGGCCCCATGGAGGGGGGCGGTCAGAGGGATGGGTCACAGCGCCACCGGGGGAGGGTGTAGACAGGGGGGGAGAATCAACCACCCTGACCGAGGACTTCCTTGACCGCTTGCGTGGTGGTGTCACTGTGGGGCTCAGGGACAGAGCGGCCATGAAGGAGTCCTTGGGGGAGATGTGGCCAGGAGAGCTGAGGGGAGGGGATTTGGAGGGAGTGGACTGGGTGGAATGCGGACTCCCACTCTGGCTGCGTGTCACACGTTTGCCCCCCGACCCAGTGGGTGTGCCTACCTCATCTTGTGTGTGCGTGTCAGGAGGAGTGCGGTGGACCTTCCCTGCTGGTGTGGTGCCTGTGTCTGTTGATGTGGGTGCATGCCGATGTCTGGGTGTACGTTGGACAGGCATGGGAGTGGGAAGTGTGGATGGGGCAGGGGTAGGTGGTGGGAGGTCGCGCTGCAGGAGACCCACTGCTGCAGTCAGTGTGGAGTCTATGGACCTCAGCAAGTTGCGTTGGTCAGCCTGCGATGAATGAATGCCCTCCAAGTATGCCTCGATGTTGGTGAGGGTTTGGCCGTGGGCATGGAGGACATTAAGGATCGCAGCCTGACCAACCTGCAGCTGCCGCTGGATGTCCACAGACTCGTCATTGGCGGCAGCAGTGGAGACAGGGACAGGGGGTGCGGTGCCTGGCATGAAGGAGACATGCGGTGACCGGGCACGCTGGGAAGGGACACGAGCAAGTGGGAGGCGGCTGATGGGAACTGAGGGGGCGGTGCGAGGTGTTGTTCCGCTGTCAGCTGCTGGTGCAGCCTCCGCCCACTCGGAGACATCCTCCTCGGACCTGTCAGCTTCGTATTCTGACGTGCCAGTCGACAGGTCCTCGGCCGCACTCTCCTCCGCCTCTGTCCCACTCGATGTGCCAGCCCCGATGTCATGGCTGGCACTGGTGCTCGGTCCCTCCGCCTGGTCTGTGTCCATGTCTCCCTCTGTGTCCCCCGACGATGCTGTGGGCAGGGTGGAGAGACAGAAATTAATCAGACACCTGTACACATCTGTCACATGAGTCCAATCTACATAGGTTACATTGCATAGCCTGAAAAGGAAGATCCCTAACATCTACTAAACAAGGTACCGATGTAGGGCATGAAACACACAGTTGGTTGAGCCACCATGCCACTGAAATACCATGGAGAGCATGAGACAATAGCAAAAGACAGGAAACGGAGTCTGACATAGCACCCAGGCCCTGGGGACAATCCAGCACTGCATCTGCACCACACAGCGTTGGCGAAAATAGGGATGACCAGGGACCATATCCATGAACTTGAGACACATGCTGCATAGGTAATGCTGAAAACATGCCCAACATGACTGGGTCACTGCACCTTGCGTGTGTGTCCAGACAAACATCACACACTGCCCAGACCCAGCAAGTAGAAATCAGGATTTGACATATAGGCTTTGCCCGCCCCAACCACCCCCTACACGAGGCAAATTGTTGAGACACAGGTGGCACCAACATCTCATAGTCTGGGTGATAAACACAGGGGCAGGCAAAATGCAAGATTGGACGCCAAACACCCAAGGTGCGCCTGTACAAATAATGAGGTACCAGTGCCCATCCTCAGATGAGTATAACAAGACACACAGGCACTGGCAACTGTGAGTATGAAGAAGGACATTCAGGTCAGGCTGCACAGTGGACACCTGTACTAAATTTCACGTCTATATACATGGTGCCAGGGGACAATGGCACAGAGCACAACCTACGCTGTAGACACTGAGAGTGTCCACGTTTTGTGATGACACATACAACACTGAGGAAAAGGTGCCCCAGGGGACAGTAGTGGCCACGCAACTCCATGCTCCTGAATGGTAATGACTACAACACACGCCACCATCCCTGCACTATGCGTATCGCACACTCATGCACATCATGTCACAGGCCACTACATAGGACATGCGCGCTGTAAGGCATGACACTTGAGAGACTAACTCCCATGTCTGGACTCAGCATCAGTGCCAACTGACATGGAACCCACATGCAGTGAACTGGACAGGGCACAGCCAAGGTCCCAAAACCACCCCCACACATGATGCTACAGGCATAGTTCTCATGGACAAAGCGCCAGCCTACATTACCTTGTGAAGGAGTGACTACACACAGACCAGGGAACACATTGCAAGGAGGGGAAGGGTGGCAGGAGTGCAGCGCTATACTGGGGCAAACTGGATCTGCACAGCACCTTTAAACCCTGGCAGTGAATTCATGCTACTGTGCCCTTACAAATGCCGGTGACACACAACAAACACACATGTACCTACCCCCTTACGGCTGCTGCATCTCCTGTAAGCGCCTCTCCAAGTCTGGAAAGACCACCGGCAGCACACGCCTGTGGAGGTGGCTCAGACGGCGGCGCCCGCGGTTCTTGCGGCTCTCAGGTGAGTCCCCCAGCAGGACCCGTGCAATCCTCCGCGTCCAGCACCGGATATCCTGCCAGCGTTTCCTCACCTGGGACAGGCTCCGCCTCCGACCATCCACACCCCTCACGGCACTGACGGCGGTCAGCCAGATCTGCTCCTTGGCAGTGGCGCCTACCTGTGAGGAAGAACAAGTGACACCACATCAATACACCAGCCACATGTCACAGAGAGACATATGAGAACAAATTAGCTGGTTACAACAAGGCATGTCATGCAGCCAACGCATTGCACCTTTGTCATAGGGACATGATCCTCTGGTGAGGGAAAAAGCAGTACGTGCCATTGTGGGTACACAGGTGGAATGATGGCAATGTCACAATCAATGATCAAGGCTCACACTGTGCATCACACCCATCCCTCCTGTCTCAGGGCACTGCTGGGAGGACTCTGCACCCACCCCTCCTGTCTCAGGGCACTGCTGGGAGGACTCCACACCCACCCCTCCTGTCTCAGGGCACTGCTGATAGTGATAGGCACACACCCCTCCTGTCTCAGGGCACTGCTGTGAGGACTCTGCATCCACCCCTCCTGTCTCAGGGCACTGCTGGGAGGACTCTGCACCCACCCCTCCTGTCTCAGGGCACTGCTGGGAGGACTCCACACCCACCCCTCCTGTCTCAGGGCACTGCTGGTAGTGATAGGCACACACCCCTCCTGTCTCAGGGCACTGCTGTGAGGACTCTGCATCCACCCCTCCTGTCTCAGGGCACTGCTGGGAGGACTCTGCACCCACCCCTCCTGTCTCAGGGCACTGCTGGGAGAACTCTGCACCCACACCTCCTGTCTCAGGGCACTGCTGTGAGGACTCTGCATCCACCCCTCCTGTCTCAGGGCACTACTGGGAGGACTCTGCACACACACCTCCTGTGTCTGGCCAGCACCTCAAAGCAGTCACATGCCACAGGCCACTGACGCCACCTCAGCAGAGTACACAGACACACACAGGCACAGGACATTCACCTGCCATTGCCAAATGCAGATACAAACCTCACTGCACATGTGCCACTAGATCGGGGGGGGCTCACAGGTGTGGGGCTGTCTCTGCACGTCAGACACACAGCACTGCTCCCTGCTCACATGAGATGTGCAGGGCATATCCAGGCCTCATGCATCTGGGGTGGTCCACTACACATATGCACCCACACAAATGACATTGGACTTACACACACAGATGTCCAGGGGACGAACACATCATGTGGACACTCTCAGCATAGGTACAGTGGACAAACACACATCTGTAGGCACAGTCACCTGTCACACTGGGGTAACCACAGAATCACAGGAGGACTGTAGTAGCCCCATACCCTGGAGGATTAGACAGGCACAATGTGTAATGCCACATGCAGTGAATGTCACAGTAAACACAATGCAAGTGAGGAGAGCAGACATGCACCACAGCATGCTCTGGCTGGGAGACATCAGGCATACCCCCCCTGGGACCCCCCCTACAGTACATGGCATGTGTGTCACACCAGGACACAATGCCAGAAGTCACAGTCACAACATACGGACAGTCTGTGCCAGTGGCCTATGCATTCACCTGATACCCTGGTCGCCCATACAGCATGGGGTACTGTGGGAGGATCACATCCAGCAATGCCATGTTCTCCTCCAGGGTGAATGGCTGTGTCCTCTCCACAGCCCTTGACATGGTTCCAGGGAATCAGTAGCAGCAGCTGGGTCGACGAATTCAAAGATGTGCAGGCAAGTACTCCCTCATGGGACCTGGCTGCCTTATATGTGCCTTTCTGCCCTGTCTCATGCACAGGAGTACAGAGTGATTGGTCACTCACATTTGCATCCTATGTTTCCACCAATCCCTTCAAACCTAGCAGTCTGTGTGTACTCTATCGGTTTCATTCTCCTGCATGATGTCAGCTCCACAAACACATTGCAACAAAGTAGATTAATTCCAACTGACTTCTGCTGTGCACCTTCCAGAAGAAATTCGAATTTTGAACTTGGTCTCCATGACAACCAGCATGCATGTAGGCCTTAATACTTGTCCCTCATGTGTCCCCTATGTAATTTGGAGCTTCAGACACAGGTACGGTGCGTTCCGGGGCCCTAGGGCACCCCAAATGCATTGCAACGGCCCGTACACGCGTGCCTACGTTCACTATCACTATGGGTGGCCTCGCGTATGCGTACTCGTAGTGGTACGGGCCGTACACACGCCTGTACGCTCCCTATCACTACGAGTACGCATACGCGAGGACACCCATAGTGATAGGGAGCGTACAGGCGTGTGTACGGCCCGTACCACTATGGGTGTCCTCGCGTATGCGTACTCGTAGTGGTACGGGCCGTACACATGCCTGTACGCTCGCCATCATGATGGGTACACATACGGCAGCACTCCCATAGTGATATGGGAACGTACACAGGCCCTCTTCGTAGCAGTACAGCGGTTTTCACACATCACAGTGGTGACAGGCTGCACACAGGTAGGGATAGGGCGGACATACTTGTCCACGGATGGACATACTTGTCCATGAATGGACATACTTGTCCATTAATTGACATCAAGGCATCGTCTGTGCATCACTACATGTGTGGGGCACAGGTGTGACGGCCTGTGATGTGGAACATTACTCCTGAGTCGAGAAGGCACCAGATGTATGATGAGATGTGTACAGATGTACTGTGTGATGGTGCTATGTGTGCCAGGCATGCCCTTGACTCCTTTGACATGTGTGCATGTCGTACTGCACACTTGGGGTGAGCGTCACTGGCATGGCACGGACACCAACACACGGAAGTGTCCCCTGATGCCCGGTACAGGGGTTATGACACCTGACTTGTCACTACCCACGGTGCACAATGTGACTATGTCATGTATGTGTGGGGGCTTCCCATCAGGTTGATGTTGGAGCACCCTCAAAAGCTGCAGCCATTGCAGCAACCAACATGTGTCTGTGTGTAGATTGTCATTGCACACTGTTCCGCACACCATGCCACATGTGGTATCGGATGTGAGGTGCACATGTATGCATGGGACACGGAGTAGCGTGACAAGGACATGTCAGCATCCTCACAAGGAATGTGTGGTGAGTCATGACATGTGCACCTTCATGGCAAGGTGTGTGGGCTGTCCTAGTGTAATGTCATGTGACCTGTGGCTCCAGTGTTCCGCTACCAGTCTCTGCAATCGGCATCCTACTGCTGCTGATGTGTGGGCGTATGTCACTCCTGTCTTGCGTCTGGCTGTTCACTTGCACTGGGACACAGCTATTCCCATGGCGTGGCATGGGGAGGTTCTCAATCTCCGTGTGTAGCTGGGTCTTGGTAGGAGTGTCACCTTGCATCCATACGTGTCCTGGCCATGTAGCACATACCTGACTCCCTATGTAGCATATGTGTATTGAAAGATTAACATGTGCTCAGTACACATGATTTGTTGTCGTACTGCACTCACTCTTCCTTGTCACTTCCAAATTACTGCAGAGCGCCGCCTCTTGCCCGACCAATTCCGGACTTGGCTGCCATGCAGGAGAATGACAGCATCCGGCTCTACCGCTTCACCCAACCGTTGATTCTGGAGTTGACGGCGAGACTGGCACCACACCTGCAACCGCAGCACAGGTATCCTACGGCACTGACACCCCAGCTGAAGGTAATGGCTGCCCTACATTTTCTTGCCACGGGTACCTTTCAATATACCATAGCTAATGTTGGTGGCATGTCCCAGAGCATGTTCTGCCGTGTGTTGCATCATTTCTTAGAGGCCATGTTGATTCACCTGGATGACTTCATCAAGTTCCCAACCCCTGAACAGATGACTGCGGTCAAGCGTGGATTCTATGCCCTGGGAGGGATGCCCCATGTCATTGGGTCCATAGATGGGACACATGTAGCTTTGGTACCACCACACGCACGGGAGGTGGCGTACCGCAATTGAAAGCACTACCACTCCATCAATGCCCTTGTGGTGTGTCAGTCCAACATGGTGATTTCACATGTCTGTGCTCGTTTTCCAGGATCAGCACACGATGCCTACATCATGAGGCGTAGCGGGATGCCTGAAATGATGATGCAGCTGCGCAACAAACGGGTATGTGTTGTTGGTGGGTACAGTCTGTCTGTCCTGTATTCTGTATAGCCTACCAGCACGACCGCTTCACCACTTCTAACGATGTCCATGTGCTTCCCATGTAGGGGACGCTGGCTATCCCAACATGCCTTGGCTGCTGACACCTCTCCGCAACCCCATCACGCAGGCCCAGCTCCGCTACAACACCGCCCATGGCCGGACAAGGCGAGTGATAGAGAGGACGTTTGGCATGCTGAAGAGCCGATTCAGGTGCCTACACAAGACCGGCGGCGCACTCCCATATGCCCCGGCGAAGGTCTGCAAGATCTTCATGGTCTGCTGCATGCTGCATGCTGCACAACATGGCAGTTGAAAGAGCTGTGCCACTCATCCTGGATCAACATGACGAGGACCATCCACCCGTGGAGGACGAAGGGCTTGGCAATGGGGGTAGTGATGTGGAGGATGTGGAGCCGCAAGAGGACATCCGGACTCGGCTCATACGCGACTTCTTTGCTTAGTGGTGAGTACCAGTGTCTGAGTGTGCACGCATTGGTCCCCATGTGGCATGTGTTGTGATGTGTGTCTCCACCTGCATGTATGGCACGTGAGTCAGAGGTGTGTGTGGGTGTGTCACTGGAGTGATGGTGGCAGTGATGGTTGTACTTCCCCAGTCATAATTGTGACCTAGCATGTTGTCATCCATACATGTGTCGAGTAAATGCACATGCAAGTGGCTGTGCTTTTTGTGGCTGACTTCTTGTGTGTCTCTCTTCCCCAGGTACTTGCGCATGCCGTCTGCTGCTTGCATTGTTGTGGCACTGCTATTCCTCATGGACATGACATCGTGGGCTGACTCAGCGTTACAGGCACGGACACGTTTGGAAGTCTCCATGGGGTAAGGGATGCATCTGGGGTGTATTGGGTGTGGCAGTTGTTCACGATGTATGCACACTGCCCCTGTCGATGTTTGGTTCCTCTGCAGCCATGTCGCATCCCCATGGGACACGACATGCAGCTGTGTACACCTGAATAGATGGTCTGCCTGGTTGACAGTCATCAGTGATGGGATAGGGGATTGTTATGATGGCATCAATGTGTGTGACACTGACCTCGGCCACATACGGTTAGCATTGGCTTGACATGGTGTGGGACTTCGACATCAGCGGATCTAGGGTGTATGGCAGGCTCTCCGTGTGCAGCTGTGGGTATTTAGCTGTTAGCCGACGCTTGTGTGTCAGTTCCATGGCGAACACGCATTTGTGCTGCAGAAGGGGGGTGCCAGTGTTGGACCCACATGTTACTCCACATGACGTGTTCATGTGTACTTCGAGTTGCCTCTGCAATCCCGAATACATGACTAATAAAGGTGTCCCTATGCCTCCAAGGTGCCTCTTCTCAGTCAATGCTGGTGTGTTGCCACGGTGCATCCAGCATGTCTGGCATGGTATTCCCTGATTGTGGCTATGTGTCAATGTGTCGAGTAGCAAGATGCAAGCTGTGTGTGTGGGCTGAGACTGTGTATTGGGCATGATGTCCATGACTGTGTGGGTATTGTGACATGTGCCATCCCCATGCATCCAACGTTGGCCAGGCCCCCATTCTCTGCATCCACCGGACTCAAACTTGCAGGACATGGTTCTGCCACCTGTCTACACATACCTGGGTGCCCCCCAGGACACTGGACTGGATCCCTGACCTCTGCGCATGACTGTTGCTGTACTAAATGTGTGTGTCAGCACGGTTGTTCGGCAACCCCCTCAGCTGGTTGGGCCCATCACGGGTGTGTATGGTGCTCCATGTCTGTCTTGCCTAATACACTGTGACCCATGTGTCCTGTGCCAGACTCAGGCCCCAGGGTGTGGATGGTTTAAGACAAAAGATGACTCAGGCATGTTTAGACTTTACAAGACACATGTTAGGTAATAATGCTACCAGCAGGCATCTACTCTTCATAGTGTGATTTATTATTGGGGGGGGGGGACAAAGTGAGGGGCTTTCCGGGATTTTGGAATCCAAAGTTCAGTAGGGGAGTTGGTGTCCTTGCCATTGGAAATCCTCAGAGTCCATGCCACAGTCTTTGTCAACATTGGTCAGCCAGTGACCAGCAGGGCCATGTGGCAGAGAATGTCTCTTGATGCTGTGATGCTGTTGCTCCAGTGGGCCAGGTGCCAGGCCAGGTGTCCTGGGAGATGGTGATGTAGCGCCGACCCTCACGGTCCTTTCCGTGGACGACCCGGCCTCCTGCGGGGACCCTCAGCAGCAGGCCGTGACGACGTCTGGGATGCTCCATCAGATGTTTCCTCCTCCTCCTCCTGATCCCTCCCTGTGGGTGGTGATGTTCTCCGCCTTCTGGCACAGGGAGGGTCGGCCATGTTGTCGGCCATCCGACGGAGCGTAGTGTGAATCCCCGGGAATGCCGTCACTTGCTCAGCCTGTCTGTCCTCCATCCTCCGTTGGTGTTGCAGTAGACAGGCATGTAGCTCTGCATGTTGCTGGGCCTGCTGGGCCTTGATCCCCTCGAGGACAGACACAACCTGGGCCATGCCCGTGGTGTCCTGCCGGTATGAGTCCAGGATGTTACGGACATGGGAAAATACCGGATCTCCAGCCAACTGGTCAGGCTCGCGCCTCCGCCGTCCTCCACTCCCACCACCCCTGCCCACTTGCACCTGGCCTGCCCTTGTGGGCACATCGGGTCTCCGGGACCCCTGAGGGGTGGCATTGGCGTTGTCGCCTGCCTCCTCCTGGGTGCCCGGGACACCGTGTCCCTCCTGGCGAGCCTGGCTGCATTGTGGTGTTGGGGCAGGGATCCTGGGTGTCTCCTGGGATGTGGCAGGAGTGGGGGTGGTGGTTGGCACAGTTGTACCTGACGCAGGTGCTGCAGGTGGTTGGACACCAGAGGGGCCAGGTCGGTCGGGGTCGTCCACAGAGTGGTGAGAGTGGTCGCTGCCGGTGGGATCGGGCTCCTGCAGATCCGGGTCCTGTGAGTCTTCCCCCCCAGTGTTGGGGGGTGAACCACGACGTTGACCTGTGTGTGAGAGAGACAATGTTAATTTTGGTCCATGCAACATCCATGTTTCATCAGTGTCAAAGTTGGCACTTTTCCTCTTGGAATTGGGATCTGTCTTGCATTCCACTCACAGTGCACTTGTGCATGGGTGTGTCCCTTGTGCACCACTTTTGCCCTTTTCACTATGTGTGGCACGGTCTTACTTGCTGCGTCAAGTGTGACTGCGGTCAGCAGTGGAGTGGGCAGGTGTGGTGAGCCATGCATTGGCGCCTTCCGTGTAGCACTGTACATGTGCACATGGAGTGGATCCACACACTTATATGATCCAGGTAGCTGTCGTTGTGCTCGTGAACAGGTTGTGACATGGCCCTGTGTTTTGCCATGGTGAAGAGGGGAGGTTCTGGGACTGGCCACCCTTGTCTACATGCACGCAGTCTACCTGCTGACGAGCAGACATTCGCACACGCCACACGGCTGATTTGCTCTCCCTGTGTCTCGCTCCCTCTGTGTCCCCCTCTCCCTCCCTCTGTGTGTCAGCCTCCTCCCTCTGTCCGTCTCCCTCCCTCTCTGTCCCCCTCTCCCTCCCTCTCTGTCCCCCTCTCCCTCCCTCTCTGTCCCCCTCTCCCTCCCTCTGTGTCCCCCTCTCCCTCCCTCCGTGTGTCAGCCTCCTCCCTCTGTCCGTCTCCCTCCCTCTCTGTCCCCCTCTCCCTCCCTCTCTGTCCCCCTCTCCCTCCCTCTGTGTCCCCCTCTCCCTCCCTCTGTGTGTCAGCCTCCTCCCTCTGTCCGTCTCCCTCCCTCTCTGTCCCCCTCTCCCTCCCTCCGTGTGTCAGCCTCCTCCCTCTGTCCGTCTCCCTCCCTCTCTGTCCCCCTCTCCCTCCCTCTCTGTCCCCCTCTCCCTCCCTCTCTGTCCCCCTCTCCCTCCCTCTGTGTGTCAGCCTCCTCCCTCTGTCTGTCTCCCTCCCTCTCTGTCCCCCTCTCCCTCCCTCTCTGTCCCCCTCTCCCTCCCTCTCTGTCCCCCTCTCCCTCCCTCTGTGTGTCAGCCTCCTCCCTCTGTCCGTCTCCCTCCCTCTCTGTCCCCCTCTCCCTCCCTCTGTGTGTCACCCTCTGTCACCTCAGCCCAGCTTCCTGGGCACACACTGTTAGCAGATCTTTGAGTGGCCCTTGGCTTGTTGATGTGAGTTTGTTTCTGATCTCCAGGCACCCATTGGGTGTGATGTGTGTCTGTGCGCTGCTGCTGTGGTGGTGTGTGCTGCCACTCTTTCACAATGTTGGCTGTTCATTAGCTGCTGTCATGTGCAAAACAGTGCCTTCACCCCCATGTGTTGATGCAAGGCGTCCGCCATTTGCTGGCAAGTCATTCCTGTGTTGGGACACACTGTTTGTCTGGCTGTGACCTAGGCCATATGGGCAGAGGGCATTGTTGTCTGCTTCTGAGTTGCACTTAGTGATTTTTGTGGCCCAGCCTCCCGCCATCCGGGTTACCGTGTCATGTGTTGGTGTCTTCTGTGGCCTGTGACTTGACATTGTCCAGCTGGGTGCATGGGGCATGGTGGCAGCAGTGGCATGTGCGTGCTCATGGAGTGTGGTTGAGTCATGCGATGGCTTGTGGTGGTTGCGTGCCTGTTAGTGATTTTGGTTGTGGATGCCGTTCCCCCCATGTGAGGTGCGTTGTTTGTGTACTCACCCGGGTCTCGGAGTCCCTCTAATCCTTCGACTGCCTCCACCGGCAGTATGGCCATCACCCTCTCCTCCCAGGGCTGGTAGTGTACGGGTCTGCGGGAGGGCCCTCCTCCTGTGGCGTTGGCCTGGTCGTGTTCCTCCTGCCTCTTGGCTAGGACCCTCCTCCGCAGATCGTACCACCTGTTCTGGCATTCCTGCCTGGTCCTTCTGGTGTCCGCAACAGCATTCACAGCATCGACGATGGTCTGCCACATGGCTGTTTTTGCTGCCATGCTGGTGTTTCTGACCAATGTTCCAAAGAGCTGTGGCTCGACTCTGAGGATTTCATCAACAAGGACCTCCAACTCTCGGTTACTGAACTTTGGATTCTTGGTAGTGGGCATGGTGAGGGGTGTGGGTGTGGATGGTGGGGGGGTGTGTGGATGTTGGGGGGGGTGTGGATGGTTGTGGGTGTGTGTGTGTGAATGTGATGAGGGTGTGTTTGTGAAGGTGGTTGTGTGAAGGTGTGCAAGTGTAAGGTGTGGTGAAGCTTGTAGTATGGTGCTGTGGTGTCTGGCAGCAGTGAGTCTGTTGCAAAGGCTCATGGTTTGTGTGTGTGGGCCCTTTTTATTGGTCCATGGGTGGGTGTGGCTGTGTTTGAAGTTTGGGTGGGTGTGTTATAAGTAGTGGTGGTGTTTTGGGCCTCTGTTTGTCTTTGGCAGTTGCAGGTCAGTGAAGGTGTTTTTGTAGTGTTTGTTGGCCATGTTTAGTGGCTTTGTGCCATTCGTATAGTGTATTCTTGTGTTGTTTTGTTTTGGCCTGGTTGTGTACGTGCGTGTTGAGCGTGTGTACGGTGTGTACATGGGCCATTTGGTTGTACGGTGCTGTCCTTGTGTGTGGGTTGGTACGACTCGTACATGCGGTTGTGATGTTGGGGCCTGGGGTGCGCTCCGTACTTAGGAGGTTGTGTTGGGGGTAGGACCGGAACATACTGGGGTGTACATTGATGGTGGTATGACACGTACATGGGTGGGGGTTCGACACGTTCACGGGTGTACATCCAGGGGGGGGTGTACATTGAACGGGGGTACAACTCGAACGTACTGGGGTATAGGTACACGGTGGTACGACACGTACAGGGGTGGGGGTACGACTCGAACATACTGGGGTGTGGGTACACGGTGGTATGACACGTACAGGGGTGGGGGTACGACTCGAACGTACTGGGGTGTGGGTACACGGTGGTACGACACGTACAGGGGTGGGGGTACGACTCAAACGTACTGGGGTGTGGGTACACGGTGGTACGACACGTACAGGGGTGGGGGTACGACTCGAACGTACTGGGGTGTGGGTACACGGTGGTACGACACGTACAGGGGTGGGGGTACGACTCGAACGTACTGGGTTGTGGGTACACGGTGGTACGACACGTACAGGGGTGGGGGTACGACTCGAACGTACTGGGGTGTGGGTACATGGTGGTACGACACGTACAGGGGTGGGGGTGCGACTCGAACGTACTGGGGTGTACATACACGGGTGGGGGTTCGACACGTACACGGGTGTACATCCAGGGGGGGGGTGTACATTGAACGGGGGGTACGACTCGAACGTACTGGGGTGTAGGTACACGGTGGTACGACACGTACAGGGGTGGGGGTACGACTCGAACGTACTGGGGTGTGGGTACACGGTGGTACGACACGTACAGGGGTGGGGGTACGACTCGAACGTACTGGGGTGTGGGTACACGGTGGTACGACACGTACAGGGGTGGGGGTATGACTCGAACGTACTGGGGTGTAGGTACACGGGGGTATGACACGTACAGGGGTGGGGGTATGACTCGAATGTACTGGGGTGTACTTAGACGGTGGTACGACACGTACAGAGGTGTGGGTACGACTCGAACCTACTGGGGTGTGGGTACACGGTGGTACGACACGTACAGGGGTGGGGGTACAACTCGAACGTACTGGGGTGTGGGTACACGGTGGTACGACATGTACAGGGGTGGGGGTACGACTCAAACGTACTGGGGTGTGGGTACACGGTGGTACAACACATACAGGGGTGGGGGTACGACTCAAACGTACTGGGGTGTGGGTACACGGTGGTACGACACGTACAGGGGTGGGGGTGCGACTCGAACGTACTGGGGTGTACATCCAGGGGGGGTGTACATTGAACGGGGGTACGACTCGAATGTATGGGTGCTGGGGGGAGTGTTTGGCGCGTATGCGGGCACATATCTCCATGGTTGCAATGGGAGTTCGGTGCGGACGGTGTTTTTACCATACGGTTGTGAGTTCGGACGCACGGGTGGGATCGTGATTCCTCGGTCGGACTTGACTTTTCACGTTTGTACGGTAAATCGTCCGAGGACGTGTCGGACACATTTTCCGACCCGAGGACGTGTGGGGAATGATTCCAAATGTGGTTCGTATGGACTTTTTGCCGTGCGAATCGTGATTGCCAGTTCGTACGGAACTTGTACGATTCGTACGGTAAAAAGACCGGATACGAGTCGCACGGGGATTTTTTCTACCGGATCGTAATCGGCACCTTTGTGTACTGCTAATACAAACAATGTGAGTGGCTGTGTTTGCAGCCCTTGCCTGTGTCTGTAAGAAGCAGAGACCAGCGGGGGAGAGAAGCTGCGGGGGGAGACTACATTTCCCGCAATTCTAAGCACCTTGAGGTGCTTGGAAACACAGACGCTGGCCTGCGGCCGGTGTAGCCTGTCGCAAAAACAACAGTTGATGGACAGAATGCAGAATAATGTCATACATTCACCCTAGTACAGAGATCTGGGCCTAAATCCATCGGTGTCTTGCTCACCATGCCGTTCCAGTTGGAACCCAGCCATATGCAAATTAGTCTTGACCCTGTGCCTCATGGGTACAGTCCAGCCCGAACTGCCAAGCCAGGTCCTCCCTGCACTGGAAACAAGCATCCTAGGACCGGTTTCGGGGTTTCACCCCTCTTCAGCCGGGATAGCTTGATTCCAGTGGCATGGAGAGCACGGGACCCACGTCTGGGCATACCCTTCCCACTCGGGGTGACAAATGCGAAAACAACAGTTGATGGACAGAATGCAGAGCAATGTCATACATTCACCCCAGTACAGAGATCCAGCCTAAATCCATTGTGTTTTTTGCTCACCATGCCATTCCAGTTTGAACCCAGCCATATGCAAATCAGTCTTGACCCTGTGCCTCATGGGTACAGTCCAGCCCGAACTGCCAAGCCAGGTCCTCCCTGGACTGGAAACAAGCATCCTAGGACCGGTTTCGGGGTTTCACCCCTCTTCAGCCAGGAAAGCTTGATTCCAGTGGCATGGAGAGCACGGGACCCACATCTGGGCATACTCTTCCCACTCGGGGTGACAAATGCAAAAACAACAGTTGATGGACAGAATGCAGAACAATGTCATACATTCACCCCAGTACAGAGATCTGGGCCTAAATCCATCGTTTTTTTGCTCACCATGTGTTCCAGTTTGAACCCAGCCATATGCAAATCAGTCTTGACCCTGTGCCTCATGGGTACAGTCCAGCCTGAACTGCCAAGCCAGGTCCTCCCTGGACTGGAAACAAGCATCCTAGGACCGGTTTCAGGGTTTCACCCATGCCTGTGCCTGTAAGAAGCGGAGACCAGCGGGGGAGAGAAGCTGCGGCGGGAGACTATATTTCCCGCAATTCCAATCCCCTGGAGGTGCTTAAAAACACTGTCGCCGGCCCGCGGCTGGTGTAGCCTGTTTGCAGCCAGTGCCTGTGCCTGTAAGAAGCAGAGACCAGTGGGGGAAAGAAGCTGCGGGGTGAGACTACATTTCCCACAATTCCAAGCACCTGGAGACACTTGAAAACACTGACACCGGCCCGCGGCCGGTGTAGCCTGTTTGCAGCACGTGCCTGTGCCTGTAAGAAGCAGAGACCAGCGGGGGAGAAAAGCTGTGGGGGGACACTACATTTTCCGCAATTCCAAGCACCTGGAGGTGCTTAAAAGCACAGTCGCCGGCCCGCGCCACGGGACGTGCACAGGATCATGCCTGGGCAAAGCCAGGGCCAAGGGCGGGCCCATCTATGACGGGAGGAGCCCGGAGGAGGCTGGGCTGGGCCCCCCCTTTAACGTCTTAGCTCTCGAATATGGTGAAAAAAAAAGGCCACTCCACGAGACTAAGGAACTGAGGCTGTAAATACACTGGACTCTTTCCTCCTGAAAGCGCCAGACGCGCTTTCTAAAGAGATTGAGATAGTGGGAGAAAGACCATCAGGAGGTGAAGTGAACTCATTACCCCTTTATATTCCGATTGTAAATGATGAATGAATATCCGGTGCCAGTACTAAACTACTGACACATAATGAGGCCCCAAAAAAGGCCCCCGGCCAAGAGCCTCCCGATTCCCCTATTGAGCCACAAGAAGCGAGGGGGTACGCCTCAAAGACTGCCTAAAACAATTACTGCATCGGGTGGGGGCGAGGGATCTCCTTTGAAGATTACATGTGGCCCAGGGAAGTCTACACAGCCCACACAAGAACTGGAAAGTATCTTGGCCAGCTTGCTACAGCCTGTACTAAAGAGACTTAAATGCATTGAGGCAGACAAAGCAAAAATCAATGATAGAGGGGGAGAGGGGGGAGTGCTTGTGCTTGTGTATTCATTAGTAGGTCAGCTGAATCTCTACAGAGGGTAGACTGTATTAGTGTAAATGTAAAAAACCTTCTCTCACTAAACTCGCAGCATGCGGTCAGATCTGAGTGTCGGCTGGACACCTCACGTACCCAAGTTATTAGAGAGAGACCTGCAAGTGACGGAAGGGGGAAAAGTATCAACAAGATACCTTGTATGGCCGACTCACTGGCAATGAGTAATTTAAATACCCTTTCAGCTATCAACAATATTCAACTGTGTAGTGATCCCAACACCCTAGCTAAACCTAGTCAGACCACCACTCATTTTGATGCACCCTCTCAGAACTAGCAACCAGTATATTTACACAGTAATGCAGACTCCGATAGACAGAGACAGGCTGCGCAGGGGGAAGGTCAGGGAGTGTATAAATATCACTTCAAGTTTAACATGCATCTCCCCCCGGCTGCATGCCCCTTTGTGATGATCTTAGTAAATATCCCACATTTGTACTATGTCCAGATGGAAACTACTCAACAATTGATGAACAAATCATCTCACTGGCTAATTAAATTTACTTCGAACCATGACTGTCCTAATGTTGCCAGTTACATCATCATGGCAAGAAGAGTTCCTTGGGTGGGTAACACTCCAAAATCAATTGGGGGGATTGTGTAGTAATCAATTTTAGAAATCAACATCTTGTGAAACACCTCTTGGATCTGACCCCCAATCCTCCTGTGGCATTTACACAAATGTATGCCACACCATTGGGGGGTTTTATAGACCGTTGGGCACTAATCCTCTGGCCAGGAGAATAAATAGTATTCTCCTGGCTCCTTTGTTTCTCCTCTGCATCTGCAGGCTCCGGTAGCCTTTCCTATTGGAGGGAATGTTTTTACAGGTATATCATTGGCAAATAAATGTCCCCCCCGGAAGGCTTAGAAGCATGCAACTGACATAAGGATAGTGGTGCGACTCAGCATCAGCAGAACCAACAGGAGGCAGCCTCTACAATAGCCACTCAGACTCAGGACCGGGGAATTGATATTATTAAAGTATTAGCCTGGAATATAGCAGGGCTCAGGTTCAAGAGGGAAAATTAAGACTGGTCTATGATTTTCAATTTTTATGACCTAGTGTGCCTTCAAGAAACATGGGAAGTGGGTGCAGTGTTTTTTGATGGGTTTCGTGCAATTCATACACCTGCTACTCCCTCCCAGTCAGGTAGAGCTAGATGAGGCTTATTAACTTTGATAAGAAACACCTTGTGTGTGAAGATAATTGAGTTATTTGTCGAGTCCTCTTATTACCATCTGTGTGTAGTGGTTGTGGTGTGGAGGATATGCTCCTAATCAACTATTATAATAAGTACTCTGAAGGCAACATGACATTCACTCGAAAATGCAATTGAAAAAGTAATAACCACCTATCATAAACCCTTCCATATAGTGTGGGTGAGTGATTTTAATGCTCAAAGTTGCCCAAAAACCACAACACCGCTATGTGGATTGGTAGACGAAGAAGGGGTTGTACCTTATCATTTTCTACATACTCACAATGGGGACAAACCGAACAGACTCTTGGTTATGAGAAATCTGGTAATTCTCAATCCTGTGGATGAGCAAACGGGCACTTTGACAAAAACCTTTGGGGAGACAATAGATGGATCAACGCTAGATTATCTAGTGGTGGCGATCCCTTTTAAGAGATTTTTTAACCAGATAGGAACCTTTGCGGCAATTTTTTGTGATCATGTTGCATTGACCTTCCAAATCCAATGGAAGGGCTGTTTTAATAGCATGGTTACGAAAGTCCCAGCACCAAGAATAGCAAGAAGGAATGGCATAGTGTTGAAGTGGGCAAAAAATAAAATAAAGATATATTACTACCTACTGTAATTGGGAGCACCCAGAAAGAAATATTAACATGCCTTGATGTGCATAGCGACCTGCAAAGTACAGTCCAGGCATTTGTGTCACTGCTAAGTGTGGTGGAAAGCAATTTAAAATCTAAAAATAAATGTTGCTCTTTAAAGACCCCGCACTGGTTTAATACGGCCTGCACAAAACCCTCAGTAGCTTACATAAAGCGCTAAAGGAAAAAATATTGCCCTGGTCAGCTTTCTTCGAGCACAACATAAAAAATGTAGGGGGGAGAGACTTATGGCTCTAAAAGAGGATGCCTGGGACACATTACAACTTGCCTCACTATTAAAAATCTCTAAAGAGTTCTGGGAGGTATTTAACTCACCATTCTTGACTCATGACACAGATCCCTCTTTAAGGATGCATGGGTGGATCACTATACAGCTCTATTCGGGTTAGCTGTAGATAGAGTAACCCTAAATGATGACTACCCAAACTGTAGCGAGGGTATCCCTATTCCCTTCTCAATGACAGAGGTGGAAAATGGCCTTAACCAATGCAGTAGTCCAAAGGTTCCGGGCCCCGATGGTGCCCCTGTTGATTTTTTCTTTCAATATCCGGAACTCTGGATTCCATTCTTGACCAATGTTAATAATGCTATTGCTAAAGGGGGTCTCCCAGCCTCATGGAAAACACCAGTAATCGTGCTAATATTAAACTTATAGATGGAACATGTAAATTAATGGGCCACTTGTTGTTAAATAGACTTGTGGAATGGGCTGCTGACAAAAATATTATAATTCCAGTCCAATATGGCTTTAAAAAAGGAATGGGGACATTGGATCAGTGCCTACATTTAAATATAATTGCAGCAAAGTATACTTATGTTAAAGGAGGAAGTGTTTTTATGGCGTTCATAGAACTTTCCACCGCGTTTGATTCTGTTTCGCTTAGTAAATTATGGATTATTTTGAAACAGATGGGAATGGATGAAAACGTTATACTTTTCATCAGACAATTATACTCCCAGTCTACTGCATGTGTTAGGTGCAGCAGTCAGGGCGAATGTGCAAGATATTTCCCAATCCTCCGGGGGGTTAGACAAGGTTGCGTCTTAGCCCCTCATTTATTCTCAATGGGGCATATTCTCAAGGATCTATCGCAGAGTTATCGGCACTTTTTTGCAGCCAAAGTCGCGATAAATTTATCGCCCCATTCACAAGCTGGTGCTGACAGCCGATATCACCAGTTTACCTGCGATAGCATCCGCAAAAAACATCGCCACAGATGACCCAGGCAACTATCGCTAATGAGATGCAGAGTAGGCGTTCCCGAGCAAAAAGCTGCGACAACACCACACCTCAACATTCTCAACGACCAGCCAGATTGGCGATAAGACCACAAAACAGGCGATAAGGTGTGTTAGCAGCAGAAAATTAACACCTGCTCTGACCTGGTGCAAAGTCAGATGACAACCTGCACCAGAAAAGGGAGCCGAGCCCACAGCCACAACTGAAGACCAACAGATGCCATGGAGCCACTGATCATGCAGCTCGGAGCCCCAACAGTGCCACAATACCCACCGCCACCCACGTCCAGGAACGCCACCCCCCCGGACCACCACAGAGGCAGCGCTCACAAAGACAGCGGACCTTCAGGAAATGCATCAGCCTCACAGACCTAACACCAGACAATGTCATTGCCCACTACAGGCTCAAAAGGACAACCATCCTATGCATCCTGACCATCATTTCCCACAGGCTGATGGTACCAACACAGCGGACAACCAACATCCCACCTCAGACAAAGCTGCTGGCTGTGCTGCACCTGTTGGCCTCTTGTACCTCCCAACCAACAACCGCCAGAGTCGGAGGAGTCTCACAGCCAGCCCCCGCTAAGATCCTCACACCTGTCCTGGATGCCATCATCAGCTTGGTACCCCAGTACCTATACGTCCCTCACAATGCGCAGGAACAGCTGGAGACCAAGCAAGGACTATACGCCATAGCAGGATTCCCACACGTGTTGGGGGCAATTGACTACACACATGTCCTACTTGTGCCCCCTGCCAACACTGCACAAAATTACCGCAACAGAAAGCACACGCATTCCATCAATGTACAGGCAATAGTGGACCACCGGGGACTCTTCACCAATGTCGTCGCCAACTACCCAGGCAGAGTGCATGATTCCTACATCTCCCGTCCATTATCACCCAGCGCTTCCATGATGGCACCTATGGGAATGCACTGCTAATTGGTAAGTACCAAAGACCACACCACACACCTCAACTCCACAATCATGCAACTCACAACTCTGGCAATGCACACGTTACAAAATCACATACAACATGCCAAACAATATGCCCACCCACAAGACACAACAGCACAACTTACTGTGGCAACCTGGGCTAGCCATGTACATGCGCCATCAATGGCATGGCACCTCATCCACACAATAGCGGAATGTGGGGAGAGGTGGGAACCAGGCATGTGCGAAGGAGGCATGTGACCCATGAATGAGAATGTACACAATGCCAAGTGGGGAGGAGATGTGCTGGACAGACTGCAGTATGCAGACCACAGACATATCCATGTCTATATGCACTGCTGGTGTTTGGAGTGTAGTGGACAGTGGACACAAGCATGTCACCCCATCCAATTGGGAAGATTGCGGAAATATAGCTTGTGACGTCCCCCCCTGTAAGCGTGTGCGGAGTGGGCTGCCCCGGCGTATGCCAGGCCAGCATAGGGGTATGAATAAAAAGCACGTAGCTCTGGGTGTGGTTCTCTTCCGGGATGCCCAACGTGTCTGCCAGGGCAGCGCCTCCCACTCCACCATAAGGCCGTCACCATGAGTGGTGTTGCCTGCGATCCTGTGCGCCTGCTGCACCCCGGGCCGCTGGTCCACGAACTCGTCTTGACCACCCCTGTGCAGCCAGGCCTAATTGCTCACCTGCCCACACCGGCGTGTGTCAAAGAGAGCCCACCACATGCCGGCACAAGCTCCAAGCCCGAGGCACGTGACCTTGGCAGCCTCCTCAGACCATCACGCCTCCGCGACACCGGCCCGCTGTACTCCTTTCTCATTGACGTACTCTACTGCTGCCTCCGGGCTACACTATGGTCAAGTAGGTCACACACTTGGAACTGAGTCTTGATTTCTCAATGGCAGAGTTCATATCATTGCACGCAAGGAGAGGTGTAAGAGGAAGACGCTTTTGGGTCTGGAGGAAAATATGAACATTGTTACTGAGGTGATCGAACACTGCTAACAACTGCTCTGGTGGCAATAACTCTGTGCATCACGAGCCACCGACACGTGGCTGTGGGCCCCTGCTGACTGCTGCCTCGGGCCCACACTGCGGTCGAGTAGGTCACACATTGGGAACTAAGGGCCCAATTCACAGAACTAACTTAAGACAAAATCCTAAACTTACTACCATTTTGGTATTCACTGAAGGCACTTACTCATTTTGGTATTCACAGAAGGCACTTACTCATTTCGGTATTCACAGAAGTTAGGAGTCCTAACTTTAGGACTCCTAAATGCCTTCTGTGAATACCGAAAGTCTTAAAGTTAGGATTTTCCTCAGTTTAGGAGTCCTAAAGTTAGGAGTCCTAACTTTACTACTTCTAAACTGAGAAAAATCCTAATTTTAAGGCTTTCGGTATTCACAGAAGGCATTTAGGAGTCCTAAAGTTAGGAGTCCTAACTTTACTACTACTAAATTGAGAAAAATCCTAATTTTAAGACTTTCGGTATTCACAGAAGGCATTTAGGAGTCCTAAAGTTAGGAGTCCTAACTATACTACTACTAAACTGCGAAAAATCCTAATTTTAAGACTTTTGGTATTCACAAAAGGCATTTAGGAGTCCTAAAGTTAGGAATCCTAACTTCTGTGAATAACGAAATGAGTAAGTACCTTCTGTGAATACCAAAATGAGTAAGTACCTTCTGTGAATACCAAAATGGTAGTAAGTTTAGGATTTTGTCTTAAGTTAGTTCTGTGAATCGGGCCCTCAGTCTTGATTTATTTATGGCAGATTTGATATAATTCTACTGGCCCATCACAGACTGCATCCCCTTTCAGCTCTGGTACCATTAAGTCTGTTCCCCGACATCCATGGACACTTTCTGGTTGAACTTTGGTGGCGACTGATGGGGATTGTCTTCATCATCATGTCAGTGATACTGACTTTGAGGCAAAAACAAGACTGTTATATAAATTGGATAGTTCGTGCACAGCAGAGGGTTGTCCAATGGTTTTTCTAACTCTACGTGCCCCTGGGTGTCACTCTCCTAACCAGAGTGTATTATTTAAATGAATTTGATCGCATCCCCATGAACGTGGGTTATGTCCCCTGGGCACAGTTTCATGTCTCTGTAGTGATATTTTGTATAGTTCAATAAAGTTTTTCCACACTTTTTTTTTTTGGGTAGTTTCTAAATTCGTTTCTTCATCCTTGGGAAATTGTATTTCATCTCCCATAATATGTCAGTTATGCATCATTTTATAGATTTTAAATATCCCAATGAATTTCGGCCTCATAGGCCTTCATCTGGGGAATATCTAAAATAAATGAGAAGGGTGCTGCTCAATATACAAGAACCACAGGATTGTGAAAGACATTATGCTCATGGTGGGTGTGCGGTAAAAGTTGTGAACAGGAAGGTGTCTCTACGCGGGTGTCGTGTGTGCTTTTTATCCGAAAACAATAGTGTGCTCGACCTGTATTTTTAAAAAGAAACTTAAAAAGGAGTGTTGCATCACGTGTAATTTATTGTGCCGGTGAGGTGCAATTCTAAGACTATATCCGGTGTTTACATTTTCAATTTTCAGTGCACGTTATGGTATTTGTAAGCGGTTGTGAATTTAATAAAACGGTGGTGAGTTTAATAAACGGTGATGAATTTAATGAATGCTGGTGAATTTAATGGAGATTCGCGTGTGTTGCCCTCTCGGTTTTTTAACAAACGATGGTTTGTCGGTGTGTTGTTAATCTCTAGTGCTCCGGTAAATAGCAGTGGTTAACGCACTGCACATTTACTTACTTGTTCAGTCGGGTGTGTGTTAGTTGCAATCCATGTGCGTTCTAAGCAGGCATGAAACAATGCTGAAGTTACTGTGTGTGTTTAAACCAAAAACGTAACGACGTCAGTGATGAGAGCAAAAATAAAGGTAGGACTGGTGCAGTCCTAGACCATGACGATAAGTGTTTTTATTAGTGATGTGTACCTAAAATGTTATATTTGGAACAATTCTGGGGAACAGATAATCGTAATCAGTTCATTATAATCGGTGCAAAAAATGACAGACAAAGAGAAAAATGATAAACAATAAATAAAGTGTAAATGAAATATAAACAGTTCATGGTATGATCAATCAGAGATAACATTGGTATTCCACTCGGTCGTTCATCCCGTGCGGTTTCAGGGAGTTCAGTAGGCGTATCCAATGGTTTTCGCGGTGTAGTAAAGCGTTATGATTGTCTTTTCCTTCATTTCTGGTTATAATTTCTAGTACACAGAATTTGAGTTGACTAATGTTATGACCTGCATCTATGAAGTGACTGGCCACTGTCAATTTCAGATGTTTGGTTCTTATATTACTTTTATGTTCATTGATACGAGTCTTGATTTTTCTTTCAGTTTGTCCCACATAAATTTTCCCGCAAGGGCATTTCAACATATATACTAAATTTGAACTGTCGCTTGTAGCTGTCACTTTCAATTTGATTTTATGTCCTTTCATCGGGTGTGTTACATACCGGCCAGTAATGATGTTGCAATTGTTACAATTCCAGCAGGCAACTGTTCCCATTGATATGGTTTGCTCGGTGGTGTTGTGGGATTTTTAATGATCTCTCCCAGATGCTTGGCTCTAGTGTAGGCAAAAATTGGTTCCTGTTCGAAGATGTGGTTGAAGTCTGGTTCCAGCCGTAGTATCGACCAATATTTTTTGAGGATCCTTTTATAGGTCCTGCTCATCGTGGAATATTTTGAAACTACAGTTATGCGGTTTTGTGTGACGTTTTCTTTAGGTGATAATAATGTGTCTCTACTTATTGTTTTACAGCGATTATTAGCTTGGTTCAGTATGTGTTCTGGATAACCTCTTGCCTTGAAACGTTGTATCTTGTCATCTGTGCGTATCGCTCTGATTTCTGGATTAGATACAATTCTTTTTACTCTTAATAGTTGAGTATAAGGCATGTGGTTTTTGAGTGATAGTTGATGGAAATTTCCCTATAGAAGGGTGTTATTTCTATCCGTTTCTTTTCTATATAGATCTGTCTCAAATCCATCATTGGTTTTTGGTATCTTTACATCTAGGAAATTAATCGATTGTTCTTGGATTTCATAGGTGAATTGAATCCTATCATCTACTTGGTTGAGCTTAACTAGCTGATCAATAACTTTGTAGATATGCCATTCCATAGGAGGAAAATGTCATTAATAAATATCACAAATAGTTTCAAATGTGTCTTCCATTCTGGTACTGACAGTATATGTTGTTCTTCAAAATTCCCCATAATGATATTCGCATATGTGGGGGCTGCACAGTTTCCCATAGAAGTACCCATCTTCTGCAGGAACCAGTTAGTCTTCCATTTAAAGTAACTATGTAGTAGAGTGTATTGTAATAGTTCCATTAGGAACACCTTGTGGTCTTCATCATATTTACTTTGTAACAGAGCTTGTTATGTGGCCTCTATGCCTAGTTGATGTATTATAGATGTGTGTAGCGATTTTACATCAACCGTACTATAATATTGTCTCATCCTTTACATTGGGTGTATTGTTGATTCTCATCAGAAAATCTGTGGTATCTTTAATGAAGGTTTTTAATTTGGTGACCAAAGGTTGTAGGTGAAGATCCAAGTACTTGCCCACTGGTTCATGATGGCTGCCTCTTGTGGACACTATTGGATGGAAGGGTGAGTTAGTTAGGCTTTTGTGTATTTTTGGCACCATGTACATGGTTGGACTTCTGGGGTTGGTTTCGATTACATATTTTTTGACTTTCTCATTTATTGTTCCCATGTCTAGGGCTTTTTGAATGATGTCTTTCAAAACTTCAATAAATTGTTCTGAAGGATTGGTGTCCAGCTTCATGTATGTGTGATCATATGATAAATGCATTTCAACTTGTTCTACATAATAGCTGGTGTTTAATATCACCAGTTCTCCTCCCTTATCCGCTTTTTGGCAGGTGATGTTTGTATTGTTTGCTATAGATCTTAAGATTCCCAGTTCTTTTTGTGTCAGATTGTTGGGTTTATGTTGTTTTTGAAAATTGAGTTTTGATAAGTCTTGTTTTACTAGTGCTTCAAATGTGTCTAAACTCTTGTGGCTAATAGGAGCTATATAGGTGCTTTTGGCTTTTAATCGCTTTAGTGGGTCTTCTGTGTTTGGTTCTATGTGTTCTATCACCACGTTCTCGAAAAAATGTCGTAGGCGTAATTTCCTTGTCAGTTTAAACAGACTTATATCTATTTCCAAGCTGTTGCTGTGGGTCGTCGGTACAAATGAAGTGCCCTTCTGTAATGTTTTTATTTCCACTTCAGAAAAACGGTAATCTGAGATGTTAATAACTAAATTATTCGGCGTCCTCCCTTCTTGTTCTTGTCCTTCTTGGATGCTGTAGTGCGAGTCTGGGGCGGTTCCTTTTCTTTTTCCTTTTCTTGTTCTCTGGCTCAGCCTGGGTCGTCCCCATCGATGGGGCCTGATTCTAAAAAAGGAACAGTTGTTGTCGTTGAGCTTGATGCTAATACGGGTGCTGTTGACCGCTGTGTTTTTTCAGATTGGCTAGATCTTTCACTTCCGGAAGAAGATGTGTCTGTGTTTTGGCTATAAGGTTTGCTTTGTCTTCGTTTTGAATATATCTCTGCCCAGGTATAAACTTCCCCTAGTTTATAGTCTATCGTATCTCTATCAAATTTGCGTATTTTCCTCTCATTGACTTCTTGGGCATGTTTTTGTAGTTGATTGTTTATGTCATCCAGTGTTTTTGTCCAATCTTCAGTCAACATTGATTTCTCTAATTCATTTAGATATTTCTTTCGTGAGTTCCTCTAAAATGTTTGACAGTTCTTCGATGATTAATAGAATTAGATCTAAGGAACATTTGTTGAGAATAGCGAACCAGCGGTCCTTGAATTGTTGCACATTCTTGCATAATGATGGTTTTAGGGGGATTCTCAGTCCCCTGGGGATTCTTTGAACCTTGTGGTATTTGATCATGGTACTAGCGTGTAGTGTAGTCTCTGATTGATTTCTTTTTTTGATAGATATAATAGTTAACGGATATTTTGTTCCTTGGTGTGAGTGGTTGTGAATTCTGTGGTTTCTTCTTGTATAAGTGCATACATTTTGGTTGCTGCATCATTGGCGAATGCGAATGTTTCCGCTCTATGTTCAGTCAAATTGGATATTTGTTCATATGCCATCTTGGTTCGTGGCGTGCTCCGCACTGTGTTCAGACTTGGTATATGTTATATAAATTGGATAGTGCATGCACAGCAGAGGGTTCTCCAAAGGATTTTCTAATTCTGCGTGCTCCTGGGTGTCACTCTCCGAACTAGAGTATATTATTTAAATGAATTCGATCGCATCCCCATGAACGTGGGTTATGTCCCCTGGGCACAGTTTCATGTCTCTGTAGTGATATTTTGTCTAGTTCAATAAAGTTTTTCCACACTTTTTTTTTCCCTTTCTTTTGAGTAGTTTCTAAATTCGTTTTTTATTTTAATTCTTCATCCTTGGGAAATTGTATTTCATCTTCCATAATATGTCAGTTATGCATCATTTTATAGATTTCAAATATCCCAATGCATTTCAGCCTCATAGGCCTTTATCTGCGGACTATCTAAAATAAATGAGAAGGGTGCTGCTCAATATACCGGAACCATGGGAACTCGGAAGCAATCCAATAGTGGAGAGTGACACAGGTCACACCCGCACAGTGGTATCTTCTTGCCACCAGTTGGTAAGAACGGAGCCCTCCCTCTTTACACTTATATCCTGATGAATGTCCTGGACCCACCTGGGCCAATATGGCAGAAACATGTCGACCGCTTACACTACGGTTAGGGGACAATAATTTCCCCACACACCGTTTATTGATTTTAATATCATATAGTTACCAACCACATAAAACACAATTTAATAACTATAATGATTTTCACTCACTTTCTCACGGGTTCCCACTTAGTTTAGAAGTGCATCCCTGTCGTCAGGTGTATGCCCGCCCTCTATCAAACCAAGGTTTTAGAGGGTGAGGACTGGTCAATGATGAAGCATGACACCAGGTGCTCTGTGAGACCAGTCCGTCACATTTTGTGAGATGCCTTCACTCACAATATAACCCAAACCGCACAGTGGTCACTATACTAGGAACAGCTCTTATTGTGGTTAACATTTAGTGTTGGAGGTTGCTAGCTCCTGGAACCCCGCGCCTCTTGTTCCGTTCTCCACGCACTGTGGAGCTCATGTGTAATTATGATCCAAGTACTTGCCCACTGGTTTGTGAAGGCTGCCTCTTGTGGACACTCTTGAATGGAAGGGTGGGTTAGTTAGGCTTTTGCGTATTTTTGTCATCATGTACATGGTCGGACTTCTGGGGTTGGTTTGTATTAAATATTTTTTGACTTTCTCATTTTTTGCACCCATGTCTAGGGCTTTTTGAATGATGTCTTTCAAAACTTCAATAAATTGTTCTGTAGGATTGGAGTCCAGCTTCATGTATGTGTGATCATCTGATAAATGCATTTCAGCTAGTTCTACATAATAGCTGGTGTTTAATATCACCAGTGCTCCTCCCTTATCTGCTTTTTGGCAGTCCTACCTTTATTTTTAGTCTCATCACTGACGTCGTTATGTTTTTGGTTTAAACACACGAAGTAACTTCCGCATTGTTTCATGCCCGCTTAGAACGCACATGGATTGCAACTAACACACACCCGACTGAACAAGTAAGTAAACGCGCAGTGCGTTAACCTCTTCTATTTACCGGAGCACTAGAGATTAACAACACACCGACTAACCATCATTTGTTATAAAACCAAGAGGGCAACATTTAAACAGAGTTCTTAACCTCAATTTGTTAAACTTGATTGATGCCACGCTACCGTGCCGGCTGACCGAACTCTAAAAGTAAGTTCCAAAGTGCTGTGTTTGAATCTTTTAACTTATGGGAACTCTGGTTTTTGGATTCTTTTGATTCTGTGTCCCGATGACACGAACATTATGTCACATTTTATAAAATGCTTTGGGGTGATTTATGCTTTCGAAATTACATTAGAAGTATCGAAATGGCGGGATAAAACCATACGATTCAGGACAGAGGTATTTCTATCGCTCTGTATATTACTTGAATTTGCGCTTGTCGACTATACATCAATATTATGACATCACAATTTGAGTGGGTGGAATTTATCCATTTGTTAAAAAGAAAATTACTTTTTCTTAAACGTCGCTTTCTAAACGGAATGAATATATAACCCGCATGCACTATATATAAATGGTGCTTGTCATCACTCGCAAATGGTTCTTGTATTGAATTTTCTCTTTGTTAATCCGCATGCACTATATACAAATGGTGCTTGTCACTATTCGTAAATGGTTTTTGTATTGAAATCTTCCCTTTGTTAAAATTTTAAATTTAAAAGAAAAAGGTTTCACGCTGAATGGAGCTTTTTAAATTGTATGACTATATCTTTTTCATGCACTATGTGAAAATGGTGCTTGTCGCTTTGTATAGATGGTTTCGATATTAACTTTCTCTACCGTTTTCTGTAAATGGTCTTGATATTGACTTTCCCTATCGTTAAAATTCGAGTGGGCGAAATAAACTTACTTGTTAAAATAAAAGAGTGGGCTTACTTGTTAAAATGAAAGGGCTTTTAGGTAATTTGAACCTTTGCCTACATGAAAAATATTGTGTATGCGGAAAGAGCAAAATTACAGACTTAATATATAAACTCGAAATAAATAGGCAGTATTGGCAAATATAATAATCCACATATAATTGTAAATTTAATAAAATCTGAAACATACAATAAATAAAAAAGTATATAAAAATATATGGATATTATCAGTTATACTTTTAATCTTTTCTGTTCAAATAGCAAGTCAGGAATCAGAACGAAGGATGGTTGACACTGCCTAACTCCCTACTGTGAGAAACTCAACAATCAAATTTATAATAGCCACCATATATGACATTTGAATCTTCAGGTATAGTTGGTTATATCTAGTTTATATTATAATAGTTGACTTAATTTTTGGGTGTATTGTAAACAAGTCATGTTTGTTTCTTTTAACCCTTATATTAGATACATTCAGATTTTATCAGATTTTAGAAGGAGAAATCCTATTTATGAATGAACTCAGCGCAGACTGCAAGAAAAAGTTTCTTTTGGTAAGAAATGCTAACTTTCTGGATATGATTAGGATGAACTCACATAAATAGCCTATTATGAATGCTTATCTCTTGGCCCACCAGGACTTCAAATTTATAAAGACTCATGAGTTCAAAAATAGTAATTTTTTATTGGAATTGGATCACAAACTGTATATACTTTAATTAGAAAATTCTGTAATCAGCAGAATGTTAAAAAAAATTATAAATACTTATTGGAGGAAAAAGTAGCTTTTTGTAAACTAAGCCTGTGAAAAATCAAAATGTCTTGATCTTGTGAGAATTTAGCACTTTAAAGTAATAGGGATTAAATTGCAATTTTGTTACGTTTTGTACTGTAAAGGATGTGTATATTGTGTAACAATTTTGTAAATATATATGTTATTTGTAGCCCTGAAGAAGTCAATGAAACGCGTTGGCTACGGTCCCTTTATCTTGCTGGAAAGAAGTTTTGAATAAAGAATTTGATGAAAACAATTCTGCTGAACTGCTATTTGCTCTTATGAAATGTAATTCACAAATGCATACTTGAATTTAAATACTTCCTATATACTTTGACTGAAATTTGAGTGCTGGACCATTGTGTTGTGTTTATAGTTAATTGAGACAGTTTTTGTCTTAGGAGATTTAGGGGTTTTGGATCTCTGGTCCATAGCACCTTGCTTGTGTAACAAATAAAATTAATTTTACTAATTTTGTCTTGCCCCAAACCTCGTCCTTTTGTATCATAGTTTCTAAATTGGGCTAATTAGCACTATCCATCTATACTCTATTTACACGCATCATGGATTTCGATGATAATCGGGAGGAAATGTTGGGGGACCTATTTAAATCAAATGGACCCAACATTGATGTCCCTAAGACACCATCCCAGAAAAATGAGGGCTTAAAAGAGAAATTCTATAGATTTGAAAAATTGAAAAAGCAGGAACTCGACAAATGGTGGGATGGGGCGACCCTGCGTAAATACATCGAAAACAAAAAGATCCTACGAGGCTTAAGGATTTTAATTTTTCCCAACTGCGAAGACATGGAACAAGATCTTCTAGATGATTGGGAAGAAGGCCTCTACGATGCATCATATCGCATGATGGGGATTCTTATCATTAATTCTGAGAGAAAAGTTAGCAAATTAAAGGACGAAATTATGAAACTAGAAAAAGAGATTTCTGAGATGAATCTTAAAGAGGCAATTGTAAAGAATTATGAAATTTTGAAAAAGGATTTGCCGGCCTATCAAATCTATCTTAAAGAAAAAAAACAGAAACAAATAATAAGAGATGAGCAGACTATTCAAGTGGCCGCATCTTTACATTTTCCAAAATATATGATGACATACCCTCTAAATTGGCTGCAAATCAGGGAATTGCTGAAAAGGCAATGAGTGTATCATCTATCAGTACCTCACTCTAGTCTCTGGACAGTGATCCTGGTGAAGGACCGAACAACTTAGAAACATCTACCTACTCCCATTTTTTAAGGGAAGTACAATGTTACAGGTTGGGGAACAAAAAGAAAAATCCCAACCCAGAATCAGGAGGGGAGGGGAGAAACACAAAAACAGGCGTGCAAACAAGGTTGCAAAGCAAAACACAGATGAGGAAGTAAATTATATAATTGTAGAACAAATTAATGAGAATGTAATCACTGATGACGATTCAATCTCTAATGAACTAAACATTGTTAACTTGTCAGAAAGAATGTTGACTGATCATGAAAAATGTCTCCTACAGAAAGGATTGAATTTTTGCGTTGCCAATTCATGTAACTTTGTTGATGTTCATATCGATCTTTTTATATTTGTTAGAAAATTGCGATTAAAGAAATTCTTTGAACATCAATCACCGTCGCACAATGTTTCATCTAACCACCTGAATGTTTCCTCGTTAACTATTGCAGATTTCAATGTTACGCATTTACTTGCATCCTTAGATAATGATGATGATAATGTTGACATTACGGATACTGCTGGTATGTTGGAAATATTGAAGATACCTCAATTGACAGTGGTTTAAAGGATAGATCAAAATGTATGCCACCAAGATCACATGACTCCTTTATAGATGAGTTTTACAATAAGGTAGCATTGCAATTACATCAGTTGGAGGATAAGCATACCGCTAATGCATATTGTAAACATGATTACAACATATCCAAAAAAGAAAGAGAATTGTTAACATCATTAAGGGAGGACCCAGAGATAGTCATAAGAGAAGCGGCTAAGGGAGGAAATATCGTGGTAATGAATCGGCAGGACTGTCTGGAGGAAATTTACAGGCAGTTAAAAAATCTTGACTGTTATATCCAACTAAATGAAAACCCGACCAAACAAATTGAACGAAATATCAATGCCTGCTTGCGTGACTGGCATGAATCATGCCTTTTGTGTGACAGAGAATATAAATATTTGCAGGCACATGACTCAAGACAACCGTGTATTTATTTCCTCCCCAAAATTCATAAAGGGGGGGAGGGATTTCCCCTGGGAAGACCAATCATATCGGGAAATGGGGGCCCAATAGAACACCTTTCCGAATACGTCGATGGGTTTCTACAGCCCTTTGTAAAAAACTTGCCATCATACCTGAAAGATAGCAGGGATGTTCTCTGCAAATTAGAAGACTTTATTTGGGATAGTTGTGATCTGCTAATTGTCACCTTGGACGTGGAAAGTTTACATACATGTATTAAAACTGACTGTGGATTGGATGCTCTTAAGCATTTTTTATACAAACGAAATGCATGCCATCTGGAGCATACCCTTATGCTTCTTGAGTTGACTCGTATGATCCTCACCATAAATGCATTTTTGCATGATGACAAATGGTTCTTGGATGAAGAATTAAAATAAAAAACAAATTTAGAAACTACCAAAAAAAAAAGTGTAGAAAAACTTTATTGAACTAGACAAAATCTCTCTACAGAGACACGAAACTGTGCCCAGGGGACATACCCCACGTTCATGGGGATGCGATCGAATTCATTTAAAATAAGGCTTCAGCATTCCACTTTTTCATTTGCTGCTTCCGGCTGGCTGCTGCCCTCTACATCATGCCCTGGAGACACCTTCCACTGCCCCCCGCAACCCTCCGCTACATCCACCTTCGATATCAACGAGGACCCGCTCAGCTCGTGTGGCACTACCTCAGTGCACCGCAAGTCACCGTCCTGTGGCGGTGTTCCTGTGCCAGCCGCAGTGCATCTGTGTCCACTAACTCGGTGCAGCTCAAGTCATGGACCCTGTCTGATAGCATATTGGATGCCCTCTGGGTCGATGGACTGGGGGTCATCAAGGACATGTGTCTGTGGCCCTGCGCTGTCCGCTGCCTCCAGCCTCAACTGCGTTCCACATGGGCTCACACATCAAGTCAGAAGTGTCTTACTGCCAGACTATCAGATTTGCTCACATCTGTCGTGGGTGCCATCAACAGCTTGATACCCTGCTCAGCTCTTCAGGTGCCACTAACTCAGTGCACCACAACTCATGGACCATTGTGGTTGCATATTGGGTGAACACTGTACTTTTTTCAGCTACCACCATGATGCTTCACAGTTGTTTCTGTTATGCTGGTGTTTTCTGTTTCTGTCTTAATTGTGATCACTGTTCAAGTTGTTGCCAGCACCAACGACTCCATGAGGGCTGGCTTACACTCACCCCACACACATTCAGCACAGGCATAACTGTACATGTGACCCTGGCAATAAGGGTGTCGAGCGCAAGTGCCGTAGCCAGTTCAACTAACTATCTGAGTGCGTCAGTGTGCTCATGATGTATGCATTAGGGCCCCAGGCCCTACAACATTACATAGTGCTGTGTACAGCGGACTCAGCCATGTCACCGCAGGCAGTGGGTGAGACTTTGCACATGTAGCTTTGCCGTCCCCCACATAAGAGGAGTGAATTGGACCGGCGTATGCCAGTCCAGCTCAGGGGTGTGGATGAATATCCCGTGGCTGTGGGTGTGGTTCAGTACTGGAAATGTGCAAAGGCATGTGTCTGTCGCAGTGTGGGTCTCCATTGACACCCAGGTATGTGATTTAGTTTGGCTTCCATGGCTTCCATGAGGTAGAACCCCACCCACACCTGTTCAGCCACCCCCTTCTGCTAGTCTGACACTTGGCCTTGGAATGCGATGTGTGCTTCGGTGGGCTGCTGGGAGCCAGCCGTGATGGTGGGTGCATCCAGCTGTGTGGTCTGTGCAGAGGGTGGGGGCCTGGATGCATCTGGGCTGGCCTGCTCCTGGAGGTCAATTGCCTAAGATGTCCATGAACTGTTGTAGGGCATCGGTGTCAAAAGTGTGGAGGTCCTCTTCCGCATCACTGTAGAGTTGTCTGGTCTGCTATGCTGGAGGTGTTGTTTGTCCCTCTGCAATGTGAAGGGGATATGCTTGTTGACATTGTGTTGGCATGTATGTTGACGCATTGTTCAAGTTTACATACAGACTGCATGACAATGTACATTGTGACTGTTTGGGATGAGCGGACTGTTTGATGCGGGACAGTGGACATTTGGACTACATGACGTAGGTGAGGTTGTACATGTACATTTTCATCTCACAGTTTCCTGCTATGTCAGATGTGATTGGCCATTTTCTACGCACACGCGGACCCAGTTGTGTCCTTTGTTCTGCAGTGTAAGTGTTGCACTGTGTACCACATTGTCGTCCATGTGGATGTGCTGTCATTGCTATGTGTGTGTGCTGCATTGTGGGAGAGTCGCCCCTGCAGCTGTGATTTTGCTGACCCTTATCCCTTGGAGGCGGTGTGCCTTTGACTTTTGTGCTTTTAAGGTGCTGTGATGTTGGTGACTTGGGTCAATTGTGCTCTTGTGCATTGTTTGCCTGCAGATGTATTGTTGACGTCAGTGGTTGTTTGCGCACGTGGATGTGTCAGAGTGTGTCCTGCTCCTATACGGATGTGGTCCACACTCAGCCACCTCAGTCTCGTGGCGCGCACAATTCTCATGGTGATTGTACTCCAGCCATGCGGCTCGTCATGTAGTGTCACATGCATTGTTAGTGTGGCTCAGAAATACGCATATTTGCTGTGTTTCGCATGGGTGCATGTATGTGTTGTGGAATTGGTGATGTGTGGGGTGGGACCCCTTTGGGCACATGGTGGACGGGGGCCTACTTGATGCTTGTATGTGTTCTGCAGTATGCCACGGGGATCAGAGACATGACCCAGGGTCATTGTGGGTGTGCTACATGTTGTTGTGTATGTGTGCCATTGTGCCAGTCACCCCCCGCCCCCCAGTCCCTGTTTGTTACTCACCCTGTTGTTATGTTAGGTCATGTCGAGAAGTGTCTGGACTCCCGACTCCTTGCACCGTCTCCACACTGATGACTGTGGCCACCATTTGCTCCAGCTCCTCCTGTGGCACAGGACTCCCACCTCCTGTCGCCGTTGCTGCCTTCCTGTTGGCCACGAATTTCTGCTTGGATTAGCTTTTCACATCATGCCAGACGCATCTTGACCTCCTCGACACTCCGACTGCATTCACAATGGAATGCCATTTTTCAGTCTGTGTTGCCAATGACACGGTGGAGGTGACAAACAGTTGTTGTTAGTTTTCTGTCACCTCCGTGACGACAATCTGGTTGTCTTGCAGACTGTACCATGTCTTCCTCTTCCTCTTCTCCTTGGCCTTCACCGACCCTGAGGTTTCTTGCTGGTGGTCTGTGGGGCTTGTGGGGTTCGCGTTGACCAGGGCAATCGGTCCGGGTGCATCCATATTGCTACGCAGTTTATTTTGTTTTTGGTGTGTTTTTCTTGTTCTGCTTTTATAGTGCATTTTCCCGTGTGACACCTGGGCATTTCAGGCCTGTCGCTGGTTATGGCTGATTTTTGTATCGCAATTGGCCTCATCGCAACTTTTTTCACGTTTGTGTTTCGCATTTTTGCGGCATCTCGTTGATTTTAATGCCGTCATTTGACGCGTGATCGTGGAACTATCGCATGTTGCCGCTGGGTTGAGAATACTACGTTAACATGGTGTGGTTTTCCCGTGATAGACTGCAATATGAAAAGTTGCGTTGAGCTAATTTTGCACTGATTATCACACGTTCTTGAGATTATCCCCTAATGTATACTAACGGTATGGAATCAGCAGTGAGTCTTGAGGTGTTTGATGTACCCAAGGTAAACAAGAAACAGCTACCTGTACTGCTATACGCTGATGACGCTGTATTGGTTGCAAGGACAAGTGTAGCTCTACAAACATTTATAAATATTTATGTCTCATATATGGGGGCACTGGACCTATAAGTCAATTAATCAAAAAATTTGCCCTTATGGCAGAAAAGCAGCCCCAAAAATTACCATCATTTTTTATTGCTACACGGAAAATTGAAATAACTAAGGGGTCCATCCGCCCACCACCAGTCCGGTGGTGCAAGCGCCGGACCGACAGCAGCCATCCACCTGCCATCAAAACCCAGAAAAACGCCGGTCCGATTAGCATCGTGGTCGTGACTGCCACGGTGTGATTGTCCACCCAACACTTTTCCACCGTTTGCAGTCCGCCCACTGGCCTGGCGGGCGGAGCTGGAACGCTACAATTCGTTATGGATCAGGGCCAAGTACTGCTGGCACGATTATGATGCTGGCGGTAGACAGCCTTTCCGCTGCAGTGGAACCGCCATGGAAAGGGATGCAGAGACATGTTCTGGGGTCCATTACGGGCCCCCAATGTGTTGGGGGGAGTGTGGGTGCACTGGGGGGGTCCCCATGGTACCCCCCTAATGTCCCTGTACCAGGTTGCAGGCACTGTGCAGTGCCTGCCACGCAGTGCAGTGACATGTATGACATGCTCCTTTTCACACCGCGGCGGTGCTGCTGGCAGCAGCAACCGCCACAATGTTAATCACCAGAATCCGACCGCCGCGGTCGGATTTCGACTGCGGAGCATCCTAATTGGACCGGCGGTTATGCCGTGGTCCTTGCGGGCGGTCTTTTCCCGCTACCATGGCGGTCGGGGAGATTTTCTGATCGCCATCCTAATAGACCCCTAAGTCTTTTCCATATTTGGGGGTTCTCTTTAATAGTGAAGGGACTTGGACAAATATGGTTGAAAACTGATGTAACGCACTAGAAAAGAACACCATGGCCATTCGCTCATTTACAAAAAAACTGGGCACAAAGCCACTTCAACCAATCAAAAAAATGTACGGCGCCAAAGCTATTGCTTCAGCCACATGTGGAGCAGGAATTTGGGGTATATCCAAAACTGAGCTATTGCAACAGAAAGAAGATAGTTTTTTTTAAAGCTATTCTCTCTCCCGAAAGGTTGCTCAAATTATATTATGCACCAACAGCTGTATGTCCCATTTATATGTGATTTGATTTTCATAGCTCCGGTCCTACTTTGGCACTCAATCTGGAACAGAGAAACAGTGGGACTTACAAAATATTATCAGAGATTGCTTATCCCTTGAAAAGGCGCTTCATGTTCCCTGGTTGCATTATGTAAAGGCCACATTGTCAAAGCTGTGCTTAGAGACCCTATTTACAGATCCCTTTACCTACAGGGGTATCTCAAAAGTGGAAATTAAATCCTGTGCTAAAGAACATAGGGAGAAAGATATGCTTCTAACTGCAACAAAACTAGGCCTGGGCCAAAATTCCGTTCCGTTCGCGGAAATTGCGATATTTTGGCATTTTCGCGTTCCGCGGAAAGCGCGAAAATGTCAAAATTTCCGCATTCCGCAGCTTAGCGATAATTTGTTTCTTGCTCGCGCTGTAAAATAATACATTCTCGCGCGCGCGCGATCGCCTTACCTGAATCCCTGCGTTCTCCGACAAGTTTTCTTGACCCGGTCGCGTTCTCCACGAGATGTTGGATTTTGGTAGCCATTTTGCGCTGTCTCGCGAGAGTTTCCGGCCGCATTAACGTCATTTGTCACGCGATCACGTCATTTGTCGCGCGATCACGTCTTTCTTCTCGCGATCATGCACCGCGCGAGTATGAGAAGATTGAGATCTCGAACATGTCATTCTACATCGCGAGCCAGAGGATTAGGACGCGGGCACGTGTAATCGAACGCGAACAGGTGAAAGAGACCGCGAACACGTCATATCCAACGCGACAGGGACAAAGAAGAGAACGCGATCATATCGTTTTCGACACGCCGGCGGAAGTAATGTGAAGCTCGAGAACTCAACAACGTAAAATTTACAATTTGGAGAGGAATATCGGCTCTAGCAGCATGAAACCATCTGCAAATGCTGATTTTGGATGAAAAGAACTCCTTACATTGACATTTGGCTTTCCTTTTTTGTGCAAGGAGTCATTTTTTTAAAAGGTGGAGAGAGGGAGGAAGTGACACAGAATCTCCAACTTCCTGTTCCTGTCCAGCAGGCTCCTCCCAGTGCTTTGTCAATCTCCTGCTCATTCTGCCTTTGGATTTGGAGCTGGAAAGATCACTCTTTTTGTCTGCTGCATCATTGCAATTGGATTTCAGGATTTTTGGGATAGGATATTTTACAAGTAAGTGGTTGTTGTGTTTGATTGTGGGCATTGCAGTTGTTGTAACTACAATTTATTTTTGATAATTAATTAATTATCATCATTCCTTTTTTTATTTTTTTTATTTTGTGGGTTGTAGTAGTAGGCCCGAGCTAGCCATGGGCATGGCCTCATGGGTGTGTGTGCATGATGAAGCAACTGTTCCTTTTGTTTTTTGAATGTATTTCATTTTCAAGCACATTTAGGGCATGGATGGCATTGGATTGAGTTGGGGAAGTGTGTTTTTTGGGGTGGCCTTTGTGATGTTGTTGGGCCTGGCCATGTGGCTGGTGGCCATTTTGAGGCCTAGGCCTGCAAGCTTGCCTGGCCTTGTCTGCCAACAGGCCTGCTTTCATCCACTAGGACCAGAGCAGGTAGCCACAGCTTTATTAATCTACTGTTTTCTATGTGATCTGTTGAATTTAGACATCATTTAGGGCATGGATGGCATTGGATTGAGTTGAGGAAGTGTGTTTTTGGGGGTGGCCTTGCTGATGTTGTTGGGCCTGGCCATGTGGCTGGTGGCCATTTTGAAGCCTAGGCCTGCAAGCTTGCCTGGCCTTGTCTGCCAACAGGCCTGCTTTCATCCACTAGGACCAGAGCAGGTAGCCACAGCTTTATTAATCTACTGTTTTCTGTGTGCTCTGTTGAATTTAGACATCATTTAGGGCATGGATGGCATTGGATTGAGTTGGGGAAGTGTGTTTTTTGGGGTGGCCTTGCTGATGTTGTTGGGCCTGGCCATGTGGCTGGTGGCCATTTTGAGGCCTAGGCCTGCAAGCTTGCCTGGCCTTGTCTGCCAACAGGCCTGCTTTCATCCACTAGGACCAGAGCAGGTAGCCACAGCTTTATTAATCTACTGTTTTCTATGTGATCTGTTGAATTTAGACATCATTTAGGGCATGGATGGCATTGGATTGAGTTGAGGAAGTGTGTTTTTGGGGGTGGCCTTGCTGATGTTGTTGGGCCTGGCCATGTGGCTGGTGGCCATTTTGAAGCCTAGGCCTGCAAGCTTGCCTGGCCTTGTCTGCCAACAGGCCTGCTTTCATCCACTAGGACCAGAGCAGGTAGCCACAGCTTTATTAATCTACTGTTTTCTGTGTGCTCTGTTGAATTTAGACATCATTTAGGGCATGGATGGCATTGGATTGAGTTGGGGAAGTGTGTTTTTTGGGGTGGCCTTGCTGATGTTGTTGGGCCTGGCCATGTGGCTGGTGGCCATTTTGAGGCCTAGGCCTGCAAGCTTGCCTGGCCTTGTCTGCCAACAGGCCTGCTTTCATCCACTAGGACCAGAGCAGGTAGCCACAGCTTTATTAATCTACTGTTTTCTATGTGATCTGTTGAATTTAGACATCATTTAGGGCATGGATGGCATTGGATTGAGTTGAGGAAGTGTGTTTTTGGGGGTGGCCTTGCTGATGTTGTTGGGCCTGGCCATGTGGCTGGTGGCCATTTTGAGGCCTAGGCCTGCAAGCTTGCCTGGCCTTGTCTGCCAACAGGCCTGCTTTTTCATCCACTAGGATCAGAGCAGGTAGCCACAGCTTTATTGATCAAGTGTTTTCTATGTGATCTGTTGAATTTAGACATCATTTAGGGCATGGATGGCATTGGATTGAGTTGAGGAAGTGTGTTTTTGGCGGTGGCCTTGCTGATGTTGTTGGGCCTGGCCATGTGGCTGGTGGCCATTTTGAGGCCTAGGCCTGCAAGCTTGCCTGGCCTTGTCTGCCAACAGGCCTGCTTTTTCATCCACTAGGACCAGAGCAGGTAGCCACAGCTTTATTGATCAAGTGTTTTCTATGTGATCTGTTGAATTTAGACATCATTTAGGGCATGGATGGCATTGGATTGAGTTGGGGAAGTGTGTTTTTGGGGGTGGCCTTGCTGATGTTGTTGGGCCTGGCCATGTGGCTGGTGGCCATTTTGAGGCCTAGGCCTGCAAGCTTGCCTGGCCTTGTCTTCCAACAGGCCTGCTTTTTCATCCACTAGGATCAGAGCAGGTAGCCACAGCTTTATTGATCAAGTGTTTTCTATGTGATCTGTTGAATTTAGACATCATTTAGGGCATGGATGGCATTGGATTGAGTTGGGGAAGTGTGTTTTTGGGGTTGGCCTTGCTGATGTTGTTGGGCCTGGCCATGTGGCCATTTTGAGGCCTAGGCCTGCAAGCTTGCCTGGCCTTGTCTGCCAACAGGCCTGCTTTTTCATCCACTAGGATCAGAGCAGGTGGCCACAGCTTTATTGATCAAGTGTTTTCTATGTGATCTGTTAAATTTAGACATCATTTAGGGCATGGATGGCATTGGATTGAGTTGGGGAAGTGTGTTTTTGGGGGTGGCCTTGCTGATGTTGTTGGGCCTGGCCATGTGGCTGGTGGCCATTTTGAGGCCTAGGCCTGCAAGCTTGCCTGGCCTTGTCTGCCAACAGGCCTGCTTTTTCATCCACTAGGATCAGAGCAGGTAGCCACAGCTTTATTGATCAAGTGTTTTCTATGTGATCTGTTAAATTTAGACATCATTTAGGGCATGGATGGCATTGGATTGAGTTGGGGAAGTGTGTTTTTGGGGGTGGCCTTGCTGATGTTGTTGGGCCTGGCCATGTGGCTGGTGGCCATTTTGAGGCCTAGGCCTGCAAGCTTGCCTGGCCTTGTCTGCCAACAGGCCTGCTTTTTCATCCACTAGGATCAGAGCAGGTAGCCACAGCTTTATTGATCAAGTGTTTTCTATGTGATCTGTTAAATTTAGACATCATTTAGGGCATGGATGGCATTGGATTGAGTTGGGGAAGTGTGTTTTTGGGGGTGGCCTTGCTGATGTTGTTGGGCCTGGCCATGTGGCTGGTGGCCATTTTGAGGCCTAGGCCTGCAAGCTTGCCTGGCCTTGTCTGCCAACAGGCCTGCTTTTTCATCCACTAGGATCAGAGCAGGTAGCCACAGCTTTATTGATCAAGTGTTTTCTATGTGATCTGTTGAATTTAGACATCATTTAGGGCATGGATGGCATTGGATTGAGTTGGGGAAGTGTGTTTTTGGGGGTGGCCTTGCTGACGTTGTTGGGCCTGGCCATGTGGCTGGTGGCCATTTTGAGGCCTAGGCCTGCAAGCTTGCCTGGCCTTGTCTGCCAACAGGCCTGCTTTCATCCACTAGGACCAGAACAGGTAGCCACAGCTTTATTAATCTACTGTTTTCTATGTGATCTGTTGAATTTAGACATCATTTAGGGCATGGATGGCATTGGATTGAGTTGAGGAAGTGTGTTTTTGGGGGTGGCCTTGCTGATGTTGTTGGGCCTGGCCATGTGGCTGGTGGCCATTTTGAGGCCTAGGCCTGCAAGCTTGCCTGGCCTTGTCTGCCAACAGGCCTGCTTTTTCATCCACTAGGATCAGAGCAGGTAGCCACAGCTTTATTGATCAAGTGTTTTCTATGTGATCTGTTGAATTTAGACATCATTTAGGGCATGGATGGCATTGGATTGAGTTGGGGAAGTGTGTTTTTGGGGTTGGCCTTGCTGATGTTGTTGGGCCTGGCCATGTGGCTGGTGGCCATTTTGAGGCCTAGGCCTGCAAGCTTGCCTGGCCTTGTCTGCCAACAGGCCTGCTTTTTCATCCACTAGGATCAGAGCAGGTGGCCACAGCTTTATTGATCAAGTGTTCTATGTGATCTGTTAAATTTAGACATCATTTAGGGCATGGATGGCATTGGATTGAGTTGGGGAAGTGTGTTTTTGGGGGTGGCCTTGCTGATGTTGTTGGGCCTGGCCATGTGGCTGGTGGCCATTTTGAGGCCTAGGCCTGCAAGCTTGCCTGGCCTTGTCTGCCAACAGGCCTGCTTTTTCATCCACTAGGATCAGAGCAGGTAGCCACAGCTTTATTGATCAAGTGTTTTCTAGGTGATCTGTTGAATTTAGACATCATTTAGGGCATGGATGGCATTGGATTGAGTTGGGGAAGTGTGTTTTTGGGGGTGGCCTTGCTGATGTTGTTGGGCCTGGCCATGTGGCTGGTGGCCATTTTGAGGCCTAGGCCTGCAAGCTTGCCTGGCCTTGTCTGCCAACAGGCCTGCTTTTTCATCCACTAGGATCAGAGCAGGTAGCCACAGCTTTATTGATCAAGTGTTTTCTCTGTGATCTGTTGAATTTAGACATCATTTAGGGCATGGATGGCATTGGATTGAGTTGGGGAAGCTTGTTTTTGGGGGTGGCCTTGCTGATGTTGTTGGGCCTGGCCATGTGGCTGGTGGCCATTTTGAGGCCTAGGCCTGCAAGCTTGCCTGGCCTTGTCTGCCAACAGGCCTGCTTTCATCCACTAGGACCAGAGCAGGTAGCCACAGCTTTATTAATCTACTGTTTTCTATGTGATCTGTTGAATTTAGACATCATTTAGGGCATGGATGGCATTGGATTGAGTTGGGGAAGTGTGCTTTTTGGGGGGTGGCCTTGCTGATGTTGGTTGTCTTAAAGACAATCCATGCTTTTTTTATGTGTCTGGTCACTGGTGTGTTGGTGTGCAATGCATGCACCCTGCAGAGCTTTTTGGGGCCTGTGAATGTTCCTACATTTTGGTGCATTAAAAAGTCAGAGCAGTTTGCTTTAGCAGGCATCCTTTACCTGGCTTTTATAGGCCTTTTGTCAGCTCCTGGTGTTTCCCAGGCCCCCGGCTTCTTTGTGATTTGTGTGTGTCCATGTGGGTGGTGGCCTTTGTGGGTGTTTGGACTGTGAGTATTAGTGTCCTGCTTTTGCCATAGGCCTGCATGGTTTTCCTATTGGCTCTTTGGCTTACTGCTTCCATCCATCCACCCCCTTTGCCAGCAGCAGCTCCATGGATGCTGAGATGCTCAAATAATGCAATGGTCCACCCCACTTCCATTAGATTTTTATTTTGTTGTTTATTATTAACTTTCCTATCCTTCCTGAGAGTGTAGTGTGTGGCTGTACACAGTACTAGTAGTATAACATAGCTCTAGTTAAAAAAAATAGTCATAAATGGCAAGACTATCTTTTGTTTGCACTAGTACAGTACTAAGTAACTGAACCACAACAACAAATGCAACATTTCACTGATGTTCTTCTCCTGTCTTCTTTGCTTTTAGGTGCACAAAAGACAGAGTAGGAGGTGTCATCGGCATCACCTGGCTACCCGTTGTACTGCCAGCCAGACAGAAGTCCTGCTGCGCATCACGCCCACGTGTGACCAGAACTTGTTGTGCATCTGCCTCCTGCCTGACATCTGAAGAAGATGGCCCCAAAGAAAGGTACCAGGTCCAGTACCAAGAAAGTTGCCGGTGAGAAGAAGGAACAGAAAAAGGAAGTGCCATTAACCACGACTGGTGGTGTGCCGGCCAATGTTTTTTTTGGCACCAAAGCATTGTCCGGGAACCAAGCTGGGAGCAGCACAGCGGTCAAAACCCACCAACCTAGGCCCAAGGGCTTTAGTGTCGCAGAGGTAGCCAGTCTACTAACGAGCAGCAATGTTCAAGAAATGTCATTACCGCAAAGTAGTACACAATCAAGTTCAACGCAGGTGCAAACTCAGCAGATCAGTGTCAAGCCGCCGCAACCAGAACAGCAGCAGCCGCCGCAACCAGAACAGCAGCAGCCGCCGCAACCAGAACAGCAGCAGCCGCCGCAACCAGAACAGCAGCAGCCGCCGCAACCAGAACAGCAGCAGCCGCCGCAACAGCCCACCGTAGTAGTTGGTGCTCCTGACGTAGGGGCATTTCAGGAAATCGAGCTTCCTGCAGACAACGTGGAGCGAAGTCAAACCACTGTTTCAGAAGATCAATTGTCTTCCAGACCACCAGCAAGGAAAAGGAGGCTTAGTCCATCATCTTCTTCTTCATCAAGCCCCGCTTCTGATGATCGTGATGACACTTGGGTCCCACCAGCTCGGTCTGAGAGTGATGTACGCCACAAGACATTGCTTCTGAAAAGGAAGGTCCCAGAAAAACTTAGAGTTATGGAGGTAGATGTAGAAGAGGGGGGGTGATGATGTTGAAGAAGACGAGCCAGTCATCACGCACATTACTCCCGCCCCAAAGGGATTGGAGACCGACATTCTCACCCTATCCAGAAAGGCTGCTACTGAGCGGGATGTAGCACGGATCTCACCAACACAGGTTACACCACCACTACCTCCAGCTGCCATATTTTCAAAGGCCCGGCAGGGACCTACATCCAGCTCAACCATCTCAGTAGGTAGTGGTAGTAAAAGTCACAGTGTAGGTGGACAGGGTCACATATTTTCAAGCACCCCCTCAAGTTCATCTGGTGTTGAAAGTGGCACATCCAGCAGTGCCAGAAAGTTCTCCTCCCCAGTTTGGGACTTATTTTCTGTTAGCGCCAAGGAGGAGAACGTTGCGATATGCTCAATTTGTCGGCAAGGTGTTCGGCGTGGGAAGCTTGGTACAAACTATGGTACCGGAGGACAAGCCAGTCATCTAAAAATACACCACACTATCGTGTGGGGGAGGATCACCTACTTAGGTTAAAAGAAAGTAGAAAAACTCAACCCAGGAATCAGGGAGCGATATTATTGTGGTGGCAAGTGAAGAACAGGGAGGCATTTCTAGCCCTGTCCCCAGTACTGCAGTGGTAACGCCCACATCCTCCTCAGTAACATCAGAGTGGCACCGCAGTAAAAGTCATACTCAGAGTCAGGCTGAGACACCAAGGCGACCGGCGACTACCTCAATGAGACAATCTGTGTCGTTGAGCCTTAGTGGGTTAATGAAAACAGCACCACTAAGGAAAGTAAGCCAGCCTAGCATTGACAGCATGTTTAGGTTGGAGGGGCAGTTCCAACGCAACCACCCAACGGCACGATTGTACAATGCGAAGCTGGCTAAAATGTTAGCGCTGGACCTTCTTCCTTTTTCATTTGTGGAAGGGGTGGGTTTCCTTGAATTTGTGTCTGCCATCTGCCCTAAATGGAAGGTTCCCAGCCGGTCCTATTTTGCACTAATTGCTGTTCCGGCACTACATCATGATGTGCTGAAATTGGTTGGTCAAGGTTTGCAGCAGAGTGCTGTGCACAATATCCACCTGACAACAGACATGTGGAGCAGTTGCCAAGCCACAGATTACATGTGCATCACTGCACACTGGATCTCTTTTGTGGGGGTTAGAGATCAACTATCTGCACGAGGTGTTGTTGACACAGCTGCGATTTTTGAAGGTACTCGGAAACATGCAACTGTAGCCATGTTCGCCATGGAGAAATCTCATACGGCTGAAAACATTTTAGAAGAGTTTCGCACCAAGGTTTTGGAATGGCTGCGGCCCAGAGGGCTTGGTATTGGTTTTGTTGCCACAGACAATGGCAGTAATGTACTTAAGGCCATGGAACTTGGTTCCTATTTCAGGGTTCCATGTTTGGCACACTGCATAAACATTATAGTGCAAGACTTTCTGAAAAAAGAACCCATAGTCAGCAATTTACTGGCCATCTGCCGAAGAATATGCACTCATTTCAGCCATTCTTTTAAAGCTCGGAAGCAGCTGAGGATCATCCAACGTGAATGTAGGATGCCAGTCAAGGCACTCATCCAGGAGGTGGCAACACGTTGGAACTCAACGTATTACATGCTTGATCATCTGTATGAACAGCACAGGTCACTCCATGAATATGTCTGGTACAGAAGCAGTGATGCTAGTGTTAAAGGCATGACCCTTGACATGAAGCAATGGACCCTAATTAAATGCCTGACTGAGATGATGTCTCCTTTTGAGGTCTTCACACGTGAAGTCAGCAAGGAGGACTGTACAATGGGCCAAGCTATCCCATTGTTGCAAATGCTAGAGCATGAGCTGAATAATGTGTCTGAATCCTACAAAGGTGTAGAGGACAGAAGGCAAGCCCATGACTTGGTGGAGAGCTTATCCAGGCGCTTAACTGAAAATGTAAGGATACAAAATAAAATTTTGTCACAAAAACATTACATTTGTGCCACAATTCTGGATCCACGTGCAAAATTAGGACTAGTGAAGACATTCCTTGCTTTTTCCGACAATGATGTTGCCCGCTACAAAAGTTGTATAGCTGAAGCAGCCATTAAATTTGAAAAGGAAGGGCTGCTAATTAAAAGCCCGCCACATCAACCCACAACAAGTACTGATACTGAAGCAGGCCATGCAGAATCAAGTGCAACTTCGTCGGCTGAGGGGAGTGCGGTTGGCTCACAATCACAACACTCACCATCACCATCGACTACAGAAACAATAACTGGATCAAGGCTGAGTACAATCATTATCAGATTGGTATGTAAAGATGGGCTATTGTAAGCACAGGGCTGATGCACAGAAAAAACAGCACAAAAGCTTACCAGCAGCAACCCTGAACATTGAGCGGATGGTCCAGGCCTATCTGGACGACCCATCAGAGGTGTACGTTGATCAAAACCCAGTGCAGTATTGGTATAGGAAAAGGTCTGAATGGCCACAGCTCAGCAGGCTGGCGATAAGCTATCTGGCTTGCCCTGTCGCAAGTGTCTCTTCCGAACGTGTTTTCAGTGCTGCTGGTTCCATTGTAACCTTGAGAAGGACCAGTCTATCTCCAAAAACGTGGAGAGGTTAACAATGATCAAAATGAATCAGCACTTCATACCACCGAATTACACAATGCATGAATCAACAGAGGAAGATGAGGACAGCGGCTCAGGTGACGGAAGTATTGTGTTAGATGATTACCTACTACTGGAAGATCCCCCAGAGTTTGAGGACGAGCTATACTTCCCTGACAATTAGGCTCGCACTTACTGTCTTCCTCCCTTTTTTCCCCCTTTGTTTGTGTCTGTCGTTCCGGTTATAAACTTGTGAATCGCAACAAATGCATTATCACCGTCTTCTACTCTTCTAATTTAAGATACAAGTTTCAGGTGTCTGCCATTTGACACTACAGTCCTCAGAATCCAGCTCCTCCGCTCGATCATACTGAATCTCCTGCTCAATTCCATTTCCCTCATGAATGATGATTGGATGATGGTAACAACAAATTCAAACTTTCCTCGTCCTTCCAAAACAAGTGGACCATGAATCTGATGACTACTATAGCTATCCTCCTTCAGAGCCGAGAGAGACTGGCCATTAACTGAAAATAAGATGCAACAGGTAATGATTGATGCCATGCATTGCATTGGCCGCAGAATCGCAGACTGAATGATGTAGATTTTGTTGTGTATGTTGCGCATGAATTGATGTAATTGTGCACTGCCACTAATCAACTTTCTACAGAACACACTAATTTTCCCCTTCTTGCAAACAAGAAATGTGTACTTCTCCTGCATCTTGGTGATACATTGCTTTTAATTCAATACAGGAAGGGGACTCACTCAATCTGCGCAATGAGTATGATTGACACAACAGCACCGTCCATCATGATGATGGCGAAAGAGACGGCCCGTTAACTTAAGATGAGAAGGAACAGGTAATGAATGATGACAATTAATGGCATGCATTGGACACCTGACTCTGAGCTATTGGTCTTTGTGTTTGCGTTGTTTGTTTGTTGTGCACAAAGTGATGTCAAAGTGTACTAGTAGTAATCTATCTTTCTGTACACAATAAAGAATGACTCAAGTCAGTAATATTTATATTTCTACTCTGGTTGTGTCATAAAAATTATACTTATACTGCAGGCCGATCTTCAGTCAGTAAAAGTATCAGAGATGATGATGAAGTCAGGAGGAGGATGTTTCAGGAGTGGCATAAAACGGAAAAGCCTAAAGGTAAACACGTCAACAACAACCACAGCAGACCCAAATGTCTGTGTAGAAGTTGAATAGAGTGTAGCGGTGGGATGACTGCAGTGCATTGATTTTACTAACTTTAACTGTAAAATGCTATGTTTGGAATGGATAATGTGCTTTGCGTTTGTCCAACTCTTTGAGAGAAAAAAAAGGACTCTAAAGTGTTAACGTAGGATGTGCTAATGGTAAGCACTGTGGGCCTGATCTCTCCTGTTACTGTTGAAGGTCAATGCTGGAAACAGACTAGAGTAGAGATGATGCATATGCATACATGCCACCTCGGAAAGTGTTCTTGTTGCACTGCACCATCACTTGTGCATTTGTTTTCACTTTCTTTCTCAATATCCCCTTTCGTTTTCAATCTAAAATTACAGGCCGGGCCTTGGCCAAAACTGTGTAAAACATTACAATGCATATTAATTATCTTACCAATCAATCACCTTTTTTTTCCAGCCGGGCAGTGGCAAGTGGCGAGGCGACACACCCAAGATTGATGGACGAGAGGAGCAAGAGGAATGCCGAGATGCAAAAAACCAGTCCACATTTTTGACCAGGATAAGACAGTAACAGTATCCACTTTTAACTTCTTTTAAATAATTTGATTAATATCTTGTATACAATCTTTACAACAGTGTGTTCTTGGAGTTGTTATTATCAATCATCATTAGGTTTGCTCTGTGTTTACGATTCTTCACTACCAATATTTAAAATTTCTATTTGCTATCTGTTAAAGTATTAAGGCCGGAACAGAACAAGAAATAGAAGTGTATGTAATCCGGGTCTCATCATCATGCATGCATTGCCTTTTTCTCCCTTAACATATGGAATGGATATGGTAGTCTTCAATGATTGTCGTTTGTTTGTCTATGTATGCATACTGTTTTTCTATGTCAAACCTTTCCCAAAATCCCCCTTCCCATCCATTCAACAAACCCTAACCCTCTTCCCCCGGGCTGTGTGACTTATTGTCGAGGTGTAACTAAATTAAATGTACACCAATACTTAATCACACACTTGCTGGGGCGGATGTGGTGAAAGCAACACTACTTCAATTTCAATGCAGATCGATGATCTTCTTCTGCTTGCCCACCCATGAGTAGGATATTTCAGAGGTTATTTTATTTAACAAAGGAACATATACCTCAGCATGAATTGCCGGCATTGATTGGATTTGTTTGTTGTTATTCCTCATATACAGCACTAACTGTTAGACTGTAGGCATAGTCAAGTGACTCGAGTCGACAAAACTATAGTTTGTAACTCTGTCTAGTAGGCTATCCTCATAACCACCATTCAGTTTTTTGTCAAATATTTGAGCATATAATTGTTGCTCGGTAAATTCTGTAATGTACTTCATTCAACTACTCCTCTAACAGTCTCTCAAAGGCGATTGACTGTCTCCTTTTCTTTTTTTGGAAATGCTGCCACCCTGCCAGTGTATACTACTATACCACCACCACCCCAATCATGGCATGTATGAAAAAGGAAACCATCTTCACCATGCAGCCACTGCTGTGCCAGAGTTGGACATAAACATCAAGCACCGGTAAGAGAGAAGTTTGGGGGAGGCAGAATTAATAATGGACATGTTGTCAATGATTTCATTTTCACACACCACTCCAAAGAATGCATAGACTAGAGGACAGACTGAAAGTACTAGAAGGACCAGTCAATGAGTGAGGTGTGTCGCATCTATCTGTTTGTGTCTTATACAGTCAGCAAATTATTGAAATCAAACACAGGCTATGGGCGGCCATGCACCAGCAAGGAAACAGTGTGATGTAAAACAGTTACCCCACCTACAAAACATTAACAATATTGCATGTAACATAGAAAAATATATTTAATGTACCCTAACAAATAAACTAAACCCACAAAAGCTGACCCACCCACCTCCCTAACCCCAACCACTGTCCACAGTAGAAAAAAGTCTAACGCCAAACGAGTAAAGAACAATAACAGGAATTAAAAAAGGGGCAGTGACAGGGACTAACTGGTGGGGCGGGACTGGAGGAGGACACGCATCTGGCGCATCTCGTCCTCTAAATGGGCGACGCGGCGTCTAAGGCCGCGGCAGTTGCAGCCACAGTGGGGGGGCACCGGAGATGACACGGTGGCGGCGGGCAGCCGCCAGGCGGTGGCGCCGTACCGCTGGAGGGTGGTGGCTGGGGCCCGGGGCACTGGAGGAGGCTTCAATAGCTGCTGCAGTCTCCTCCTCCTCATCGGCTAGGACCACCAGCCGCCGGTATTCCTGCTGGATTGCCTCCAGCTTCCGGCGCCGTGCCTTGGCGGCCAACTCCTTCCGGTTGAGTTTCGGAGTTGCTGTGTATCAAAAAGAAAAAAACAAGACAATTGTAAAATATAGTCTTAATAAAACAGTAGGACAAGGTAATTATTTATACACATAGTGGCATGGTAGAGTAGCACTATAAAATAAAGCACAGTAGTACATGACATTTTAAATGTCGCCCGTCCTTCTTCCTTCCACCTGTCTTACACTTTTTAGTTGAACAGTGCACCAGGTGCTCTTCTCCATAAAACTTTCAAAGCGGAGTTGAAATCAGATAGATGAGGCCATTGGTTACTCAATACTCCGGCTCCTAGTCCTATACCAATTAAAGGGAATTCTAGTCTTCTAGTTCACTCTTCAAACGTCCCCAACAACTCACACTTACTTACGACATCGGATAGCGTGCAGACTTTGTCCGCCCGCCATCCGACTGCTAAAAAGGGTGGGGGTCCCGTGGGGACAATTAATTAGGATGATGCGCCCGGCACAGTGGCGGGCGCACCCTGTTTTTTTAAATTTAAATTCTGGTTAACTTTGCTGAAAGCAATGCTAAAATGTTGTGCTGCTTTTCCAAGCACAACATGATGGGCCCCGCACGGAGCCTGTCACGTTTTGCTTTGAAAGTCGGGGGGGTACCATAGCATCGGTAGGTACCCTCCATGGGGGCCCCCAAGCATACTCTGCAATGTGTGCATGCCTTTCCGTGGCGGACGGCAATGCCGCCACGCAAAGGCATTCCAAAATGCAGATTATATGGCTGGCGGTGTGGTGAGAGAGACACCACCGCCATATTGAACCCTTTTCCGCCAGGACATGTCTGAATATTTTCTACAGGGATGGCGGGAGGTTTGCCCCTGCGGTGACGGCAGTGAATTCCAGCCGGCCCGGCGGGGGCAATACGCCCACCATCCTAATGGGGCCCTAAGTCACAACTGTACAGTATACATATACATACAGTACACCCTTGCAGTGAGTGTGCTGTCAAGTTCAACAATAGTTAAAGATTATGAATCTAACTTACCACCTCCTGCCACTGGTGCTGCCACTCCCCCTACCGCTCCGTTGCTATCTGCAACTGCCGCATCCTCGCCCTCCGCTTCGCCTTCGCTGGCCCCAGCAATGGTGGTCGGTAGTGCGCCTAGAAAACATTACACATTTATTAGGCGTCATATACACCTCCCCCCTATTGATCAGTAGCAAGGTTGAAAAATGAGTTAATACTAACATACATCAATAGTACAAATCAGGTAGTAGTAGAGTAGACACTAATAGTTATATGATCATTGTAGCCTTTGCTTGATTAGCCCTAGCCATGCACATGTGACGTTACCTTTACCTTGCAGCTTCTTAAGACACCTTTGAGCCCACATGACCTGCCTCACACTGCTACTGTCTAGTCTACGCGCTGCGTCCAAGCGGTCAACAAACATTAACAAGCCACTTTTTTAGGAAGAACTGGTGTACTACTGTTACTGTTAGTCCATATTGCTTATCCATAGATGCTACACTTTTTGGCACGGCTAAGAAATGCTTGCAAGTTGCAATATACTAACGCACACCATTTCTTTTTTCGCATTACAGACGCAAGATTCCCTTCTACGAACCAGAGCTTCTGAACGATGCACCAACTACCAGTACTAGGTTCTTCTGAGGTGAGGGGTCCCTTCACTCACATCTTCATTTATAAATGTATATAAACTAAATTGCTATTGGATGGTGGTGCTGCCTTCCACCACTGTTCAGTTATCATGATTTAATTCCCAACTGTATAAGTGTAACAATGTATATTGTTTTAATGTTATTGATTTGCCGGTTGGTGCTGCTAAGAAAACAGTGTACAGACCTTCTCAAATTGAAATAAACATTTTAAATTTACATAGACTTCATGGTATTTGGTGTGGAGTGGACTAACTTACACGAGTGAGCAAATTAAAGTAAGGGTGTGCATGTGAATTGCTTCCACGACAGAGGTTGGGTGTGTTATGTTCTGGGTTGTCTACTTGTTGGGTATCTTGGGGGGAGGGTTCCGAGACCTAATAGGTATGACAAGACAGTACTATAGTCAAGCAGTGGAATTGTGGTGGGTGCGGAATTTCTGATTGAGGTGTGCAAGGAAGGTCCAACCTACCATCACCAACATCCTATTTTCTGGTGCAAATGTATGTGCAAGATCCCTACAACAGTGGTATGTCCTATAGGGTATCATATCAAAATATTAAGAAATCTGGTAGGGCTGTTGTTGCTGTGAATTTTCAAAGCCTCAACATTAATAAGAGTAAAAGTAGTACAAGACAACGACCCAACGGATTGTACCAGCTACTGGTGAATATGAGTTTTATATTACAACCTTTCACAAAGAGTGGCACTGCCCAACTGGGCAAGACTAGCTACTACAGTACAGACAGACTGATAGTATGTAGTAGTAGTAGTAGTAGTACTCAGTCATCATAGCAGAGGCAGGGATAAGATTTTTGAAACCGTACAGATCGAAGGATAATTGGTGGTAAAAAAATAGCATTTGGAAACACACTATAGTTCGGGAGAAATGGGGCAGTAAAAGTTATGGAATAAGAAATATTATTAAAAACAAGAAGACTAACTTGGGCCAGCAGAGGAGCCCTCAGCGGTGTCCTCCTGGTGGTGTTCCTGTCCCGCCGACTGCCCAGTCCCTGTTGGTCTGCCCCTGGGTGCTGATGGACAGGAAAGATATAAGAAAGAGACAAACATTGATGGATGGTGTCAAACAAATACAATATTTTTCAACAACGGTCAAAAAACACTTATGTAAACAACAATTGCAATAACTACATTGACCAATCTCATCTGGTCAACATGTAATATCAGGGGATTCGCAGTTCGACTACTTAAGTTACTATTTATCAACAGTAATCCAGTCTTCCATTCTGATTCCAGAAAACTAAGTTACAACTAAGCCTAAGTAGTAGTACGACGTACCACCCAACCTAGCCCACCTATTCCAGGCATGCCAATTGTACCTTAAGTATGCATTTCCACTGTATTCCTCAACAATGTGTATGGTCCAATCATGGAGGACACATGAACATGACTACATTTTTTGTATACACCAAATTTTGGTTTGATTGATGCTGATCTGCTACTGCTAAGTAACTGCTAAGCCTACCTCCACTCATTGAACAAACTAGAAAAGGTTCGAAAGACTGCCGTACTAGCAGCACGTCACGTAACTGAGTGAGGGGGGGGCATCACGCATACAACTAACCAATTAGAAGCTCATACAAAGTACCTAAACCTAAGTATCAATCCGCCCCTATCTATTAGTGACAGGACAAAGTAAGGAGTGGACGTGAGTCACTGTAGCATTACGTAACTTAGTTTCTCTAAAATAAACTCGTAAAGAATCACGCTAAGCAAGCGCAAACGCAAAGCTGCAAACAAGTAAGATTAGTAGTAGCGCAGAAGAGCACCTGTTTCATAATCACAGAAGACTTTTAAACGTTATTAACCTGGAATGTATTGTAAGCAGAAAAAATTCTAGCTGGTTGGAAGGAAAAAAAGATATTCGCAATATATAACATAGAGCAGAAGAACAGACACAAAGTTGTAATAATTAAATAGGTACTCACCAAGCCCCGGGACCTCCACTCCTAGCAGGTCCAGCAGGTCCGGCTCACGGTCCATGATGTCGGACCACCGGTGCGTCAGCTGTGCCTGGGTGCGCCGGACCCCAGAGATGCGCGACACTGCCCGGCGCACCTTCCCCCACCGCTGCCGACGCTCCCGGAGGCCGTACCCGGACCCAGGCCTGCCACCTGCTGCCAGGGTTGAGGGGAGGTGGCGCTGCACAAAGAAAATTAGTGCAGCCAACTCCGCCTCCCCAAATAAGGCCCGTGCCTGCACTCCTTGTGGGCGCCGCCTTCCGCAAGGAAGGCGGTCGCGGCTCTGGCTGCGCCGGCGAACAGCCCTACCCTTGGACATGGTTCTGGGGACGGGGCGGGAAAGAAAAGGTAAAATAAATAAAGGAGTAAAGGAAATAAATAGCAGGCAATAGAAAGAGAAAAAGTAGCTAAAAAACAAAAAAAAAGTAGACAAAAAACAAAAATATAGAAGCAGGAAAATAGTTAGAGAAATAATAAGTAATAAAGATCCAAAAAAAGTGGCTATAAACAAAGGATTGAAAAGATTTAGGGAGGATTGAAAATCAGGCCCCAGAACCATGCAATAGAGTGAAAAACAAGATGGCCGTGCCCATTGCGACCACGTGCGCAAGTTCGCGCAATATTTTCTCCCCGAGCAAGCAAAAAACAACGCGATCAAGTAAAAGCGGTCGCGAACAGGAAATATCGACCGCGAACAGGCGCGAACATGCATTGCGCGACCCGGAACAGGAAGTAAGCATCGCGAGAGGGCGGGACAAGTGAAAACAAGATGGCCGCGCCCGTGAGCAACCGCATGGGTAAGTTGGCGACCCGCGATCACGCAAAAAATACCGCGAACAGGCGGCAAAAAAACTTCCGCGTCTTCGCGATATTACCGGCGTGTTTGCGGAGATTTTCTGCATTTTCGCGATAATTTGCAAAAGTTAATTTCGCAAATTCCGCCCACCCCTAAACAAAACCATGGTGGCATTATATTTGGGCCTTCTGTCTGTCCTTGGGGAAGTAAAGTCACATCTGACATCTGTGACAAATGCTCGACATAGATTTCTACTCCTGACATTTAGATTAAATCTTATTCCGTGCATGCTGGCCTTCCCATCAGGGACATACTCAATTAATGAACTCTCAGTTTTTCCCTGTGATGGCATATCTATCCAATCTAATCTTCATTTGATATTTTTCTGTAAATGTTATTCTTGTTACCTGAAAATTTATATTCGCCCACTGTTTTTAAAATATAAATTTGCACAATGTTGCCCACCCTTATTTTTCCCTCAAAATGCTCCCAAACCCATATGTAAACTTCTGTGTTGCATCATATCTATATATGGTTTTATCAAAAAGAAGATTAATGAGTTCATAGATTATATTTTAATAGTACGTGGCACTGTTTAGCACTTCATAAGGCATGCTGTTTGTCCCGGTATTGCACTAAGCACTTTATGAGCTACTGAATGATTTCTCCATGTTTTCACTAATGTTCTGGATAATATTTTAACACAGTTCCTATCTGTTTTTCATTTTGTGTTTTTATTGAAATTTGATGGTGATGTATTATAATTTTGACATGTGAACAATGCATGTTATGTGCACTTTTATGATCTTCATGTTTAAGGTCGAACAAAGTCATATTGATTGAGCGATTGAGTGGCTGTGTGACTGTATTTATCCATGTGTGAATGGGTGTCTCAGTGCTTGTTTGGTTGTGTTAGTCGGTTTGTGAGTGGCTGTACGGGTGTATAAGTAGGTGTTTGAGTAGATGAATGGGTAAATGAGTGGCTGTGTGACTGGCTGTATGGGTGGTTGTGTAAGTGACTGTAAGGGTGAGCGAGTGGCTGTCTGAGTGGGTATTTGGTTAAGTGAGTTGGTAAGTGAGTGGCTGTGTTGTAGAGTGGATATCTATGTGAATGGATATATGGGTGAACAAGCAGATGTTTGAGTGCTTATATGAATATATGATAGGTATGTAAGTTGTTGTTTGGGTGTGTGAGTACTTGAATGGGTGAGTGGATGACTGTTGAGAGGCTATATGGGTGAGTGATCGGGTATGTGAGTGTCTGTATAGGTGAATAAATGAGTGTATGAGTAGCTGTATGACTGAGTCTGTGGCTATGTGAGTGACTTAGTATCTTGTTGTATGAGCAGCTGTATGGGAAAGTGTATGGTTATGTGAATGGCTGTATAAGTGCACGAGTGGCTGTGTGAGTGGCTCTATATATAATGAGTGGTTGTGTGAGTTCTTATATAAGTTTGTGAATGGGTATGTGAGTGGTTGTGTGGGTATGTGAGTGGGTATATGAGACATTGTATAAGGGTGTGAGTAGGTGTTTGAGTGCTTCTATCGATGACATCATCAGTAATGTCATTTAAGATGTCATTAGCGATGTCATCAGGGGTGCCACTGATCATGTAATGAGTGATGTAATATGTGAGGTCAAGAGCAGTGCATTGTGGGGCAAATGCTATAGTTAGGTCACATAAATATAACAGCTGAATTTCACTGGTTTTGTACGTGTGAAATCTGAGCCTAACTATAATGTCCTTGTAGCCTTTGTATTCCTCAGTGAAGTACTAAGGCTTTATTATTCTATTTCCTAACTATAACGCCCCTGTAACCTTTGGTTTTTTAAGTTAGTTTCCACGTTTTGTAATTTTGTTTTCCTAACTATGACGTCCCTTTCACCTTTTGTTTTTTAAGAAAAATTCTCAGTTTTAAAAAAAAATTCATTCCTAACTTTAACCTGAAACTTTTGAGAGTGAGTGTGTGAGTGAGGGCATGACTGTCTCAGTGAGTGTGTGAGTGAGTATGTGAGTGTACCAATGGGTGTGTGAGTGAGTGTCTATGTGGGTGGCTGCATAAGCATCTCGCTGGGTGTGTGAGTTGGTGCATATATCTGAGTATGTCTCAGAGTAGGTGTGTGAGCGTCTGAGTGGGTGATTGAGTGGGTGCATGAGCATGAGTATCTGATTGGGTATCGCAGTAGGCCTGTGAGTGTGAGTAAGAGTGGCTGAGTGGGTTTGTGAGTGCCTCCATGAGTATGTGAGTCAGTCTCTGTGAAAGAGTGTACAAGTCTCTGAGTCGGACTGCAAGTGAGTGAGTTAGTCTCTGAGTGGGTCAATGAGTGGGTCTGTGAGTGGCTGTGTGAGTGACTATATGTATCTTTGAGTGGGTGCATGAGTGTCTGAGTGAGTCTGTGAGTAGGTGTATATTTATAAGTGTGTATGTTAGTCATTGCATGAGTGTCTGTATGGGTGTGAGAGTGGATGTATGGGTCTGTGAGTAGGTGCATGAGTGTCTGAGTGAGTGTCTGATTGCATCTGTGAGTGGGTGTGTGAGTGGCTTTATGAGTGGGTGTGTCAGTGCTGGGGACACTGTTAAGCTCTGCATCATCCTGGCAAACGGCAGGAAGACATTTGCATACTACTAAGGCAGACGGGGCCAAACACGTGAAGTTTCCAAGTGATTTTCATATTGCATATTTGTAGTAATTTATAGGGAGAACCATGGCATCAGAACTCACCAGAGCAGGACAACAAAGAACCCACTCATCACAGTCACATACAGATTGCGCTCCAATAGATCAACTATGCAGTCTCCTCCGTAAAGGATTTCAGATCATTTTTCAATATGGAATTGCCGAGAAAACACACATACTTTTTCTACACCAAATCCAGGATTTAGGGTCAAATGTGTTTTACAGAAGTGGAGCTTGAATTGGGGCACCTGCTATGTTTATCTTTCTTGTTTAATTTCTGCGAATTGAGCTTTAGGGCCAAAACAGCCCTACAAAAAGTAATGGCGTGGGGGCCATGCGCCCCCTCCCTGGACTGAGTTTGGCCCTGGGGACCCCATCTCCTGGGTCCCAGCCACAATTCAATGGGGGGCCATGCAGAATGCTCCTGGGCTGATTCCAGCCCAGACCCCCATTTCCCGAGGCCCGGCCACAAACAAATGGGGGAGGTGAGCCACATGACTCCCTACCGTGGTCAATTTCAGCCCCGGAACCCCATCCCAGGGCCCAGCCAAATTTAAATGGGAGAGGTGTAAACCTATGTTCATCTTTGTTAGTGTCTCACATTGATGTTTCATTTCTGGGAATTGAGCTTTAGGGACAAAATGGCCCTCCAAAATCATAATGGGGAGGGAGGTCACGTGCCTCTCACCCTAGGCCAATTTCAGCCCTGGAGACGCCATCCCCAAAGCCTGGCCACAATTAAATGTGCTGAGCGGCCACACATGCCCCCTCTCCCCAGGCCAATTTCATCCCTGGGGCCCCAACCTCTGGGGCCTGGCCACAAACAAATAAGGGATGAGGTCCACTCCCCGGGGTTATTTTGGCCCCGGGGACCCCATCCTCTGGGGTGTGGCCATGTATCTCTGGGTGCCTTGGTCCCACCCAGGGCATCCATTGAGCAAAGGGACCACAGGGGAGCATTAAGGCCCGCGGTCTGAGCCGGCTCCTTGCCTCCTGTGGGAGCTGGCATTGCTCTCACACACAGGGAGCAGCTAAAGATGCAGCTCGCTGTGCGTGAGTGAGACCAATCATTTTATCTCTTTCCCTGCCTACATGTCTGAGAGCAGGAAAATGCATTAATCCTTCGCTTCCAGCAACTGGCAGCACTTTGACAACTCCCACTTGCTGGAAGTAGTGTGTTTGCTTTTGCCCGGTGGAAGCTGTGGGCTGGCGGTTCCCAGGGCCTTATATGGCTCCAGTAGAGGGCCACTCGGCCCTCATCAATCTCTGTGCATGGGCCGGCCCTGGGGAGGTCATAGTCCTCTAGGCCAAATATTGTACAGGAGGGGTGCTGTGATACCTCCTCGTACTTTAAAATCTTATTTTTACCCCAGGGAGGTGATAGTCCCCAGAGCCTGGGGGGGTTCATGTGGCCCCCCATACTTTTCCTAATCAATTGCCTCACAGAACTAGTGGTCCCTCCCTGGAACTTCTCGTAAGCTCGGGAGTGGGGTCCAAGCAGCCCTCTCCATTATTATCAAAGAGCCTCAGAAGCAGACATGGCTGTCACAGGTAAGGATGATGGGGTGGTGGAGCAGGGGCGGGCGGGTGGGGTGGGGGACTCGATAGATGACAGAATAGGAATAAATAAATAAAAAATCCTATTCTGACATCGGTTGACTTCCCCCACCCCACAACACCACTCCACCGCTGTTACCTGTTCTGGCTGCACCTGCTCAGAAGGGGGACTCAGTGTGCCCCCTCCTTTTTATAAAATGCCCCATGTGGCCTCTCTCACCAAGAGGCCATTTTCAAAATAAAAATGGGAGTCAAACAATTGTTTTTTTTATCTTTGAAGAAAATTCACAAAATGTTTGCAATTTCGTGACAACCTTTTTTTTAAAAAAAATGCTTTACTCACCTAGCGAAATTCATCTGGGACCCCAGAAACTAGGCTGGGGGGTAACTGTATTCCTACCCTGTCCCTTTTCGTTTTTTTGTGATTTTTGGGGGACTCGGCTCTGGGTTGAAGTGTTGGAAGCCAATCAGAGCTCTACAGATCTTTGCATGAGTTAGTCTTTATTCACAAATTGTTTGAGGTCATAGATATACAAATTTTATAAAATGCTCCTGGGACCTGCAGGCTTTTTTCTTACCATTAATTCACAATTTTGTGTCAAAACGTTTCATTAAAATGCGTTTTTGCCCTGGCAGAATCACCCCAGGAACAAAGCTAGGAGGTTAGGGTATTCCTACTTTGCCCCCTTTTCTTTTTTGCATGTTTTATTTTGGCTGACAACATTTCTTGGATGAAGTGCTAGCAGCCAATCAGAGCTATGTGGATCTCTGCATAAGCTTGAGGTTGTGGATATGCAAATTTGGATTTCCTTTAATATCTCGCAAACTACTGAATGGATTTATGCCAAATAACAAATAGTGTGATCTCCAGCACAAAATTGACCTTTCTGACAAATTTGGTGTAATTCTGTTCAATAGTTCGGGCTCCAGGCATGTCTAAAGAGTACATAGGAATTAACATGGGAAACACAATGTTTGGGACCCACCCTTTCATCTCAACCTCCACTTGAGTTATAGGCAAGTAAAAAAAATGTTTTACCAGTATATATATATATATATAATATATAAATATATATATATATTCACTGAAAAAACCATAGGTTTCAAACATGTTATAGTTAGGAATTAGCATATAAAAAACATTAGAAATTCACTGAAAAAACCATAGGTTTCAGGGCTGTTATAGTTAGCTGGACATTTCACTCGTACACAACCATTGAAATTCCTCCGTTATAGTTAGTTGTACTCACTATAACTCGCGCGCCCGCAATCCACTTCTGATGATGTCACATATTACATCATTCATGACATGGTCAGTGACATCACTGATGACATCACTGATGACATCTCAAATGACATCACTGATGACATCACTGATGACATCATCCAGTGAATGGGGTTTGGTTAGTTAGTTAAATATGTATGATATATATAGCAATCTGCATTGAACAATGAGTGGATATATAAATATAAATATCTGGATGGAGGATTTAGTAGCAGTGTGATTGACTGTTTACCTGACTATTTTATAGTGTCTCACTAAATATATTGGATAGTGACTAAACTGTGTGAATATCTGTATCACTGTGTCAGTTGTTGTGTAAACTGCTGTACCAGTTGGTTACTAGCTATGTGAAAGTCTATATTAGTTGTTGATTAGTTAACTGAGTATTTGTATGGGAGAGTAAATGTGTGTGTGTTTCTGTGGGGGGTGTGTGACTATCGAAAGATGTGTGAATAGTTGATTCAGTAGGTATATGAGGTTAAGACTACATGTTATAACAGTTGTTTGGGTGAGTGAATATCTTTATGGGTGTGCTGATGAGCAAATTTATCTCTTAATGGTACATGTCCAACAAACTAGAAAAATAAAAGGCAGTGTATGTGACAGTTGTTGTATATAAATAAGTATGCATCAGACTCAGTGATTGTATGAGTGACTGTATGGATAACTGTATACTTGTAATAGTGATTTTATAACACACTAAGTATGAGTTACTATCTATATGAATAAATGAAGTGGTGTTTGTATATGTGTGTAGCTGAGCAAATGTAAGTAGGATTCGTTGTTTGCATAAATGAGTAGGATGACTGCATAAGTGAATAGGATTTGTGCTGTGTGTAATGTCGATATAGGTGTATAAGTATATTTTATAGTGTTCTATTGATCATTGACAGCATGTATGAGTGAATCTATAGGTAAGTGATTAGATGTGTGTGTAGATCTAGGAATCACTGAGTGGGTTTTTAGAAACTTGTATTGGTGTGTCAATGGATTTAAATATGGTACTCTGTGAGTGATGAAAGGTTATACTAGTGTATGATGAGGTGTATGATTGTCACGTGGATGATGTTATCAGTGATGTCATCAGTGATGTCATTTGAGATGTCATCAGTGATATCATCAGTGATGTCACTGACCATGTCATGAATGATGTAATATGTGACATCATCAGCAGTGGATTGTGGGCGCGCGAGTTATAGTGAGTACAACTAAGTATAACGGAAGAATTTCAATGGTTTTGTAGGAGTGAAATGTCCAGCTAACTATAACAGCCCTGAAACCTATGTTTTTTTCAGTGAATTTCTAAGGTTTTTTATATGCTAATTCCTAACTATAACATGTTTGAAACCTATGGTTTTTTCAGTGAATTTCGAAGGTTTTTTAAATGACAATTTTGAAATGTAATAATAGTTATAAGTATTTTTTATACAGATTATTTACAGTTTTATAACTGTTTACTTTTAAGTATGTTATTTTTTACATTACATTATATATTTTTAATATACATGGAAATAACAATGTTTTTTAAACAGTTGAAACTGAAATATTGTTTTTTTTGCTGAATGTATAAGTGCAGAACTATAAGTGTGTTGGTTAGTTAGGATACTGCATGCATAGTGGATAGGGGTTTGAGGCAGTCCATGTGCTAATGCCTGGCTCGCTGCATGAGAACTTGGATACTGACTGAATGATTAGAGTACTGCAAGGAGAGTGCCTTGCATGTGAATTTATAAGTGTTAGAATTACTTTTCAGAATCAGTACTGGGCTGAAAGATGCAGCACTGAGGTCTCTCCTAATAACTGGTGAGTATTTCGGAATTTGAAGTGCGGCTGATTTTATATGAATATTTTAAAGTTCCAAAACTGCACACTTAGAAACATTTCCAAGTTAAACCAGTCAATGTTAGCCTATGGAAGGAAATTCAAGTTACTGGTAAGTACGGTCAGAATTACTTTTCACGATCAGTACTAGACTCAAAGATGCAGCACTGAGGTCTCTCCATGTTCACGGGAGTACTATTAAACAGGAACAGGGGTGGGAGCACACCACTTCAAATCCCAGCAAGGTTCGCCTCTGGCATTGTAGTAAATGCAGTTTCAGTTACTTGCTTGCTTCAAGACTGTTCGAGTGTTTCGCCACAGTTGGCGCAGATAGTGCTGATCTTTAGACACATGGTTCTGGTTCTTTAACCGTCATCAGTAGAGATTACAGTCTTTCAAATGTGGAGTTTGCTGAATAGGCTGCCAACATCTTTCTCAGATCAGGTACGTCTCACAGGCATGCAGGTGCTTCATGCACGAGCTCGTCAGCTCAATGACTCACGGGAATACTATTAACCCCTTCAGCGCTGCGGGAATTCCCCCGCGGTGCTGAAGGGTTCGAGCGCGGGCGGGCCCATGACGGAACGGTTCCGTCATGAGCACAGCGCAACCGATGCTCATGACGGAACCGTTCCGTCATGGGCATGGAAGGGGTTAAACAGGAACAGGGGTGGTAGCACACCGCTTCACCTCCCAGCAAGGTTCGCCCCTGGCATTGTGGTAAATGCAGTTTCGGTTACTAGCTTGCTTCAAGAGTGTTCGAGTGTTTCGCCACAGTTGGCGCAGATAGTGTTGATCTCTAGACACGTGTTTCTGATTCTTTAACCGTCATCAGTAGAGATTACAGTCTTTTGAAATCTGGGGTTTGCTGAGTAGGCTGCCAACATCTTTCTCAGGTCAGGTACCTCTCAAAGGCATACGGGTGCTTCATCCAACAGCTTGTCAGCTCAATGACATACGGGAGAACTATTAAACAGGAACAGGGGTGGGAGCACACCGCTTCACCTCCCAGCAAGGTTCGCTTCTGGCATTGTGGTAAATGCAGTTTTGGTTACTTGCTTGCTTCAAGACTGTTCGAGTGTTTCGCCACAGTTGGCGCAGAAAGTACTGATCTTTAGACACATGGTTCTGGTACTTTAACCGTCATCAGTAGAGATTACAGTCTTTCAAATGTGGAGTTTGCTGAATAGGCTGCCAAAATCTTTCTCAGGTCAGGTACCTCTCACAGGCATGCAGGTGCTTCATGCACGAGCTCGTCAGCTCAATGACTCACGGGAATACTATTAAACAGGAACAGGGGTGGTAGCACACCGCTTCACCTCCCTGCAAGGTTCGCCCCTGGCATTGTGGTAAATGCAGTTTCGGTTACTTGCTTGCTTCAAGAGTGTTCGAGTGTTTCGCCACAGTTGGCGCAGATAGTGTTGATCTCTAGACACTTGTTTCTGATTCTTTAACCGTCATCAGTAGAGATTACAGTCTTTGAAATTTGGGGTTTGCTGAGTAGTCTGCCAACATCTTTCTCAGGTCAGGTACCTCTCACAGGCATGCGGGTGCTTCATCCACCAGCTTGTCAGCTCAATGACTTACGGGAGAACTATTAAACAGGAACAGGGGTGGGAGCACACCGCTTCACCTTCCAGCAAGTTTCGCCTCTGGCATTGTGGTAAATGCAGTTTTGGTAACTTGCTTGCTTCAAGAGTGTTGGAGTGTTTCGCCACAGTTGGCGCAGATAGTGCTGATCTCTAGACACGTGTTTCTTGTTCTTTAACCATCATCAGTAGAGATTACAGTCTTTCAAATTTGGGGTTTGCTGAGTAGGCTGCCAACATCATTCTCAGGTCTGGTACCACTCACAGGCATGCAGGTGCTTCATTCACAAGCTCATCAGCTCAATGACTCACGGGATTACTATTAAACAGGAAAAGGGGTGGGAGCACACCGCTTCACCTCCAGCAAGGTTCGCCCCTGGCATTGTGGTAAATGCAGTTTGGGTTACTTACTTGCTTAATGAGTGTCTGAGTGTTTCGCCACAGTTGGTGCTGATACTGCTGATCTCTAGACACGTATTTCTGGTTCTTTAACCGTCATCAGTAGAGATTACAGTCTTTCAAATGTGGGGTTTGCTGAGTAGGCTGGCAACATCTTTCTCAGGTCAGGTACGTCTCACAGGCATGTGGGTGCTTCATCCACGAGCTCGTCAGCTCAATGACTCACTGGAAAACTATTAAACAGGAACAGGGGTAGGAGCACACTGCTTCACCTCCCAGCAAGGTTCACCCTGGCATTGTGGTAAATGCAGTTTCAGTTACTTGCTTGCTTCAAGAGTGTTCAAGTATTTCGCCACAGTTGGCGCAGATAGTGCTGATCTCTAGACACGTGTTTCTGGTTCTTTAACCGTCATCAGTAGAGATTACAGTCTTTGAAATCTGGGGTTTGCTGATTAGGCTACCAACATGTTTCTCAGGTCAGGTACCTCTCACAGGCATGGGGGTGCTTCATCCACCAGCTCGTCAGCTCAATGACTCACAGGAGAACTATTAAACAGGAACAGGGGTGGGAGCACACCGCTTCACCTCCCAGCAAGGTTCGCCTCTGCATTGTGGTAAATGCAGTTTCAGTTACTTGCTTGCTTCAAGAGTGTTCGAGTGTTTCGCAACAGTTGGCGCAGATAGTGCTGATCTCTAGTCACATGTTTCTGGTTCTTTAACCGTCATCATTAGAGATTACAGTCTTTCAAATGTGGGGCTTGCTGAGTAGGCTGCCAACATCTTTCTCAGGTCAGGTACCTCTCACAGGCATGCGGATGCTTCATCCACGAGCTCGTCAGCTCAATGACTCACAGGAGTACTAATGAATAGGAACAGGGGTGGGAGCACACCGTTTCACCTTCCAGCAACGTTCGCCCCTGACATTGTGGTAATTGCTGTTTCAGTTACTTGCTTGCTTCAAGAGTGTTCGAGTGTTTCGCCACAGTTGGAGCAGATAGTGCTGATCTTAAGACACTTGTTTCTGATTCTTTAACCGTCATCAGTAGAGATTACAGTCTTTGAAATTTGGGGTTTGCTGAGTAGGCTGCCAACATCTTTCTCAGGTCAGGTACCTCTCACAGCCATGCGGATGCTTCATCCACGAGCTCGTCAGCTCAATGACTCACAGAGTACTAATAAATAGGAACAGGGGTGGGAGCACACCGCTTCACCTTCCAGCAACGTTCGCCCCTGACATTGTGGTAATTGCTGTTTCAGTTACTTGCTTGCTTCAAGAGTGTTCGAGTGTTTCGCCACAGTTGGAGCAGATAGTGCTGATCTTAAGACACGTGTTTCTGGTTCTTTAACTGTCCTCAGTAGAGATTACAGTCTTTCAAATGTGGGGTTTGCTGAGTAGGCTGCCAACATCTTTCTCAGGTCAGGTACCTCTCACAGGCATGCGGGTGCTTCATCCACGAGCTCATCAGCTCAATGACTCATGGTAGTAATATTAAACAGGAACAGGGGTGGGAGCACACCGCTTCACCTCCCAGCAAGGTTCACCCCTGGCATTGCGGTAAACGCAGTTTCAGTTACTTGCTTGCTTCAAGAGTGTTCAAGTGTTTCGTCACAGTTGGCGCAGATAGTGCTGATCTCTAAACACATGTTTCTGGTTCTTTAACCGTCATCAGTAGAGATTACAGTCTTTCAAATGTGGGGTTTGCTGAGTAGGCTGCCAACATCTTTCTCAGGTCAGGTACCTCTCACAGGCATGCAGGTGCTTCATTCACAAGCTCATCAGCTCAATGACTCACGGGATTACTATTAAACAGGAAAAGGGGTGGGAGCACACCGCTTCACCTCCAGCAAGGTTCGCCCCTGGCATTGTGGTAAATGCAGTTTGGGTTACTTACTTGCTTAATGAGTGTCTGAGTGTTTGCTGAGTAGGCTGCCAACATCTTTCTCAGGTCAGGTACCTCACACAGGCATGCGGGTGCTTCATCCACCAGCTGGTCAGCTCAATGACTCATGGGAGTACTATTAAACAGGAACAGGGGTGGGAGCACACCGCTTCACCTCCCAGCAAGGTTCGCCCCTGGCATTGTGGTAAATGCAGTTTCAGTTACTTGCTTGCTTCAACAGTGTTCGAGTGTTTCGCCACAGTTGGCGCAGATAGTGCTGATCTCTAGACACGTGTTTCTGGTTCTTTAACCATCATCAGTAGAGATTACAGTCTTTCAAATGTGGGTTTTGCTGAGTAGGCTGCCAACATCTTTTTCAGGTCAGGTACCTCTCACAGGCATGCGGGTGCTTCATCCACAAGCTCATCAGCTCAATGAATCACGGGAGTACTACTAAACAGGAATATGGGTTGGGAGCACACCGCTTCACCTCCCAGCAAGGTTCGCCCCTGGCATTGTGGTAAATGCAGATTCAGTTACTTGCTTGCTTCAAGAGTGTTCGAGGATTTCGCCACAGTTGGCGCAGATAATGCTGATCTCTAGACACGTGGTTCTGGTTCTTTAACTGTCATAGGTAGAGATTAAAGTCTTTGAAATGTGGGGTTTGCTGAGAAGGCTGCCAACATCTTTCTCAGGTCAGGTACCTCTCACAGGCATGCGGGTGCTTCATCCACGAGCTCGTCAGCTCAATGACTCACGAGAGTACTATTAAACAGGAACAGAGGTTGGAGCACACCGCTTCACCTCCCAGCAAGGTTCACCCCTGGCATTATGTTAAATGCAGTTTTAGTTACTTGCTTGCTTCAAGTGTGTTCGATTGTTTCGCCACAGTTGGCGCAGATAATGCTGATCTCTAGACACGTGTTTCTGGTTCTTTAACCGTCATCAGTAGAGATTAAAGTCTTTGAAATCTGGGGTATGCTGAGTAGGCTGCCAACATCTTTCTCAGGTCAGGTACCTCTCACAGGCATGCGGGTGCTTCATCCATGAGCTCGTCAGCTCAATAACTCACGGGAGAACTATTAAACAGGAACAGGGGTGGGAGCACTCCGCTTCACCTCCCTGCAAGGTTCGCCCCTGGCATTGTGGTAAATGCAGTTTCGGTTACTTGCTTGCTTCAAGAGTGTTCGAGTGTTTAGCCACAGTTGGCGCAGATAGTGCTGGTCTCTAGACATGTGTTTCTGGTTCTTTAACCGTCATCAGTAGAGATTACACTCTTTCAAATGTGGGGTTTGCTGAGTAGGCTGCCAACATCTTTCTCAGGTCAGGTACCTCTCACAGGCATGCGGGTGCTTCATCCACGAGCTCGTCAGCTCAATGACTCATGGGAGTACTATTAAACAGGAACAGGGGTGGGAGCACACCGCTTCACCTCCCAGCAAGGTTCGCCCATGGCATTGTGGTAAATGCAGTTTCAGTTACTTGCTTGTTTCAAGAGTGTTCGAGTGTTTCGCCACCATTGGCGCAGATAGTGCTGATCTCTAGACACGTGTTTCTGGTTCTTTAACCGTCATCAGTAGAGATTACAGTCTTTCAAATGTGGGGTTTGCTGAGTAGGCTGCCAACACCTTTTTAAGGTCAGGTACCTCTCACAGGCATGCGGGTGCTTCATCCACGAGCTCGTCAGCTCAATGACTCAAGGGAGTACTACTAAACAGAAATAGGGGTTGGGAGCACACCGCTTCACCTCCCAGCAAGGTTCGCCCCTGGCATTGTGTTAAATGCAGTTTCAGTGACTTGCTTACTTCAAGAGTGTTCGAGTGTTTCACCACAGTTGGCGCAGATAGTGGTGATCTCTAGACACGTGTTTCTGGTACTTTAACCGTCATCAGTAGAGATTACAGTCTTTGAAATTTGGGGTTTGCTGAGTAGGCTTCCAACAGCTTTCTCAGATCTGGTACCTCTCACAGGCATGCGGGTGCTTCATCCACGAGCTCGTCAGCTCAATGACTCCGAGAGTACTATTAAACAGGAACAGGGGTTGGAGCACACCGCTTCACCTCCCAGCAAGGTTCACCCCTGGCATTATGTTAAATGCAGTTTTAGTTACTTGCTTGCTTCAAGTGTGTTTGATTGTTTCGCAACAGTTGGCGCAGATAATGCTGATCTCTAGACACGTGTTTCTGGTTCTTTAACCGTCATCAGTAGAAATTAAAGTCTTTGAAATCTGGGGTATGCTGAGTAGGCTGCCAACAACTTTCTCAGGTCAGGTACCTCTCACAGGCATGTGGGTGCTTCATCCACGAGCTCGTCAGCTCAATAACTCACGGGAGAACTATTAAACAGGAACAGGGGTGGGAGCACACCGCTTCACCTCCCTGCAACGTTCGCCCCTGGCATTGTGGTAAATGCAGTTTCGGTTACTTGCTTGCTTCAAGAGTGTTCGAGTGTTTAGCCACAGTTGGCGCAGATAGTGCTGGTCTCTAGACATGTGTTTCTGGTTCTTTAACCGTCATCAGTAGATATTACAGTCTTTGAAATGTGGGGTTTGCTGAGTAGGCTGCCAACATCTTTCTCAGGTCTGGTACCTCTCACAGGCATGCGGGTGCTTCATCCACAAGCTCGTCAGCTCAATGACTCATGAGAGAACTAATAAACAGGAACAGGGGTGGGAGCACACCGCTTCACCTCCCAGCAAGGTTTGCCCCTGGCATTGTGGTAAATGCAGTTTCAGTTACTTGCTTGCTTCAAGTGTGTTCGATTGTTTTGCAACAGTTGTCGCAGATAGTGCTGATCTCTAGGCGCGTGTTTCTGGTTCTTTAACCGTCATCAGTAGAGATTACAGTCTTTCAAATGTGGGGTTTGCTGAGGAGGCTGCCAACATCTTTTTCAGGTCAGGTACCTCTCACAGGCATGCGGGTACTTCATCCACAAGGTCGTCAGCTCAATGAATCACGGGAGTACTACTAAACAGGAATATGGGTTGGGAGCACACCGCTTCACCTCCCTGCAAGGTTCGCCCCTGGCATTGTGGTAAATGCAGATTCAGTTACTTGCTTGCTTCAAGAGTGTTCGAGGATTTAGCCACAGTTGGCGCAGATAGTGCTGATCTCTAGACACGTGGTTCTGGTTCTTTAACTGTCATAGGTAGAGATTAAAGTCTTTGAAATGTGGGATTTGCTGAGAAGGCTGCCAACATCTTTCTCTGGTCAGGTACCTCTCACAGACATGCGGGTGCTTCATCCACGAGCTCGTCAGCTCAATGACTCATGGGAGTACTATTAAACAGGAACCGGGTTGGGAGCACACCGCTTCACCTACCAGCAAGGTTCGCCCCTGGCATTGTGGTAAATGGAGTTTCAGTTACTTGCTTGCTTCAAGAGTGTTCAAGTGTTTCGTCACAGTTGGCGCAGATAGTGCTGATCTCTAGACACGTGTTTCTGGTTCTTTATCCGTCATCAGCAGAGATTACAGTCTTTCAAATCTGGTGTTTGCTGAGTAGGCTGCCAACATCTTTCTCAGGTCAGGTACCTCACACAGGCATGCGGGTGCTTCACCCACCAGCTGGTCAGCTCAATGACTCACGGAAGAACTATTAAACAGGAACAGGGGTGGGAGCACACCGCTTCACCTACCAGCAAGGTTCGTGCTTGGCATTGTGGTAAATGCAGTTTCGGTTACTTGCTTGCTTCAAGAGTGTTCGAGTGTTTCGCCACAGTTGGGGCAGATAGTGCTGATCTCTAGACACGTGTTTCTGGTTCTTTAACCATCATCGGTAGAGATTACAGTCTTTCAAATCTGGGGTTTGCTGAGTAGGCTGCCAACATCTTTCTCAGGTCAGGTACCTCTCACAGGCATGCGGGTGCTTCATCCACGAGCTCGTCAGCTCAATGACTCACTGGAGAACTATTAAACAGGACCAGGTGTGGTAGGACGCCGTTTCACCTCCCAGCAAGGTTCGCCCCTGGCATTGTGGTAAATGCAGTATCAGTTACTTGCTTGCTTCAAGAGTGTTCGAGTGTTTCGCCACAGTTGACGCAGATAGTGCTGATCTCTAGACACGTGGTTCTGGTTCTTTAACCATCATCAGTAGAGATGACAGTCTTTCAAATGTGGGTTTTGCTGAGTATGCTGCCAACATCTTTCTCAGATCAGGTACCTCTCACAGGCGTGCAGGTGCTTTATCCACGAGCTTGTCAGCTCAATGACTCACGGGAGTAGTATTAAACAGGAACAGGGGTGGGAGCACACGGCTTCACCTCTCAGCAAGGTTTGCACCCTGGCATTGTGGTAAATGCAGTTTCAGTTACTTGCTTGCTTTACGAGTGTTGGAGTGTATCGCCACAGTTGGCGCAGATAGTGCTGATCTCTAGACACGTGTTTCTGGTTCTTTAACCGTCATCAGTAGAGATTACAATTTTTCAAGTGTGGGGTTTGCTGAGTAGGCTGCCAACATCTTTCTCAGGTCAGGTACCTCTCACAGGCATGCGGGTGCTTCATCCACGAGCTCGTCAAATGACTCACGGGAGTACTATTAAACAGGAACAGGGGTGGGAGCACACGGCTTCACCGCCCAGCAAGGTTCGCCCATGGCATTGTGGTAAATGCAGTTTCAGTTACTTGCTTGCTTCATGAGTGTTCGGGTGTTTTGCCACAGTTGGCGCAGATAGTGCTGATCTCTAGACACATGGTTCTGGTTCTTTAACTGTCATAGGTAGAGATTACAGTCTTTCAAATGTGGGGTTTGCTGAGTAGGCTGCCAACATCTTTCTCAGGTCAGGTACCTCTCACAGGCATGCGGGTGCTTCATCCACGAGCTCGTCAGCTCAATGACTCAGTGGAGAACTATTAAACAGGAACAGGGGGTGGGAGCACACCGCTTCACCTCCCAGGAAGTTTCACCCCTGGCATTGTGGTAAATGCAGTTTCGTTTATTTGCTTGCTTCAAGAGTGTTCGAGTGTTTCGCCAAAGTTGGCGAAGATATTGCTGATCTCTAGACACGTGTTTCTGGTTCTTTAACCATCATCAGTAGAGATTACAGTCTTTTAAATTTGGGGTTAGCTGATTAGGCTGCCAACATCTTTCTCAGGTCAGGTACGTCTCACAGGCATGCGGGTGCTTCATCCACGAGCTCATCAGCTCAATGAATCACGGGAGTACTACTAAACAGGAATATGGGTTGGGAGCACACCGCTTCACCTCCCTGCAAGGTTCGCCCCTGGCATTGTGGTAAATGCAGATTCAGTTACTTGCTTGCTTCAAGAGTGTTCGAGGATTTAGCCACAGTTGGCGCAGATAGTGCTGATCTCTAGACACGTGGTTCTGGTTCTTTAACTGTCATAGGTAGAGATTAAAGTCTTTGAAATGTGGGGTTTGCTGAGAAGGCTGCCAACATCTTTCTCTGGTCAGGTACCTCTCACAGACATGCGGGTGCTTCATCCACGAGCTCGTCAGCTCAATGACTCATGGGAGTACTATTAAACAGGAACAGGGTTGGGAGCACACCGCTTCACCTACCAGCAAGGTTCGCCCCTGGCATTGTGGTAAATGGAGTTTCAGTTACTTGCTTGCTTCAAGAGTGTTCAAGTGTTTCGTCACAGTTGGCGCAGATAGTGCTGATCTCTAGACACGTGTTTCTGGTTCTTTATCCGTCATCAGCAGAGATTACAGTCTTTCAAATCTGGTGTTTGCTGAGTAGGCTGCCAACATCTTTCTCAGGTCAGGTACCTCACACAGGCATGCGGGTGCTTCATCCACCAGCTGGTCAGCTCAATGACTCACGGAAGAACTATTAAACAGGAACAGGGGTGGGAGCACACCGCTTCACCTACCAGCAAGGTTCGCGCTTGGCATTGTGGTAAATGCAGTTTCGGTTACTTGCTTGCTTCAAGAGTGTTCGAGTGTTTCGCCACAGTTGGGGCAGATAGTGCTGATCTCTAGACACGTGTTTCTGGTTCTTTAACCATCATCGGTAGAGATTACAGTCTTTCAAATCTGGGGTTTGCTGAGTAGGCTGCCAACATCTTTCTCAGGTCAGGTACCTCTCACAGACATGCGGGTGCTTCATCCACGAGCTCGTCAGCTCAATGACTCACTGGAGAACTATTAAACAGGAACAGGTGTGGTAGGACGCCGTTTCACCTCCCAGCAAGGTTCGCCCCTGGCATTGTGGTAAATGCAGTATCAGTTACTTGCTTGCTTCAAGAGTGTTCGAGTGTTTCGCCACAGTTGACGCAGATAGTGCTGATCTCTAGACACGTGGTTCTGGTTCTTTAACCATCATCAGTAGAGATGACAGTCTTTCAAATATGGGTTTTGCTGAGTATGCTGCCAACATCTTTCTCAGATCAGGTACCTCTCACAGGCATGCAGGTGCTTTATCCACGAGCTTGTCAGCTCAATGACTCACGGGAGTAGTATTAAACAGGAACAGGGGTGGGAGCACACGGCTTCACCTCTCAGCAAGGTTTGCACCCTGGCATTGTGGTAAATGCAGTTTCAGTTACTTGCTTGCTTTAAGAGTGTTGGAGTGTATCGCCACAGTTGGCGCAGATAGTGCTGATCTCTAGACACGTGTTTCTGGTTCTTTAACCGTCATCAGTAGAGATTACACTTTTTCAAGTGTGGGGTTTGCTGAGTAGGCTGCCAACATCTTTCTCAGGTCAGGTACCTCTCACAGGCATGCGGGTGCTTCATCCACGAGCTCGTCAAATGACTCACGGGAGTACTATTAAACAGGAACAGGGGTGGGAGCACCCGGCTTCACCTCCCAGCAAGGTTCGCCCATGGCATTGTGGTAAATGCAGTTTCAGTTACTTGCTTGCTTCATGAGTGTTCGGGTGTTTTGCCACAGTTGGCGCAGATAGTGCTGATCTCTAGACACATGGTTCTGGTTCTTTAACTGTCATAGGTAGAGATTACAGTCTTTCAAATGTGGGGTTTGCTGAGTAGGCTGCCAACATCTTTCTCAGGTCAGGTACCTCTCACAGGCATGCGGGTGCTTCATCCACGAGCTCGTCAGCTCAATGACTCAGTGGAGAACTATTAAACAGGAACAGGGGGTGGGAGCATACCGCTTCACCTCCCATTAAGGTTCACCCCTGGCATTGTGGTAAATGCAGTTTCGTTTATTTGCTTGCTTCAAGAGTGTTCGAGTGTTTCGCCAAAGTTGGCGAAGATATTGCTGATCTCTAGACACGTGTTTCTGGTTCTTTAACCATCATCAGTAGAGATTACAGTCTTTTAAATTTGGGGTTAGCTGATTAGGCTGCCAACATCTTCCTCAGGTCAGGTACGTCTCACAGGCATGCGGGTGCTTCATCCATGAGCTCGTCAGCTCAATGACTCACGGGAGTACTATTAAACAGGAACAGGGGTGGGAGCACACCGCTTCATCTACCAGCAAGGTTCGCCATTAGCATTGCGGTAAATGCAGTTTCAGTTACTTGCTTGCTTCAAGAGTGTTCGAGTGTTTTGCCACAGTTGGCGCAGATAGTGCTGATCTCTAGACACGTGGTTCTGGTTCTTTAACTGTCATAGGTAGAGATTACAGTCTTTCAAATGTGGGGTTTGCTGAGTAGGCTGCCAACATCTTTCTCAGGTCAGGTACCTCTCACAGGCATGCAGGTGCTTCATTCACAAGCTCATCAGCTCAATGACTCACGGGATTACTATTAAACAGGAAAAGGGGTGGGAGCACACCGCTTCACCTCCAGCAAGGTTCGCCCCTGGCATTGTGGTAAATGCAGTTTGGGTTACTTACTTGCTTAATGAGTGTCTGAGTGTTTGCTGAGTAGGCTGCCAACATCTTTCTCAGGTCAGGTACCTCACACAGGCATGCGGGTGCTTCATCCACCAGCTGGTCAGCTCAATGACTCATGGGAGTACTATTAAACAGGAACAGGGGTGGGAGCACACCGCTTCACCTCCCAGCAAGGTTCGCCCCTGGCATTGTGGTAAATGCAGTTTCAGTTACTTGCTTGCTTCAACAGTGTTCGAGTGTTTCGCCACAGTTGGCGCAGATAGTGCTGATCTCTAGACACGTGTTTCTGGTTCTTTAACCATCATCAGTAGAGATTACAGTCTTTCAAATGTGGGTTTTGCTGAGTAGGCTGCCAACATCTTTTTCAGGTCAGGTACCTCTCACAGGCATGCGGGTGCTTCATCCACAAGCTCATCAGCTCAATGAATCACGGGAGTACTACTAAACAGGAATATGGGTTGGGAGCACACCGCTTCACCTCCCAGCAAGGTTCGCCCCTGGCATTGTGGTAAATGCAGATTCAGTTACTTGCTTGCTTCAAGAGTGTTCGAGGATTTCGCCACAGTTGGCGCAGATAATGCTGATCTCTAGACACGTGGTTCTGGTTCTTTAACTGTCATAGGTAGAGATTAAAGTCTTTGAAATGTGGGGTTTGCTGAGAAGGCTGCCAACATCTTTCTCAGGTCAGGTACCTCTCACAGGCATGCGGGTGCTTCATCCACGAGCTCGTCAGCTCAATGACTCACGAGAGTACTATTAAACAGGAACAGGGGTTGGAGCACACCGCTTCACCTCCCAGCAAGGTTCACCCCTGGCATTATGTTAAATGCAGTTTTAGTTACTTGCTTGCTTCAAGTGTGTTCGATTGTTTCGCCACAGTTGGCGCAGATAATGCTGATCTCTAGACACGTGTTTCTGGTTCTTTAACCGTCATCAGTAGAGATTAAAGTCTTTGAAATCTGGGGTATGCTGAGTAGGCTGCCAACATCTTTCTCAGGTCAGGTACCTCTCACAGGCATGCGGGTGCTTCATCCATGAGCTCGTCAGCTCAATAACTCACGGGAGAACTATTAAACAGGAACAGGGGTGGGAGCACTCCGCTTCACCTCCCTGCAAGGTTCGCCCCTGGCATTGTGGTAAATGCAGTTTCGGTTACTTGCTTGCTTCAAGAGTGTTCGAGTGTTTAGCCACAGTTGGCGCAGATAGTGCTGGTCTCTAGACATGTGTTTCTGGTTCTTTAACCGTCATCAGTAGAGATTACACTCTTTCAAATGTGGGGTTTGCTGAGTAGGCTGCCAACATCTTTCTCAGGTCAGGTACCTCTCACAGGCATGCGGGTGCTTCATCCACGAGCTCGTCAGCTCAATGACTCAGTGGAGAACTATTAAACAGGAACAGGGGGTGGGAGCACACCGCTTCACCTCCCAGGAAGTTTCACCCCTGGCATTGTGGTAAATGCAGTTTCGTTTATTTGCTTGCTTCAAGAGTGTTCGAGTGTTTCGCCAAAGTTGGCGAAGATATTGCTGATCTCTAGACACGTGTTTCTGGTTCTTTAACCATCATCAGTAGAGATTACAGTCTTTTAAATTTGGGGTTAGCTGATTAGACTGCCAACATCTTTCTCAGGTCAGGTACGTCTCACAGGCATGCGGGTGCTTCATCCACGAGCTCATCAGCTCAATGAATCACGGGAGTACTACTAAACAGGAATATGGGTTGGGAGCACACCGCTTCACCTCCCTGCAAGGTTCGCCCCTGGCATTGTGGTAAATGCAGATTCAGTTACTTGCTTGCTTCAAGAGTGTTCGAGGATTTAGCCACAGTTGGCGCAGATAGTGCTGATCTCTAGACACGTGGTTCTGGTTCTTTAACTGTCATAGGTAGAGATTAAAGTCTTTGAAATGTGGGGTTTGCTGAGAAGGCTGCCAACATCTTTCTCTGGTCAGGTACCTCTCACAGACATGCGGGTGCTTCATCCACGAGCTCGTCAGCTCAATGACTCATGGGAGTACTATTAAACAGGAACAGGGTTGGGAGCACACCGCTTCACCTACCAGCAAGGTTCGCCCCTGGCATTGTGGTAAATGGAGTTTCAGTTACTTGCTTGCTTCAAGAGTGTTCAAGTGTTTCGTCACAGTTGGCGCAGATAGTGCTGATCTCTAGACACGTGTTTCTGGTTCTTTATCCGTCATCAGCAGAGATTACAGTCTTTCAAATCTGGTGTTTGCTGAGTAGGCTGCCAACATCTTTCTCAGGTCAGGTACCTCACACAGGCATGCGGGTGCTTCATCCACCAGCTGGTCAGCTCAATGACTCACGGAAGAACTATTAAACAGGAACAGGGGTGGGAGCACACCGCTTCACCTACCAGCAAGGTTCGCGCTTGGCATTGTGGTAAATGCAGTTTCGGTTACTTGCTTGCTTCAAGAGTGTTCGAGTGTTTCGCCACAGTTGGGGCAGATAGTGCTGATCTCTAGACACGTGTTTCTGGTTCTTTAACCATCATCGGTAGAGATTACAGTCTTTCAAATCTGGGGTTTGCTGAGTAGGCTGCCAACATCTTTCTCAGGTCAGGTACCTCTCACAGACATGCGGGTGCTTCATCCACGAGCTCGTCAGCTCAATGACTCACTGGAGAACTATTAAACAGGAACAGGTGTGGTAGGACGCCGTTTCACCTCCCAGCAAGGTTCGCCCCTGGCATTGTGGTAAATGCAGTATCAGTTACTTGCTTGCTTCAAGAGTGTTCGAGTGTTTCGCCACAGTTGACGCAGATAGTGCTGATCTCTAGACACGTGGTTCTGGTTCTTTAACCATCATCAGTAGAGATGACAGTCTTTCAAATGTGGGTTTTGCTGAGTATGCTGCCAACATCTTTCTCAGATCAGGTACCTCTCACAGGCATGCAGTTGCTTTATCCACGAGCTTGTCAGCTCAATGACTCATGGGAGTAGTATTAAACAGGAACAGGGGTGGGAGCACACGGCTTCACCTCTCAGCAAGGTTTGCACCCTGGCATTGTGGTAAATGCAGTTTCAGTTACTTGCTTGCTTTAAGAGTGTTGGAGTGTATCGCCACAGTTGGCGCAGATAGTGCTGATCTCTAGACACGTGTTTCTGGTTCTTTAACCGTCATCAGTAGAGATTACACTTTTTCAAGTGTGGGGTTTGCTGAGTAGGCTGCCAACATCTTTCTCAGGTCAGGTACCTCTCACAGGCATGCGGGTGCTTCATCCACGAGCTCGTCAAATGACTCACGGGAGTACTATTAAACAGGAACAGGGGTGGGAGCACCCGGCTTCACCTCCCAGCAAGGTTCGCCCATGGCATTGTGGTAAATGCAGTTTCAGTTACTTGCTTGCTTCATGAGTGTTCGGGTGTTTTGCCACAGTTGGCGCAGATAGTGCTGATCTCTAGACACATGGTTCTGGTTCTTTAACTGTCATAGGTAGAGATTACAGTCTTTCAAATGTGGGGTTTGCTGAGTAGGCTGCCAACATCTTTCTCAGGTCAGGTACCTCTCACAGGCATGCGGGTGCTTCATCCACGAGCTCGTCAGCTCAATGACTCAGTGGAGAACTATTAAACAGGAACAGGGGGTGGGAGCATACCGCTTCACCTCCCAGGAAGGTTCACCCCTGGCATTGTGGTAAATGCAGTTTCGTTTATTTGCTTGCTTCAAGAGTGTTCGAGTGTTTCGCCAAAGTTGGCGAAGATATTGCTGATCTCTAGACACGTGTTTCTGGTTCTTTAACCATCATCAGTAGAGATTACAGTCTTTTAAATTTGGGGTTAGCTGATTAGGCTGCCAACATCTTCCTCAGGTCAGGTACGTCTCACAGGCATGCGGGTGCTTCATCCATGAGCTCGTCAGCTCAATGACTCACGGGAGTACTATTAAACAGGAACAGGGGTGGGAGCACACCGCTTCATCTACCAGCAAGGTTCGCCATTAGCATTGCGGTAAATGCAGTTTCAGTTACTTGCTTGCTTCAAGAGTGTTCGAGTGTTTTGCCACAGTTGGCGCAGATAGTGCTGATCTCTAGACACGTGGTTCTGGTTCTTTAACTGTCATAGGTAGAGATTACAGTCTTTCAAATGTGGGGTTTGCTGAGTAGGCTGCCAACATCTTTCTCAGGTCAGGTACCTCTCACAGGCATGCAGGTGCTTCATTCACAAGCTCATCAGCTCAATGACTCACGGGATTACTATTAAACAGGAAAAGGGGTGGGAGCACACCGCTTCACCTCCAGCAAGGTTCGCCCCTGGCATTGTGGTAAATGCAGTTTGGGTTACTTACTTGCTTAATGAGTGTCTGAGTGTTTGCTGAGTAGGCTGCCAACATCTTTCTCAGGTCAGGTACCTCACACAGGCATGCGGGTGCTTCATCCACCAGCTGGTCAGCTCAATGACTCATGGGAGTACTATTAAACAGGAACAGGGGTGGGAGCACACCGCTTCACCTCCCAGCAAGGTTCGCCCCTGGCATTGTGGTAAATGCAGTTTCAGTTACTTGCTTGCTTCAACAGTGTTCGAGTGTTTCGCCACAGTTGGCGCAGATAGTGCTGATCTCTAGACACGTGTTTCTGGTTCTTTAACCATCATCAGTAGAGATTACAGTCTTTCAAATGTGGGTTTTGCTGAGTAGGCTGCCAACATCTTTTTCAGGTCAGGTACCTCTCACAGGCATGCGGGTGCTTCATCCACAAGCTCATCAGCTCAATGAATCACGGGAGTACTACTAAACAGGAATATGGGTTGGGAGCACACCGCTTCACCTCCCAGCAAGGTTCGCCCCTGGCATTGTGGTAAATGCAGATTCAGTTACTTGCTTGCTTCAAGAGTGTTCGAGGATTTCGCCACAGTTGGCGCAGATAATGCTGATCTCTAGACACGTGGTTCTGGTTCTTTAACTGTCATAGGTAGAGATTAAAGTCTTTGAAATGTGGGGTTTGCTGAGAAGGCTGCCAACATCTTTCTCAGGTCAGGTACCTCTCACAGGCATGCGGGTGCTTCATCCACGATCTCGTCAGCTCAATGACTCACGAGAGTACTATTAAACAGGAACAGGGGTTGGAGCACACCGCTTCACCTCCCAGCAAGGTTCACCCCTGGCATTATGTTAAATGCAGTTTTAGTTACTTGCTTGCTTCAAGTGTGTTTGATTGTTTCGCCACAGTTGGCGCAGATAATGCTGATCTCTAGACACGTGTTTCTGGTTCTTTAACCGTCATCAGTAGAGATTAAAGTCTTTGAAATCTGGGGTATGCTGAGTAGGCTGCCAACATCTTTCTCAGGTCAGGTACCTCTCACAGGCATGCGGGTGCTTCATCCATGAGCTCGTCAGCTCAATAACTCACGGGAGAACTATTAAACAGGAACAGGGGTGGGAGCACTCCGCATCACCTCCCTGCAAGGTTCGCCCCTGGCATTGTGGTAAATGCAGTTTCGGTTACTTGCTTGCTTCAAGAGTGTTCGAGTGTTTAGCCACAGTTGGCGCAGATAGTGCTGGTCTCTAGACATGTGTTTCTGGTTCTTTAACCGTCATCAGTAGAGATTACACTCTTTCAAATGTGGGGTTTGCTGAGTAGGCTGCCAACATCTTTCTCAGGTCAGGTACCTCTCACAGGCATGCGGGTGCTTCACCCACGAGCTCGTCAGCTCAATGACTCATGGGAGTACTATTAAACAGGAACAGGGGTGGGAGCACACCGCTTCACCTCCCAGCAAGGTTCGCCCATGGCATTGTGGTAAATGCAGTTTCAGTTACTTGCTTGTTTCAAGAGTGTTCGAGTGTTTCGCCACCATTGGCGCAGATAGTGCTGATCTCTAGACACGTGTTTCTGGTTCTTTAACCGTCATCAGTAGAGATTACAGTCTTTCAAATGTGGGGTTTGCTGAGAAGGCTGCCAACACCTTTTTAAGGTCAGGTACCTCTCACAGGCATGCGGGTGCTTTTCATCCACGAGCTCGTCAGCTCAATGACTCACGGGAGTACTACTAAACAGAAATAGGGGTTGGGAGCACACCGCTTCACCTCCCAGCAAGGTTCGCCCCTGGCATTGTGTTAAATGCAGTTTCAGTGACTTGCTTACTTCAAGAGTGTTCGAGTGTTTCACCACAGTTGGCGCAGATAGTGGTGATCTCTAGACACGTGTTTCTGGTACTTTAACCGTCATCAGTAGAGATTACAGTCTTTGAAATTTGGGGTTTGCTGAGTAGGCTTCCAACAGCTTTCTCAGATCTGGTACCTCTCACAGGCATGCGGGTGCTTCATCCACGAGCTCGTCAGCTCAATGACTCCGAGAGTACTATTAAACAGGAACAGGGGTTGGAGCACACCGCTTCACCTCCCAGCAAGGTTCACCCCTGGCATTATGTTAAATGCAGTTTTAGTTACTTGCTTGCTTCAAGTGTGTTCGATTGTTTCGCAACAGTTGGCGCAGATAATGCTGATCTCTAGACACGTGTTTCTGGTTCTTTAACCGTCATCAGTAGAAATTAAAGTCTTTGAAATCTGGGGTATGCTGAGTAGGCTGCCAACAACTTTCTCAGGTCAGGTACCTCTCACAGGCATGTGGGTGCTTCATCCACGAGCTCGTCAGCTCAATAACTCACGGGAGAACTATTAAACAGGAACAGGGGTGGGAGCACACCGCTTCACCTCCCTGCAACGTTCGCCCCTGGCATTGTGGTAAATGCAGTTTCGGTTACTTGCTTGCTTCAAGAGTGTTCGAGTGTTTAGCCACAGTTGGCGCAGATAGTGCTGGTCTCTAGACATGTGTTTCTGGTTCTTTAACCGTCATCAGTAGATATTACAGTCTTTGAAATGTGGGGTTTGCTGAGTAGGCTGCCAACATCTTTCTCAGGTCTGGTACCTCTCACAGGCATGCGGGTGCTTCATCCACAAGCTCGTCAGCTCAATGACTCATGAGAGAACTAATAAACAGGAACAGGGGTGGGAGCACACCGCTTCACCTCCCAGCAAGGTTTGCCCCTGGCATTGTGGTAAATGCAGTTTCAGTTACTTGCTTGCTTCAAGTGTGTTCGATTGTTTTGCAACAGTTGTCGCAGATAGTGCTGATCTCTAGGCGCGTGTTTCTGGTTCTTTAACCGTCATCAGTAGAGATTACAGTCTTTCAAATGTGGGGTTTGCTGAGGAGGCTGCCAACATCTTTTTCAGGTCAGGTACCTCTCACAGGCATGCGGGTACTTCATCCACAAGGTCGTCAGCTCAATGAATCACGGGAGTACTACTAAACAGGAATATGGGTTGGGAGCACACCGCTTCACCTCCCTGCAAGGTTCGCCCCTGGCATTGTGGTAAATGCAGATTCAGTTACTTGCTTGCTTCAAGAGTGTTCGAGGATTTAGCCACAGTTGGCGCAGATAGTGCTGATCTCTAGACACGTGGTTCTGGTTCTTTAACTGTCATAGGTAGAGATTAAAGTCTTTGAAATGTGGGATTTGCTGAGAAGGCTGCCAACATCTTTCTCTGGTCAGGTACCTCTCACAGACATGCGGGTGCTTCATTCACGAGCTCGTCAGCTCAATGACTCATGGGAGTACTATTAAACAGGAACCGGGTTGGGAGCACACCGCTTCACCTACCAGCAAGGTTCGCCCCTGGCATTGTGGTAAATGGAGTTTCAGTTACTTGCTTGCTTCAAGAGTGTTCAAGTGTTTCGTCACAGTTGGCGCAGATAGTGCTGATCTCTAGACACGTGTTTCTGGTTCTTTATCCGTCATCAGCAGAGATTACAGTCTTTCAAATCTGGTGTTTGCTGAGTAGGCTGCCAACATCTTTCTCAGGTCAGGTACCTCACACAGGCATGCGGGTGCTTCACCCACCAGCTGGTCAGCTCAATGACTCACGGAAGAACTATTAAACAGGAACAGGGGTGGGAGCACACCGCTTCACCTACCAGCAAGGTTCGTGCTTGGCATTGTGGTAAATGCAGTTTCGGTTACTTGCTTGCTTCAAGAGTGTTCGAGTGTTTCGCCACAGTTGGGGCAGATAGTGCTGATCTCTAGACACGTGTTTCTGGTTCTTTAACCATCATCGGTAGAGATTACAGTCTTTCAAATCTGGGGTTTGCTGAGTAGGCTGCCAACATCTTTCTCAGGTCAGGTACCTCTCACAGGCATGCGGGTGCTTCATCCACGAGCTCGTCAAATGACTCACGGGAGTACTATTAAACAGGAACAGGGGTGGGAGCACACGGCTTCACCGCCCAGCAAGGTTCGCCCATGGCATTGTGGTAAATGCAGTTTCAGTTACTTGCTTGCTTCATGAGTGTTCGGGTGTTTTGCCACAGTTGGCGCAGATAGTGCTGATCTCTAGACACATGGTTCTGGTTCTTTAACTGTCATAGGTAGAGATTACAGTCTTTCAAATGTGGGGTTTGCTGAGTAGGCTGCCAACATCTTTCTCAGGTCAGGTACCTCAATGACTCAGTGGAGAACTATTAAACAGGAACAGGGGGTGGGAGCACACCGCTTCACCTCCCAGGAAGTTTCACCCCTGGCATTGTGGTAAATGCAGTTTCGTTTATTTGCTTGCTTCAAGAGTGTTCGAGTGTTTCGCCAAAGTTGGCGAAGATATTGCTGATCTCTAGACACGTGTTTCTGGTTCTTTAACCATCATCAGTAGAGATTACAGTCTTTTAAATTTGGGGTTAGCTGATTAGGCTGCCAACATCTTTCTCAGGTCAGGTACGTCTCACAGGCATGCGGGTGCTTCATCCACGAGCTCATCAGCTCAATGAATCACGGGAGTACTACTAAACAGGAATATGGGTTGGGAGCACACCGCTTCACCTCCCTGCAAGGTTCGCCCCTGGCATTGTGGTAAATGCAGATTCAGTTACTTGCTTGCTTCAAGAGTGTTCGAGGATTTAGCCACAGTTGGCGCAGATAGTGCTGATCTCTAGACACGTGGTTCTGGTTCTTTAACTGTCATAGGTAGAGATTAAAGTCTTTGAAATGTGGGGTTTGCTGAGAAGGCTGCCAACATCTTTCTCTGGTCAGGTACCTCTCACAGACATGCGGGTGCTTCATCCACGAGCTCGTCAGCTCAATGACTCATGGGAGTACTATTAAACAGGAACAGGGTTTGGAGCACACCGCTTCACCTACCAGCAAGGTTCGCCCCTGGCATTGTGGTAAATGGAGTTTCAGTTACTTGCTTGCTTCAAGAGTGTTCAAGTGTTTCGTCACAGTTGGCGCAGATAGTGCTGATCTCTAGACACGTGTTTCTGGTTCTTTATCCGTCATCAGCAGAGATTACAGTCTTTCAAATCTGGTGTTTGCTGAGTAGGCTGCCAACATCTTTCTCAGGTCAGGTACCTCACACAGGCATGCGGGTGCTTCATCCACCAGCTGGTCAGCTCAATGACTCACGGAAGAACTATTAAACAGGAACAGGGGTGGGAGCACACCGCTTCACCTACCAACAAGGTTCGCGCTTGGCATTGTGGTAAATGCAGTTTCGGTTACTTGCTTGCTTCAAGAGTGTTCGAGTGTTTCGCCACAGTTGGGGCAGATAGTGCTGATCTCTAGACACGTGTTTCTGGTTCTTTAACCATCATCGGTAGAGATTACAGTCTTTCAAATCTGGGGTTTGCTGAGTAGGCTGCCAACATCTTTCTCAGGTCAGGTACCTCTCACAGACATGCGGGTGCTTCATCCACGAGCTCGTCAGCTCAATGACTCACTGGAGAACTATTAAACAGGAACAGGTGTGGTAGGACGCCGTTTCACCTCCCAGCAAGGTTCGCCCCTGGCATTGTGGTAAATGCAGTATCAGTTACTTGCTTGCTTCAAGAGTGTTCGAGTGTTTCGCCACAGTTGACGCAGATAGTGCTGATCTCTAGACACGTGGTTCTGGTTCTTTAACCATCATCAGTAGAGATGACAGTCTTTCAAATGTGGGTTTTGCTGAGTATGCTGCCAACATCTTTCTCAGATCAGGTACCTCTCACAGGCATGCAGGTGCTTTATCCACGAGCTTGTCAGCTCAATGACTCACGGGAGTAGTATTAAACAGGAACAGGGGTGGGAGCACACGGCTTCACCTCTCAGCAAGGTTTGCACCCTGGCATTGTGGTAAATGCAGTTTCAGTTACTTGCTTGCTTTAAGAGTGTTGGAGTGTATCGCCACAGTTGGCGCAGATAGTGCTGATCTCTAGACACGTGTTTCTGGTTCTTTAACCGTCATCAGTAGAGATTACAATTTTTCAAGTGTGGGGTTTGCTGAGTAGGCTGCCAACATCTTTCTCAGGTCAGGTACCTCTCACAGGCATGCAGGTGCTTCATCCACGAGCTCGTCAAATGACTCACGGGAGTACTATTAAACAGGAACAGGGGTGGGAGCACCCGGCTTCACCTCCCAGCAAGGTTCGCCCATGGCATTGTGGTAAATGCAGTTTCAGTTACTTGCTTGCTTCATGAGTGTTCGGGTGTTTTGCCACAGTTGGCGCAGATAGTGCTGATCTCTAGACACATGGTTCTGGTTCTTTAACTGTCATAGGTAGAGATTACAGTCTTTCAAATGTGGGGTTTGCTGAGTAGGCTGCCAACATCTTTCTCAGGTCAGGTACCTCTCACAGGCATGCGGGTGCTTCATCCACGAGCTCGTCAGCTCAATGACTCAGTGGAGAACTATTAAACAGGAACAGGGGGTGGGAGCATACCGCTTCACCTCCCAGGAAGGTTCACCCTTGGCATTGTGGTAAATGCAGTTTCGTTTATTTGCTTGCTTCAAGAGTGTTTGAGTGTTTCGCCAAAGTTGGCGAAGATATTGCTGATCTCTAGACACGTGTTTCTGGTTCTTTAACCATCATCAGTAGAGATTACAGTCTTTTAAATTTGGGGTTAGCTGATTAGGCTGCCAACATCTTCCTCAGGTCAGGTACGTCTCACAGGCATGCGGGTGCTTCATCCATGAGCTCGTCAGCTCAATGACTCACGGGAGTACTATTAAACAGGAACAGGGGTGGGAGCACACCGCTTCATCTACCAGCAAGGTTCGCCATTAGCATTGCGGTAAATGCAGTTTCAGTTACTTGCTTGCTTCAAGAGTGTTCAAGTGTTTTGCCACAGTTGGCGCAGATAGTGCTGATCTCTAGACACGTGGTTCTGGTTCTTTAACTGTCATAGGTAGAGATTACAGTCTTTCAAATGTGGGGTTTGCTGAGTAGGCTGCCAACATCTTTCTCAGGTCAGGTACCTCTCACAGGCATGCGGGTGCTTCATCCACCAGCTTGTCAGCTCAATGACCTACGAAAGTACAATTTAACAGGAACAGGGATGGGAGCACTCCGCTTCCCCTCCCAACAAGGTTCGCCCCTGGTATTGTGGTAAATGCAGTTTCAGTTACTTGCTTCTTTCAAGTGTGTTCGATTGTTTCGCCACAGTTGGCGCAGATAGTGCTGATCACTAGACACGTGTTTCTGGTTCTTTAACCATCAGCAGCAGAGATTACAGTCTTTGAAATCTGGGGTTTGCTGAGTAAGCTGCCAACATCTTTCTGAGGTCAGGTACCTCTCAAAGGCATGCGAATGCTTCATCCACCAGCTCGTCAGCTCAATGACTCATGGGAGTACTATTAAACAGGAACAGGGGTGGGAGCACACGGCTTCACCTCTCAGCAAGGTTTGCACCCTGGCATTGTGGTAAATGCAGTTTCAGTTACTTGCTTGCTTTAAGAGTGTTGGAGTGTATCGCCACAGTTGGCGCAGATAGTGCTGATCTCTAGACACGTGTTTCTGATTCTTTAACCGTCATCAGTAGAGATTACAATTTTTCAAGTGTGGGGTTTGCTGAGTAGGCTGCCAACATCTTTCTCAGATCAGGTACCTCTCACAGGAATGCGGGTGCGTCATCCACGAGCTCGTCCTCTCAATGACTCATAGGAGTACTATTAAACAGGAAAAGTGGTGGGAGTGCACCGCTTCACCTCCCATCAAGGTTCGCCCCTGGCATTGTGGTAAATGCAGTTTCAGATACTTGCTTGCTTCGAGACTGTTTGAGTGTTTCGCCACAGTTGGCGCAGATAGTGCTGATCTCTAGACACGTGTTTCTGGTTCTTTAACCGTCATCAGTAGAGATGACACCTTTCAAATGTGGAGTTTGCTGATTAGGCTGCGTACATCTTTCTCAGGTCAGGTACCTCTCACAGGCATGCGGGTGCTTCATCCACGAGCTTGTCAGGTCAATGACTCACAGGAGTACTATTAAACAGGAACAGGGGTGGGAGCACACCGCTTCACCCCCCAGCAAGTTTCGCACCCTGGCCTTGTGGTCAATGCAATTTCAGTTACTCGCTTGCTTAAGAGTAATCAAGTGTTTCGCCACAGTTGCCACAGATAGTGCAGATCTCTAGACACGTGTTTCTGGTTCATTAACTGTCATCAGTAGAGATTACAGTCTTTGAAATTTAGGGTTTGCTGAGTAGGCTGCCAACATCTTTCTCAGGTCAGGTACCTCTCACAGGCATGCGGGTGCTTCATCCATGAGCTCGTCAGCTCAATGACTCACTGGAGAACTATTAAACAGGAACAGGGGTGGGAGCACACTGCTTCACCTCCCAGGAAGGTTCGCCCCTGGCATTGTGGTGAATGCAGTTTCGTTACTTGCTTGCTTCAAGAGTATTCGAGTGTTTCGCCACAGTTGGCACAGATAGTGCTGATCTCTAGACACGTGTTTCTGGTTCTTTACCCATCATCAGTAGAGATTACAGTCTTTGAAATCTGGGGTTTGCTGAGTAAGCTGCCAACATCTTTCTGAGGTCAGGTACCTCTCAAAGGCATGCGGATGCTTCATCCACCAGCTCGTCAGCTCAATGACTCATGGGAGTACTATTAAACAGGAACAGGGGTGGGAGCACACCGCTTCCCCTCCCAGCAAGGTTCGCCTCTGGCACTTTGGTAAATGCAGTTTCAGTTACTTGCTTGCTTCAAGAGTGTTCAAGTGTTTCGCCACAGTTGGCGCTGATAGTGCTGATCTCTAGACATGTGGTTCTGGTTCTTTAACCGTCATCAGTAGAGATTACAGTCTTTCAAATGTGGAGTTTGCCGAGTAGGCTGCCAACATCTTTCTCATGTCTGGTACCTCTCACAGGCATGCGGGTGCTTTATCCACGAGCTTGTCAGCTCAATGACTCACAGAAGAACTATTAAACAGGAACATAGGTAGGAGGACGCCGCTTCACCTCCCAGCAAGGTTCGCCCCTGGCATTGTGTTAAAAGCAGTTTCAGTTACTTGCTTGCTTCAAGAGTGTTCAAGTGTTTCGCCACAGTTGGCGCTGATAGTGCTGATCTCTAGACATGTGGTTCTGGTTCTTTAACCGTCATCAGTAGAGATTACAGTCTTTCAAATGTGGGGTTTGCTGAGTATGCTGCCAACATCTTTCTCAGATCAGGTACCTCTCACAGGAATGCGGGTGCGTCATCCACGAGCTCGTCATCTCAATGACTCATAGGAGTACTATTAAACAGGAAAAGTGGTGGGAGTGCACCGCTTCACCTCCCATCAAGGTTCGCCCCTGGCATTGTGGTAAATGCAGTTTCAGATACTTGCTTGCTTCGAGACTGTTTGAGTGTTTAGCCACAGTTGGCGCAGATAGTGCTGATCTCTAGACACGTGTTTCTGGTTCTTTAACCGTCATCAGTAGAGATGACACTCTTTCAAATGTGGAGTTTGCTGAGTAGGCTGCGTACATCATTCTCAGGTCAGGTACTTCTCACAGGCATGCGGGTGCTTCATCCACGAGCTTGTCAGCTCAATGACTCACAGGAGTACTATTAAAGAGGAACAGGGGTGGGAGCTCACCGTTTCACCTTCCAGCAAGGTTCGCACCCTGGCATTGTGGTAAATGCAATTTCAGTTACTCGCTTGCTTAAGAGTGTTCGAGTGTTTCGCCACAGTTGGCGCAGATAGTGCAGATCTCTAGACACGTGTTTCTGGTTCATTAACCGTCATCAGTAGAGATTACAGTCTTTGAAATTTGGGGTTTGTTGAGTAGGCTGCCAACATCTTTCTCAGGTCAGGTACCTCTCACAGGCATGCGGGTGCTTCATCCATGAGCTCATCAGCTCAATGACTCACTGGAGAACTATTAAACAGGAACAGGGGTGGGAGCACACTGCTTCACCTCCCAGGAAGGTTTGCCCCTGGCATTGTGGTGAATGCAGTTTCGTTACTTGCTTGCTTCAAGAGTATTCGAGTGTTTCGCCACAGTTGGCACAGATAGTGCTGATCTCTAGACACGTGTTTCTGGTTCTTTACCCATCATTAGTAGAGATTACAGTCTTTGAAATCTGGGGTTTGCAGAGTAGGCTGCCAACATCTTTCTCAGGTCAGGTATCTCTCACAGGTATGCGGGTGCTTCATCCACCAGCTCATCAGCTCAATGACTCACGGGAGAACTATTAAAAAGGAACAGGGGTGGGAGCACACCGCTTCACCTCCCAGTAAGGTTCGCCCTTGGCATTGTGGTAAATGCAGTTTCGGTCACTTGCTTGCTTCAATAGTGTTCGAGTGTTTCGCCACAGTTGGCGCGGATAGTGCTGGTCTCTAGACACGTGTTTCTGGTTCTTTAACCGTCATCAGTAGAGATTACAGTCTTTCAAATTTGGGATTTGCTGAGTAGGCTGCCAACATCTTTCTCAGGTCTGGTACTTCTCACAGGCATGCAGGTGCTTTATCCACGAGCTTGTCAGCTCAATGACTCACTGGAGAACTATTAAACAGGAACAGGGGTGGGAGGATGCCGCTTCACCTCCCAGCAAGGTTCGCCCCCGGCATTGTGGTAAATGCAGTTTCAGTTTCTTACTTGCTTCAAGAGTGTTCGAGTGTTTCGCCACAGTTGACGCAGATAGTGCTGATCTCCAGACACGTGTTTCTGGTTCTTTACCCATCATCAGTAGAGATTACAGTCTTTCAAATGTGGGGTTTGCTGAGTATGCTGCCAACATCTTTCTCAGATCAGGTACCTCTCACAGGAATGCGGGTGCTTCATCCACGAGCTCGTCATCTCAATGACTCATAGGAGTACTATTAAATAGGAAAAGTGGTGGGAGCGCACCGCTTCACCTCCCATCAAGGTTCGCCCCTGGCATTGTGGTAAATGCAGTTTCAGTTACTTGCTTGCTTCGAGACTGTTTGAGTGTTTCGCCACAGTTGGCGCAGATAGTGCTGATCTCTAGACACGTGTTTCTGGTTCTTTAACCGTCATCAGTAGAGATGACACTCTTTCAAATGTGGAGTTTGCTGATTAGGCTGCGTACATCTTTCTCAGGTCAGGTACCTCTCACAGGCATGCGGGTGCTTCATCCACGAGCTTGTCAGCTCAATGACTCACAGGAGTACTATTAAACAGGAACAGGGGTGGGGGCACACCGCTTCACCTCCCAGCAAGGTTCGCACCCTGGCATTGTGGTAAATGCAATTTCAGTTACTCGCTTGCTTAAGAGCGTTCGAGTGTTTCGCCACAGATGGCCCAGATAGTGCAGATCTCTAGACACGTGTTTCTGGTTCATTAACCGTCATCAGTAGAGATTACAGTCTTTGAAATTTGGGGTTTGCTGAGTAGGCTGCCAACATCTTATCAGGTCAGGTACCTCTCACAAGCATGCAGGTGCTTCATCCATGAGCTCGTCAGCTCAATGACTCACTGGAGAACTATTAAACAGGATTAGGGGTGGGAGCACACCTCTTCACCTCCCATGAAGGTTCACCCCTGGCATTGTGGTAAATGCAGTTTCGGTTACTTGTTTGCTTCAAGAGTGTTCGAGTGTTTCGCCACAGTTGGCGCAGATAGTGCTGATCTCTAGACACGTGTTTCTGGTTCTTTAACCGTCATCAGTAGAGATTACAGTCTTTGAAATTTGGGGTTTGCTGATTAGGCTGCTAACACCTTTCTCAGCTCAGGTACCTCCCACAGGCATGCGGGTGCATCATCCACGAGCTCGTCAGCTCAATGAATCACAGGAGTACTATTAAACAGGAACAGGGGTGGAAGCACACCGCTTCACCTCCCAGCAAGGTTCGCCTCTGGCATTGTGGTAAATGCAGTTTCGGTTACTTGTTTGCTTCAAGAGTGTTCGAGTGTTTCGCCACAGTTGGCGCAGATAGTGCTGATCTCTAGACACGTGTTTCTGGTTCTTTAACCGTCATCAGTAGAAATTAAAGTCTTTGAAATCTGGGGTATGCTGAGTAGGCTGCCAACAACTTTCTCAGGTCAGGTACCTCTCACAGGCATGTGGGTGCTTCATCCACGAGCTCGTCAGCTCAATAACTCACGGGAGAACTATTAAACAGGAACAGGGGTGGGAGCACACCGCTTCACCTCCCTGCAACGTTCGCCCCTGGCATTGTGGTAAATGCAGTTTCGGTTACTTGCTTGCTTCAAGAGTGTTCGAGTGTTTAGCCACAGTTGGCGCAGATAGTGCTGGTCTCTAGACATGTGTTTCTGGTTCTTTAACCGTCATCAGTAGATATTACAGTCTTTGAAATGTGGGGTTTGCTGAGTAGGCTGCCAACATCTTTCTCAGGTCTGGTACCTCTCACAGGCATGCGGGTGCTTCATCCACAAGCTCGTCAGCTCAATGACTCATGAGAGAACTAATAAACAGGAACAGGGGTGGGAGCACACCGCTTCACCTCCCAGCAAGGTTTGCCCCTGGCATTGTGGTAAATGCAGTTTCAGTTACTTGCTTGCTTCAAGTGTGTTCGATTGTTTTGCAACAGTTGTCGCAGATAGTGCTGATCTCTAGGCGCGTGTTTCTGGTTCTTTAACCGTCATCAGTAGAGATTACAGTCTTTCAAATGTGGGGTTTGCTGAGGAGGCTGCCAACATCTTTTTCAGGTCAGGTACCTCTCACAGGCATGCGGGTACTTCATCCACAAGGTCGTCAGCTCAATGAATCACGGGAGTACTACTAAACAGGAATATGGGTTGGGAGCACACCGCTTCACCTCCCTGCAAGGTTCGCCCCTGGCATTGTGGTAAATGCAGATTCAGTTACTTGCTTGCTTCAAGAGTGTTCGAGGATTTAGCCACAGTTGGCGCAGATAGTGCTGATCTCTAGACACGTGGTTCTGGTTCTTTAACTGTCATAGGTAGAGATTAAAGTCTTTGAAATGTGGGGTTTGCTGAGAAGGCTGCCAACATCTTTCTCTGGTCAGGTACCTCTCACAGACATGCGGGTGCTTCATCCACGAGCTCGTCAGCTCAATGACTCATGGGAGTACTATTAAACAGGAACCGGGTTGGGAGCACACCGCTTCACCTACCAGCAAGGTTCGCCCCTGGCATTGTGGTAAATGGAGTTTCAGTTACTTGCTTGTTTCAAGAGTGTTCAAGTGTTTCGTCACAGTTGGCGCAGATAGTGCTGATCGCTAGACATGTGTATCTGGTTCTTTATCCGTCATCAGCAGAGATTACAGTCTTTGAAATTTGGGGTTTGCTGATTAGGCTGCTAACACCTTTCTCAGCTCAGGTACCTCCCACAGGCATGCGGGTGCATCATCCACGAGCTCGTCAGCTCAATGAATCACAGGAGTACTATTAAACAGGAACAGGGGTGGAAGCACACCGCTTCACCTCCCAGCAAGGTTCGCCTCTGGCATTGTGGTAAATGCAGTTTCGGTTACTTGTTTGCTTCAAGAGTGTTCGAGTGTTTCGCCACAGTTGGCGCAGATAGTGCTGATCTCTAGACACGTGTTTCTGGTTCTTTAACCGTCATCAGTAGAAATTAAAGTCTTTGAAATCTGGGGTATGCTGAGTAGGCTGCCAACAACTTTCTCAGGTCAGGTACCTCTCACAGGCATGTGGGTGCTTCATCCACGAGCTCGTCAGCTCAATAACTCACGGGAGAACTATTAAACAGGAACAGGGGTGGGAGCACACCGCTTCACCTCCCTGCAACGTTCGCCCCTGGCATTGTGGTAAATGCAGTTTCGGTTACTTGCTTGCTTCAAGAGTGTTCGAGTGTTTAGCCACAGTTGGCGCAGATAGTGCTGGTCTCTAGACATGTGTTTCTGGTTCTTTAACCGTCATCAGTAGATATTACAGTCTTTGAAATGTGGGGTTTGCTGAGTAGGCTGCCAACATCTTTCTCAGGTCTGGTACCTCTCACAGGCATGCGGGTGCTTCATCCACAAGCCCGTCAGCTCAATGACTCATGAGAGAACTAATAAACAGGAACAGGGGTGGGAGCACACCGCTTCACCTCCCAGCAAGGTTTGCCCCTGGCATTGTGGTAAATGCAGTTTCAGTTACTTGCTTGCTTCAAGTGTGTTCGATTGTTTTGCAACAGTTGTCGCAGATAGTGCTGATCTCTAGGCGCGTGTTTCTGGTTCTTTAACCGTCATCAGTAGAGATTACAGTCTTTCAAATGTGGGGTTTGCTGAGGAGGCTGCCAACATCTTTTTCAGGTCAGGTACCTCTCACAGGCATGCGGGTACTTCATCCACAAGGTCGTCAGCTCAATGAATCACGGGAGTACTACTAAACAGGAATATGGGTTGGGAGCACACCGCTTCACCTCCCTGCAAGGTTCGCCCCTGGCATTGTGGTAAATGCAGATTCAGTTACTTGCTTACTTCAAGAGTGTTCGAGGATTTAGCCACAGTTGGCGCAGATAGTGCTGATCTCTAGACACGTGGTTCTGGTTCTTTAACTGTCATAGGTAGAGATTAAAGTCTTTGAAATGTGGGGTTTGCTGAGAAGGCTGCCAACATCTTTCTCTGGTCAGGTACCTCTCACAGACATGCGGGTGCTTCATCCACGAGCTCGTCAGCTCAATGACTCATGGGAGTACTATTAAACAGGAACCGGGTTGGGAGCACACCGCTTCACCTACCAGCAAGGTTCGCCCCTGGCATTGTGGTAAATGGAGTTTCAGTTACTTGCTTGCTTCAAGAGTGTTCAAGTGTTTCGTCACATTTGGCGCAGATAGTGCTGATCGCTAGACATGTGTTTCTGGTTCTTTATCCGTCATCAGCAGAGATTACAGTCTTTCAAATCTGGTGTTTGCTGAGTAGGCTGCCAACATCTTTCTCAGGTCAGGTACCTCACACAGGCATGCGGGTGCTTCACCCACCAGCTGGTCAGCTCAATGACTCACGGAAGAACTATTAAACAGGAACAGGGGTGGGAGCACACCGCTTCACCTACCAGCAAGGTTCGTGCTTGGCATTGTGGTAAATGCAGTTTCGGTTACTTGCTTGCTTCAAGAGTGTTCGAGTGTTTCGCCACAGTTGGGGCAGATAGTGCTGATCTCTAGACACGTGTTTCTGGTTCTTTAACCATCATCGGTAGAGATTACAGTCTTTCAAATCTGGGGTTTGCTGAGTAGGCTGCCAACATCTTTCTCAGGTCAGGTACCTCTCACAGGCATGCGGGTGCTTCATCCACGAGCTCGTCAGCTCAATGACTCACTGGAGAACTATTAAACAGGACCAGGTGTGGTAGGACGCCGTTTCACCTCCCAGCAAGGTTCGCCCCTGGCATTGTGGTAAATGCAGTATCAGTTACTTGCTTGCTTCAAGAGTGTTCGAGTGTTTCGCCACAGTTGACGCAGATAGTGCTGATCTCTAGACACGTGGTTCTGGTTCTTTAACCATCATCAGTAGAGATGACAGTCTTTCAAATGTGGGTTTTGCTGAGTATGCTGCCAACATCTTTCTCAGATCAGGTACCTCTCACAGGCATGCAGGTGCTTTATCCACGAGCTTGTCAGCTCAATGACTCACGGGAGTAGTATTAAACAGGAACAGGGGTGGGAGCACACGGCTTCACCTCTCAGCAAGGTTTGCACCCTGGCATTGTGGTAAATGCAGTTTCAGTTACTTGCTTGCTTTAAGAGTGTTGGAGTGTATCGCCACAGTTGGCGCAGATAGTGCTGATCTCTAGACACGTGTTTCTGGTTCTTTAACCGTCATCAGTAGAGATTACAATTTTTCAAGTGTGGGGTTTGCTGAGTAGGCTGCCAACATCTTTCTCAGGTCAGGTACCTCTCACAGGCATGCGGGTGCTTCATCCACGAGCTCGTCAAATGACTCACGGGAGTACTATTAAACAGGAACAGGGGTGGGAGCACCCGGCTTCACCTCCCAGCAAGGTTCGCCCATGGCATTGTGGTAAATGCAGTTTCAGTTACTTGCTTGCTTCATGAGTGTTCGGGTGTTTTGCCACAGTTGGCGCAGATAGTGCTGATCTCTAGACACATGGTTCTGGTTCTTTAACTGTCATAGGTAGAGATTACAGTCTTTCAAATGTGGGGTTTGCTGAGTAGGCTGCCAACATCTTTCTCAGGTCAGGTACCTCTCACAGGCATGCGGGTGCTTCATCCACGAGCTCGTCAGCTCAATGACTCAGTGGAGAACTATTAAACAGGAACAGGGGGCGGGAGCACACCGCTTCACCTCCCAGGAAGTTTCACCCCTGGCATTGTGGTAAATGCAGTTTCGTTTATTTGCTTGCTTCAAGAGCGTTCGAGTGTTTCGCCAAAGTTGGCGAAGATATTGCTGATCTCTAGACACGTGTTTCTGGTTCTTTAACCATCATCAGTAGAGATTACAGTCTTTTAAATTTGGGGTTAGCTGATTAGGCTGCCAACATCTTTCTCAGGTCAGGTACGTCTCACAGGCATGCGGGTGCTTCATCCACGAGCTCATCAGCTCAATGAATCACGGGAGTACTACTAAACAGGAATATGGGTTGGGAGCACACCGCTTCACCTCCCTGCAAGGTTCGCCCCTGGCATTGTGGTAAATGCAGATTCAGTTACTTGCTTGCTTCAAGAGTGTTCGAGGATTTAGCCACAGTTGGCGCAGATAGTGCTGATCTCTAGACACGTGGTTCTGGTTCTTTAACTGTCATAGGTAGAGATTAAAGTCTTTGAAATGTGGGGTTTGCTGAGAAGGCTGCCAACATCTTTCTCTGGTCAGGTACCTCTCACAGACATGCGGGTGCTTCATCCACGAGCTCGTCAGCTCAATGACTCATGGGAGTACTATTAAACAGGAACAGGGTTGGGAGCACACCGCTTCACCTACCAGTAAGGTTCGCCCCTGGCATTGTTGTAAATGGAGTTTCAGTTACTTGCTTGCTTCAAGAGTGTTCAAGTGTTTCGTCACAGTTTGCGCAGATAGTGCTGATCTCTAGACACGTGTTTCTGGTTCTTTATCAGTCATCAGCAGAGATTACAGTCTTTCAAATCTGGTGTTTGCTGAGTAGGCTGCCAACATCTTTCTCAGGTCAGGTACCTCACACAGGCATGCGGGTGCTTCATCCACCAGCTGGTCAGCTCAATGACTCACGGAAGAACTATTAAACAGGAACAGGGGTGGGAGCACACCGCTTCACCTACCAGCAAGGTTCGCGCTTGGCATTGTGGTAAATGCAGTTTCGGTTACTTGCTTGCTTCAAGAGTGTTCGAGTGTTTCGCCACAGTTGGGGCAGATAGTGCTGATCTCTAGACACGTGTTTCTGGTTCTTTAACCATCATCGGTAGAGATTACAGTCTTTCAAATCTGGGGTTTGCTGAGTAGGCTGCCAACATCTTTCTCAGGTCAGGTACCTCTCACAGACATGCGGGTGCTTCATCCACGAGCTCGTCAGCTCAATGACTCACTGGAGAACTATTAAACAGGAACAGGTGTGGTAGGACGCCGTTTCACCTCCCAGCAAGGTTCGCCCCTGGCATTGTGGTAAATGCAGTATCAGTTACTTGCTTGCTTCAAGAGTGTTCGAGTGTTTCTCCACAGTTGACGCAGATAGTGCTGATCTCTAGACACGTGGTTCTGGTTCTTTAACCATCATCAGTAGAGATGACAGTCTTTCAAATGTGGGTTTTGCTGAGTATGCTGCCAACATCTTTCTCAGATCAGGTACCTCTCACAGGCATGCAGGTGCTTTATCCACGAGCTTGTCAGCTCAATGACTCACGGGAGTAGTATTAAACAGGAACAGGGGTGGGAGCACATGGCTTCACCTCTCAGCAAGGTTTGCACCCTGGCATTGTGGTAAATGCAGTTTCAGTTACTTGCTTGCTTTAAGAGTGTTGGAGTGTATCGCCACAGTTGGCGCAGATAGTGCTGATCTCTAGACACGTGTTTCTGGTTCTTTAACCGTCATCAGTAGAGATTACAATTTTTCAAGTGTGGGGTTTGCTGAGTAGGCTGCCAACATCTTTCTCAGGTCAGGTACCTCTCACAGGCATGCGGGTGCTTCATCCACGAGCTCGTCAAATGACTCACGGGAGTACTATTAAACAGGAACAGGGGTGGGAGCACCCGGCTTCACCTCCCAGCAAGGTTCGCCCATGGCATTGTGGTAAATGCAGTTTCAGTTACTTGCTTGCTTCATGAGTGTTCGGGTGTTTTGCCACAGTTGGCGCAGATAGTGCTGATCTCTAGACACATGGTTCTGGTTCTTTAACTGTCATAGGTAGAGATTACAGTCTTTCAAATGTGGGGTTTGCTGAGTAGGCTGCCAACATCTTTCTCAGGTCAGGTACGTCTCACAGGCATGCGGGTGCTTCATCCACGAGCTCGTCAGCTCAATGACTCAGTGGAGAACTGTTAAACAGGAACAGGGGGTGGGAGCACACCGCTTCACCTCCCAGGAAGGTTCACCCCTGGCATTGTGGTAAATGCAGTTTCGTTTATTTGCTTGCTTCAAGAGTGTTCGAGTGTTTCGCCAAAGTTGGCGAAGATATTGCTGATCTCTAGACACGTGTTTCTGGTTCTTTAACCATCATCAGTAGAGATTACAGTCTTTTAAATTTGGGGTTAGCTGATTAGGCTGCCAACATCTTTCTCAGGTCAGGTACGTCTCACAGGCATGCGGGTGCTTCATCCATGAGCTCGTCAGCTCAATGACTCACGGGAGTACTATTAAACAGGAACAGGGGTGGGAGCACACCGCTTCATCTACCAGCAAGGTTCGCCCCTAGCATTGCGGTAAATGCAGTTTCAGTTACTTGCTTGCTTCAAGAGTGTTCGAGTGTTTTGCCACAGTTGGCGCAGATAGTGCTGATCTCTAGACACGTGGTTCTGGTTCTTTAACTGTCATAGGTAGAGATTACAGTCTTTCAAATGTGGGGTTTGCTGAGTAGGCTGCCAACATCTTTCTCAGGTCAGGTACCTCTCACAGGCATGCGGGTGCTTCATCCACCAGCTTGTCAGCTCAATGACCTACGAAAGTACAATTTAACAGGAACAGGGATGGGAGCACTCCGCTTCCCCTCCCAACAAGGTTCGCCCCTGGTATTGTGGTAAATGCAGTTTCAGTTACTTGCTTCTTTCAAGTGTGTTCGATTGTTTCGCCACAGTTGGCGCAGATAGTGCTGATCACTAGACACGTGTTTCTGGTTCTTTAACCATCAGCAGCAGAGATTACAGTCTTTGAAATCTGGGGTTTGCTGAGTAAGCTGCACACATCTTTCTGAGGTCAGGTACCTCTCAAAGGCATGCGAATGCTTCATCCACCAGCTCGTCAGCTCAATGACTCATGGGAGTACTATTAAACAGGAACAGGGGTGGGAGCACACGGCTTCACCTCTCAGCAAGGTTTGCACCCTGGCATTGTGGTAAATGCAGTTTCAGTTACTTGCTTGCTTTAAGAGTGTTGGAGTGTATCGCCACAGTTGGCGCAGATAGTGCTGATCTCTAGACACGTGTTTCTGATTCTTTAACCGTCATCAGTAGAGATTACAATTTTTCAAGTGTGGGGTTTGCTGAGTAGGCTGCCAACATCTTTCTCAGATCAGGTACCTCTCACAGGAATGCGGGTGCGTCATCCACGAGCTCGTCCTCTCAATGACTCATAGGAGTACTATTAAACAGGAAAAGTGGTGGGAGTGCACCGCTTCACCTCCCATCAAGGTTCGCCCCTGGCATTGTGGTAAATGCAGTTTCAGTTACTTGCTTGCTTCGAGACTGTTTGAGCGTTTCGCCACAGTTGGCGCAGATAGTGCTGATCTCTAGACACGTGTTTCTGGTTCTTTAACCGTCATCAGTAGAGATGACACCTTTCAAATGTGGAGTTTGCTGATTAGGCTGCGTACATCTTTCTCAGGTCAGGTACCTCTCACAGGCATGCGAGTGCTTCATCCACGAGCTTGTCAGGTCAATGACTCACAGGAGTACTATTAAACAGGAACAGGGGTGGGAGCACACCGCTTCACCTCCCAGCAAGTTTCGCACCCTGGCCTTGTGGTCAATGCAATTTCAGTTACTCGCTTGCTTAAGAGTAATCGAGTGTTTCGCCACAGTTGCCACAGATAGTGCAGATCTCTAGACACGTGTTTCTGGTTCATTACCTGTCATCAGTAGAGATTACAGTCTTTGAAATTTAGGGTTTGCTGAGTAGGCTGCCAACATCTTTCTCAGGTCAGGTACCTCTCACAGGCATGCGGGTGCTTCATCCATGAGCTCGTCAGCTCAATGACTCACTGGAGAACTATTAAACAGGAACAGGGGTGGGAGCACACTGCTTCACCTCCCAGGAAGGTTCGCCCCTGGCATTGTGGTGAATGCAGTTTCGTTACTTGCTTGCTTCAAGAGTATTCGAGTGTTTCGCCACAGTTGGCACAGATAGTGCTGATCTCTAGACACGTGTTTCTGGTTCTTTACCCATCATCAGTAGAGATTACAGTCTTTGAAATCTGGGGTTTGCTGAGTAAGCTGCCAACATCTTTCTGAGGTCAGGTACCTCTCAAAGGCATGCGGATGCTTCATCCACCAGCTCGTCAGCTCAATGACTCATGGGAGTACTATTAAACAGGAACAGGGGTGGGAGCACACCGCTTCCCCTCCCAGCAAGGTTCGCCTCCGGCACTTTGGTAAATGCAGTTTCAGTTACTTGCTTGCTTCAAGAGTGTTCAAGTGTTTCGCCACAGTTGGCGCTGATAGTGCTGATCTCTAGACATGTGGTTCTGGTTCTTTAACCGTTATCAGTAGAGATTACAGTCTTTCAAATGTGGAGTTTGCCGAGTAGGCTGCCAACATCTTTCTCATGTCTGGTACCTCTCACAGGCATGCGGGTGCTTTATCCACGAGCTTGTCAGCTCAATGACTCACAGAAGAACTATTAAACAGGAACATAGGTAGGAGGACGCCGCTTCACCTCCCAGCAAGGTTCGCCCCTGGCATTGTGTTAAAAGCAGTTTCAGTTTCTTGCTTGCTGCAAGAGTGTTCGAGTTTTTCGCCACAGTTGACGCAGATAGTGCTGATCTCTAGACAAGTGGTTCTGGTTCTTTAACCGTCATCAGTAGAGATTACAGTCTTTCAAATTTTGGGTTTGCTGAGTATGCTGCCAACATCTTTCTCAGATCAGGTACCTCTCACAGGAATGCGGGTGCGTCATCCACGAGCTCGTCATCTCAATGACTCATAGGAGTACTATTAAACAGGAAAAGTGGTGGGAGTGCACCGCTTCACCTCCCATCAAGGTTCGCCCCTGGCATTGTGGTAAATGCAGTTTCAGATACTTGCTTGCTTCGAGACTGTTTGAGTGTTTCGCCACAGTTGGCGCAGATAGTGCTGATCTCTAGACACGTGTTTCTGGTTCTTTAACCGTCATCAGTAGAGATGACACTCTTTCAAATGTGGAGTTTGCTGATTAGGCTGCGTACATCATTCTCAGGTCAGGTACCTCTCACAGGCATGCGGGTGCTTCATCCACGAGCTTGTCAGCTCAATGACTCACAGGAGTACTATTAAAGAGGAACAGGGGTGGGAGCTCACCGTTTCACCTCCCAGCAAGGTTCGCACCCTGGCATTGTGGTAAATGCAATTTCAGTTACTCGCTTGCTTAAGAGTGTTCGAGTGTTTCGCCACAGTTGGCGCAGATAGTGCAGATCTCTAGACACGTGTTTCTGGTTCATTAACCGTCATCAGTAGAGATTACAGTCTTTGAAATTTGGGGTTTGTTGAGTAGGCTGCCAACATCTTTCTCAGGTCAGGTACCTCTCACAGGCATGCGGGTGCTTCATCCATGAGCTCATCAGCTCAATGACTCACTGGAGAACTATTAAACAGGAACAGGGGTGGGAGCACACTGCTTCACCTCCCAGGAAGGTTTGCCCCTGGCATTGTGGTGAATGCAGTTTCGTTACTTGCTTGCTTCAAGAGTATTCGAGTGTTTCGCCACAGTTGGCACAGATAGTGCTGATCTCTAGACACGTGTTTCTGGTTCTTTACCCATCATTAGTAGAGATTACAGTCTTTGAAATCTGGGGTTTGCAGAGTAGGCTGCCAACATCTTTCTCAGGTCAGGTATCTCTCACAGGTATGCGGGTGCTTCATCCACCAGCTCATCAGCTCAATGACTCACGGGAGAACTATTAAAAAGGAACAGGGGTGGGAGCACACCGCTTCACCTCCCAGTAAGGTTCGCCCTTGGCATTGTGGTAAATGCAGTTTCGGTCACTTGCTTGCTTCAATAGTGTTCGAGTGTTTCGCCACAGTTGGCGCGGATAGTGCTGGTCTCTAGACACGTGTTTCTGGTTCTTTAACCGTCATCAGTAGAGATTACAGTCTTTCAAATTTGGGATTTGCTGAGTAGGCTGCCAACATCTTTCTCAGGTCTGGTACTTCTCACAGGCATGCAGGTGCTTTATCCACGAGCTTGTCAGCTCAATGACTCACTGGAGAACTATTAAACAGGAACAGGGGTGGGAGGATGCCGCTTCACCTCCCAGCAAGGTTCGCCCCCGGCATTGTGGTAAATGCAGTTTCAGTTTCTTACTTGCTTCAAGAGTGTTCGAGTGTTTCGCCACAGTTGACGCAGATAGTGCTGATCTCCAGACACGTGTTTCTGGTTCTTTACCCATCATCAGTAGAGATTACAGTCTTTCAAATGTGGGGTTTGCTGAGTATGCTGCCAACATCTTTCTCAGATCAGGTACCTCTCACAGGAATGCGGGTGCTTCATCCACGAGCTCGTCATCTCAATGACTCATAGGAGTACTATTAAATAGGAAAAGTGGTGGGAGCGCACCGCTTCACCTCCCATCAAGGTTCGCCCCTGGCATTGTGGTAAATGCAGTTTCAGTTACTTGCTTGCTTCGAGACTGTTTGAGTGTTTCGCCACAGTTGGCGCAGATAGTGCTGATCTCTAGACACGTGTTTCTGGTTCTTTAACCGTCATCAGTAGAGATGACACTCTTTCAAATGTGGAGTTTGCTGATTAGGCTGCGTACATCTTTCTCAGGTCAGGTACCTCTCACAGGCATGCGGGTGCTTCATCCACGAGCTTGTCAGCTCAATGACTCACAGGAGTACTATTAAACAGGAACAGGGGTGGGGGCACACCGCTTCACCTCCCAGCAAGGTTCGCACCCTGGCATTGTGGTAAATGCAATTTCAGTTACTCGCTTGCTTAAGAGTGTTCGAGTGTTTCGCCACAGTTGGCGCAGATAGTGCAGATCTCTAGACACGTTTTTCTGGTTCATTAACCGTCATCAGTAGAGATTACAGTCTTTGAAATTTGGGGTTTGCTGAGTAGGCTGCCAACATCTTATCAGGTCAGGTACCTCTCACAAGCATGCGGGTGCTTCATCCATGAGCTCGTCAGCTCAATGACTCACTGGAGAACTATTAAACAGGATTAGGGGTGGGAGCACACCTCTTCACCTCCCATGAAGGTTCACCCCTGGCATTGTGGTAAATGCAGTTTCGGTTACTTGTTTGCTTCAAGAGTGTTCGAGTGTTTCGCCACAGTTGGCGCAGATAGTGCTGATCTCTAGACACGTGTTTCTGGTTCTTTAACCGTCATCAGTAGAGATTACAGTCTTTGAAATTTGGGGTTTGCTGATTAGGCTGCTAACACCTTTCTCAGCTCAGGTACCTCCCACAGGCATGCGGGTGCATCATCCACGAGCTCGTCAGCTCAATGAATCACAGGAGTACTATTAAACAGGAACAGGGGTGGAAGCACACCGCTTCACCTCCCAGCAAGGTTCGCCTCTGGCATTGTGGTAAATGCAGTTTCGGTTACTTGTTTGCTTCAAGAGTGTTCGAGTGTTTCGCCACAGTTGGCGCAGATAGTGCTGATCTCTAGACACGTGTTTCTGGTTCTTTAACCGTCATCATTAGAAATTACAGTCTTTGAAATTTGGGGTTTACTGAGTAGGCCGCCAACATCTTTCTCAGATCAGGTACCTCTCACAGGCATGCGGTTGCTTCATCCATGAGCTCATCAGCTCAATGACTCACGGAAGTACTATTAAACAGGAACAGGGGTTGGTGGCAATGATATCCTATGGAAGGAAATTCAAGTTACTGGTAAGTGCGGTTAGAATTACTTTTCAAGCTCAGTACTGGGCTCAAAGATGCAGCACTGAGGTCTGTCCTGATAACATGTGAGTAAATTGGAATTCGTAGTTCGGCTGATTCTAGAGGAATATTTGTAAGTTCCAAAATTCCACACTTAGATGAATTTCCAAGTGAAACCAGTCAATGTTAGCCTATGGAAGGAAATTCAAGTTACTGGTAAGTACAGTTAGAATTACTTTTCAGGATCAGTACTGGGCTTAAACATGCAGCACTGAGGTCTCTCTTGATAAAAGGTGAGTAAATCAGAATTCGTAGTTCGGCTGATTTTAGAGGAATATTTGTAAGTTCCAAAAATCGAGACTTAGAAACTTTTCTGCTGAAAACCACACAATAGATTCCTATGGAAGGAAATACAAGTTACTGGTAAGTACGCTTAGAATTACTTTTCAGGGTCAGTGCTGGGCTAAAAGATGCAGCACTGGGTTCTCGCTTGATAAAAGGTGAGTTAATTTAGAATTCGTAGTTCGGCTGATTTTAGAGGAATATTTGTAAGTTCTAAAACTTCACACTTCGAAGAATTTCCAAGTGAAACCAGTCAATGTTAGCCTATGGAAGGAAATTCAAGTTACTGGTAAGTACCGTTAGAATTACTTTTCAGGATCAGTACTGGCCTTAAAGATTCAGCACTGAGGTCTCTCCTGATAACAGGTGAGTAAAATGGAATTCGTACTTTGGCTGATTTTTGAGGAATTTTTGTACGTTCCAAAAATCGACACTTAGAAACTTTTCTGCTGAAAACCACACAATGGATTCCTATGGAAGGAAATACAAGTTACTGATAAGTATGCTTAGAATTACTTTTCAGGATCAGTACTGGCCTTAAAGATTCAGCACTGAGGTCTCTCCTGATAACAGGTGAGTAAATTGGAATTCATAGTTTGGCTGATTTTAGAGGAATATCTGTAAGTTTCAAAAATCGACACTTTGAAACTTTTTCAGCAAAAAGCAGGCAATGATAACCTATGTAAGGAAATTGAAGTTGCTGGTAAGTAGGGTTAGAATTACTTTTCAGGATCAGTACTGAGCTCAAACATGCAGCACTGAGGTCTCTCCTGATAACAGGTGAGTAAATCGTAATTCGTAGTTCGGCTGATTTTACTTCAGTCCAGTATATATAGAGCCACTTTCCTACACCATCCCCTCCCTTCACCACTGTGCAAACATGCCCTGTGGCGCATTTTAAGTTGGGGAAATAATTCCCCTTCAATCTTGAGGGTCCGTAGAGTCCAATTAGCCCACTAGGTACATCCAGTAAGCACCACAGAGCTTCGTAGCAGAGAGATGTAAAAAGGCGCACTGCCTGCACCACCTCTCTGCAACGCAGCGCAGTGGCACTGCCTGGAAACACCTGGTGGGCTACTTGGCCCCCAGGGTCCCTCAGGATTGAAGAGGAATTTTTTCCCCAACTTAAAACGCACTACAGGGCATGTTTGCACACATATCACCTCAGGCCCCACCCCCTACCTTCACCACTGTGCAAACGCGCCCCGTGGCACGTTTTAATTTGGGGGATTAAGTCCCTTTGAATCCTGAGGGTCCCTGGGGTTCAACTAGCCCACCAGGTACCTCCATTAAGCGCCACAGAGCTGTGTTGCAGAGAGGTGTAAAAAGGGGCATGGCCTCAGAACACCTCTCTGCAATGCAACCCCCTTGCGCATACAGGAGGTTCCTGGTGGGCTAGTTGGCCCCCAGGGACCCCCAGTATTGAAGGGGAATTCGTTCCCCCTCTGCATACCCCAGGGCCTGCCTCCTAATTTTTTTTTATTTTAAAACTGTGGAGGGGGGCCGCGTGGCCCCCCTCCCGAGGCCTTGATCTGCCCCGGGGACCCCATCCCCCGGGGCATGGGCCTTTTTTTAAATTAATTTTTTTTGGAAGGGGGCTGCCTTGCCCCCCTCCAATGGCCACTTATGGCCCCGGGGGCCCCATCCCCCGGGGCCTGGCCTCCGTTGGGGGCCGTGGGGGGGTCCCCAAACCCCCCACAGTCCCAGCCGGCTCCCCGCCTCCTGCGGGAGCCGGCATTGCTTTTCCACATGGGGAGCAGCTAACATGCTGCTCCCCATGTGGAAAAGCAATCTGCTTTGCTTCATTGAAGCGAGAGCAGGTTTCCCTGCTCTCGCTTCAATGAAGCAAAGCAGTTTGCAATGGCAGGGTGGGAGTCGTGAGGCTCCCTCCCTGCCATTGCAAACAGCAGTGTCCCGGGGGTGGGCACCCCGGGACACTGCAGGAGCCGGCCCTGGGGCCATCATTGGCTCCAGGGGGCGGCCCCCCTCCCACTTAATTTAAAGCCCCATGGGTGGTGGTCCCCGGGGCTTAGGGGTCCGTAACGGACCCCCTTTTTTAAATATTTAGTGCCCCGGGGAGGTTGTGGTCCCTGGGACATGTGGGGGGCTCAAGCCCCCCACACAGGTATTTTATTTATTAATCAAGCCCCGGGGGTGGCGGTCCCTGGGGCTGCGGGGGTGCTGTGGCCCCCCCACAAATATGTAAATAAAGCCCTAGGGGGTGGTGGCCCCCGGGGCTTGAGGGGCCTTTGAGCCCCTCACCCATTTTTTGCAAAGCCCTGGGGGTGGCAGTCCCCGGGGCTGGGGGGGCTAAGACCACCCCACATATTTCACAAAAGCACCGGGGGTGGCGGTCCCCGGGGCTGGGGGGCCCTCTGGGCCCCCCATTACTATAAAATATTGCCCCGGGACTTGGCCCCCCGGAGGTTAATTGTAAACGAAGCGCGTTTTTGTTCCGGGAGCGGGATGCGCGGATCCTAAGCGCATCCCGCAATTTAAAAAAAAGAAAAAAAAATTGGGGGGGGGGGCTTTGGGGGTCCCCCTGAGCAGGCCCAGGGGGTCAGGGTGTTTCTACCCTGCCCCCTCTTTGCGTTGTTTGCTTTTTTTTGTGCTTTCTTGTGCCTCGGTTCTACCGAGGCACAAGATGGCTGCCAACACTTCCTGATTCAGATTGTTGGCAGCCAATTAGCATAAAGCTCGTGCTCGGGAGGATCCGCGGCCCTAGATATAACTATCTTTTTACTTTTGAATATCTCAGGAACTACTGAACGGATTTACACCATTTAACCAAAAGACACAAGTGTGAACCAAGGGCTACCTCTTTGCCAAATTTGGTGTAATTCCGTTCAGCAGTTCGGGCTGTAGCTGCGTCAACAGGTCCTATGGGAAATTGCATGGGGAAAATGCGTTTTGGGTCCCCCTGAGCAGGCCCAGGGGGTCAGGGTGTTTCTACCCTGCCCCCTTTTTGCGTTGTTTGCTTTTTTTTGTGCTTTCTTGTGCCTCGGTTCTACCGAGGCACAAGATGGCTGCCAACACTTCCTGATTCAGAGTGTTGGCAGCCAATTAGCATAAAGCTCGTGCTCGGGAGGATCCGCGGCCCTAGATATAACTATTTTTTTACTTTTGAATATCTCAGGAACTACTGAACGGATTTACACCATTTAACCAAAAGACACAAGTGTGAACCAAGGGCTACCTCTTTGCCAAATTTGGTGTAATTCCGTTCAGCAGTTCGGGCTGTAGCTGCGTCAACAGGTCCTATGGGAAATTGCATGGGGAAAATGCGTTTTGGGACCCCCCTTTTTTCTCAGCCCCCGTTTGATGAATCACCACGAAACTTTCAGGATCTGAGCGGACCGGAGCTGGCCAAAAGTTTGGAAAATTTTGCGAAGATTCGTCAACCGGCGCCAAAGTTATTCCCAATAGAATGTTGCCGATTTCCTATGGAAAATAGGTCCTAACTCTACCGCGACCGCCAGTAGATAATATTCAAGAGGGATTTAATATGTGACGTCATCAGCAGTGTATTGCGGGGGCGCAAGCTATAGTTAGCTCAGCTAACTATAACGGCTGAATTTCTGTGGTTTTGTATGAGTGAAATGTCAGACTAACTATAACGTCCCTGAAACCTGTAGTTTTTTTCAGTGCAAATCTAAGGTTTTTTAAATGCTAATTTCTAACTACAATGTACCTGAAGCTTGCGTTTTTTTCAGTAAATGTTTAAGGTTTTGTAAATGGTAGTCCCTAACAATAATGTCCCTCAAACCTCTGTTTTTTTTAGACATTTTAGGTTTTTCAAACAGTTTAATTTAGTAAAAAATATTTCTAACTGTTTATTTGCTGGTTTCTTTGCACAATTTTATTTGGATTTTTACAATATATATAAAGGTGCCGACTCCGATCCGTCAAAAAAATTTACCGTCCGAATCGTACAAGTACCGTACAAATGGCCAAGTACGATTCGGACGTGACAAATACCTACGAATAGCGTCGGGAAATGTCTACGAGAGGGAGTCGGAATTTTTTACGTCCGAATGGCCTCGTGAAAAGTGTACGAGAGGGAGCCGGACATTTTTACGTGCAAATCGTAAAACAAAAGTCCGAACGCGCAAGTACGATTCGTACCTCCCGTCCGGATACACAACCGCATGTAAAAGTCCCTGTACGGTGCCAACGCACTAGCACACATGTACACGGGTAAACTTGTGCCCGTGTACGAGCCGTACAAACCCCCCACCCCCAATATGTCATCACCGTACATCACCGTACACCCTCCTGTCCGCACTGTACCCCAGGCCCGCACGCGTAAGCGCCGTACCCCCCCGTATGCGCCGTACCCCCGCATGTACACGCCGTACCCCCACCCCATGTACGCGGGTACTCCAGGCCCGCACCTGTACGCACCGTACCCCCGCATGTACACGCCGTACACCCCATGTACGCGGGTACCCCTGGCCCGCACCTGTACATGCCGTACCCCTGCGTGTACGTGCTGTGCCCCCCCATGTATGCGGGTACCCCTGGCCCGCATCTGTACGCGCCGTACCCCCGCATGTACAGGCCGTACCCCTCCATGTACGCACCGTACCCCCATGTATGCTGGTGCTCCAGGCCCGCACCTGTACGTGCCGTACCCCCGCATGTACGCGCCATACCCCCCCATGTACGCGGGTACCCCAGGCCCGCACCCGTACGTGCCGTACCCCCACCGCCCCAGGCCCTCACCTGTATGCGCCGTAACCCCACCGCTCCAGGCCTACACCTGTACATGCCGTACCCCCACATGTATGCGCTGTAACCCCCATGTACGCGGGTACCCCAGGCCCGCACCTGTACGCGCCGTACCCCCACCGCCCCAGGCCCGCACCTGTATGCGCCGTACCCCCACCGCCCCAGGCCCGCACCTGTACGTGCCGTACCCCCACCGCATGTACGCGCAGCACCCCAACCCTGTACCCCAGCACCCTCACCCAGCATCGCATATGTACGGACCGTACCTACGCGAAAAATACTCGTACAGAACCAGGACACTGTAAAACAGCACAAGGAGGGTCCATTCGACTTGCACAACACCACAAAACACGTCTACATGATAAAATACATCTCAAAGACTGACCTCTCACATCCAAACAGGCAAACAGAGGCCCAAACTCACAACCACCTCTTATAACACACCCACCAAAATTCAAACACAGCCACACCCAAAAATGGACCAATAAAAAGGGCCCACACATACAACCCATGAGCCCTTGCAACAGACCCACTGCTGCCAGACCCCACACACAAACAACTGCACCTTACTGACCCCTTAACTACACCTTAACTCACACACCTTCACACAACCTCCTTCACAAACACCCCCACTCACATTCACCTACACACCGTCACATTCACACCCACACACCGACAACCATCTACACCCACACCCCACACCATGCCCACAGACAAGAATCCAAAGTTCACAAGGGCGGAGCTGGAGCTCCTTGTCAACGAAGTCATCAGAGTCGAGCCACAGCTGTTTGGAACATTGGTCAGACAGACCAACATAGCCCAAAAAACCAGCCTGTGGCAGAGGATCGTCGATAAGGTGAATGCTGTTGCGCCCATCCGAAGGACCAGGCATGAATGCCAAGCCAGGTGGTATTATCTGCGCAGGGCAGTCAAGAGGAAGATGAATGAGGAATACGCCCAGAGTAACATCACTGGAGGCGGGCTGCCCCGCAGACCTGTACACTACCATCCCTGGGAGGAGAAGGTGATGGCCCTGCTTCCGCCGGTGGGAGTACACAGAGTTGAAGGAGTCGCAGAGCCTGGTGAGTACAAAAACAACTTATGTAACATGTGGGCAATGGGGTCCACACCACAAATACACCAAATGCACGCAACTTCCCCCAAGCACTCACCGCACACAACCACACTCAAAAACCACACTCATGCCACCAAAGTCTCCATGCACCATTCACAAATCAAGCCAATGCCATGTCCCAGGCTACACCAACCACAAACCCAAGACTGGATGTCCGGGAGGCTGGGAGGGTGGGCCTCACACAACACATTGTGTAAATGAGAAGCAGACACCAATGCCCTCAGCCCATATTGCATAGGTACATACCCATGCACAATGCACAGTGACTGGCAAAGTACTGACAAGGTCGCTGACACTTGGACCTGCTGTATGCAGCACAAGGCCTTCCTGGGACCACTGTATACTCAAACACCAACTCCACAAGCACAGGTAACTAGCACAGGAACTCGCACTCACTGTCATGCCAGCATTCACCATGAGGGGACACACACATCACCTGGGAGACCCAATGCCAACTCACACTACACCCAACAGCAGTCCCGGTCACACAGACCCCCCTTACACAAGCAGGCAACGGATTTACACACTCTCACAATGGACATGTGACACAAGACCAATCCATAGCCAAATAAGCATCCTAGCCAAAATTCTACAGGTCAAACACTCAGGAGAACATATAAATCTGTCCCCCGCAACATACCCATCCCCAAGTGGATATTGAGAGGAATGCTAGGCACATCCAACTACCTGGAGGAACTGTGACAACTTGAATATGTATGAAACATGGATGTCACATGAAACAGCATTAACATTGTCTCTCTCTCACACACAGGGCAACGTCGTGGATCTCCCCCAACACTGGGGGGGAACAATCACAGTCCCCGGCTCGGCGTGAAGATGACCCCACCGGCAGCGACGACTCTCACCACTACGTGGATGACCCCAACCAACCTGGCCCCCCTGGTGCCCAAGCCCCTGCAGCACCTGCGTCAGGTACATCTGTGCCAACCACCACCCCCATTGCTGCCACATCCCAGGAGACACCCAGGAGACCTGCTCGCACTGAACAACAGAGCCAGTCTGACCAGGAGGGACAAGGTTCTCCGGGCACCCAGGAGGAGGCAGGCAACCCTGCAAATGCCATCCCTCAGGTGTCCCGTAGACCCGATGTGCCCACAACGGCAGGCCAGGCTCAAGTGGGCAGGTGTGGTGGGAGTGGAGGCAGGCAGAGGCGCAAACCTGACCAGCCAGCTGAGGGAACCGGTATGTCCCACATACGCCACATCCTGGACACATACCGGCGTGACACCAGGGGCATCCGCCAGGTAGTGTCAAGACTCACAGAGATGCAGGGGACCCTCAACGAGATCAAGAACATACAGGCCGAGCAACATGCCAGTCAACAACAACACCAAGGACGGATGGAGGCAAGACAGGCTGAGCTCCTGCCGGTGCAAAGGGACATGAGCCATTCACTTCGTCGGATTGCCAACACCATGGGCAACCCTCCCTGTGACAGCAGGTGCAGACCAGCACCAGCCACAGGGAGGGAGGAGGAGGAGGATTCATCTGACGGAGCGTCCCAAACATCGTCAAGGCCTGCATCTGAGGGTCCCCGGAGGAAGGTGGGTCGTCCACGGAAAAGACCGTGAGAGTCAGCGGACCATCAACATCTCCCAGGTGACCTGGCCTGGCACCTGGCCCTCTGGCGCAACAGCAGCACCTCATCCAATGACATTCTCTGCCACATGGACTTGCTGGTCATAGTCTGACCAATAATGACCAACACTGTTCTCTGGACTCTGATGACTTCCAATGCCAAGAATACCATCTCCCCCTGTGAACTTTGGATTCTATTCCCCCGGTAGAGCACCTAATTTCACCTTCCAAAACACGTACCCCATAGCAAATACAAATATTATTTGGTTCACGAGACGTTGCTGTCATGTTGCTTAATTCCACAACATATGTGTGTGTAAATGTCAAACTATGCCTGAGTGTTAAACTAACTCCAGCCATCCATACCCTGGGATCTGAGTCTGGTACAGGACACTCATGGGTCACAAGGTATCATTCAAAGCAGGCATGGAGCAGAACACTCACCTGTGATGGCCACAAGCTGCTGAGGGGGGGCTTGCAATACTGAACGGACAGACCTATTTGGAAGATTATCATTAAGGTATAGAGGTCATGGCTCATGTGGAGGTTCCCAGGGAGGGAGTCCCAGGTATGTGTTGGCAGGTGGGAGAACTATGTCCTGCATGCTGGAGTACGGTGGATGTGAAGAATGGTGGCCAGGGCAAGGTCGGATGCACGGAGATGGCCCAACGGGGTCTCGTATGACAAGACGTACAAAGTTGGTTTTGTGTCGGGGTTGTGGACTGCCTCCTGAGTGTGGGTGGGGAGTGTTGAGGTCATCCTGCAGCAGACAGTGATCCATTGCAGCTATCTATGGTGGACGGTGATGTGGCTGGGGCGCAGGATGTTGAAGCTGAGGTGTGTAGATGCACCCTGGATGTGGACAAGTTTCCCGGGAGTTTGGATGTACGTGCTCCGTAGAGGGCAGGCCAGTATTTGACACGGATGTTGTCGTGGACATGGGGGATGGTCTGTCTTTCCTTGGATGGGATCCATCTGTGGATCATGTGCATAATACAGAGGGCGTTACAGCATGAGGTACAGATGCTTTGGACTGACATGGCAAATGTGTGTGAGCAATACATGATGCACACCATCTTGTGTGTGTGGCCACTGGGTGCCGGGGCAGGGCTCTTGCGGGTGGGACACAAGCACTTGACCCAGCTGTAAGGGGACAATCCTCAGATGATCACCTCAGTCCTGTACAAGTCCAGCCTCAGGTGGCTCATGTACAGCCATTCATCAATGGATCTCATGCATTCAGGAATAATGGAACTGGCAATGTCTGCGTCTTTGGTGAGGGTGAGGAGCACCTGGCTGTAAATGGCATACCAGCTGATGAGGTGCTGTGCGCATGTGATGGTGGAGAGGGGGGTCCTGGACACATTGTAGATTGACACGCTGAGAGATGATACCTCTGCCATGTGCCAGACGACGACACCATACTACATGCAGAAGCCTTGAGTCCCACTCCCATGGCCTTGCTGGGGCACAGAGCCGGTGGGGAGTAGGAGGGACATGACCTGGTTGGTGTGACAGGGCCTGGAAGGCGTGGCAGTGCTGTGTAGGCAGTTGGAGTAGCACACTCAGCATGCAAAGGTGTAGTGTGTGCGCTTAGGGTATGTCTGACAGCTGTGGTAAATTTAAATTACCTAGACTTAATTTATGCGGTAAAATTAAATAAGAATAACTCAGTAAAAATAAGAGGCAGAATCCGTGGTATTTGAGGTTATAAAAGGGAATTTATTCCTTACAAAGGAATTGGTTCGAACCAGGCAATCGGGTTCCGTCACCACGAAGGTTCAGGAAGGGATCGGCAATACATTATTGACAGGTTATTATATATATAGTAAATGCATTACAGTAAAGACAGATGCAGGAGGCGTAACAGCTGATAGGAAAGATAAGAATACACATACGTAATAAAAAAGGCTTTACAGTAGGCGTGCATAAAGGCGTATACTAGAAACGTCATTTAGGAGGATGTCACAGGTGGGTGGATCCATAAGATAATCCTGCAATGTCAGCAGAAATACATGGCAGAGATGCGCGTGCAGCCGCATGACGTGTGATTGACGTGTAACTAGAAGGTGAAGGGGATTTGACATTTAGCCCTAGATGAGGAGACAGAAGTCTGGGATGTCAGAACAACCATCCCAAATCGTATCTAATATCTTGTGTTTAAGGAACTATATTATCTGGAAGGGAAGGTCTCTCGGACAGAGTCTATTCTATACTGACTGCTAGTGCGTGTACAAGCGTCTAAGTGTCTACATGAGGAGCGAGGGGGCATGGGCCTACCATGGAAACAGAAACCATGAATTACTTGCACGGAGACAGTAAGGCCGGGCCCTTTGCTCTGTAGCTGGAAGGATGTTTTCCTAAACTACTAGACAGAAATGCATTTCTCGAGGAGCGGAGCAGATAACTTGAAGGCTAAATACAGTTTTGGCAGGCAACAGGCCGGGCCAGGCACCGTTAGCCGCGCAGGAAGTAAGACAAAGGTCATTGATACAGATGTAGGCTCAGGCTGGAGCTTTCAGAGGCAGAAAGCAGGAAAAAGGCTCGATGGCAGAATTCAGGGCCTACTCGCCTGAGCTGTAAAACGTGAAAAGTACACCATATAAAGACGGTGGCAAGGCATACTTAGGAACGGAATATTCGACCCATTCAGGGCGGATCTGAAAGAGGACATGTTGGCGTTGGACACAATTGTATTTGCGTCTTCATAGCTTGAAGTGGAGGGAACATACATGTACTTGTAGCATGTACATGGAGCCGTTGGGGTCTAAGATAGGGGACACAATTGATCATAAAAATTCATATTTCCTCATTCCCTCCTTGTCCCCTACGGACCCTTCATGAAATATCGATCCTCAGGAATCCATCAATCTGTTCATGTAACATCATTTGCTCTTCTTTCTTCTTCCGGGATTTTGAATGAGAACTTGAACGTGGGATACATGATGTGGCACACAGGCCACAAATCGCTGGTCCACATTGTAGACACAGGCAACAACTGAATATTATGAGAAGGCCAATACCTAGGAAGGATAAGATCCTCCATCCCCAGGCTGACAACACGCTCCAGAGCCAACCGGACCAAGTCCAGGTGCCTGGATTCTGGTGTATCTGGCTTACAATCTTATGAAGACGAGTTATGGCTTTGTATACTGATGGCGCGTTTTCTGGAATGAAAACACAGCAACTCGATCCGATGACCCTACAGGCTCCGCCCCTATCGGCTAGGATGACGTCAAGGACAAGACGATTTTGAAGAACAACAATCCGCATCGCAGACTGCTCCTCTGTTAAGTTGCCTAGGGCGGAAGTAGTTTCATTCACTACTGCTTCAAGGGTTCTTGTTAGTCTACGTATCAGTTTACTATTAGTGACAACACCTATGTAGGGAAAGAAACCTTTATTGAAATCTGTGTATTGCTCCCATGCCGTTTCAGTGTAGTCGACAATCGGGAGATCTCTCTGGGGTCTATTGTGTACTAAATGGGTATTCCTATGATAATCAGGAGGGGCTAGGAAAACAGGTGGCAGAAGGAATGCGATGTAACAGGTACCATCCCAATCTAGGGGTAAACGTATATATGCGGTATGACCACATATGAAGTAGGAATGACGGGAAGCTCTAAGGGCCTCATGTAGGTAGCCAAATACCGGTCGGTAACGGCCGATTTTCGGTAAATATGCCGTTACCGACCGGTATTCAGACAAGTGAGATGTAGGAGTCCAAAAACGACTTTTCGGTAAATATGAGGCGGTAAATACCGAATCATATTTACCGAATTCTAAAATACCGAATCAGATTTACCGAATACATACTTAACGAATCGGTAAATATGAAGTGGTAAATATGAAGTGGTAAAAATTAAAATGACATGTAGGAGCACTCGGTAATTAAGAAATCCAAGAAAATCGGTAAATAAGAGTCGGTAATTAACACGGATTGAAAGCAGGTGGTAACCATCAACAGTGCATATAAGCAATCCCAAAATGCAACAGCGTGGACAACATGGCCGCTATGTATGTCATTGCAAGGCGCCTACGTCTACAGGCAGCAGGACTGAGGGTTTGGCGACGGGAGGAACGCATCTACAGACAGCGCATCACACTATTCCAGCTGACTGATGCAGAGGTACATGAGAGGTACAGGCTACACCCCGAAACCATCATGGACTTAATCAGGGACCTTCACCCACTCCTGGACCAGCCAATAAGAAGGGCGCACGCCATACCCCCACATGTGCAGGTGCTCTGCAGCCTACATCTGCTGGCATCCGGCAGTTATCAGGTGGTGATAGGTGCGGTGGGTGGTGTATCCCAGAGTTGCCTGTCACGTTTCTTCAGGAAGTTCCTGGATGCCATGATGCAGAGAATGCACCACTACATCAGCTTCCCCAACACACAGGCTGCACTGCAGAAAACAAAAACAGACTTTTATCACATGGCACAGTTCCCCCATGTCATCGGCTGTATTGATGGTACACACATCCCAATCTGTCCACCAGCTGACACAGAGCACATCTACAGGAACAGGAAGTCCACCCACTCCATCAATGTGCATACCGATTTGAATGATTTTGTTAAGGGTCCTGTGGGTGGCAGAACCAAAAGGTGGGCGTATGCTATTTACAACGAAGTCTGGAAGTTGTCGCAGATTGAGGCGGCTTCCAGATTGAGAGCTATTGATCAAGCAAACATGGAGAAGGTTTTAGCCGTTATAGATAATAGCATTAGCACTCTCTCTTCTAGGATTCATACATTAGACAATATTGTTTCTTCGGTTGTTGATATTGTGCATGATGATATGTCTGTGTTATATCATGGTCAAAACCAGTTGCGTTCTGTTATGCAGTTTGCATGGACGTTGCAGACGTTAAAGGCAGGGAGGGTCCCTTGGGACTATCTGACCACTACATCGTTATTCCTTCCCTACAACCTTACTGACAAGCAGCGATTTCTGTCCATGAAGGATGCTACATATTCATTGTTACAGATTGAAAAGTTAGAACCGTTGCCTTTCTCTGTAGCGGAGATCAATTCAGCTACGTGGTTAGTACACGGATTGAGAACTCTCCCTTTCGCGCTTTTTAAGTTTACGTCTTGTATGAAACATTATGCTTTGGGTAGGTATGAACCGCTGGGCACCGCTTTCATGCATGAGGTTTGGTCCCTCCCCTTTACGTATAGATGTACTAGGGACGGAACTGAGGTTTATTTGACAGGCGAGGAATGTACCACTACACCAGACCATTCCTTGGTATGTAGGCACATTCAATTACACGGCGCATGCAATGTACAAGCCCCGAATTTGGCGTGCGTCCTACGAGGTGTCCCAGTGGCTGTGATTACGCCATCTTTCACGCTGCTTGCAAACGGTAGTTATTTAATTTTGAATAATGAAGCTTGCTGCGGGATGTTGACCCATACCATCCCAATAGACACCTTCGCTCTGGTAGTAAACACCTGGCTATGATCCCGAGAGTCCTTAGATCCAGATGCGGTGGTCGCTCTTTTTCCTACGTCGCATCAAAGACTTGGAATATCCTCCCACACTCCATTCGTATGGAGGAAGAATACCTTCCCTTCCGGAGATTACTGAAGACGCATCTTTTCCCCATCGCATAAGCAGTCAGTGTTCTGTTCACCTGGTTCTCAGCGCTGGGAGGCCCTAGGGTAGCCATGCGCTTTACAAATGCCTCTTTCATTTCATTCATTTCATTTCATGTTAGTGGGAATCCCGTACATAGTAACTGTCTCGCAGAAAGTTGTCTGCTGCAATAATGTTCTTTTTCCACCCCCGCATGGGCGGCTGGATGTTTCCATCTGGCCTTCGATTCCAACCTTGAAAGCAGAGTTCAACAAGTTGAGCAGAATAAGAGCGCTATTGTCCCAAAAAGAGGTGCCTTTGACTTCCTCTCGTGAAACATTTGTCCTTCACGTTGCTAATACGCGCACTGAGGTACAGGCGCTTCTGAATACTGACCTCCCCCTGCATTTCGGCTCTTTGATCCAAACTATTTTCAATGCCTCGTCCACGACCGGCCTGGCTCATTTTTTTAAACTTGTGGGCTCGGGTCTCGTGACCTCTTTCCAAACTATTTTTGGTGTGATTCCGGCATTTTTTCATTCACTTTTCTCGAGCATCTTTGGAGGTGTCCCGCTGCTTCTGGCGCTAGTGGCAGGTGTGCTGCTTTTCCTTTTTATACTCCGGAATGGCTGCTCCTTCTGTGCCACACGAGCACCTGTCCCGTCTGCATCTTCTTCGTGATAGGATGCTTGACTTTTATGGTACTTTGCCATTGGCGACTTTGAGCCTGGCTTATGGATTATCCTTCAGGTATTCCTACTTCACCTGCGTACAACCTGTATTTCACTGCCTGGATTGTCCCTTTGAATGGCCTCTGGATTTGTGCTTGACCAACATGGTGTCTCCGGTGCCGGATTTCGATCGACTGATGAGGCCCTTAGTGTCTCACGAGTTGGCCTGTTCTGGTGTCCGGATTATGGCCTGTGGTGCGGCGCATGGTATCCTGGGTAATTGGGACATCTCTGCGGCCGCCTACGACTTCTTGGCTATGAGCTATTTGGAGGAACATTCCGGGTGCCCTCTGATTGTGCTAGAGGCTCCGATGGTTGGAGAACACGTATGTTCCTTTTCTTTACTTAATTGGATGGCTGAGACTTTTAGTGGCCCTGCAAACGATTTTTTGTTGGAAGCAGTGGCCACATATGCTGCCTATACATTCATGGATTAACTGGACTGTCGTCCATTGCGCCTGTGCTACTGGACAGCACCCTGGCGCAACATTTATTTCTTTTATTTCTCTTTTTTCTCTTCCTGATGGTCGTTTTGAGTTTTTTTATCTACTTGCATTTTTTTTTAGAATTCTATGCTGCTATTTTTTGTAGTTTCGGACTTTGGCGCAGCATTGGTCACGCCTTGTTCTGCTCTGACGAAACTGAACTCTGCGTTCTCTCTTTTCTTGCCTATTAAATGGTGCTTCGATCAAGGGGGCGTGTAGTGAGTTCTCCCTGAATACGTACATACATTGTTAAGTTCGCATAACCACGTTAAATGTTTGACAGCCATCTTTTTGTCTTTGCACACGACACTGCGTTTACATGTTATTTCTTAAATAAACTGCTGACTCGAGACTTGCTTCACACGAGAGCAATCTGTTGTTACCATCCCAAGCTCTGCGCAGCGACCTTGGTCTGTACATGGTGTGACAAACAGTCTGGAATATTACACAATGCATGTTTTCCACTCTAGGTTGATCGACCCACTATTTAGCCATGACACACGCGCAGCTGCAAATACCTGAAAGTTGGTGCTTTTAATATCACAGACATCATGTTTATTATTCAGACCGAAGACGAGCCTTCCTGCGAGAAGACTCCTGATGCTCCTGTGATGTGATTTCACTAAGCTGATCTTTGAGGTATGGGGTCCCCTATTCAAGCCTAAGAGACCTTCTATTAGCATAATAATAATATTAGCTTCTTAGTAAAGGGAAGGTGGTAGTATCCTCGGTATTTTCCGATTCGGTAAATACCACCTCGGTATTTTCCGATTCGGTAACTACCACCTCGGTATTTACCGATTCGGTAAATACCACCTCGGTATTTACCGATTCGGTGAATTCCGATTCGTGATTACCGAATGTTACCGAATCGGTAACTGTTACCGAATTTTTACCTACATATAACTTTCCGATTCTAATTTACCGATTCGGTACGGCTCGGTATTTAAGAAACGGTAAAATTTATTTACCTACATGAGGCCCTAAATGTAGACTTGCCTTGATCACTGAATTCGATCACAGTGGTACATTTACTATGACCCATGTGTACTGATCCATTCTTTCTTACACATAATTCACCTTTAACTGGAAATACTGACATAGCGGGCAAGACTGGTGCAGCTTCGGATTCAACATTCAGAATCATGAGGTTAAGTGTAAAATTACCTAATCCATATACTTCATTTTCTAGGTCAGTTCCTGTCTTTTTGGGAAGTCCCTCCTTGTTAGGGTGACAGGCTTTAAGCAAAACTAAGTTCAGGTTTCCCCATACCCAGTTGCTCTGGTAAACTACAGTATTTGAATCTAAAGAATTAATCAAACTAAACCATGCTCCACAGGAGCCATTGTGTGTGAACGGGTACGGAAAGAGGGGCAGAACTCCTTTGTATTTCTGATAGGGAGGGAGTCGGCCACATATCCAACAATTTGTAGCATTGCTGGTCTGATGGGAATGATGTAACATACTAATGAATGTGTTGTTGCGCAGCGCAAATCTGTAGGACAACTCATGTGAAGGTAATTCACTAAAAGAATGTTCGGCAGTAACATTGTAAGCAGAATGAGCACGCTTGAAAATAGGATAGTGCATGTGCAACAGTATACTTGCAGCAATAATCAAAAGACTTAGAAAAAACATAATCAATAATGTCACTACACAGTGACTACGAAGTGATTTACAGTATGCATGTTTCTTGAGCTGTTTCTGTCTATTTCTCTCTCTAATTCGGTCTAGAGGATACATGTCAGAGACTAATTTGACCGATTCACCTAGGAGAGGACTTAAACAATCAAATTGTCTGACTTGCTAGACCTTAGTTTCAGTTTGTATTCTTGTGATTCGGTTTTCTCAACCAGGGGGAGTTTTGAGTCAGTCTGTGGAAGGGGGCAGGGCTGAGAGTTCAGATCAGACGGTAGTCCATGAAATTTCTTGATATGGCTCGAGTGTAGCCAACCCTTGCGACCCTCAATCTTCACTGCTGTCCTCGTGGTCAGAAGTACCAATTTTGGCATTTGCCAGCGAGGCTCCAGCGGGCTCCTCCTGTCGAAATTTCTTATGAAGACAAAGTCGCCGGGAACCACTTCATGGGGCTTCACCTCGGTGTTGTCGGGAAAGGCTGCAGCTACCTGTGAACGGCAAGATTGTAGTGCAGACATCAAGGAAGCAAGGTAATCTGTCAGCATGTTACAATCGACATCAGTTATTTTTCGAGGTATAGGCGTCCCCCACATATTTGGTGGCCTACCGAAGACCACCTCGTACGGGGATAGCCCTGTTCGAGAATGTGCTACCATTCTCATGTAAAAGAGAGCAACTGGTAAGGCTACTATCCAGTCGACACCTTTCTCTCTGCAGATTTTAGAAAGTCGAATTTTCAGAGTCTGATTATGACGCTCCACGAGACCTGCTGCCTCGGGATGTCGGACACAGTGGAATTTCCATTGATAGCCTAACAAGAGTGAAATGTGTTTCATTAGCTCGGATGAGAACGGCTGGCCGTTATCTGAGTACACGATACGGGGCAAACCATACCGTGGGAAGAATTCACGAACTAACTGTTTGGCAGTAGTCGGGGCAGTGTAATCTGAGACGGGATATGCCTCTGTCCAACGGGAAAGAGCACATACAACTACGAGGACATATTTGAATCCTCGACAACGTTCCATCTGGATATAATCCATCTGGAGGACTTCAAAAGCGTGATCGGGAGGTTGAAATCCGCCTTGCTCTACAGGAATGCTTTTACCGGGGTTGAACTGACAACAAATCATGCAAGTACGCACTTTCTGTTTGGCTGCTGCTCGTAAGTGTTTGTTGAACCAAATGTGTTGAATACTATCTAGCATAGCTTTTTCTCCCAGGTGCGCTGGACTATGTATTGTGTTAATGATAACTTGAACCATGGAGTCGGGGAGAAACCATATAGAGTTTCCCTTCGTCATCCATCCCTGATCTGTTTGGATCCCTCCTAATTCAGTCCATTTCTTTATTTCCTCTGGTGTAGCATGTGTCTGTATGTCAATTACATCAAGGGCGGGATCCTTAACTGTCATGCAGTGCGTCGATGTCGGAACTATTGTCTTTGTCACGTCCGTTGCGTGATTCCGAATCTGAGCTGTCTGTTTAGCTGTTCGGTCTGCTAGGTCGTTACCCTGGGAAATAATATCGGTGACTTTTGTATGGGCCTTACACTTCATGATAGATATCGCAGTAGGTAGATGTATTGCATCTAATAGAGCTTGAATGAGGGGACCGTGTTGAATGTTGGCACCATGAGAAGTTAAATAACCTCTCTCTCGCCAAAGGACTCCGAAGTCATGGACAACTCCGAATGCATAACGTGAATCTGTATATAAGTTAACTTTTTTATTTTTGGCTTGAATACAGGCTTGTGTCAGAGCGATGAGCTCTGCTGCTTGAGCTGACAAAGTGTTAATACGATTCGTTTCAATGACTTCAGTGTCTGTTGTGACTGCATAGGCGGCCACTAATTCTCCTGTACTTGTTCTCATGCATGACCCATCCACATAAAGTGTCAGGTCTGGGTCTGGTAATGGGACATCTGTCAAGTCTTGTCTGGGTTTTGTCGTAATAGTAATGACTTCAATACAATCATGTGCCAGTGGGTCTGTTCCACTTAATGGCAAAAGTGTGGCAGGATTTAATGTACTGCAGCGTCTGATTTCTATGTGTGGCTGAAACAATGTTAGTTCATAACCCGTCAATCGTGCTATAGTCAAGTGTTGTGTTTGTGTCCGGTTCAAGAGAACCTCTACTGCGTGTGGTACTTGTACTGTCAATTGATGTCCTAATACTATGGAATCGCTTTGTCTGATCGCTAAAGCTGTCGCTGCGACTGATTTCAGGCACGTAGGCAGAGCCTGAGCTACGGGATCTAATGTGCTAGAAAAGTAAGCACATGGCTTGTGTGATCCTGCTTGTTCCTGAGTGAGTACTGACAAGGCAGTACCTTCACGTTCTGTAACAAAGAGTGTAAAAGGCTTACTGTAACATGGTGTCGCTAAAACAGGTGCTTGACATAAGGCTTTCTTTAAGTCTTCAAAAGCTTGTGTATGTTCTGGAGTCCAAGGGAGGACAGTCGATGTCGCTGCCTCCTGGGTTGTCAACTGAATGAGTGGTTTTGCTAGAAATGCGTATTGGGGAATCCACTGCCTACAGTACGAAGTGAGGCCTATGAAGGCCCGTACCTCCTTTTGTGTCTTGGGTGGTGGCATGTTTACAATTAACTGGATGCGGTCAGGTGTGAGCTGTCTCCCCCCCTTGGACAGCAAGTGCCCAAGGTACACAACTTGCTGGGCACAGAATTGTAGCTTCGAAGGGGACACCTTGTGCCCCTTGTCGGCCAGAAAATGTAAAACCGTCAGTGATGCTTTTTCACATTCGGGTTCGTTTCGGGCGGTGATCAGCAGATCATCGACATACTGAAGCAGTGCAGTGTTAACAGGCATGTGGATACTGTCAAGTTGTCTTTTCAGTGCTTGGCTGTAGATGCTGGGGCTTTCTGTGAATCCTTGAGGTGCGCGTGCAAATTTAAAGCTTCGTCCATTTAAACAGAATCCGAACAAATATTGGCTTTCCGGATCGATTGGGACGCTAAAGAAGGCGTTCTTGAGGTCAATTACAGTGAAGAACGTTGCTTCTGAATCAATAGCTGTCAGTAATGAAGAGATATCTGGGACCACGGGATATTGTGGTACAATGCATTTATTCAATTCGCGCAGATCAATAACTAATCGATATACTGGGGGTGCTTTTGGATCAGTTCGTTTAAGAATCGGAATGATCGGAGAATTACATACATTGGAGTCGGTTTCCACAACCGCTCCTTGTGCAATGAGCTCGTCAATGATTTGCAGTAAAGCCACTACAGCATCTGGAGGTAACTTGTATTGTCGCATTCGTGGTAATACCACTCCTGCTTTGAGTGTGACTCGATATGGTGTAATGTGCATACAACCTACATCAGTGGGGCCTTGTGCCCATAAATGTGCAGGTAGATTCTGTAACCGGTGATCCATGTCTCTTGACACGTAGTGACCTTTAAAGTCACGCAAAAATAGTCGTACTCCGTCCGGAGAACAACATATTATAGCTCCTAGAGCTTTCAATGTCTTTATACCTAACAAGTTTTCTGGACATGATTTAGTAAGCAATAAATCTGTAGTCCGTGTCAATGGACCAACTGCAAGTGGAAGCAGTTGCGATACTTCGTTAATAGTAGGCTTTCCTGAAAATCCAAGGGAAATATTCTGTGAGCCTGAGAGGGGTGCCCCTGGAACTTCGTCGTGACTTATAGTTGTTCTGCTTGCCCCTGTATCAATTAAAAACTTTCTGTCTTTCCCTAATACTTGACTCTGTACATAAGGACCCTCTTGATCTACGGGAACCTCAATAAGGGGTAAGCCAACTTCCCTCTCTAGGCTATTTCATGTGTATCGCTGATACTCTGGATAGTCATTTTGTGCATACTGGTACATCTGTTGTGTCGTGTTTTGTGTTGCGGCAATAGGCTGTGACTGTGGTACCGCTATGGTCTGTTGTGCAGCTTGCATAGGCTGTACATTCTGAGGTGCTTGTTGTTGGATCTGATCCTGTCTAGGCGGACGAGGTCTCTCCTTTGTTTTACCCGTAGAGATATTATGTTTCAGAACTGCACAATCGTTTATATAATGACCTGGCTGTTTACAATAGTTGCATGTCCCTTTTACAGGAACCGCTGAATTACTGGACTGTGTCGCACCCTTTTTATGACCGTCAGCTGGAACTGACTGAGCAACAAGCATTTTCATTTTTGTGTCTTTCATACGTCTCTGTTCGTGGTCTTGTTCTTCTCTAATTCTATTCTGGTGATACTGTAACATTTGTAACATTTGTGAAGGAGTGTTAGCTTGCCAAGTGCTCTCAACTTTCAATACTCTGTTTTTAACCTGGGGCAGGGAATTCTCGACTAGTTTTGTTACAAAAAGATGTGGATATGACTCGCTATTTGCTTTTAGGCCGCTATTAATGCCAAAACATTTCTCAAATCGGGAATAGAAATCACTAGTGTCTTCATCGGGTTTCTGTTTACAGGCTGAGATTGCACCCCAGTCTTCCTTTTTTGTAGTTAATAAACGTGGCAATACTTGTACTAATAATCCTGGCAATGCTTTAATTTTGTCCCTAGCCCTCGGCCTGCTGTTCGGGCTTTTTCTTAGTTTTCTAATGCGGTCCAATCAATCTTTTGGTCTCCCACCTCCCATTCCTTTTCTTTGAGTTTCTCGTAAATACCGGCAGGCAATAATACTTTTAATATTTTCATAATGTCAGGATAGGTATAATCACCCATGAGTAACATGTCCTTTAGTTCACGGTGAAAACCTGCTGGATCTTTGTCATGGCTGGGTACTCATTTTTTCATTTCCAATAGTTCTATTTTAGTTATGGGCCTGTACACAAACCCGCGCGAAAAAGAATCATCCACATTTTTAACTGGGTGTACTTCGCGTAAGGGATTCTGTCTGTCAATGTAATACATTTTTCTTTCCATGGAGGGAGCTGAATCATGCTCTGGACATAGGAAGGCACTGTATCGATGCCGATGTTCTAGAATTTCTTTAATTAGATCGGTACCCATACCTCTCCATTTATTCGTGAGTAGTTCTATCAGTATATCAGGTAGGGGACCAGGATCGGAGTGTTCGTTTTTATACAATATAAGGAGGTGTTGTATCATGTATATACCAGCTAAACGCTGTTCGTCTGGTGTGAGATTCAGAAACGTGTGTGCTAGCGCATCATCACTGTATTTTTCAGAACTGTCAGCCCATTGTACTGCTGACCTGGCTAATTCTTGTTCATCCATAGAATCGAGCACATGGTACCCTCTTCGTTCTCGAAGTAATTTATCAGTAGCCTGGAATAAGTGTTCAGGGGTCCTTGGATTTGAGATAGCTGCTTGAAAAATTCTGTTACATTCTGGACGTATCGGACGTATTGTATTATTAACAGATCTTCCCTTACCTACATAAGCTATCATTTCTCTAGCTGGTAATTCTAATTGTCCTGTGGTCATTTCTGACTGTTCCTCCTCCTCTCCCTCTGATTCAGTTTTATCTGCCTCTAATCTTCTTTCATGTATTCGTTCTACTTCTTTTCTGATCTTTCGGTGCATAACTTCTATACTCTTCTGTTTATCATGTTTTCCGTCTGCTATATTCTGACCCCATCTGGTAAGTACTTGCATTTCCTCCGGATCTACCTCAGGCCTATCTCTGTTTCTGATCAAGCAGTTTATGAAGAAGCGTAACAATAATTTTTGCATGTCCACTTTCTGGTATTCCATGGCCTCGCCAATACTTTCAGGACCTTGCCCTGTTTGGATAAAGTGATATATTTTGTCTAGATGACCAATCATTCCTGGTAGCGTCATTAGATAGGTCGAAACTCGTCGTAAACGTACTGATGATAGCAACATTCTGTCGTGTTTACCGGGCACTGGATCATATCTACAATCTGTAAGAGGCTCATTAAATATATTGTGATTAGCTGTTTGGGGTGTACGTTGGTGTGCTAAATCCCTATAAGTCAACCTAGGTGCTGGCGGTGGCGTGGAAAAACCTCCTGTCGCACCTCCTGTCGCACCTCCTGAGGTGCCAAGTCCAAAAGGATTTGTTGGATGTAGGGTAGAGAGTGTAGATGCAGGAAGGACTGTAGAAACAGGTGGAACGTTTAGAACGTGAGGAGGAGTTTGTTGCTGCGGAGGTGGGGGCAGATGATCTTGGCGTTGAGCGTCGTCAACAGGTGGTGCGCGTGGCTGCGCACCATTAGCATATTCGGGGGCGGCATCATCTAAATAGGAAGAAAGGAAAATGTCCTTTGCGGTCTTGGGATGTACTTTAATCGGGAGTAATGGAGGCGGCAGATCTTTTGGTACCCCCAGGGTGGCCTTAGGCAAACCCTCGGCCAGAAGAGGATACATACCATTCATAAGAGTGTTTCGTTGTCTGTCTACTTGTTCTGTTTTTACTCGGATACCTTCGTCAATTAATATGTTTTCTCGGGTTTTCTCTTCCTTTCTGAACGCTTTCTCTGCGCGTCTATGCGATTCTTTACGCCATAATTCAATGGCATCTTTCTGTGACTGTCTGGCTTTCTTTTTCCACAATACTTCTTCTACTCTCATGATGCAATCTGCATCCCATGTCCCAGCAGCGGGCCATCTCTGACTCTCTGCTAAATCCTTGGTGTAGTCCACCCATAAATCAAGATATAATACGGCATCTAGGCCATGTTTATGGTACATAAAGTACCCTGGAGTGTCCCTAGGTGGAATGGGAACAGCTTCCTCGAGTATCCCTTTTCTAGTTTTTATCTGTCTTAATTTCGAGAATAACGGCATCTTGAACCTTGCTACTTGATTCTTACTCGGACTTGAACACAATTAATACAATAAACACAGTAATGAAGATCGAACAATCACTCATACCACGACATTTAAAACATATCAAAACATTTTAGAACGAACAATAATAATTAGAATAAAACTAGTTACTGACATAATACTAGATGTACTGCTAAACAGCACAGATACACTGCTGAAACAGTGCAGACCAGGTCTGTGTACCCAAACCCGTCTTGACCGGCACAAACCAATGTGCACGTCTAGATGCGTCCCCAGCAACGGTACTCACCGGGAAGCACGGAACGGAACAGAAGGCCTCGGAAGTCTGGACTGGACTAGACTGGACTGGACTGGACTCGGCTCGTGACTTAGATACTTCGGAACTTCGGAATCTGGTGGGCCTCTGTATACCTCGGATCTTGCTCTCTCAGCTAGGCTCTGGTCGGGATTCTCCGCACTCCTCACCGCCTCGTCTGGGTGTTGATCGCAGCCTCAGTCGCCCCCCGTTGGCCTGAGGGAGATACAGGAAATCCTGCGGGTACGCGTAGTTGTCCGTCCGGCTGTGGCAGGAGACCGGGTCTGCAACGCACCTCCGGCGCGTGGGGTGTGAGAGGTGTCCCTGTTCGGGCGCCAATTATGTGGTAAATTTAAATTACCTAGACTTAATTTATGCGGTAAAATTAAATAAGAATAACTCAGTAAAAATAAGAGGCAGAATCCGTGGTATTTGAGGTTATAAAAGGGAATTTATTCCTTACAAAGGAATTGGTTTGAACCAGGCAATCGGGTTCCGTCACCACGAAGGTTCAGGAAGGGATCGGCAATACATTATTGACAGGTTATTATATATATAGTAAATGCATTACAGTAAAGACAGATGCAGGAGGCGTAACAGCTGATAGGAAAGATAAGAATACACATACGTAATAAAAAAGGCTTTACAGTAGGCGTGCATAAAGGCGTATACTAGAAACGTCATTTAGGAGGATGTCACAGGTGGGTGGATCCATAAGAGAATCCTGCAATGTCAGCAGAAATACATGGCAGAGATGCGCGTGCAGCCGCATGACGTGTGATTGACGTGTAACTAGAAGGTGAAGGGGATTTGACATTTAGCCCTAGATGAGGAGACAGAAGTCTGGGATGTCAGAACAACCTAATCCCAAATCGTATCTAATATCTTGTGTTTAAGGAACTATATTATCTGGAAGGGAAGGTCTCTCGGACAGAGTCTATTCTATACTGACTGCTAGTGCGTGTACAAGCGTCTAAGTGTCTACATGAGGAGCGAGGGGGCATGGGCCTACCATGGAAACAGAAACCATGAATTACTTGCACGGAGACAGTAAGGCCGGGCCCTTTGCTCTGTAGCTGGAAGGATGTTTACCTAAACTACTAGACAGGAATGCATTTCTCGAGGAGCGGAGCAGATAACTTGAAGGCTAAATACAGTTTTGGCAGGCAACAGGCCGGGCCAGGCACCGTTAGCCGCGCAGGAAGTAAGACAAAGGTCATTGATACAGATGTAGGCTCAGGCTGGAGCTTTCAGAGGCAGAAAGCAGGAAAAAGGCTCGATGGCAGAATTCAGGGCCTACTCGCCTGAGCTGTAAAACGTGAAAAGTACACCATATAAAGACGGTGGCAAGGCATACTTAGGAACGGAATATTCGACCCATTCAGGGCGGATCTGAAAGAGGACATGTTGACGTTGGACACAATTGTATTTGCGTCTTCATAGCTTGAAGTGGAGGGAACATACATGTACTTGTAGCATGTACATGGAGCCGTTGGGGTCTAAGATAGGGGACACAATTGATCATAAAAATTCATATTTCCTCACAGCATGCGGTAGATTTGCGGATGGACATTGCTTGGAGTGTGGCTGCTACATCAGACTGCAGTGTGATGTGTGTCATGCAAGGACATGAGGGTCGTGGAATGGGCACGTTGCATGTGCTGATGGTCCAGCCTTTGCCACCGCGTGGCGCCAACTGTGGCATAGACAAGCCGAGGACAGCCAAATGAATGGGTGGAGGGAGGAAGGGAGGAGCATATTTGAGGCGTGTGTGTTGCCAAATCAGGATACTCTGTGGGCCCTTGCTGCAGGGTCCGCAGCAGCAGGCGGCATGTAATTGAAAATATGCCACAATTTGCACACAAAGACTAGGATGTCTGAAGGACAACTGCAACAGGCGTGTGTAAAGGAAGGAGTGTCCGGTTGTACATGGCACACCCAGAGACAATGCATGCACAAACACCAAAGATGAATGACACCGGATCAGGGAACTGAAGGCCGAGCTGCGCACAGGAGACACACCCTCAGCAGGTGTTGATGGCCCATTGTGTGGACCAACATGCCAAAATACATACACAACCATGGACTTCATGCACAATAGGGATCATAATCCATGAGGAACTGCATGCATGTTGCTAAACTACACATGGACTCGTCTGCACAATCTTTCACAACTATGCCAGAGATGCCGCATGCAAAGTGGCAAGAGACCAGCATTGACAGAGATGAGGCACCTTGGAGTGTGAGCAACACCTTTATTACTCAGGCTCACACTAAGGGAAATGCATCCTTTTGAACAGACTCACAGGTCATTCCTCTGACCATGTGGGACCTACACTGGACACCCCCTGCAACACACAGATGTGTCAAATCCTACTGAGATGGCACACAAGTGAAGTGTGGAGCCTAATACCCCTTGCTCCACACGGAGAGTCTGCAATTCGCCATTGAGCCTCTTATGGGGATGGCCCACACTATGTCCACCATCAGCATCCCGTATGTTCCGAAGGGACGTTTGACACACATTGATGCCTTCATCACATTCCACAAAACATTACAGATGACGGTCAGGAAGGGTGAATATCAAGTCATGGGAGCCATGCCACATGTCATGTGCCCCATGGTGAGTCGACAGGTATGCATGGTAACACAACATGCACAGGAGCAGTCCCAACATAAACCAAACACGTACCACACACAAAATGCATTGCTGCACTCCTTACCCAAAATTACTTTTCACCATGTCCGTGCATGGAACGCTGATTCAGCACACGTTGCAATACTCATGAGGAATAGCTGGAGGCCAACGAAGACACGAGCAGACGACATGCGCAAGAAACTGTGGATGACAGACACACCACAAGTCAGCAAAGAGCTAGTTATCGGCAGACATGGACATGTACTCGACAGGAATGATGTTGTCACCATGCTAATTTAACAAATTAGTGTCCATACTAAAATGTGTGGAATGACATCATCACTTGAATGACACATCAGAACACACCTCCAAGTCACTTAGCACACAGTCAGCTGGACACACACATTGAAACTCATGCCACACAAGGCTCAAAGCGTGCACACTCAAACACAGGGACTCACCATCATGAGAAGAAGTTGCGGATGAGCTGACTCCGGATGTCCTCCTCCTCCTCCTCCTCCTCACTTTCCTCGTGTCCAAGCCCTTCATCCTCCACGGGTGGATGTTCCTGCTCATCGGGATCCAGGATGAGAGGCACTGCCTTCTCCACTGCCATGTTGTGCAGCATGCAGCACACAAGGAAGATTTTGCAGACCTTCACCGGAGCATATGGGAGGGACTCGCCGGTCTTGTGGAGGCACCGGAATCGGCTCTTCAGAAGTCCAAACGTCCTCTCAATCACGCGCCTGGTCTGCCCATGGGCGTCGTTGTAACGGTGTTCTGCGCCTGTTCTGGGATTGCGGAGAGGCGTCATCAGCCATGGCATGTTGGGATAGCCAGAGTCCCCTACATGGAAACATCATGTGAAGAAGTGGGTCAGGAGATGCCGTAAGATACAAAGATACCGCTAAACAGAGGACAAACAGAGTATACCCACCAACAAGACATGCTCGTTCGTCGTGCAGCCGCAGCATCATTTCTGGCACCCTGCCACGCCTCATGATGTAGGCATCGTGTGCTGACCCTGGAAAACGGGCACAGACATGGGAAATCCACATGTTAGGTAGACACACCACAAGGGCATTAATAGAGTGATAATGTTTGCGGTTCCGAAAGGCTACCTCCTGTGCCTGTGGTGGTACCAAAGCCACATGTGTCCCATCAATGGCCCCAATTACATGAGGCATCCCTCCCAGGGCATAGAACTCACCATTGACACCTGTCAACTGCTCACGAGTGGGAAAATGGATGAATTCATCCAGGTGCTCCAACATGGCTTCTAAAACATCGTGCAGGACACGGCTGAACATTGTCTGGGACATGCCACCGACATCAGCTATGGTGAATTGAAAGGTACCGGTGGCAAAAATATGTAGGGCTGCCATCACCTTCATCTTGAGGGTCAGAGCAGTAGGATACCTGTGTCGCGGTTGGAGGTGTGGTTCCAGCCGGGTGGTCAAGCGTTCCAATCAACTCTTGGGAGAAGCGGTATCTGCGGATGCAGTCATGTTCATGCATGGCACCCAGGTCTGGCATTGGTCGGGGGAGAGGCGGTGCCCTGCAGATATTTGGAAGGAATAACGATGAGCGAGTACATCACAACAACAATGTCAATGAAATGAGCACATGTTCAACAGCTAATACACATCTGCTAAATACAGAGTCTGGTCTGTGCAATACATCCAGCACACGTATGCCAGCAAGGTGATACTCCGACGAAGAGCCAGCTACAATAGTTTTTTTGCAAGGTCGACGTGACATGCCATGAAACGAGCTGTGTGCCAGTGTAAGTGAACAGCCAGACACATTACAGGAGTGACAGACATCCACATATCTGCATTTGAAGGATGTAATCTCATACAGCCAGCAGACGGGAAGCTAGACGCGCAGGTCAGATGTCATTTAAAAAGGGCAGATCACACACCTTTCCATGAAGGTGTACATGTAAAATGCTGATAACGCAGATATGTCCTCAGGTCGCAATACCATGTTCGATGCATGCAGACACATGTCACGTGGCATTGCACATGTGGCATGGTTTGCGTAATTGTGTGCCATGCACATATGCACACAGACACATGTTGGATGCTGCAACAGCAGATGGAGTTGACGGAACACCAACTGCAAGCTCATGGGAACACATGACACACACATGACATAGTCACATCGTGGCACGCTGGTAGTCACATGTCAGGTGAAATTATCCGTGTCTCATCACAAGTAGGAGCTACAGAGGGTATATGCCAAGCCGCCCTCCACTCAATAATCATTCAATCAAACAAGGCTTAGCACTAGGGAGGGATATAACTTTTATTATTGCTTTAGGACCTGCACAGCTCATGGAAATTGTTATTTCTCTTTGGCTACTGGTATTATATCCAGATAAATGTAGTCCTAATCCCCTCAAATATTGAAAACAAACTAAATAACAGCCCACCCTTGTCCAACACCTTCACAGAAAGAAGTAAAGAATACTCAAGAAAAATGAAGGTGAAAAGTGAGTGGGCACCTCACGTACGCAACACCAGGGAGGCTACCAGCCGGTTCTCGCCAGTATGCCCACGTTTTCTCATCATCGGTTACCCACTCACAAGAGTCAAGAAATTAAAGTCCAGTGAAGAAAAAGAGGGAACAGATCAAGAAAGAGAAATATATACTGTTCCCAACAAAGAAAAAGAAACAGAAACCCGTGTATTGCGAAGAACCAGATGTCCCAGGCAATATTAAAATTGAGTTAAAGACTCACTTGCAATAACCCTCTTTATTCAAATCGGTGAGTCTTACTCAAACTAAAAGCACTCGATGTTGCTAACCTTTGTAAGGAAGGCCAACATGTTTCATTGCCACTCAACTATGTTCTGGCAAATTCATCAGGGCAAGGGTTTCAATCAAGCACCTCACTGGACGTAAGTTTTTATGTTGCGGGAGGGCTGTTTGAAAGGAGACAAAAACAGAATAACCAATTTCTGTTCCATTGTCAATCGAAACACACCAACCATATGTGTTTATAGTCACATAATTTTACACATAAGTTTCTTATTAAAATTGGGGGTATTTACCATGTAGAGGCGGAGGGCATTCGTACCTGCCTCCACTATGCCGCACGGGGTTGTATTGAATACTCTTTCCCCCGATATTTATGGCTGCACTTTTGCTAGCTCGTTAATCACCTGTGGAAAGAAGGCGTCAATCAGGCTACGTCTCGCACAGTGTAGCGCTGTGTATATTCTATTACTAAAGGCGCGAACCACAAGTAATTCCACGCTCACACGCTCCGTGCATCCTCCACTTAATTAAAAGCAACAGGATGTTTCTAATTGCCAGTTGTACCCCAGGCAGCTACGTCTAAAGCCAGTCCACCATGTCATGGCAATGCCCCCAATCATGTGCAAGGTCGACAAAGCACAGAGCATCACTAAAAGCACTCAGACGCTGACACACTTCTCTCACCGCAACCGCTATCTGGAAGGGCCGTATCTCATCCCCGCTTCACTTTTCCGGTGTGCGGCGGCTACTCATATTTTCGGGCTAGAGCCCCGCCCATCCATGACCAACTCACATCTCGTGGAACATGCTCACAATACTTAGGATCTGTCGCCCCTCCATGGCGGCCATCTTGGAGTGTCTACGGGACAAAGATAATCTCAGCGTATATAGTCTGCAGTAGCTCAAGTTTGACACAGACAAGCTCACAACACATTGGATATGAAACCCTTTCATGGCGGCCATTATAGAGTGTCTATGGGATTAAGAGGACTTTGATTTAGACAAAATCTAAAGATACCCTGATCTAAAGATACCCAGTGGAGACAGGACAGCGGTACATCAACACACATAGTCCGCAGTGACTCAAGCACGCCACGGACAATGCACCAGCTCTCCACCTAACCACTATGTGACCCCTCAGTTACTCCAGCAGTCTGGCCCTAAATCGATTACCCGCCATGGCGGCCATCTTCAAATGTGTAATCATACATTATCAAGAATAGAGGTCTCAGAGCCCCCGGGATCGAGACATCTCAAAGCCTCTTAGAACAGGGGACTGCACGGTGGGGTTATGGTGAATAGGTCCAACCATCTTTACAACCCAAAAGGAGGGGTACCTACAGACTGGAATTTCCTGCAATGGAACCCACACAGTTCTTCACATTGCTATCAAGGGTTCCATTACCTACTGATTTTGTTCCACTCTATGTGGTTGTTTAGCCCCACTTGGTCCACTTTCTCAGAAAAAATCCAGCGCGCTTCTCTGGTAGCTAGCACTTGCTCAATACAGTCATTACCGGCCACTACCTTTTCCAGGACCACCCATTTTAAGGCCTGTACATCGTGTTTAGATTCGCAAAAATGTTGTTTCAGGCATGTGGTGAGTTTCCCAGCTCTGATAGTACTAAGATGTTCCTGGACCCGAATTTTTATTTTCCTTGTGGTTAGGCCCACATACTGTAACCCACACTGACATGTAAGTCTGTAGATGATGTTTGTGGTGTTACAGTTTGAAAATGTATTCAAATGCCAAACTTTGCCGCTGTTAAGAATTACAGACTTAGTTTTGTCCGTCAGGTTACAGACCGAGCAGCTACCACAAGGGTAATGTCCGGCCGGTACTGAGGAGCTCCTTTGTGTCACCTGTGAACGTGAGTGTACCAATTTATCTTTTAAGTTGGTAGCACTCTTGAATGCGAATCTGGGTTGGGGCATTTTAAAGTTAACGGTGGACAATAGTGGCCAATGCCTCCTGATCAACTGTCTTATCCTGGTTGCCAAGGGGTCATACTTCATCACCACAGTAAGGCAGTCACTTGATTCTCTTTTATTCCTTTCTAAAAGAGCCGCCCGTGGTGTATTGAGGGCCCTTTTGCGTGCCCTACTGACGAGCTTCTTGGGATAAGCTCTCTGGATCAACTTGCCCGAGAGCTCCTCTGCCTGTTGGGAAAAACTCTCTATAGTAAAACAGTTGCGGCGATACCTGAAAAATTGGCCTACCGGTAAATTATCCCATAGAGCCCTGGGGTGATATGACTGATAGTGTAACAAAGAATTCCTATCAGACCCTTTTTGGTGGACCATTGTGAACAGCTTGTTACCCTGCACCGTGATGTCAAGGTCTAGGTACACCGCATGATCATTACTCACTGTCCAGGTGAATTTAAGACAGGGGTCAAGATTATTAAGCCAATTGAGGAATTGCAAAAGGGTCCTCTCAGTACCCTCCCAGATGCAGATCACATCGTCAATATATCTTTTCCAGAGACAAATATGTCTCTGGAAAGGATTAGACGACTGGTACAGGAAATGTTCCTCAAACTGGCCTACATAAATGCAGGCCAAGCTCGGCGCAAAAGTTGTGCCCATAGATGTACCAGACACCTGTAAAAATTGCTCGTCCTTATAGCAAAAATAGTTACGAGTGAGGGCAAGTTCGATACACTGGAGCACAAACAACTGGGGTGTGTCATAGAACCAGTCCTGTTCCCCCAGGGCCCTCGCTGCTGCCACCAGCGTGGCTTCCTGGGGGATGTTAGTATACAGGGACTCGATGTCAATAGTAAGCAAGAATTGTTGTGAAGCATCAAAATCCAGAGTGCTCAAAATATTCAGTATATCTGTCGTGTCCTGCACATATGATTGTTGTTTGAGGACTGACTCCCGTAAGAAAAAGTCTGCAAATTGGGAAAGTGGCTCAAGGATGGAAGATATACCCGAAACTATCGGGCGACTCGGGGGGGCCGTTGAGCTTTATGCACTTTCGGGAGTATATAGAAAGCCGGTATTCTGGGTTTGGTGTTCACAAGAAATTCAGCCTCTTTGCTCGTAATCCAGTTCTTACTCTTGGCATCCGCAACCATTTTAGTGATTAAGTTCATTAATTCGTGAGTGGGATCTCTGGAGAGGGGATGATAGTTCTTCCGCTCACCCAACAGTCTCCGTACTTCAAGATCGTAATCTGAAGTATTCATAACCACAATCGCCCCACCTTTGTCGGCACTCTTTATGGTTATGGATGCATTATTCTGAAGGGACCTCAGAGCCTCCCAGTCATCCTGGCTCATATTACTAAAAGCCCGTCCTTGCTGTTCAAGTTGTTCCAGGTTGGAGATTTCCTCCAATACCTTTTGTTCAAACACTAAGACCTCAGAGCCAGCCATCGAGCTAGGAGGGCAGAAATGAGATGGACGTCGTAAATTAGTCGAGAACATAGATTGAGGTTCTAATTCTCTGTTGGCAAAGAACTTTTTCAGTTTGATTTTTCTCATTGTCTCAAAGAACTCTGTTCTACATTTAAAGGGGTCATGACGTGGGGTAGGAACATATCCGAGCCCTTTATTAAGGACTCCCAATTCATTAGGTGCTAATACACAGTCAGATAAGTTCATCACTATGTTATTCACAACGGGTTCCTGCCCCGACTGCGGGTTATCCGTGGGGAGAATGCGGGCCATTGCTGTCCTCTATTGTGACCCTGCCTTCCACGGCCTCTGCCTCTCTGTCCGCCCCCTCTGTTGCCCCTGTTGGTATGGCCTAAAAAAGAACGTACCAAAGCCCCCAAATCTTCGTTGGATTTAATCTGTGGATTAAAACTCACTCCCCCTTGATTAGATGGTGGTGCACTCTCTTCCTCTTCGCTAGAGGTGTTCTCAAAAGTCCAATTGTGGGGGGTCCTTCTCTGGTATTGTTTACCACCCCTCCCACGGTAATTAGCCTGTGGTGCTGTTTCACTTCCCTGTTGGTAGTGCTTATCGTCTACATAGGGGAAAGCCCATTCATGAGTGTATCTCTCGAGATTCCTCTTCAAACCCTTAATTTTTTGATTTACCATATAATGTTTATAATCAGCCATATCTTCTTGGATGCATAATAATTGCTCTTTGGTATCTGCAATTGTAGTGTCTTTCTTCAGGGTTTCCTCTAATTCTAAAATCTCTACCAATAGTTTGTCACTCAATCTTTTTGCGGTGTTAATAATTAATATCAGCCAGTCTCTTGTGCATTTGTTTGCAATGTAACTCCAATCTAGTCTGAACTTCTTATCCTCCAGAAAAATCCGGGGTTCAATTCTTACTAGTAAACTCGCAGGAGCTGCTCCAGCACGGAGATACTCCGTCATAAGGGCCCCATGCAGGGCCACCCTCACCTGACGTTTCTTGGTGTTGCTCAGTTTCTCCCACTTTCTTGATCTGTTCCCTCTTTTTCCCTGGACTTTAATTTCTTGACTCTTGTGAGTGGGTAACCGATGATGAGAAAACGTGGGCATACTGGCGAGAACCGGCTGGTAGCCTCCCTGGTGTTGCGTACGTGAGGTGCCCACTCACTTTTCACCTTCATTTTTCTTGAGTATTCTTTACTTCTTTCTGTGACGGTGTTGGACAAGGGTGGGCTGTTATTTAGTTTGTTTTCAACATTTGAGGGAATTAGGACTACATTTATCTGGATATAATACCAGTAGCCAAAGAGAAATAACAATTTCCATGAGCTGTGCAGGTCCTAAAGCAATAATAAAAGTTATATCCCTCCCTAGTGCTAAGCCTTGTTTGATTGAATGAGAAATTATCTGTGTACCTGCCATCAGGGGACAGTTGCGGGTGTTGGTGACTGTGGCATACCAGTGATGCAGTGCTTGACACGTTTGTACTACATGCACACATGTGCAAAGTGTGACGGGGAAGTGTGCCACATAGTGCCCCATCACACATGACATGTGTAAACACCTCATCACACATCTATTGTGCCACAACATGAGGAGACATGTACCACATCACTGCCTGACACACCTAGGCCCTGCACATGAAGGACTGCACTGACAATGACTTGATGTACAGCCTTGTGCGAGTCTGACACCTCCATTCCTTTCGTGTGTGCCTCCTATCACCAGTGTAAGCTGTGAAACGCAGTACACACGCTCTGAGGCCGTGTGTACGGGCCGTACACGCGTGAGTACGGCCCGTACTCACGCGTGTACGGGCCGTACATGCGTGAGTACGGCCCCTATCACTATAGTTGTGTTACCGTAGTCCATTGTGATAGAGACCGTACTCACGCGTGTACGGGCCGTACACGCGTGAGTACGGGCTGTACTCGCGCATGTACGGCCTGTACACGCGTGAGTACGGCCCCTAGCACTATAGTTGTGTTACCGTAGGCCATAGTGATAGGGGCTATACTCACGTGTGTACGGGCCGTACATGTGTGAGTACGGCCCCTATCACTATAGTTGTGTTACCGTAGGCCATTGTGATAGGGGCCATACTCATGTGTGTACAGGCCGTACACGCGTGAGTACAGCCCCTATCACTATAGTTGTGTTACCATAGGCCATTGTGATAGGGGCCGTACTCACGCGTGTACGGCCCGTACACGCGTGAGTACGGCCCCTATCACTTTAGTTGTGTTACCGTAGGCCATTGTGATAGGGGCCATTCTCACGCGTGTACGGGCCATACACGCATGAGTACGGGCCTAACACGTGCGTGTACGGCCCGTACACACGTGAATACGGCCCCTATCACTATAGTTGTGTTACCGTAGGCCATTGTGATAGGGGCCATCCTCACGCCTGTACGGGCCGTACACGTGCATGTACGGCCCGTAGACGCATGAGTACAGCCCCTATCACTATAGCCTACGGTAACACAACTATAGTGATAGGGGCCGTACTCACACGTGTACAGCCCGTACACGCGTGAGTACGGGCCGTATCACTGTAGTGATGGTGCCCTAGGGGTACGTGTGAAACGTGCCATACCTGTGTGGGGATTTAAAAATTACAATGGGGACACATGAGGGACAAGTATTAGGGCATAAATGCATGCTGGTTGTCATGGATACCGAGTTTCAAGTTCAAAACTTTACATCATGTGGTCTGGAAAAAGCAGTTGGCCACATTATACATTGTTGCAAAGTGGTTGTTGACTTGACATGATGCTGCAAATTCGAAAGATGCTAAGGCTGTCACTGGTGTATGTTTAAAGGGATTGGAGGAAACGTAGGATGCAAATGAGTCTGACCAATCACTCTGTACTCCTGTAAATGAAATAGGCCAGCAATGCACATATAAGGCAGGCAGAACCCATGAGAGGGCACTTGCCTGTACAACATTTCAGTCAATACCACTGCTGCTGTATTGTCTCCCTCTGGCACCATGTCAAGGACTGTGGAGAAGGCCCAGCCTTTCTCCCAGGAGGAGAATGAGGCCCTGCTGGATGTGATCCTCCCACGGTACCCCATGCTGTATGGTCGACCAGGGGAGCAGGTGAGTGCTGACTCCACTACCTTTGCCTGTGCACCTTTTTTGTGTCTGTCACTTCTGGCATTGTGTCCAGGTGTGACAGACATGCAATGTTGTTTAGAGTGGGTCCCAGGGGGGGTGGATGGCTTATGTCTCTCATGCAGGGCTTGATGTAGTTCATGTGTGCACTCCTCACTTGCATTGTGCTTACTGTGACATTCACTGCATAGTGCATGGCACATTCAGCCTGGCTAATCCTCTTGGGCATTCTTGTTCTATTGTCCTGCGGTGATTCAGTGGTCACCCCGGTGTGACAGGTGACTGCACCCACATATGTGTGTGAGTTGAGTGGAGCTGTGGTGAGAGTGGTGAGAGTGTCCAAATGATGTGTACGCCCCCTGGACATTGGTGTGTGTGAATGTTCCTTATCGTGTGGGTGAGTGTCTATGTGGAGTGTTGCACCACAGCTGCATGGAGGACGCAACTGCTCGACACATCTGATGTGAGAAGGAAGCCGTGCTGTGTGTCTGACTTGCTGAGCTAGCCCCACACCTGTGACACCCCCCTGGCAAGTGGCACATGTGCAGAGTGAGCTTTGTATCCACTGTTGACAATGGCAGGTGATTGATCTGTGTCTGTGTGTGTCTGTGTACTCTGCTGCAGTTTTGTCAGTGGCCTGGGGCATGTGACTGCTTTGCGGTGCTGGCCATCAGCCTTGTGCTGCTTGGGATACACAGTGTGTGCCATGATCAGGGATTGGTTCGCACCCCTCATGCCACCTGTGTACTTACTATGCCATATAGTGCATTGGTGCGTCCGCAGTGGCAAATGTCCCTATGACTAAGGTGCTATTACTTGCCAGCATACTATGCCCTGTTCAACAAATCAAAGATGTTAAAATGTGTGTCTCTGTGACATGGTGCAGGTGTAGTGATGTTGTCCCACTTTGCCATCCTCACAGGTAACCGCCTACCATAAGGGGAAGATCTGGAAGGAGGCCGTCAAGGCCGTTCAATCGGTGGAGGGTCGCAGTCGGCGCCTGCCACAAGTGAGGAAGAGATGGCAGGACATCCGGTGCTGGACCCGGAGGATCGCCCGGGTCATGCTGAAGGAGGAGGCTCCCCCCAAGCATGGTGGGCGCCGGCTCCTGACCCACCAAATGAAGCGTGTCCTGGCGGTGGTCTTCCCTGACCTGGATAGGCGGATACAGGAGTTACAGCAGCAGGAAGGGGGTAGGTACATGTGTGTTTGTTGTGTGTCGCCAGCTTTTGTTGCTGCTCAGTCGCCTGGAGACACTGCCAGGGTATATATGTGCAGTGCATATCCTGTTACCCCAAGTCAACCTGTGCTGTTCTTCCTCCCTTCCCCTCCTTGACATGTGTTACCTGGTCTGTGTGTTATCACTATTGCACAAGGTCATCTAGGCTTCCAGTTAATCAAGGTGCACACTGCTTTCAGCATCATGTGTGGGGGTGGTCTGCCTGTGCCCTGTCCTGTTCAGTCATTTGGGGGTGCATAATTGTTGGCACTGATGCTGAGTCTCAACATAGGAGTGTGAGGTTTCAAAAGAACAGACTTGCAGCATGCATTACCAATGTTGTGGCCTCAGACATGATGTGCATGAGTGGGAGATATGCATAGTGCTGGGACGGTTGCTCCTGTTACAGTCAGCTCATTCCAGGACCATGGAGCAGTGTGCCCACTACAATCCCCTGACATAGCCTGCCCTCCTAATCATGTGTGTCATCCAACACTGTGCACATTCACTGTGGGTTCAGCATTGCCCTGCCTCTGTGGCATTCTTCCCTGGCCTAGGTTTTATTTTTCACATGTGTGCTACATGTGTCCACTGGACAGGGATACACCAGTTTGCTTGTGCATACTCACACTGGGCAGTGCCTGTGTGGCTATTCACAACAATCTGTTGATGGTTGTTTGTGACAAATATGTTTTGCCAGCCCTACAAGGTGATGTTGTGTTAATGAAGCGAGTTTTCAAGCACAGTTATTGTAACCATGAATAAGAGGTGTCACTTCTTGATCGGTATCAGTCACATTGACTCAGGTATGGGTGGGTGTGTGCGGGAGGGGCGTACATGTTCAACCCTGATTTTTCATTGCCAGTTCTGACTTGTGTGTGATAATTCGCAGTACAGAAAGTTACCGTGCAGTGCCCCCGTGATGTTGGCCAGTGCTTAATGTTTGTGCTTCGTAGCCTGTGTCAGTTTTTGACAATCATGTATCCTCCTTGTACATTTTTTGCACCTGTGTGTGGTTCAGATGCTACACAGTTGTGACTTTGTGTGCTGACATCCGTGGGTACATTCTGGCTTGCCATGAGGGTGTCCCCACAGTACAGCTAGGCTTTTTTACAAAACAATTGCAGGCCCATTAGCTTATTCATTGTCCTGGGTGTGGACATGTGTGCCACTCCATATGACAGTCAGTAGGTCATATGTGTAGCCAACTGTGTAATCAGGTGACGGATAGCCATGTGATAAATGACATTATTCAAATTGTCCCTTGGCAATCACTACACCTGTCAACATGTCTCAATGTTTCATATGCTTGACCTTCTTGTTTTGTTGTGAAGGACAATAATGTGCCTGCATGACAGATGTCTCCCAAGGAAGTGCACAAGACACCACCTTTACACTTTCCTGGGACCCGCTGGCACATTTTAAAGTAAGGCACAGTTTGAACAAAACTTGTTTAGAGTTCATACATATACATGTTCCCACAGTGTGGTTGCATTTGGGTTAGTCCTTGGTTGTTGCCGATACCAACTTACGAGTGTCAAGTCATCCAGACCACCGTGGTGCCATGTATATGTACTTACTGATACCCCATTTCTGCCTAACAGTGGCTTATTTGAATGAGTCTGGCAGCTCAGACAATGACTGTGTACATGTAGTTTGGTGTGCACCTCCTTGTGTGACTTCTGTTATACAGACACATGTGTGTTCTGTTCACAAAGTGGCACATTCACACATTCTAGACATGTCCATTGTGTAAAGTGTTGTGATTCTCCAGGAATCACAATGTATTTCTTTGGGGTTTCCTAAGTACTCCCAGGTCTCTGAGTGTGGGGACACCTTCTGCATTGGCATGTGGTATTTGGCCTTGTGTGCGACATTACTGTTGGGTTCACAGTGAAGAAGAGGTGGCATGCCTTTATAGTCTTGCTCTGCTCAACTGATCCCAGACACTAGCTTCTCAGGATCTTGGGATTTCAAGTTATTTGCAGTTGTGTCCTAATTTTCATTTTTTCCAAGTGGCATGGTGGGTCAACCAACTGGGGAGTGCAGGGCTTACATATGTGGGGAGTATTCTAGATGTTACTCATGATGCCTTTCCTGTTATGCACTGTTGCCTATTTTGTTTGGACTCATGTGTCAGATGTATACAGGTGACTGATTTTTTCCTGTCTCTTCACCTTGCCCACAGCATCATCAGAGGACACCGAGGGAGACACCAACACGGACGTGGAGGAGGGATCGAGCACTGGTGCCACCACTGCTGAGGAGTCGGCGGAATCTAGTGGCACGGAAGGCGAGGGGAGTGAGGCGGAGGACCTGCCCAGTACCAACACTGACTACGAGGCTGACGGGTCCGAGGCTGAACTCTTTGAGGGGGCGGAGGCTGCTCCAACAGCTGGCAGCAGCACTCCATCCGTCACCCCCCCTCCATTCCCATCACCGCCCTCCCACTTGCTCGGGTCCCTTCTGTCCGTGCTAGGCAACCACATGTCTCCTTCGTGCCAGGCACCGCACCCCCTGTCCCTGTCCCCCTGCTGCCCTCACTGCCGAGTCTGTGGACATTCAGCGGCAGTTGCAGGTTGGGCAGACATCGATCCTGACTGTCCTCCTTGGCCACACCAGACTGCTGACCCAGATGGTGTCGTACATGGAGGGCATTTCATCAGCGATGTCTGACCAACACATGTTGCTGAGGTCCCTGGACTTGTCACTGACGGCAGTAGTGAGTCACCTGCAGCGCTGCGTCCCCCCCTACCCCTGCACCATCCACAAGTCCCACACCCATGCCTGTCCCAAGCACACCAAGACATCCACACACACGCACCCCACCAGACACAAGCAGCACACCACCACGTAAGGGCAAGCGCACACCTCCTGACACGCACACTCAGGGGGAAGCAGGCATACCCACTGGGTCTGGGGCACGCAGCCATAGTCCTCGTCCACATGACTCACTCCCCAGTCCCTCCGATGTCACTCCCCTTGGCTCCCCTGCCCCAGAATCGGAGAAGGAGGCCTACTTCGCTGGGCTGGGCTTCAGCCCCACTAGTTCACCTGGCCGCAAACGGTCAAGGCACTCCACGGGTAGGGGAGTTAGGTCCCCCAGCCTGTCCACCACCTCCCCCAGTAGCACTGCAGGCCATCCCTCCGACCCCCCCCCCCTCCTTGGGGCCTGTTGTTTCTCCGGGTGCAGGGGAGACGCTTGAAGATCTGGCAGAAGTGTGCAGCGCCGAGCTTGCCTCCACCTTTGGCGCTGCCCCACCCCCTGTGGTGGAGTCGTCCGTCCCTGCACCCACCACACCTACCCTTCCCCCTCCTGTCCCTGCAGTGCCTGGTGCTTCCCCACATGATACCCCCCCCCAGTAGCTGAACCAGAGGTTTAGTATGTGCAGGCAAGCTAGGGGAGACGCGTGGCCATGTGTCCCCCCAAGGACTTCATATCTGGACTGGACATTGGCCTTTGTACATAGTGTTCTTTACTACATCTTATTTTTTCATGCTGAATAAAGCATTTTCTTTTCCGTTTTGAAAAGTCTTGCATTTCATGTATTGATGTTGAAGCTCCAGGAGTTGGGGTTGTGGGAATGTGTTATGTTTCATGGAAATGTTGTAGTCTGCATCTCATGGGGTGGAACCTGGTATCTGCGTGCCCTCACAAGGTCTCTGCAAAGAATCTTTGGTCGTGTCTGCTCTTTGTGTTTGGAGACATTGTCCCTAGGAGTGTTCCTTCCTCTGTGGCACCTGACATCTCCGCTGCAGAGGGTTGCACAATTGTTGTGTTGCCCTGTGTCTACATTTCCTTTATTGGTGATGGATCCCTTCAACTCTGGCCATGCCTGCTCAGCAATGTCTCCAGCTGCATCGTCTGTGTCATCCTTGGTACTCACTGTACTTGTGTATAGAGTATTTTGCCATGCCTTCATGGAGAAATTGTCCCCTTTCCGCACAATGCATGTGTGTAATCCTAGCATAGCACACATATGGTACTTGTTCTGCTGGGTATTTGAACACCTGTAACATTGTATCTGTGGGAACTCCACCCTATTCCTTCCATGACAGACAACATCTTGGTGGCTGTCCCAGCACCTCTACATTCCTATCAGTCCTGGGATGTGCGTGACAGTGTGTGTTCCCTTTGTCTCTCTTAGTTTAGTAGGCATTGACATGACCATCCAGTCTTGTGGCATGATCTCTGTGTGTGTATTGTGCTGCATCCGCCAGGGGTGGGTATGCATGTGTGATTTGTCTTCACACCCACATGTGGTGTGTCATGCAGTGGGGGAAAGACATCCATCCTCATGGGAGTGGGACACTGCTGTCAGTGATGTGTTGTTATGGCACTATCAACATAGTCCAAATATCGGGATGCGTACATACACCCATGGAATTGGGATCATCTGATAAGGATGTACACACCCCCATGTCTGTGTCCACTGCTGGTATTACTCTGCACCCACCCCTCACATGTCTCTGTCCACTGCTGGTATTCCTCTGCACCCACCCCTCACATGTCTCTGTCCACTGCTGGGAGTGATAGGCACCCACCCCTCACATGTCTCTGTCCACTGCTGGGAGCGATAGGCACCCACCTCCATGTCTCTGTCAACTGCTGGGAGTGATAGGCACCCACCCCCATGTCTGTGTCCACTGCTGGGAGTGATAGGCACCCACCCCCATGTCTCTGTCCACTGCTGGGAGTGATAGGCACCCACCCCCATGTCTCTGTCCACTGCTGGGAGTGATAGGCACCCACCCCCATGTCTCTGTCCACTGCTGGGAGTGATAGGCACCCACCCCTCACATGTCTCTGTCCACTGCTGGGAGTGATAGGCACCCACCCCTCACATGTCTCTGTCCACTGCTGGTATTCCTCTGCACCCACCCCTCACATGTCTCTGTCCACTGCTGGGAGTGATAGGCACCCACCCCCATGTCTGTGCCCACTGCTGGTATTCCTCTGCACCCACCCCTCACATGTCTGTGTCCACTGCTGGTATTCCTCTGCACCCATACTTGCCCCCTTGCTGTGGTACACTGCTGTCCTGGGCATACACCACCCCCAATTTACAGCTGATGTGCTGCACCAAGCGGTAGACCAACATTTGTGGCGTGTGTACGCCTTGTATCCATCATGTAATGGGGCCGTAGGGGTACAGGTGGTATGGCCCGTACCCCTGCATTCATAGGGTGTGTACGGGCCATACCACGCGTACCCCTATGTCACCTCTACAATGGTGGTGCGGCCTGTACCCACGCTCTCAGGTGCGTGGGTACGACCCGTACCACCATTGTAGTGGTGATGTAGGGGTACGCGTGTACGGACCGTACCCACGCTCTGGGGGCGTGTGTACGGTCCGTACACGCGTACCCCTACATCGCCACTGCAATGGTGGTACGGACCATACCCACGCTCTGGGGGGCGTGTGTACGGTCCGTACACGCGTACCCCTACATCACCAATGCAATGGTGGTACGGACCGTACCCACGCTCTGGGGGGCGTGGGTACGGTCCGTACCACCATTGTAGTGGTGATGTAGGGGTATGCGTGTACGGACCGTACCCACGCTCTGGGGGGCGTGGGTACGGTCCGTACCACCATTGCAGTGGTGATGTAGGGGTACACGTGTACGGACCTACCCACGCTCTGGGGGGCATGGGTACGGTCCGTACACACGTACCCCTACATCACCACTGCAATGGTGGTACGGACCGTACCCACGCTCTGGGGGGCGTGGGTACCGTCCGTACCACCATTGTAGTGGTGATGTAGGGGTACGCGTGTACGGACCGTACCCACGCTCTGGGGGGCGTGGGTACGGTCCGTACCACCATTGTAGTGGTGATGTAGGGGTACGCGTGTACGGACCGTACCCACGCTCTGGGGGCGTGGGTACGGTCCGTACCACCATTGCAGTGGTGATGTAGGGGTACACGTGTACAGACCTACCCACACTCTGGGGGGCATGGGTACGGTCCGTACACACGTACCCCTACATCACCACTGCAATGGTGGTACGGACCGTACCCACGCTCTGGGGGGCGTGGGTACCATCCGTACCACCATTGTAGTGGTGATGTAGGGGTACGCGTGTACGGACCGTACCCACGCTCTGGGGGGCGTGGGTACGGTCCGTACCACCATTGTAGTGGTGATGTAGGGTTACGCGTGTACGGACCGTACCCATGCTCTGGGGGGCGTGGGTATGGTCCGTACCACCATTGTAGTGGTGATGTAGGGGTACGCGTGTACGGACCGTACCCACGCTCTGGGGGGCGTGGGTACGGTCCGTACCACAATTGCAGTGGTGATGTAGGGGTACGCGTGTACGGACCGTACCCACGCTCTGGGGGGCGTGGGTACGGTCCATACCACCATTTCAGTGGTGATGTAGTGGCATGCGTGTACGGACCGTACCCATGCTCTGGGGGGCATGGGTACGGTCCGTACCACCAATGCAGTGGTGATGTAAGGGTACGCGTGTACGGACCGTACCCACGCTCTGGGGGGCGTGGGTACGGTCCGTACCACCATTGTATTGGTGATGTAGGGGTACGCATGTACGGACCGTACCCACGCTCTGGGGGGCGTGGGTACAGTCCGTACCACCATTGCAGTGGTGATGTAGGGGTACGCGTGTACGGACCGTACCCACGCTCTGAGGGGCGTGGGTACGGTCCGTACCACCATTGTAGTGGTGATGTAGGGGTACGCGTGTACGGACCGTACCCACGCTCTGGGGGGTGTGGGTATGGTCTGTACCACCATTGCAGTGGTGATGTAGGGGTACACGTGTACGGACCGTACCCACGCTCTGGGGGCATGGGTACGGTCCGTACAGGCGTACCCCTACATCACCACTGCAATGGTGGTACGGACCGTACCCACGCTCTGAGGAGCATGGGTACGTCCCGTACCTCCATTGTTGTTGGGACGGGTATGCGTCCACATCCACTTCCGTTGTGGCGGGACGTGGGATTGGTGGACACGCCCCCCGAAGTGACCAGACCATGGAGGTAATTAATGTGCAGGATATATTTGTTTTTTGTGGGGTGTGGGTTATGTTTCCTGCCCCTTGCCCCCCCCCTTTGCCCCTGGGGGTTGTTCTGACCTTCTGCGGCATCTGCGTCGGTTTCTGTACACAAGGTCGTAGGCTTTGAGGGCCGTGATGACACGTAGGATGGGGTCCATGGCTGTCCGTCGCATACCGGTGCTCCTTGTTCGCGTCGTCCTCAATTTCCCGGGAGTTTTTGGCTGCCGTAAAATATTATCCGTGCGGAGTGACGTATGCACGGATCGTACTTGCTAGTTCGTAAAATGCTGCCTGACTCCGTCCGGACGTCACGTACGCGGTGTCCCGGATCGGAATTGTGGGTATTTTTTTGTCGTTCGGTCTTTTGTACGACTCGTACGGAAATTGTATTTCTTTACGAATCGTACTTGCGGGTTTGTAAGGTGTTTTACCCGGGGACAAGTCAGACGGAGAATACGCTCCGTACGACCATTCGTACCCGTCTTTTACAGGATCGGAATTGGCACCAAAATAGGGTATTAAAGATTTATAGTATTATTTACTTGAACAATTACAAGTTTTAGTAAACTGAAGTATTGCTCTATAGTTCTAAATGTTGCAGTGTATGGTATTATTTGAGAGAATTATGAACAGAAACAAAAATATTGTTTTTAATATTTTGAGGGAATTTTATTTACTTTTTAAAATAAATTAAGCTTTGTATAATTACTTTTAATAGAATAAAATATGTATTGCTGTATCATTATGATAAATATATGCCGACTCACTCGGTGCATATTTGCAATGAAATATTATATATTTTAGAAGAAGTTTGTTACTGAGTGTAAAATAATTTGTATTAGTGTAATTGTAAAATGTGTAAAGAACATTTAAAACACATTTTTATGTACGCTGCACGATCGCGCAGTGGTCGCATAGAAGTTGCGAACCCTGCTGGCACATATTTCTGGGATCGAGTAGGGTTCGCTTCTTCGACGTATTGTAATAAAGTAAGAAATATCAGTTGTGCTTAAAGACTTTCACTAAAATACTTTACAACACAATTCATGAATAGCAATTTATACTTTTCAATTAAGTTTAGCCCATTTTATGGTTGCGCAATGTATATGCGATGGGTGCGCTTCCAGTACGCGAATCCATGTGACAGGGAAAGAAAGCTTAAAAAAATGTGAAAAAGCTTTTCATTCATGGATCCAACACCTGTTCTAGTCCTCTTATTTTGGGTGTGTCTTATACTGCTCTAAAAATTGTTTATTTTTTTGGTGTTGCTTCTATTTTTGATTCAAAAATGGCATCACCATTTCCAGAAGAGGAGCAGCAGGAGAAGATGAATGAGGTTGAAGACCCAGTGAAGAAGCGTAAAGAAAGTATTGTGTGCGCGTTTTTCACTATGCCAGAGGGAGAAAAGAAAGTCAATGCAAGAAAGGTGACCTGCAGCATCTTCCACAAAGTCCTCTCCAGAGGATCTGAAAAAAAAACAATTCCTTTGGCACATCTTGCACGAGTAATAATGGCAGGGGGGAAGAGGGTGCAAGCTGCAGCTGATGACTGTAACCAACCTCTAAGTCAGTTGGTGTTGTTCTCATGACTCCTCAACTCTGGATCTTCCCCGAACTTGCTGATGCAGGAATACACTGCAGAAAATGTTTGACAACTCATTGCGTTTGGTGAACTTTCTATTGATGCCCTTATCAATCTTTTAAAAGCACATGCGTGCTATTTTCTTGTGGTTTTTCTACCTTGTGTTTCTTTGTTGTTATGAAACACTATAGTTGGATTTGTTAACTTTTATTTTGTAGTTTAAATAATTCAAAAATACCCCAAATAACATAAATGAATTTTAAAATACAAAAAAACTCAAAATTGTTAAAACAAAAAGGTTCTTACTGAACCACCTATCCTGGTTAAAAATAGAAAAATTGAATGTTGAGAAAGTGATTGCTTGCATAAATGTATGTGTGATGAGTGTAAGAATAGTGCTTGGATGATTGAATGAGTGCATAAGTAGTATGTCAGTGAATCTGTGAGTGTAAGGATACAGCCTGAGTGAATATTTGATTGCATGGGTAGTTACTGGATGAGTGCATGGGTAGTGCGTGAGTGAATGGATGAGTGCATGCATAATGACTGAATGAATGGATGAGTGCAAGGGTAGTGCCTAGGTGATTTGATATGTTCATAGTTAGTGCCTGAGTGAATTGAGATCCGCATGAGTAGTTCTGAGTGCAATGGTAGTGCCTGGGTCATTAGATGAGTGCATGGGTAGTGCCTGAGTGAATGGCTGAGTGCATGTGTAATGCCTGAGTGAATGGATGAGTGTAAGAGTAGGCCTGGATGATTTGATATGTGGATAGGTAGTGCCTGAGTGAATGGATGAGTGCATGGATAGTGCCTCGGTGAATGGATGAGTGTATGGGTAGTGCCTGGGTCATTGTATTAGTGCATGAGTAGTGCCTGAGTGAATGCAAGAGCACGTGCATAACACACGTGCATAATGCGTGAGTGATGAATGAGCATAAGAGTAGTGTTTGGGTGATTTGACATGTGCATGGGGAGCACCTGAGTGAATGGATGACCGTATGCGTAATGCCTGAGTGAAAATATGAGTGCAACGGTAGTGACTTGGTCATTGGATGAATGTATGGGTAGTGCCTGAGTGAACGTATGAGTGCATGCATAATGCCTAAGTGAATGAATGAGTGCATGGGTAGTGGCTGAGTCTTTGGATGAGTGCATGGGTAGTACCTGGGTGATTGGATGAGTGCATGTGTAGTATCTGAGTGAATGGATGAGTGCAAGGGTAGTACCTGGGCAAACAGATGAATACATGGGTAGTGCTTCGGTGAATTGAGGACTGCATGGACAGTTCCTCCTTGAATGCATGAGTGTAAGGGTAGTGCCTGGGTCAATGGATGAGTGTTGGTAGAGCCTGAGTGAATGGATGAGTGCACGGCTAGTGCCTAGGTGAATTGATATGTGCATGGTTAGTGCCTGAGTAAATGGAGGAGTGCATAGGTAGTTCCTCAGTGAATGGATGACTGCAAGAGTAGTGTCTAAGTCATTGGATGAGTGCAGGTGTAGTACCTGAGTGAATGAATGAGCGCATGTGTAATGTCTGAGTGAATGGATGAGTGCAAGAGTAGTGTCTGGAAGATTTGATATGTTGATAGGTAGTACCTCAGTAAATGGGTGAGTGCAAGGGTAGTGCCTGAGTGAATGGATGAGTGCATGCATAATGTCTGAGTGAATGGATGAGTGCAACAGTAGTGCCTGGGTCATTCCATGAGTACATGGGCAGTGCCTGCGTGAACATATGAGTGCATGTGTAATGCCTGAATCAATGTATGAGTGTAAGAGTAGTGCTTGGGGGTTTGATATGTACATGGGTAGTATCTGAGTGAATGGATGAGCACATGTGTAATGCCTGAGTGAATGGATGAGTGCAAGGGTAGTACCTGGGTGAACGGAGGAGTGCATGGATAATGACTGGGTGAATGAATCAGTGCATGCTGTCTGAACTTGTGTTGAAGAAAGTGCATGTATTCATTTCTGCTCACAAAACAGGGCACCTGGGTATTGAACAGGCCATTTTAGAGGCTTCTTAAAACTTACATACATAAGACATCATTGCCTGCGCAACCAAATGACAGAGCAGAACTGAGAAAATGTGTCCACCAGTAGGAAAACCAACCAGGTTTTCAAGCTATCATCTTCCGATGCATAACACTTGTGAGAATACATGTACAAGTAGACACATACCTCACTCACAAGAGCACACAGTCCTTTAAACTTGACAGACTGCATTTCTCATTTCAAGCAGACCCTTAAATTTGTATGGCCTACTTCAAGTGTACCTTTCCACAGACTCATAAGAAGTAGCCTAATCACTAAACCTTCTGCCAACATGTCTAAAAACTCACTTTTCTCTTGCAGCTTCTGTTTTCACCAACTGCTCAGCATGTTGTGCCTAGCCAAATTCAAAAGAGCAACCCTTCCCATATCACTGTTATAAGTCTCACCATGTTTCTCAAGGCATACATGCATATGTCTGTGCCTTTTGCTAGTGGCATGATACATAAAACAAAAACATACAAATAGTTGAAGGACTGCACATGCTCTCCTAACTTGTGTTGAAGAAAGTGCAATATTCCTTTCTGCCCACAAAACAGGGCATCTGGGTATTGAACAGGCTAATTAAGAGGCTCCTTAATCCTTAATGACAGAGCAGAACTGAGAAATTATGTCCATCTGTAGGAAAACCAACCATGTTTTCAAGCTACCATCTTCAGATTCATAACACGTGTGAGAATACATGTACAAATAGACACAAACCTCACTCACAAGAGCACACAGATCTTTAAGCTTGACAGACTGCATTTCTCATTTCAAGCACACACCTAAATGTTTCTGGCCTACTTCAAGTGTACCTTTCCATAGACTAATGAGAAGTAGGCTAATGACTAAACCTTCTGCCAACATGTGTTAAACCTCACTTCTCTCTTGCAGCTTCAGCTTTCAGCAACTGCACAGAATTGTGGGCTTAACCTAATTTAAAACAGCAACCCTTCCTATATCACTCTTGTAACTCTCACCATGTTTCTGAAGACACGCATGCATGTATCTACATCCTTTTGTTAGTGACATAAGACATAAAAAGAAACATACAAATAGTTGAATACCTGTCTTTCACAGCACATGCTCTCTATATTTGTGTAAAACAAAGTATATATATTCCTTTCTGATCATAATACAGGTCACCTGGATACAAAGTTATGTACACTGGGATACCCTTTAATACATCTACGAACAAGTTTCAAACATCAGTTTTCTCTTCAACTTTCATTAGACACTCATGAACAACACATATTACTATACACAACCAATTTCAATCTTCATTTCAGTAAAATAAAACAAACTACACCACATAATTATACATTTGTTAACATATATCAGATATCACATTTCTTTAATATCTTGCAACCTTTACAAATAATGCATTGCAAACTTGAAAATATCATTAAAACACTGAAGCACCCTACACAATATATAACACACATTACAAATTTGCAACTCACCTCTGTATACCAATGCAGAATATGAAAATGTCAGAAACTCCAAAACGTTTTTCTTTCCAACAAAATAAATGTGGTGTACCACTCTCAGCAATGTAAAACCAGTAATGGCAAACGTTCCCTCTCCTTTGCCACACAAATCAATGCAAGTCACAAATAAAAAAGCTCCCTTCATTTTTTTAAATTCTGAAACCCACTTCTTTTGGATACACATATTAACCCTTTATTACGACTCTCTAAAAGTGCCCAATCTGCTTCTCTAACTTACAGAAGTTGCGACTCCCCCGCCGTGCCACAGTGTAGCTTCGTGTAGGAATCGAGAACGGTGACAGGAGTTCAAAAACCTATTTTTAATAATACTGGTATTACTTTGTAAGAACATACCACTTCTAAACATAGCACTGATTTGGGAAAACTTACTTTAACCTCATATCACTAATATATATCTTAGAATTTCATATTTTAAAGTCACAGTTAACTTCCAACCCTTCCCCCATTGTGCTTAACCCTAGTTTCCATAGTAACAGTTTCTGCAACATTCAACTCTACTGCCAGGTCACAAGTTCACCATATTTTCAAGTTCAGTACACAAGTTTACACATGCAAACAGTAGGTGTGGTTGAATCTTGCAAATAATAGCTTATCCTGTCTACTGTACCTTTCAAAGTGTTTTTGAATACCCAATCAGAAAAACCCTTTTTTCTACAAAGCAACATGCATCCTGTTTTTGGCTACAGAATGTTTTTGAACAGTCAATCAGTTATCTGCTTTTTCAAAAACAGCATATTCTCCATTATTTTAGATATGTCTCATTCTACCAACTGACTTACTCCGCTACAGACCTTTTTGGATCCATTCCATTCATCCCTTCAAAATGCTAACAGTATGGAATGTAGGACACAGCTATGTTTTCTTGGGCAAAAGGTATGCTAAACACAGAGGTATTGACAAAGACCTAGGTTTGCAAAATGTGATTATTAAATGGTTTTCACAGAGAGTATTAAAGTGGCACCAATTGATGCCTTTGGTTAAAAGCTTCTTGCATCGCCAACCCCCTGACCTCATGATTTTGCACTGTGGTAGCAATGACTTAGGCACATTGACTGAGGTAGAATTGGAAATCAGAATAAAGAATACTTATGCACAACTGATATCACTTTTCCCTCACACTGTCTTTGTATACTCTACCATATGCCAAAGACAGAAATTGAAGTGGTGAAATCAATTCTGTCCACAGATCGAGAAGGCTAGGAAGAATGTCACTAAAGCTGTTTCTGCTTTCCTCGAAAACCATAACATGGTCTCTATCTGTAACAACAATCTACGTTTACAGATGCATAACATCGACAGGCTCCCGCCCTGCCATTGCAAACAGCAGTGTACCGGGGGTGGGCACCCGGGACACTGTAGGAGTCGGCCCAGGGGGGTGGCGGTCCACAGGGCCATCATTGGCTCCAGGGGGGGGGCGCGTAACCCCCCTCCCACTTAATTTAAAGCCCCGGGGGTGGTGGTCCCCAGGGCTTGGGGGTCCGTAATGGACCCCCTATGCAAACTAATTAGTGCCCCGGGGAGGTGGCGGTCCCCGGGGGGTGTGGGGGGTTGTTTCTAAGTTTTTACAACACTCTGCAACGCTTAGTGGAGGTACCTGGTGGGCTATTTGGCCCCTAGGGGACCTCTGGATTGAAGAGGAATGAATTCCCCAACTTAACATACGCCACAGGGTGTGTTTGCACACATATCACCTTAGGCCCCGCCCCCTAACTTCACCACTGTGCAAACGCGCCCCGTGGCGCGTTTTAAGTTGGGAGATTAAGTCCCCTTGAATCCTGAGGTCCCCTGGCGGCCAACTTGCCCACCAGGTACCTCCAGTAAGCGCCACGTAGCTGCGTTGCAGAGAGGTGTAAAAAGGGGCGTGGCCTCATTACACCTCTCTGCAACACAGCCCCCTGGTGCATACTGGAGGTTCCTGGTGGGCTAGTTGGCCCCCAGGGACCCCCAGTATTCAAGGGGAATTAAATCCCCCTCTGCAAACGCGCCAGGGGGCGTGTTTGCAGAGTGGTGCAAGGAGGGGGCGAGCCCTTCTTTCTTTTTTTTTTAAATTTTTTAGAAGGTGGGCTGTGTAGCCCCCCTTCTTTTTCTAATTTATTGGCCCTGGGGACCCCATCCCCCAGGGCCTGCCCCCAATTTTTATTTTTATTTTTTTTAAACAAAAATCGGGAAGGGGGCCGCGTGGCCCCCCTCCCGAGGCCTTAATTTGCCCCGGGGACCCCATCCCCCGGGGCATGGTCCTTTTTTTTTTTTTTTTGTTTCTTGGAGGGGGGCTGCCTTGCCCCCCTCCTGTGGCCCCTTTTGGCCCCGGGACCCCATCCCCCGGGGCCATTTTGTGTTGTTATTTTTGACACACAGTTTGGACTCACGCTTTCATCCCTGACTCCGGCAGCACCTCAGCTTAGCACCATGAGACTCTAGACAATACCTCACATATTTTCCGTACCCCCGGAATATATATATATATATATTATCTACTGGCGGTCGCCAGTAGATAGTTATAGTTAGGACCGTGTTTCCATAGGAAATCCGCAACATTCTATTTGGAATAACTTTGGCGCCGGTTGACAAATCCTCGCGAAAGTTTCAAAATAGGTGGGGCGCTCCGCTCCTACCCTGAAAGTCTCGGGGGGATTCGTCAAGCGGGGGCTGAGAAAAAAGGGGGGTCCCAAAATGTGTTTTCCCCATGCAATTTTCCATAGGGACCTTTAGTCCAAGGTACAGCCCGAACGGCTGCACAGAATTACTTGAAATTTGGCAGAGAGGTAGTCTTCAGCTCAGGGAAGTGCCTTTTGCAGGTCTGGTGTCAATCTGTTCAGTAGTTCCTGAGAAAAGTAAAATCATATATATATGTGGGCGGAGCCTAACCACACATCTCATCCTGAGATCTGATTGGCTGTCAGCACTTCATCCAAGAAGTGTTGGCAGCCATCTTGGGACCAATATACATGATAGCACCTCATTAAAAAGCATTGCAGTTAATAGAAGGTTTTAAGACTTTAGTTACATTATAAATCATTTGTTGATGGTACCATACTCATTTTAGGAATTGTGGTATGTTCTAAGGTGATTTCACCATGTGAAAAAGCCTTCTGCTGGGATATCATGATTGAGAGAAAAATATTTTCTCATGCTTTTCCCACAGAGGTTTGGAAGATGATCTATATGCTAAACTGAGAGCTTATTTTCTGTAAATTCACATTATCTTTCTCAGTCATGTGAGAATGAAGTCTGACATTCTCAGTAAAACATGTACATCCAACAAGGGCAGAGACTGTCAGTTGATTCCTTTGTGTTCTACTGCAGCTTCCCAGAGTGTTCCAAAGAACAACTAGAGCGCTAACAGTCCTACTTATGATAAACGTATGGCACACCTGAAGCCATCTTGCTTGGATTAAAGTGGTAATTCTTAAAACATTTAATTTAAAAAGGAACAAAATGAGGGGGTTCATTTTTCCATAAAAAGTATGATTAGTGTTGCAGAAAGAAAAATTAGGGCACATTTTGAGTGATTTCTCAAATCCTCTTCTATTTCATTAAAAAATTCTGACATGCAGACTGAAACATGCACTTTCAATACCAGCAGCAGTTTTCCCTGGTGAGCAGTAGCTTTACTACAGTGATCTAATGAGCAAAAAGAGTGCTGAATTTATGGCAAATGTGTGACACATCTGAATGCCTTCTTGATGGAATCAAAGTAAAAAACTGAAAGTATTTCCTACTGAGGAGACTGCAGTAAATGAGGAAATTAGGAAACTTCATAACAAATAAGTCTCCCAAGATGGCCACCAGAGACAAAAGAGCCCAAATGTAGCCCAAATATCACCCAGATGTAGCCCAAGTATAGCCCAATGACAGAATGTCCCAGAGTGTTCTTAAAAACAACTAGAGCGCTTACTGTCTTCATTATGACAAAAGTATGGCACACCTGAATCCATCTTGATTGGAATAAACTGGTAACACTTAAAACATTTAATTTAAAAAGGAACACAATGAGGGGGTTCATTTTGCCATAGAAATTATGATTAATGCTGAAGAATGAAAATGAGGGCACATTTTGAGTGACTTTTCAAATCCTCTTCTATTTCATTAAAAAATTCTGACATGCAGACTGAAACATGCACTTTTAATACCAGGAGCAGACTTCCATGGTGAACAGTAGTTTTACTACAGTGATCTAATGAGCAACTAGAGTGCTAACTTTCAGAATTTATGGTAAATGTGTGACATATCTGAATACCTTCATGATGGAATCAAAGTAAAAAACTGAAAGCATTTCCTACTGAGGAGACTGCAGTACATGAGGAAATTAGGAAACTTCATATCAAATAAATCTCCCAAGATGGCCACCGGAGACAAAAGAGCCCAAATGTAGCCCAAAATCACCCAGATGTAGCCCAAATATAGCCCAATGACAGAAGTGTGCAAAACACTTATTACTTTGTGTTTTTGCAGTGTTATATAGTGCAGACGTGTCAGGTATTGGAGTTCTTTACATGAGCATTGGTTACATCACACAAGAACAAATTCATTTTGGTTGTAGACATGGGGAGACTAAGTGATTTGACCAGAATCACAGAATGTCGAGCTGAAGCAGAAACTCCAACCTGGTTCCCCAGTTGCAAAGTCTGCAGTTCTGGAAGTAACACCACATCCTCTCCCCTAAGTGCAACATTTAATCAAGTGGTCAACTGGATAAAAAAGCATAAAGATAACAAATAATTTAAAAGTGCTTTGGTGCTATTTGAAAACTCAGAAAATATGTCCTTATTTTAGTCTTTTAGAGCACTAACCATAATTTTGATGCCAATAAGACCCTCTCATATATGTAATTTCTAAAGGAAATGCTCTAGGTATTACAGTTTTGATTACATCAAGATGACGTCAGGCGTTCCACACTTTTGTAATAAATATAGAATGTTAGCAATCTAGTTGTTCATTAGGATACTGTTGATAGGCAGAGGCCAGGGGCACGGACTCTGAAAATTGAACGCAGGTAGGAGGGTGCAAAGGCAACAATTTAACTACACTGAGCAGGCAGGAAGGGCCGTGGCAGCACAACAGACTATGGAGGGCAGTGGAAAGGGGGGCAGGGGCAACAAACCAACAATACAGGACTTGCAAGAGAGGCTGTGGCAATGTAATAGACCATTGTGGGCAGAAGGAAGAGGCAATGGTAGTACAACCATACATGCCAACAGACCCGATTCAGCCAGGAAACGTCCAATGTTTTTAAGCTCAAATGGGCTTTATTTGATCTGTCTCCTGTCTACAATCTCCTCTTTTTCAATGTAACTCAAAGGGGAAAATCAATACCCCAGTTTTTTTTCAAAATCTCCCTCTTACCAAGCTCAAAATGTTCGCAAGTATGGTACATTGGATCATGGAAGGAAATGGAGTAGGGACATGGACTTGGATAACAGAGAACAGGAGGGACATTGAGAGGTGCACCAAACTGACCCTGCAGGGCAGGCATCAGGGTTTGCAGCAGCACAATACACCACACAGGGCATGCGGGACGGGAGTGCAGCACAACAATCCTTAGAAAGCAAGAGGGAGGGGGCAGGACCATGCACATGGACAACAGAGACCAGAGGGGCAATAGGCAATGGTAGCTAGCTGACCATAATGGACAGACAGGAGAGAAAGCTGCAGCATAACAGACCATTAAGGGCAGGAGGGATGGATCAGGGGCATTACAATGGAACAGACAAGCCAGGAGGGAGGGAGTAGGGGTCTGCACATGTAAACAGAGGGCTGGAGGCAAGGGGGCAGGGCAGGAGCAGCAAGATAGCCATGGAGGTCAGGCAGGATGGGCACTAGAAGCAAGACACACCATGAAGAGCAACAGTGAGACTGTGATGGCATACACACAGACCATGGAGGGAAGGTGGGAGGGGGTCAGGGGCAGCTAACGGACCACACATGGAAGGTGGGAGGGGCCATGGCAGCACAGAAGACCATGCATGGCAAGTGGGAGGGTTAGTGGCAGCACAATGGCTATGATGGGCAAGAAGGAGGGTGCAGGGGCATGCACAAAGGACGATGGAGGAAGGAAGGGAGGGCCAGGACCTGTGCACAGACAAGAAAGTACAGGGGAAGGGGCCTCACAACAGACCGCACGGGGCAGGCAGGAGAAGCAGTTGCAGCACAACAGACCAGGGAGGGCAGAAGTGTGTGGCAGTACAATGGACCATGTAGGACAGGAGGAAGAGGATAGGGGCATGGCATGTGGACAGGCAGGGTGGAGGTTGCAGGGACAGGTTACAGTCATCTGACAATGCTAGGCAGGTGGGAGGGGAGTGGCAGCTCAACAGAACACTCAGACTAGATAGGAGTGGCAGGTCCATGGAACATGGTGGGCAAAAAGGATGGAGCAGGGGCATGCACAAAGGCATCGGAGGGCAGGGGGAAGGAGAATAGGGGCAGCAAGCTAAGCACAGACTTTAAGCAGGAGGTCAATGATGGGGCATAGAATCGGGCAATGGAGGGCAGGAGGAGTGGACTGGTACATCATACTAAATTGAGGGCAGTGGCAGCACATCAGACCATGCATGGCAGGAGGGAGGAGGCTAGTCCATGGATTCACGCAACAGAGGATAGGGAGGAGGGGGATGGGGCAGCAAGCTAACTGTTCAGAGAAGGTGGGTATTAGGAACTTTATTGTTTTTAAAACGTGTGTCTGTGCAAACTACTTAAAATATGAACAAGTATGCAGCATAATCTCACTTTTATTCAGGAAGAAGAGGACGTTTGTGACTGTGACTCCGGGCTCACTTGGCAGACACACCCCCTGACCCTCCACCCCTATCGCAAAATGTAATGCCCGTGAAAAGGGTAGGTGAACACAGTGTTATATAGAACATAGTCCTGAGAGCATGATTGAAAAGGAAAACTAGATATAGTGTATGGTATAAACTATGCATCAAAAAGTGTGATATAAGATGAACCGGGCGTGAAATATAATATGCAATACATTGTGCGCAATGACAGATTCATTGGAGAGCGCGAGATAGCACAGGCACTAGCGCGTGCTATGCGATATGCGCCTTGGAGTGTAATATGCACAGGGCAGTGTTGTGTAACCTAACTAGTCTCCAAAGTTGTAATATAAAATATGTGCTGGGGAGTGTAACGTTGCATATGCACTGTGACAAAGATATGGATCCCAGATTGTAATATGTATGGCATAGCACTGTGCGTTATAACATAGGCATCGAGGAAGGCACGTTAGATGGGGCAATATAACCCGTTCGAAGACAAGTGTGGCATGACATATTCACGGGGTGGTGTTACAGTGCACATGGGCTAGAAAGTGTCATAGCATATGCACTAGCTGGTGGAATACAACACAGAGGTGTGTGGCACTCGGCAGGCAATGGTGGGTGTAACACAGCATTGGGCTCTGCCAGGAGCGCGCTGTGACTCTCAAGTGATGTTCGTCCCCTTTCCAGAGAGTAAAATAAAAAGTATTACACATCCGGCAGTGGATGTGTGTTTTATTAACCGTGAGGGGGGTTTCTTGCATAGTTTTGGTCGAATTTTTGTCGAATCCACTTTGAATGGCTTGGTGTGCATGTGTATTACACGTGTCCGTCAATAGCTACCCATGTTTGTATAAATAAACGACAAGGGTGTCTACCGGGATTAGGCACGGTAGGGCATCAGACATGTCAGAGCTTCCCTAGTGGTGTAAATACATTCCACGTGGATTCATTGTATGCATAGTCGCCTTTTAATGAATATCACGCAAATCGTCATGGTGATAGGTACGTACGGTTTGTCCAGCATGTCCTAGGTGTGTCTATAAATATATATTTTTTTTAAATAATAAAAAACAGTGGCCGGCCCTGGGGATTGGGGTCAAAAAAATATAATTAGGAGACAGGCCCTGGGGGATGGGGTCATCAGGGCCAATAAATTAGAATAAGAAGGGGAACCACACATCCCCCCTTCTTAAAAAATTAAAATATATAAAAGACTGGCATCGTGCCGGAGGCCCCGCCCCCTCCTTGCAGAACTCTGCAAACGCACCCCCTGGCGAGTTGTAAGTTGGGAAATTAATTCCTCTTCAATACTGAGGGTCCCTGAGGGCCAACTAGCCCAACAGGCATCTCCAGTATGCGCCAGGGAGCTGAGCTGCAGACAGGTGTTCTGAGGCCAAGCCCCTTTTTACACCTCTCTGCAACGCAGCTCTGTGGCGCTTACTGGAGGTACCTAGTGGTCTAGTTTGACCCTAGGGACCCTTAGGATTCAAGGGGACTTAATCTCTCAACTTAGAACAGCCACAGGGCACGTTTACACAGTGGTGAAGGGAGGGGACGGGGCCTGAGGTGACGTGTGCAAACACGCACTATGGCACGTTTTAAATTGGGGATATAATCTCCCTTCAATACTGAGGGCCCCTGGGGGCTAACTAGCCCACCAAGTGCTTCCAGTAAGCGCCACTGAGCTGCATTGCACCAGAGGTGGTCTAGGCCGTGCCACTTTTTACACCTCTCTGCAACGCAGCTCTGTGGCACTTAGTGGAGGTACCTAGTGAGCTAGCTGGACCCTAGGGACCCTCAGGATTCAAATGAACTTAATCTCCCAACTAAAAACGGACACAGGGCGTGTTTACACAGTGGTGAAGGGAGGGGACGGGGCCTGAGTTAACGTGTGCAAAAACGCCCTGTGGCCTGTTTTAAGAGGTAGTTTTAACCCCCCTCCCCTATTATATACTAGGGGCTTACAGAGGAGGTCATGCTACTCACAGGGGGACCCCAACGCATAATGTTCCCTAGTGTATGTAGGTGTTTTCACTGTATTCTAAGTGTCTTTTAACATAGCACTGGCTCTAGGACTGGTTAGTCAGACTCAGTTACCACCAGTATCCGTCTGAAAAAGTTGAGGGTACAGGATGATTTTGCAACAAGGATTCTTTCTGCTCTTCTTTTTGTTCTTTCTGCACGTTATCCTTCTTCCTGCACTTTTCTTCGTCTTTGAGGACTTCTGTTGCTTCTTTCTGCACTTCTTTTTTTTCTTTCTGTGCATTTTTTCTTCTTTCTTCACATGTCCTATCTCTGTAGGCATAGTTAGGAATTAGCATTTAAAAAACCTCAGAAACTCACTGAAAAAACCATAGGTTTCAGGGGTGTTATAGTTAGCTGGACTTTTCACTTGTACAAAACCATTGTAATTCCCCCGTTATAGTTAGTTCAGCTAACTATAACTCGCGCGCCCGCAATGCACTGCTGATGACGTCACATATTACATCACTCATGACATGGTCAGTGACATCACTCATGACATCACTGATGACATCTCAAATGACATCACTGATGACATCATCCTTGTGATAGAGTGGCATACCTCCTCTCACCCTAATATAACCTTTGATACACACATTCAAAAATAGAGACTAAAATTTTCAAAACAATGGACATACCAATATCAGTTACAACAACCTCATCAGTAATTCTAAGATCCACATACACATCCACTCATTCACCAACAGTCCTATACAGTCACTCATACATGTACTCACTCATCATATCATACACCTATACATCCTGTTACACAATGCCACTCATCCATAGAGTTACTCACACACATAGTCACTCATGCTAATAAAGAATCAAACATACATTTACTTGCATATACAGTTATACACACACCACCACACTTACTTCTATGGAAACTTACACATACTTAGTCTTTTAAACAATCACTTATAGAAACACATACTTATTCATACAGAAACACTTTCAATCTCTCACTCTCACATATACTCACTTATATACACCAATAGTCACATATACTAGTTTAAAACATATGTAGTTACTCATAAAGACACTATTGAGACAGTCATTCACTCACTAACACACCAACACACACCCTCATCCACCCATACAGTCCTGCACACATGCTGTCTTCAACACATACAAACAGTGAGTCACTCATTCATGCACCTATGCACTACGTAATACCCCCCCACCGAACCATGCAGACACTCAGACTGATACTCAAAAAACCAACTAATAACCTATATAGACACCCATGTAGCTACTCACCAACCCATGCAGCCACTTATACACAAAGTGAGAGACTGATACAGATATTTACATATTTAAACATTACTCACTAAGCCATGTATTCACTATGATACACTTAATCAGTCAGTTACACAATCAATTTTTCAAAAACAAATCATCCATTTAGACACTTATATACCCATTTATTCTTCCATCATTGTTTATATATACATATATAAAACATATTTAATTTTCAGAAAAACAGACATTCACTGGATGATGTCATCAGTGATGTCATCAGTGATGTAATTTGAGATGTCATCAGTGATGTCATGAGTGATGTCACTGACCATGTCATGAGTGATGTAATATGTGATGTCATCAGCAGTGCATTGCGGGCGCGCGAGTTATAGTTAGCTGAACTAACTATAACGGGGGAATTTCAATGGTTTTGTACAAGTGAAAAGTCCAGCTAACTATAACACCCCTGAAACCTATGGTTTTTTTCTGTGAATATATATATATATATATATATATATAAATATATATATATATCACTGCTACAAAACACCAATCCGGTGCACTCTCAGGCGGGTGCTTCTTCATGCGGGGGTGTACCCGCAATTAATATTTGCTGCAACTCTCCTTCTCACAACCACCATCCAAAAGAGAAAGACAGCACTCGCGGGGGCCGTTTCCAAAATTTATTAAGTGGAAACTTTCACGAAAATAAACAGACGCGTTTCGGTAACAACCTTCTTCTATGTTTACCGAAGCGCTCGCCCGCCATGTTTTTAAATCAACGAAATGTACATTAACACAAATGAAGGACCAACATCACTATTCTGGTCTCTAACATTCCTACCCCACTATCGGCGCCATCTTGTAATGTATGATAGCCCACATGCCAGAATGGCAAACTCCACTCGCAAACGCGATAGGGATGGGGGGAGAATCGAAAATTTAACCGTAAATCACGTAAATCAAGCCCAGGATGGGCATACACATGGAGACATTCTCCAACAGAAATAAAACATGGCTAGGGCTGCCTACTGCTACGATATTCTACAAATGCAAAATATTTTTATAATAAAACACAGAGTGGGAGAGCAAACCACTTTGCCTATACATCTAAAGATACTATATACAATATAATACAATTTACCATAAATGATGTTTATACAGGAAGCAACCAAGGTAACGCAACGGATCCTTGCTCGGGTTCAAATGCAATTCAGAATGCCCGCCAATATATGCACACACCCAATTATACATGTATATACAGCAATTATATACATCAATTATGCACGTGTGAATCCCACCCGCATATGTACAGATACCAAAATCGTGTTCATATGTACATTATTTACAATGTGTACAGTGGCATCATCCAATGTCATCATGATATAGTAAAGTGAAGGAGGGGAAGTCAGTGTAAAATATCACTCCCCTAGGTGTACAGCTAACTCTTCACTACTATTAAGGCCCCAAGGTGTTTTGGTATGGAGATCGATAATGTACCGTGACTCCAATCTCCGGAGTTTCAGTATCCTATCTCCCCCTCTAGGATTAGATGGTACATGATCCAAACAAAAGTAGCTCAACTCATCGCGATTGCGATTGTGAGTTTTGTCAAAATGACGTGCTACGGGGTAGGTCTCGTCTCCCTTACTGATGGCCCGCATGTGTTCCAGGATTCTGATTTTTGTAGGGTGGATGGTACTGCCCACGTAGCGTAAGCCACAGGGGCATACCAAACAGTAAACAGTGTAAGGTGTGGTGCATGTCAAAAATTTCCTGATTGTCTTATTGATACCTATAACGGGAATGTCATAGCTAAGCACTCTTTTGCTTCCTTTACAGGCTTTACATTTTCCACATGGAAAAAATCCTCCTAAAGCTCCAAAGGGTGATTTGGGGGCGTCCCTCAGATAGCTGCACACTAGGTCGTTCTTAATAGACCTCGCTTTTCTGAATGTGATGAGGGGGTAGGATGGGAGATCAGTCCCTATCACACCATCAGTTTGCAGGATGTGCCAGTTTTTGCGCATAATTCTTTTGAGGTTCCCTGCATCCCTAGAAAAGGTAGTTATAAGTCTGAATTTGCCCCCCTTGATGTCATCCATATTCATGGTTTCTGTATTTTTGAGCAAATCAGTCCTTTGAATTGCTTTAACTTTGCCGAAAGCCTTATCAAGAACCCCTTTGCTATACCCTCGGGCTTCAAAACGTCTGATGCTTTCATTAGCTGCCACTAGAAACTCACTGTCATCTGAACTATTCCTCTTTATACGAAGCAGTTCCCCGTAGGGGATGCTGTTAACCAGATTCGTAGGATGACTGCTAGAGGCATGAAGGACAGAATTCCCCGCTGTCTCTTTGCGGAAGAGTTTAGTTTTCAATTGTCCCCTGTCTACATAAATATTCACATCCAAGTAATTCACTGAAAAAGCATCAATTTCTCCTGTGAATTCTAAATGAACTGTGTTGGTATTCAAGATATTTATGTAGTCTCTAGCGGTGTCGAGTGAACCGTTCCACACGATGAACAGGTCATCAATGTAACGGTACCACACGACCACCTTTTCTGTCCATTGGATGTTCGATGTGTCCCAGGCTACCTGCTCCTCCCACCAGCCTACGAACAAGTTCGCATAGCTGGGGGCGAAGCAGGTACCCATGGCTGTCCCCGAGATCTGCCTGTATAGTTGTGTATGGAACAGAAAGATGTTGTTAGTTAAACAGAATCTGGCAAAATCAATTAAAAGTTCATTATGTTCAAGATATTTCAGTGGGCGTTTCTTAAGGAAATATTCCATAGCCTTTAATCCATCACAGTGCGCTATAGAGGTATATAGGCTGGTAATGTCTAGAACCATCAATTTATATTCCTCCTTCCATTCCAGAACAGCAATGCGTCCCAACAGATCTTTCGTGTCCCTGATATAGGATTTCAGGTTTTTCACGTGGGGCAAGAGGAATGAATCGACATAAATAGACATATTCTCTGTGAGACTCCCTTGGGATGCCACAATTGGTCTCCCAGGTGGTATTTCTTTATTCTTATGCACCTTAGGGAGGTGATAGAAGGTTGGAATGATGGGGTTCAGCCTTCTAAGAAATAGAAATTCATCTATTGTCAGAAGACCTTTGTTGTGCCACCTGGAAATGAGGGAGTAATAGTTCTCCATACTTTCATAATAGAAGTTCGTATCAATGGCAATATATGTCTGTCCATTAGAAAGTTGGCGAAGCGCTTCCTTATCATAGTTCGCTTTGGTTTGCAATACTATGTTGCCTCCCTTGTCAGAGGGCTTACATACAATACCTTTATCCTTCCTTAGATCTTCAAGGGCCTTTTGTTGTTTAAAAGAGAAGTTGCTCTCCTTTATTGTGGCTTTTTTGAATCTTTGTTTACGTCGGAGCTGTATCAAATCCTTCGTGACTGCTTCCGAAAAGACCTCAATAGCATCAGGTGCCATTTGCGGTAGGAATTGTGACACGGGTTTGAATTTGGTTAGTCCACCTTGTTGTTTTATGCCAGTGATGGCTAATTGTTGTGATTGTCTCAAAGATGTTAAAGTGCCATCTTCCGCTTCAGTTCTTAATTCCTCCAAAACCATAATAGCATTGAGGTCCCCACTTGCGAGTTCATCCGGAGCCGGAGTCATGCTGGCTTGGGATTTGGGTTTCGTAGTAGGTGGTTTGATCTTAAAGTACTTATGCAGTTTTAATTTACGCGTAAATTTAAAAAGATCAATACGCGTCTGCGTAAATTCCATAGTCTTATGGGGGCAGAAAGTGAGACCTAATTCGAGGACAGACTTTTCGATTTTCGTCAAGTGTTTGGTCGTTAGGTTAATGATGGTAAGATTGGCCTCTTTGGGTTTCATTACCATCTCCTGTTGGAGGCTCTCCTGGTATACGCCGTTCTGCTCCGCGTTGCCGGTGGGGATACATTGCCTCTTCCTACCCCCTTGTCCCCTCCTAGTCTTCCTCTTCCCATTTGCTCCGGGGGTTTGCCTCTGCCTCCTCTCTGCCAAGACTGGCGGATCAGTTTGAATTCCTCCCGAAAAGGAGTATGCACTGGACCGCATCCAGAGGCAGTGCTTCTCTCATCCTCCGAAGATTCATTCTCAGTGACTTCTGATTCTGACGTCACTGGTACTTCTGCTTCTGCTTGAGTAGGTCTCTTGTTATTGCTTCGGAGATCGTTTCTCGGTTTGTCAAATTTTCTTGCAAAAGTCAGAACTCTTCCCTGTGCGTAATCATTTTCATCGCGGTCGAATTTGCTCTGCTTCCGCGTTTTGATCTTTTCTTCATAGCTTTTCAGACGTTTCTTCATTTGCTCCCTGTATTCGTTAATCTTAGTTTGATCTTCTTCTTTTTTTAGTATTTCTTCCAAGGCCTCGATATCTTTCAGGGCCTTATTGCGGTCACTCCAGGCAAACTTGACCAATATTTGTAGCATCCCTTTGCAAGACTCAGCGGTATGCTCCGCCCACTCATCAAGTAATAGGGGATCCGGGGACTCGTAGGCCGGTACCGTGTATATTCTCAGACCTCTGGGTACTCTATTGACCTCAATATAATTTTGTAATGAGGTCCCTTCCCACCACTTTCTTATCTCTCGCTCGTACAGCCGTTCGAGCGCGATACATTGGGTCGTGATGTTGGGCTTGCCTGCGTCCCCTCCCTCTTGTCTTCTGTCCCCTCTCTCTTCCTTCTTCTTAAACATCGTGGAGGCAGCCTCGCGGCGCTCCGATTCACAAAACATCTTCTGCTTTAGTTTAGTGTTAATACACAAATCCTTCGTGTTCCCCCTCGCCTTGTACGGGTTAAACAAATGTAAGGCACGCCAGCCGGCGTCTTACCCGGACTTCGCCCACTCCTTGTCTCCGCGGGCACGCACCTCATAGGTGCCGTAGTCCGTCACTGGTCTTCGAAATAAACCCGTACGGTGCTCTGGAAATTTCAATCACTGCTACAAAACACCAATCCGGTGCACTCTCAGGCGGGTGCTTCTTCATGCGGGGGTGTACCCGCAATTAATATTTGCTGCAACTCTCCTTCTCACAACCACCATCCAAAAGAGAAAGACAGCACTCGCGGGGGCCGTTTCCAAAATTTATTAAGTGGAAACTTTCACGAAAATAAACAGACGCGTTTCGGTAACAACCTTCTTCTATGTTTACCGAAGCGCTCGCCCGCCATGTTTTTAAATCAACGAAATGTACATTAACACAAATGAAGGACCAACATCACTATTCTGGTCTCTAACATTCCTACCCCACTATCGGCGCCATCTTGTAATGTATGATAGCCCACATGCCAGAATGGCAAACTCCACTCGCAAACGCGATAGGGATGGGGGGAGAATCGAAAATTTAACCGTAAATCACGTAAATCAAGCCAAGGGAGTCTCACAGAGAATATGTCTATTTATGTCGATTCATTCCTCTTGCCCCACGTGAAAAACCTGAAATCCTATATCAGGGACACGAAAGATCTGTTGGGACGCATTGCTGTTCTGGAATGGAAGGAGGAATATAAATTGATGGTTCTAGACATTACCAGCCTATATACCTCTATAGCGCACTGTGATGGATTAAAGGCTATGGAATATTTCCTTAAGAAACGCCCACTGAAATATCTTGAACATAATGAACTTTTAATTGATTTTGCCAGATTCTGTTTAACTAACAACATCTTTCTGTTCCATACACAACTATACAGGCAGATCTCGGGGACAGCCATGGGTACCTGCTTCGCCCCCAGCTATGCGAACTTGTTCGTAGGCTGGTGGGAGGAGCAGGTAGCCTGGGACACATCGAACATCCAATGGACAGAAAAGGTGGTCGTGTGGTACCGTTACATTGATGACCTGTTCATCGTGTGGAACGGTTCACTCGACACCGCTAGAGACTACATAAATATCTTGAATACCAACACAGTTCATTTAGAATTCACAGGAGAAATTGATGCTTTTTCAGTGAATTACTTGGATGTGAATATTTATGTAGACAGGGGACAATTGAAAACTAAACTCTTCCGCAAAGAGACAGCGGGGAATTCTGTCCTTCATGCCTCTAGCAGTCATCCTACGAATCTGGTTAACAGCATCCCCTACGGGGAACTGCTTCGTATAAAGAGGAATAGTTCAGATGACAGTGAGTTTCTAGTGGCAGCTAATGAAAGCATCAGACGTTTTGAAGCCCGAGGGTATAGCAAAGGGGTTCTTGATAAGGCTTTCGGCAAAGTTAAAGCAATTCAAAGGACTGATTTGCTCAAAAATACAGAAACCATGAATATGGATGACATCAAGGGGGGCAAATTCAGACTTATAACTACCTTTTCTAGGGATGCAGGGAACCTCAAAAGAATTATGCGCAAAAACTGGCACATCCTGCAAACTGATGGTGTGATAGGGACTGATCTCCCATCCTACCCCCTCATCACATTCAGAAAAGCGAGGTCTATTAAGAACGACCTAGTGTGCAGCTATCTGAGGGACGCCCCCAAATCACCCTTTGGAGCTTTAGGAGGATTTTTTCCATGTGGAAAATGTAAAGCCTGTAAAGGAAGCAAAAGAGTGCTTAGCTATGACATTCCCGTTATAGGTATCAATAAGACAATCAGGAAATTTTTGACATGCACCACACCTTACACTGTTTACTGTTTGGTATGCCCCTGTGGCTTACGCTACGTGGGCAGTACCATCCACCCTACAAAAATCAGAATCCTGGAACACATGCGGGCCATCAGTAAGGGAGACGAGACCTACCCCGTAGCACGTCATTTTGACAAAACTCACAATCGCAATCGCGATGAGTTGAGCTACTTTTGTTTGGATCATGTACCATCTAATCCTAGAGGGGGAGATAGGATACTGAAACTCCGGAGATTGGAGTCACGGTACATTATCGATCTCCATACCAAAACACCTTGGGGCCTTAATAGTAGTGAAGAGTTAGCTGTACACCTAGGGGAGTGATATTTTACACTGACTTCCCCTCCTTCACTTTACTATATCATGATGACATTGGATGATGCCACTGTACACATTGTAAATAATGTACATATGAACACGATTTTGGTATCTGTACATATGCGGGTGGGATTCACACGTGCATAATTGATGTATATAATTGCTGTATATACATATATAATTGGGTGTGTGCATATATTGGCGGGCATTCTGAATTGCATTTGAACCCGAGCAAGGATCCGTTGCGTTACCTTGGTTGCTTCCTGTATAAACATCATTTATGGTAAATTGTATTATATTGTATATAGTATCTTTAGATGTATAGGCAAAGTGGTTTGCTCTCCCACTCTGTGTTTTATTATAAAAATATTTTGCATTTGTAGAATATCGTAGCAGTAGGCAGCCCTAGCCATGTTTTATTTCTGTTGGAGAATGTCTCCATGTGTATGCCCATCCTGGGCTTGATTTACGTGATTTACGGTTAAATTTTCGATTCTCCCCCCATCCCTATCGCGTTTGCGAGTGGAGTTTGCCATTCTGGCATGTGGGCTATCATACATTACAAGATGGCGCCGATAGTGGGGTAGGAATGTTAGAGACCAGAATAGTGATGTTGGTCCTTCATTTGTGTTAATGTACATTTCGTTGATTTAAAAACATGGCGGGCGAGCGCTTCGGTAAACATAGAAGAAGGTTGTTACCGAAACGCGTCTGTTTATTTTCGTGAAAGTTTCCACTTAATAAATTTTGGAAACGGCCCCCGCGAGTGCTGTCTTTCTCTTTTGGATGGTGGTTGTGAGAAGGAGAGTTGCAGCAAATATATATATATATATATATATATATATTAATTACCTACTGGCAGTCACCAGTAGGTAGTTATAGTTAAGACCTATTATCCATAGGAAAGTCGTAACATTCTATTCCCAATAACTTTGGCGCCGGTTGATGAATCTTCGCGAAATTTTCTAAACTAATGTCCTGTTCCGGTCAGCTCATATCCTGAAAGTTTTTTATATATATATATATATATGTGTGAAGTGAATTACCCCTCTTGTAAACGAAGTAATGGAGACAAAAGTTGTCGACATAGTTGGTTAATAGTTAAGAGGATTTGGATGACAGCCGCAGGAGTCTGCAAGGTTGTTTTGTAATCGAACAAAGCAGTGAAAATGGCTATTTAAGTGCAACCCAAAAAATCTCTCGATCGCGGGTCAAAGAAAGATTAAACAAGGTCAAGCAGGGAAAGTAAAAATATTAAGCGGGTCAGATGATCTGCGTAGTAAAAGAAATACGGACAAAGAATCAAAGGGCATAAAATGAAATATTAAAACAAACGACCAATATGGAAAAAAGAGAAGCAAATAGAAAAGAATTTTTAACAACGATGTTTGAAAAAGGAAATGTGGAAAAAGAAGTGGAAACACAGACGATAACAGCAAAGTTAGACACAAAAGGCAAATTACGTATGTGATAAAAATTAAGCAGGAAAGAAATAAACAAATCATGGGTATTAATCACTCTCAAAAAATATCTTGAAGTTCAACGAGTGCCAGGGGGATTAAGAATCATGTTAATGCCTAACCATCAGGATGCCACCAATGAGCTATTACAGGAGTGGGGAGAGCATGTTTTAAATTCATCTTTAGGTTTGATTCAAATCCTAGTAAAACACATACAAATATCATTGAACAAAATCAAAGAAGAATTACAAGAAATGGAAAAAGAGATTGCCACTTTGAAACTAAATCCAGAAATGATCAAATTTAAAGCGGAGTTAGAGGGCCAAATTGAAGCACGAAGATCTAGTGCGACAACGGAAACACACAAAATTTATACGGGATACAATTGATTATTCGGAAGGAAAAATATTCACCTTCGAACGAAAATTTGATTTTTTTAGAAAACAAGCCCCAGTAAGTAACTTGGGAAGTTCATCAAGCAGTTTTTCCTCATTGGCATCAACAGATCCTAGTGAAAATGAAGGTGAAAATCCAACCACCGTTACAAAACAAACTTTTTTAGTGGATATGCGCCTGGTCTTGCAGCAAAAACAATGGGAGCAAAATCGGGAAACGCACCAATTCCAACAGGACAGAGGAAGAGGACGCCCATGGCAAGGAAAAAACCGCAACGAAGAGGGAAAAGGAGCAGGAGCATGAAACAGAAGAGGAACCTGAAATAAATGAATTACAAGTAGTCAACTTATCTAACCATCAAATGACGGAAATAGAAACATCATTATTGAAAAAGGGAATAAACTTTTGCCCAGTACAAAAAATGGATTCGGCCCAAACAAGAATTGATTTATATCTATACATCAGAAAGATAAAATTGGCAAAATTCTTTATGGAAAATAAAACAAAAGAGTAAAAAAATATAGAGATTTTAGAATGAACCCTAAAAGCAAAAGATGCGGAAAATTTCTTAACATTACTAAATCTAAACTCATTGGAAGGAGAAGAAATTAATTTACAATCAGCATGTCCACAGTTGGGTGCAGGCTTAAGTGACAAACGTGCGAGCTCCAAATTTCATCCACATTTACCACCGGGAAATAAGATAGATTTATTCCAAGAGGCAGTGATCCAAGACCTTTATAGGATGAAACAATCGAATCTCAAAGATAATCTGACAAAAGCAGAAAGGGAAGCCTTAAAAAATCTAGCAGTGGATAAAAACATTGAAATTTAGATTGCAGATAAAGGTGGTGATTTGGGGTAAAGAAGCATATATTACCGAGGCACATAGACAACTAGAGGATACAACATATTATGAACCATTACGAATTAATCCAACAACATCAATAAAGAGTGAGATTGATTCAAAACTACATGAATGGACTGCAAAAAATCTGATTGATGAGGAGAAAGAAAATATCTAACGGTAGATCATCCAGTGATGTTTACAATATATTTTCTCCCTAAACTACAGAATGTGTTGAAAATCCAATGGACGACCAATTTTATCTGCAAGAGGCTCATTACTTGAACCATTAGCAACTATATCGATTATTTTTTTAAACCATTTGTAGAGAGACTCAATTCTTACATCAAAGATACCAGTCACATTTTGAAAAAATTGCAGAAAATAGAGTGGAAGGAGACATATCAATGATAACAATGGATGTCATCTCATTGTATACAACCATAGAAAATAATCAAGGATTGGCGGCAAATAATTATTTTCTGAGAGAAAGGAGTATTCATCTAAAAGATCATAACACAATGCTCACAGAAATGATGCAATTCTGCCTAACAAAAAACATTTTCCTCTTTGGAGAAGAGATCTTTTGCCAAAAAAACGGTACTGCCATGGGTTTTTCTTTTAGCCCCAATTACACCTGCCTACTAATGGGGTGGTGGGAACAAGAAATAGCATGAAATTCCGAACATAAAAAATTCTCCAAAAAAATTGTAAGTTGGTCAAGGTTCATAGACAATCTATTAATTGTCTGGAACGGTACACATGTAGAGTTCCAGGAATATTTCAATGTCTTGAATGAAAGTGTAAGTGCTTTAAAATTTACCTTTGAACTGAGCAATCAAAAGGTAGTATTCTTGGATACAGAAATATACATCAAATATGGTAAAATCCAAACAACACTCAACCGAAAAAGTACATCTACCAACTCAACTTTACAAGCTAATAGTTTCCATCAACCCTCACTGATAGCAAGCATACCGTTTGGAGAATTCCTTTGAATTCGGAGGATTTGCTGTGAAAATTCTGAATGGCTAAAACACAGCAAGATCACCAAAGGAAGAAAATATAACACCAGCATAGTGAATAGATGCTGGAAGCGAGCTAATATCAAATCTAAAGAAGACTGCCTGACATCTAAAGAGAATAAAGAAGAAAACAATGATCCAAAGAAAATAAGATTAATCACAGATTATTCTCAAGATTCTAAAGCAATAACTGCAATCCTTCGAAAAAATTGGAAAGTTTTACAATTGGATAATTCCATCAGCAAAATAGTGGGGAATCACCCCATTATAACCTACTGCAGATCTAAACATTTAAAGGACTGTTTGATACACACTCATTTTAACCCCTTCGCTGCTAGGCCTTTTCCCCTCCTGTGCTAAGCCTTTTTTGGGCTATTTGGGGTAGTGCGCGCTTAGGCCCCTGTAACTTTTTGACCACATTAGGTATCCACGCCAAATTTGTGTCCTTTTCTTCCAACATCATGGGGATTCTAAAGGTATCCAGGGTTTGTGGATTCTCCTAGAGGGTTCCCAGAAATTAGTCAAAATACAGCAAAATTTTATTTTATTTTTTTAAATGGGGAAAAGTGGCTGCAAATGAAAGCGTCTGGGTTTTTCTCTACAAATGATATCAAAAAAGGGTTTGTGGGGCTGAAATCACAATTTCTCCAGATTTTAGGGAATGACAGTTTTTTGTTAGAAATCCAACATTTTTTACACAGTTTTGACATTTTTCTAGGACATACCCTATTTTTGCTATTTTTTGTGCTTTGAACCTCCTTCCAGATAATGGTAAAAATGGGTAGAAAAGCAATAATGGATCCTGGAAAGCTATACATTTTTGAAAAGTAGACAAAATTCTGAATTCAGCAAGGGGTCATTTGTGTAGATCCATCAAGGTTTCTTTATAGAAACTAACAGGTAAATATAGGAAAAATTAAACATTTGTTGAAAAAAGCAGCCTTTGGAGTCAACGTTTTCACCTGTAACTTCTTCGAATTATGACATCTCTTTGAAAGCAATGTACCGTTACATCCGGTGGACCTTCCTGGTTGTGGGGATATATAGGACTTGTAGGTTCACCAAGAGCCCAACGAACCCAGAGTAAAAAACTGAGCAGGATTTTGTAATGTTTTTTTTTTTTCCGGGTATATAGCAATTATTGTGGGAAAATGTATACATGGAAAAATCGGTATGAAAGACACCTATGTATTTCTGAAATGGGAACAAATTACAGAGTTTAGAAACAGTGCATATTTGCACATTTTCGAAATTGGGAATACTCATACTTGCATGACAATTATTGGTCATTTTTCAAAATTACTTTTTTTTACACAATGTCTTTCATTTGGAAGGGAGAAATGCATCAAAAATCAATAGGTAATAACAGTTGCTTTACAAATCTGAACTACCCTAAGTCTCCCGATAAAAATGGTACCACACTTGTGTGGGTAGGCATAGTGCCCACGACAGGAAGTGGCTCAAAACCTAAGGTGAACGCACCACATTTTCACACTGAAAATTTACACTTTTTTTGCGAAGAGTCTAGCTGTAGTTTTTGAACCCTAGCCCTGCCGGCACCTAGGGAAACCTAGCAAACCTATACATTTTTGTAAACTAGACACCCAGGGGAATCCAGGATGGGGTGACTTGACTGCCTCCCACCATGGTCTGTTACCCAGAATCCCTTGCAAACATTAAAAAATGACAAAAAAAACAAGTTTTCCCCACATTTCTGGGATGGAAAGTTCTGGAATCTGCGTGGATCCACAAATTTCCACCCACCCCGCGTTCCCCAAAGTCCTACAAAAAAAATGGTACCTCACTTGTGCGGGTCGGCCTAGTGCCCGCGACAGGAAACGGTGCAAAACGCAACGTGGTCACACCTCAATTTTGCAGTGAAAAATGACCCCTTTTTGGCAAAGTGACTAGCTGTAGTTTTTGAACCCTAGCCCTGCCGGCACCTAGGGAAACCTAGCAAACCTATACATTTTTGAAAACTAGACACCCAGGGGAATCCAGGATGGGGTGACTTGACTGCCTCCCACCATGGTCTGTTACCCAAAATCCCTTGCAAACGTAAAAAAATGACAAAAAAAACACATTTTCCCCACATTTCTGGGATGGAAAGTTCTGGAATCTGCGTGGATCCACAAATTTCCACCCACCCCGCGTTCATCAAAGTCCTACGAGAAAAATGGTACCTCACTTGTGCGGGTCGGCCTAGTGCCCGCGACAGGACACGGCGCAAAACGCAACGTGGTCACACCTCAATTTTGCAGTGAAAAATGACCCGTTTTTGGCAAAGTGACTAGCTGTAGTTTTTTAACCCTAGCCCTGCCGGCACCTTGGGAAACCTAGCAAACCTATACATTTTTGAAAACTAGACACCCAGGGAAATCCATGATGGGGTGACTTGACTGCCTCCCACCATGGTCTGTTACCCAGAATCCCTTGCAAATGTAAAAAAATGACAAAAAAAACAAATTTTCCCCACATTTCTGGGATGGAAAGTTCTGGAATCTGCGTGGATCCACAAATTTCCACCCACCCGCGTTCCCCAAAGTCCTACGAGAAAAATGGTACCTCACTTGTGCGGGTCGGCTTAGTGCCCGCGACAGGAAACGGCGCAAAACGCAACGTGGTCACACCTCAATTTTGCAGTGAAAAATGACCCCTTTTTGGCAAAGTGACTAGTTGTAGTTTTTGAACCCTAGCCCTGCCGGCACCTAGGGAAACCTAGCAAACCTATACATTTTTAAAAACTAGACACCCAGGGGAATCCAGGATGGGGTGACTTAACTGCCTCCCACCATGGTCTGTTACCCAGAATCCCTTGCAAACATAAAAAAATGACAAAAAAAACACATTTTCCCCACATTTCTGTGGTGGAAAGTTCTGGAATCTGCGTGGATCCACAAATTACCACCCACCCCGCGTTCCCAAAGTCCTACGAGAAAAATGGTACCTCACTTGTGCGGGTCTGCCTAGTGCCTGCGACAGGAAACGGCGCAAAACGCAACGTGGTCACACCTCAATTTTGCAGTGAAAAATTACCCTTTTTTGGCAAAGTGACTAGCTGTAGTTTTTGAACCCTAGCCCTGCCGGCACCTAGGGAAACCTAGCAAACCTATACATTTTTGAAAACTAGACACCCAGGGGAATCTAGGATGGGGTGACTTGACTGCCTCCCACCATGGTCTATTACCCAGAATCCCTTGCAAACGTAAAAAAATGACAAAAAAAACACATTTTCCCCACATTTCTGGGATGGAAAGTTCTGGAATCTGCGTGGATCCACAAATTTCCACCCACCCCGCGTTCATCAAAGTCCTACGAGAAAAATGGTACCTCACTTGTGCGGGTCGGCCTATTGCCCGCGACAGGACACGGCGCAAAACGCAACGTGGTCACACCTCAATTTTGCAGTGAAAAATGACCCGTTTTTGGCAAAGTGACTAGCTGTAGTTTTTTAACCCTAGCCCTGCCGGCACCTTGGGAAACCTAGCAAACCTATACATTTTTGAAAACTAGACACCCAGGGAAATCCATGATGGGGTGACTTGACTGCCTCCCACCATGGTCTGTTACCCAGAATCCCTTGCAAACATAAAAAAATGACAAAAAAAACACATTTTCCCCACATTTCTGGGATGGAAAGTTCTGGAATCTGCGTGGATCCACAAATTTCCACCCACCCCGCGTTCCCCAAAGTCCTACGAGAAAAATGGTACCTCACTTGTGCGGGTCGGCCTAGTGCCCGCGACAGGAAACGGCGCAAAACGCAACGTGGTCACACCTCAATTTTGCAGTGAAAAATTACCCTTTTTTGGCAAAGTGACTAGCTGTAGTTTTTGAACCCTAGCCCTGCCGGCACCTAGGGAAACCTAGCAAACCTATACATTTTTGAAAACTAGACACCCAGGGGAATCTAGGATGGGGTGACTTGACTGCCTCCCACCATGGTCTGTTACCCAGAATCCCTTGCAAACGTAAAAAAATGACAAAAAAAACACATTTTCCCCACATTTCTGGGATGGAAAGTTCTGGAATCTGCGTGGATCCACAAATTTCCACCCACCCCGCGTTCCCCAAAGTCCTACGAGAAAAATGGTACCTCACTTGTGTGGGTCGGCCTAGTGCCCGCGACAGGAAACGGCGCAAAACGCAACGTGGTCACACCTCAATTTTGCAGTGAAAAATGACCCCTTTTTGGCAAAGTGACTAGCTGTAGTTTTTGAACCCTAGCCCTGCCGGCACCTAGGGAAACCTAGCAAACCTATACATTTTTGAAAACTAGACACCCAGGGGAATCCAGGATGGGGTGACTTGACTGCCTCCCACCATGGTCTGTTACCCAGAATCCCTTGCAAACGTTAAAAAATGACAAAAAAACCACATTTTCCCCACATTTCTGGGATGGAAAGTTCTGGAATCTGCGTGGATCCACAAATTTCCACCCACCCCGCGTTCCCCAAAGTCCTACGAAAAAAATGGTACCTCACTTGTGCGGGTCGGCCTAGTGCCCACGACAGGAAACGGTGCAAAACGCAACGTGGTTACACCTCAATTTTGCAGTGAAAAATGACCCTTTTTTGGCAAAGTGACTAGCTGTAGTTTTTGAACCCTAGCCCTGCCGGCACCTAGGGAAACCTAGCAAACCTGTACATTTTTGAAAACTAGACACCCAGGGGAATCCAGGATGGGGTGACTTGACTGCCTCCCACCATTGTCTGTTACCCAGAATCCCTTGCAAACGTAAAAAAATGACAAAAAAACACACATTTTCCCCACATTTCTGGGATGGAAAGTTCTGGAATCTGCGTGTATCCACAAATTTCCACCCACCCCGCGTTCCCCAATGTCCTACGAGAAAAATGGTACCTCACTTGTGCAGGTCGGCCTAGTGCCCGCGACAGGAAACGGCGCAAAACGCAACGTGGTCACACCTCAATTTTGCAGTGAAAAATGACCCTTTTTTGGCAAAGTGACTAGCTGTAGTTTTTGAACCCTAGCCCTGCCGGCACCTAGGGAAACCTACCAAACCCACACATTTCTGAAAACTAGACACCCGGCGGCTTCCAGGGAGGTATGGCTTGCGTGGATACCCAACGTTTCCTTACCCAGAATCCCCTGCAAACCTCAATTTTTGCTGAAAAAATCACTTTTTTCACATATTTTGGGGTGGGAAAGTTGTGGCATCACCGCGCTCACACAAATTTACCACCACCCAGCGTTCCCCCAGGTCTCCCGGTAAAAATGGTGCCTCACTTGTGTGGGAGGCCCAAGTACCCGCGGCAGGCAAGGGCCCAAAACGTAGTGAGGCGACATCAAAATGGCCTATCGCAAAACCACCTGGTTTTGCAAGGGGGGGTCACTTTGGTTTTTGACCCGGTGCTCGGCGGCCATCTAGGGAAACCTACCAAACCCACGCATTTCTGAAAACTAGATACCCGGCGGCTTCCAGGGAGGTATGGCTTGCGTGGATCCCCCAACGTTTCCTTACCCAGAATCCCCTGCAAACCTCAATTTTTGCTGAAAAAATCACTTTTTTCACACATTTTGGGGTGGGAAAGTTGTGGCATCACTGGGCTCACACAAATTTACCACCACCCAGCGTTCCCCCAGGTCTCCCGGTAAAAATGATGCCTCACTTGTGTGGGAGGCCCAAGTACCCGTGGCAGGCAAGGGGCCAAAACGTAGTGAGGCGATATCAAAACGGCCTATCCCAAATGTCGCCTCACTACGTTTTGGGCCCTTGCCTGCCGCGGGTACTTGGGCCTCCCACACAAGTGAGGCACCATTTTTACCGGGAGACCAGGGGGAACACTGGGTGGTGGTAAATTTGTGTGAGCCCGGTGATGCCACAACTTTCCCACCCCAAAATGTGTGAAAAAAGTGATTTTTTCAGCAAAAATTGAGGTTTGCAGGGGATTCTGGGTAAGGAAACGTTGGGGGATCCACGCAGGCCATACCTCCCTGGAAGCCGCCGGGTGTCTAGTTTTCAGAAATGCGTGGGTTTGGTAGGTTTCCCTAGATGGCCGCCGAGCACCGGGTCAAAGACCAAAGTGACCCCCCTTGCAAAACCAGGTGGTTTTGCGACAGGCCATTTTGATGTCGCCTCACTAGGTTTTGGGCCCTTGCCTGCCGCGTGTACTTGGGCCTCCCACACAAGTGAGGTACCATTTTTCCCGGGAGACCTGGGGGGACGCTGGGTGGTGGTAAATTTGTGTGAGCCCGGTGATGCCACAACTTTCCCACCCCAAAATGTGTGAAAAAAGTGATTTTTTCAGCAAAAATTGAGGTTTGCAGGGGATTCTGGGTAAGGAAACGTTGGGGGATCCACGCAAGCCATACCTCCCTGGAAGCCGTCGGGTGTCTAGTTTTCAGAAATGCATAGGTTTGGTAGGTTTCCCTAGATGGCCGCCGAGCACCCAGTCAAAAACCAAAGTGACCCCCCTTGCAAAACCAGGTGGTTTTGCGATAGGCCATTTTGATGTCGCCTCACTAGGTTTTGGGCCCTTGCCTGCCGCGGGTACTTGGGCCTCCCACACAAGTGAGGCACCATTTTTACCGGGAGACCTGGGGGAACGCTGGGTGGTGGTAAATTTGTGTGAGCCCGGTGATGCCACAACTTTCCCACCCCAAAATGTGTGAAAAAAGTGATTTTTTCATCTAAAATGTAGGTTTGCAGGGGATTCTGGGTAAGGAAACGTTGGGGGATCCACGCAAGCCATACCTCCCTGGAAGCCGCCGGGTGTCTAGTTTTCAGAAATGCGTGGGTTTGGTAGGTTTCACCTAGATGGCCGCCGAGCACCGGGTCAAAAACCAAAGTGACCCCCCTTGCAAAACCAGGTGGTTTTGCGATAGGCCATTTTGATGTTGCCTCACTAGGTTTTGGGCCCTTGCCTGCCGCGGGTACTTGGGCCTCCCACACAAGTGAGGCACCATTTTTACCGGGAGACCTGGGGGAATGCTGGGTGGTGGTAAATTTGTGTGAGCCCGGTGATGCCACAACTTTCCCACCCCAAAATGTGTGAAAAAAGTGATTTTTTCAGCAAAAATTGAGGTTTGCAGGGGATTATGGGTAAGGAAACCTTGGGGGATCCACGCAAGCCATACCTCCCTGGAAGCCGTCGGGTGTCTAGTTTTCAGAAATGCATGGGTTTGGTAGGTTTCCCTAGATGGCCGCCGAGCACCGGGTCAAAAACCAAAGTGACCCCCCTTGCAAAACCAGGTGGTTTTGCGATAGGCCATTTTGATGTCGCCTCACTACGTTTTGGGCCCTTGCCTGCCGTGGGTACTTGGGCCTCCCACACAAGTGAGGCACCATTTTTACCGGGAGACCTGGGGGAACGCTGGGTGGTGGTAAATTTGTGTGAGCCCGGTGATGCCACAACTTTCCCACCCCAAAAATGTTTGAGAAAAGTGAATTTTTCAACAAAAATTGAGGTTTGCAGGGGATTATGGGTAAGGAAACCTTGGGGGATCCACGCAAGCCATACCTCCCTGGAAGCCGCCGGGTATCTAGTTTTCAGAAATGCATGGGTTTGGTAGGTTTCCCTAGATGGTCGCCGAGCACCGGGTCAAAAACCAAAGTGACCCCCCTTGCAAAACCAGGTGGTTTTGCGATAGGCCATTTTGATGTCGCCTCACTACGTTTTGGGCCCTTGCCTGCCGTGGGTACTTGGGCCTCCCACACAAGTGAGGCACCATTTTTACCGGGAGACCTGGGGGAACGCTGGGTGGTGGTAAATTTGTGTGAGCCCGGTGATGCCACAACTTTCCCACCCCAAAGATTTTTGAGAAAAGTGAATTTTTCAACAAAAATTGAGGTTTGCAGGGGATTATGGGTAAGGAAACCTTGGGGGATCCACGCAAGCCATACCTCCCTGGAAGCCGCCGGGTGTCTAGTTTTCAGAAATGCATGGGTTTGGTAGGTTTCCCTAGATGGTCACCGAGCACCGGGTCAAAAACCAAAGTGACCCCCCTTGCAAAACCAGGTGGTTTTGCGATAGGCCATTTTGATGTCGCCTCACTACGTTTTGGGCCCTTGCCTGCCGTGGGTACTTGGGCCTCCCACACAAGTGAGGCACCATTTTTACTGGGAGACCTGGGGGAACGCTGGGTGGTGGTAAATTTGTGTGAGCCCGGTGATGCCACAACTTTCCCACCCCAAAATGTGTGAAAAAAGTGATTTTTTCAGCAAAAATTGAGGTTTGCAGGGGATTCTGGGTAAGGAAACGTTGGGGGATCCACGCAAGCCATACCTCCCTGGAAAGCGCCGGGTGTCTAGTTTTCAGAAATGTGTGGGTTTGGTAGGTTTCCCTTGATGGCCGCCGAGCACCGGGCCAAAAACCAAAGTGACCCCCCTTCCAAAACCAGATTAACTATTGTTCCTACAGCGTGAGAATTTTGGAATAATATTGCAAAGAAAATGTGGCAGACATTTTGAGGTTTACAGGACATTGGGGATAAAACATTTTTTTGAATTCACAAGAGAGACATCACCATGAACTCCCATGGGTTTTCGACAATATCTACAGTTGGTGGGTTATTCTTGCATGAAAAGTGTACCTTGGCAGAGAAACTAAAGACAAAGATTCCTGCACAACCATCTATTCCTCAAACACACACACATACTGTTTGGATTTGGCACGAGGGCGAGTCATGGTTCAGTGTATTAAATTTTATTAACAAGAGATTTCACAAAAATGAAATGCACTGTCAATAATTAAATTCACAAAAAACCAAACCAATGACTTGCAGCTCGTGAGCTGTAAAGCCACGTCAAGGCACCAACCACTTTACAGGCCATTCACACACCTTTCATATGTGATACAAACAAGACCATTCGCACCACCAGGCACAAAAGCAACACATTTCATAATTCACCAAAAAGGGACAAGGTACACCCTGCTTCAGAAAGACAAATATTACTGCACAGCCATCTAATCCGCAAGCACACACACATACTGGTTGGATTTGGCACGAGGGTGAGTGATGGTTCAGTAGATACAATTGTATTAGCAAGTGATTTCACAGAAATGAAATGCACTGGCAATAATTGAAAGGGCGAGAAACTGAACCATTGACTCACAGCTCGTGAGCTGTAAAGCCACGACAAGGCACCAACCTCTTTACAGGCCATTCATACACCTTTCATACGTGTGAGACATACAAAACCATTCACACCGCCAGCCGCGGGCCCATTACATAACAAAACTCACACCAGCACACAGCGCCATTCAAGGGCCCATAACTTTCACACGCCCACAATCCAGACACAGCAACTACACAGGCTGATGGATTGCGTGGAGTGGCACTCAGCTAGCAGTGTGTGTAGTGACCAGCAGAAAGTCACTACTCACACACAGCCAGCCGAGCACCTTTCCACACACACCGCTAGCCAATCGCCAGTCCAGGCACACCGCCAGTCAATCGCCAGTCCAGGCACACCAGCAGCCAATCGCCAATCCACCCACACCGCCAGCCAAGCTCCAGTCCACGGACACCACCAGCCAAGCACCAGTCCGCACACACCACCAGTCCACGCACACCACCAGCCAAGTACCAGTCCACGCACACCGCCAGCCAAGCACCATTCCACATACACCGCCAGGCAAGCTCCAGTCCACGCACACCACCAGCCAAGCTCCAGTCCACGCACACCACCAGCCAAACACCAGTCCGCACACACCACCAGTCCACGCACACCGCCAGCCAAGTACCAGTCCACGCACACCGCCAGCCAAGCACCATTCCACGCACACCGCCAGCCAAGCTCCAGTCCACGCACACCACCAGCCACGCACCAGTCCACGCACACTGCCAGTCCATGCACACCGCCAGCCAAGCACCATTCCATGCACACCACCAACCAAGTGCCAGTCCACACACACCAACAGCCAAGCGCAAGCCTACACACACTGCCATCACATTTAGGATTTTTTTAGAAAAAAATAAAAACACAAACAAATTGCAAATAGATACAAATCAGAAAATCAGCAACTAAATACATTGCACTAACACCAACCTTGAAACAGAATCAAATTATCCAAAGAATACAGACCAGGCAGTTCACTTTACCACTCATGAATGCTCCCAAAAATTCTTTCGCGTGTGGTACGCTCTGAAACAAGCAGGGAGACACAGTGCAGGATGAGAAGGACAGTCGGGGCAGTACATACGACTCTCCTTCCGCGAACCTCTTCGCCAACAGAATCTACATCTCCTACTGGGTAAATCTTTTGCGGGTGTGGGAGGAATGTGATCTGGAAAGTGGCGTTCTTTCAATCTAGCAACATCCTCCACCACTCCAACTCTAGGAACACTTGCCTGTTCCACTACAACAAGGCTGCCTATTACAGACTCCTGAAACTTAGCAAAAGTCCTCTTTGACTCAGGGCAAAAATCCTGGAACACAACAAAAGCATTAAACATTGCCAAGTGGAAAAGATGGGTAGCCAACTTCTTGTACCAAATGTAAGCCTTACGAAGAGCAATGTAAGGTTCCAACCTCTGATCTACTCTGTCAACACCACCCATGTGCCTATTATAGTCTAAAATGCACACAGGTTTGCGCGTTTCAGCGACTTGACCACAAACAGTCACAGGTGCAGTGCTTTCATCATGGATGGTAGTCAGCATGTAGACATCTCTCCTGTCTGTAAACTTCACAGCAAGAAGCTCCTGGCAACGCAACGCACTGCACTGTCCCCGCACAAGCTTTTGACAAACAAGTTCTTTCGGGAAACCTTTACGGTTAGAGCGGATTGTGCCACAAGCAACAGTGTCCACTTTGGCCAATTCCCTGAACAACCGCACACCAGTGTAGAAGTTATCTACATATAAATGGTGGCCTTTGTTAAAAAATCCTCTTCCAAGTTCCCAAACAATTTTCGCAGTCACTCCAAAAGTGGACGGACAACCAGGGAGGTTAAACCTAGATTCCTTACCGGTGTACACCCTGAAATTAGAGACATATCCAGTCCTACTGTCACACAGCATATACAGCTTTATTCCATAGCGTGCCCTCTTACTAGGAATGTATTGCCTAAAAACCAAGCGGCCCTTGAACAACACCAAAGACTCATCCACTGCAATTTCTCTCCCAGGGGCATAAATCTCAGAAAATCGATCAACAAAGTGATCAAGGACAGGCCTAATCTTAAAAAGACGGTCACAGTCAGGGTGATCTCGTGGCAACGCTAAACCATTATCAACAAAATGCATCATCCGAAGCAGAAGCAAATACCTGTCACGACTCATGACTGCCGGAAAAATAGACGTTGCCATCAATGGACTGCTAGACCAATATGAAGACATTGATGGCTTCCTTAGCAAGCCCATCAAAAAAGTTAAACCCAAGAACTTCTTCATCTCTTCAACATTTGTGGGAGTCCACCGGGTAGCTCTAGAGTGTGGCTTAAGACTGGCACTGTTGTCCCTCAAAAACTGTTCGGCATACAAATTAGTCTGCTCAACAATCTCTGCAAAAAACACATCGTCCATAAACAACTGAAAAAAATTGACCGGCAAAAAGCACCAGTAAACTCTGGCAATGCCGGCTGCACCATGCCAGGGGAAACCCAGAGGTCATCACTTTCAAAGGGAAGCCTTGCAGCCCCAGCCTGCAGGCCAGATGCCTCTTGCCGCACTACACCAATGGGAAGCCTTGCAGCCGCAGACTGCAGCCCAGAAGCCTCTTGCCGCACTATCGGCACATCAGTCTCCTCCTCTAACACAGGCACTTCATCCCCACTAAGAGTGTCTTCATCATCCGATGACTCCATACGGAGAGACAACTCACTGCCAGAATCGTCCCCTGCCTCCTCTCCCTCAGATGCAGAGTCAGTCTCTGAACCAATATCAGAGGAAGACTCAAACAGCAAACCAACAACCTGCTGAGCAGTAATCCTGCGGCTAGCCATTATACTTACTAAGATTGAAGACTGCACAAACAAGTCAACAACAACCAACAATGTGCAAACCAAGTAAGTAAAGAAATGTGTACCTTTATCACAATGATCAATGTACTCAAAAAGTATAGAATTCAATTACAAGAGACAGCTACACTCACCAGAACCTACTTTGCAGTGACACAGCAAAAACCAACGATATCCAACTAGAAAGAAGAAAAAAAAAAAAATTACTCACAAGACAAGAAAATACACATCGAGCACAAATGCAAACAGTTTTTGCCAAGGGGTCGCTTCCTAAATAAAAAAGAAGACATCCCTGGTGTCTAGTGGGCTTTTCTGCCCCCTCCCCTGGGAGCAGAAACGGACAGAAAGACGACCGATCTGCCCCCAGGGGGGGCAGAAAAGTCTTCTAAATAATTAGGCCGCAAAGGAAGCGACCCTTGCCCAAGGGGTCGCTTCCTACATAAAGAAAAAGAAATCCCTGGTGTCTAATGGGCTTTTCTGCCCCCCTGGGAGCAGAAACGGGCAGAAAGACGACCGATCTGCCCCCAGGGGGGGCAGAAAAGTCTTCAAATTATTATGCCCGCCTAGGAAGCGACCCTTGCCCAAGGGGTCGCTTCCTACATAAAGAAAAAGACATCCCTGGTGTTTAGTGGGCTTTTCTGCCCCCCCTGTGGGCAGACACGGCCAGGAAGACGACCGATCTGCCCCCAGGGGGGGCAGAAAAGTCTTTGAATTATTTTGCCTCCCTAGGAAGCGACCCTTGCCCAAGGGGCCGCTTCCTACATAACGAAAAAGACATCCCTGGTGTCTAGTGGGCTTTTCAAACGGGCAGAAAGACGAACGATCTGTCCCCAGGGGGGGCAGAAAAGTCTTCGAATAATGTGGCACCCCTAGGAAGCGACCCTTGCCCAAGGGGTCGCTTCCTACATAACTAAAAAGACATCCCTGGTGTCTAGTGGGCTTTTCTGCCCCCCCGGGGGCAAAAACGGGCAGAAAGAAGACCGATCTGCCCCCAGGGGGGGGCCAAAAAGTCTTCGAATTATTTTGCCCCCGAAGGAAGCGACCCTTGCCCAAGAGGTCGCTTCCTACATAACATAAAAGACATCCCTGGTGTCTAGTGGGCTTTTCTGCCCCCCTGGGGGCAGAAACAGGCAGAAAGACGACCGATCTGCCCCAGGGGGGGCAGAAAAGACTTCGCAAAATTTGGCACCCCTAGGAAGCGACCCTTGCCCAAGGGGTCGCTTCCCAAATTCCACAACACACATGACTGGTGTCTAGTGGGGCATCCCTGCTCCACGATCGCGACGCTGTGCGCGATCGTGGAGCAGGAATGCCCTGTATTGAGACATCAGGGGAGAGGAAATACTCTTTCCTCTCCCCCGATGCCTCAATACTACAAATGTCACCGCCGTGGCCCCCACCGGACAAGAAAACCTACCTCTACCCCCTTGGACGCGCTGGAAGAAATGGATTCCAGCGCGTCCAACGCTTCCTGATGACGCCGGCGTGCGCTGTGCGCGCTGACGTCATGGGGAAGCGTGGGGGGGGCTCGGGGGTGGCAGCGGAAGCTCTTCCGCTGCCATCCCCCTCTGTGGGGGCACGATCAATGCCCCAGGGGGGGAGCGCCAGTGCTTCCCCCGGGGGCTGTGCTCATGACGGAGCGGTTCCGTCATAAGCACAGCCCAACCGATGCTCATGACGGAACCGCTCCGTCATGAGCATCGAAGGGGTTAAAGGTAAAGAACAGAAAGAATCGTGGCTGCAAACTAAAGGTTTTGTAAAATGTTTACATTTTAAAGTCTGCAAAATTGCAAAACCAATGACTGAGTTGACAATGGCTAATTCAAGAACTAATCACATGCAAAAGCAAGTATACAATCTATGTGATAGAATGCCCTTGCTCTCTGAAATACGTTGGTAGCACCACATGCGAACTGAAAAAAAAAATTTGAGCATGTTTCGAGCTACAACAAATAAAGACAGGAGCAACGCGGTGGCAAAGCACATGGAGACAAGTCATAAAAGTGACTGGACGAGTCTCAAATTTTATGGAATTGAAACAGTGCCACACAATACGAGAGGAGGAAACAGGGAGAAAATCCTCCGACAGAAAGAGTCACGACACATCATCAATATGAGAAGTATGATGCCGTTTGGTCTGAATCAATCGGTGGAGCTATATGTACATTTGTAAATAATTGCCAGTTTATTTGTGGACAAAGAAACACACATAATGAAATCAATAATAACACGAAAAAATTAACATGTGCTCAAAATTGAGATCATTAAGATAACTTGGACACTTAAGATGAGCTGATAAATTTAATCAGGACAATAACTAAGATTGACTTAAAAAAAAGGGAAGGTTAAGGAAGGAAAAGAATTTGAAGATTGACCCAAAATGTATTTATCAAGACATTGTTCCTTTAAAGAAATTACATTTCTTTAAATATTTGGCAAGTGTTATTAAATCTCACAAATGTATAAATACATAATTCCCCTGACTAAGAATAGACAAAGGGCTATATTTGTAACATTTTCGAGTTTCGGTTTTCCACGTTTTCACAAACGAAGTTGTTAATAAACTAGTTGTTACTACAAGTCCCAAGAGGCTATGGGACACACATATACACATGGGTAAAGGAAATGATGTAATCAATTTTTTTTTTTTAAATGTTAAAAACTCCATATGTATACCGTGAACAAGGCATTTGCAATGCCAAAACGCGTAGGAATATATCGTCTGTGATGCCAAGGAAATGTACTTGATGCTTGACGAAAATGGAAAATAAATAACTTAAATGCGACCTGTGTTGAATGCGGGCGGCCCAATTTTCACTTTTCAACTGCGGGAGCTACGCATTGCTTTTTGAGCGCCACACAAGCTGATATGAGAGACTGGTTGGAGGAATATATATATATATATATATATATATATATTTATATATATATATATATATATATATATATATAAATATATATATATATATATATTACCTACTGGCGGTCGCCAGTAGGTAGTTATAGTTAGGACCGTGTTTCCATAGGAAATCTGCAACATTCTATTTTGAATAACTTTGGCGCCGATTGACGAATCCTGGCGAAATTTTCAAAATAGGTGGGGCGCTCCGCTCCGCTCCTACCCTGAAAGTCTCGGGGGGATTCATCAAGCGGGGGCTGAGAAAAAGGGGGGGTCCCAAAACGTGTTTTCCCCATGCATTTTTCCATATGACCTTTAGTCCAAGCTACAGCCCGAACGGCTGAACAGAATTATTTGAAATTTGGCAGAGAGGTAGTCCTCAGAGCAAGGATGTGCCTTTTGTAGGTCTGGTGTAAATGTGTTCAGTATTTGCTGAGAAAATAGCATTTAAATCAATATATATATCTATAAGCGCGCTCCGAGCGCGTACGGTAAGCTTACCATACGCGCACGCTGCCGTGCGCGAGCTTAATTCTGATTGGTGGTTACATGACTGTAAACATTCGAATCGGTCGAAATCAGGAAGTGTCGGCCGCCATTTTGTGTGTCTCACACTGATAAACAAAGGAGGAGAACGTGGAAAGGGGGCAACGAAGAGAGATGCAGACCCCCTAGCGTTTGTCAGGGGGTCCAAGAAGGTCACAAAAGTACGAAAAATACATTTACATTTTTTTTTTTTTAAATCACGGGGTGCGCGTACGGTAAGCTTACCGTACGCGTACGGCAGAAAAAAATAAAGAAAAAAAATAGAAGTAAAAAACAAATTTAAGTGTTTAGATATTAGGGGGCTCTAAAAAGAGCCGATGTGTTTATGATGTGTTTTTCGGTACCTACAAGTAAGTACCGATGCAGAGTCTAAAGTTCAAGAAGAAGACTCTGTTGCCTTCATCAGTGAAATGTACACCGTCTCCTCTATAAATGCCTTGCATGTTGTAACGCAAGTTGTTGTGGTATATAGAACCCATACCATAGTCTCTGAGGAAAGCAGAAATATATTTGTTGACGTGCTTTCTTGCTTTGTCAATCTGCGGACAAATTGGTTGGACCAGTTCCACTTTTGCCTTTGGCATATGTTAGAATATACAAAGGCAGATTGAGGAAAAAGCGACATCAATTGGACAAAGGTGTCCTTAATAAGCATTTCCAGACCTACCCCAGTTAAAGTGCCTAGGTCATTTCCACCACAGTGCACAATAATACGGTTAGGTTGTGGGAGATGTTGAAAGGTTTTCACCAAAGGCAATAATTGGTGCCACTTTAACCCTCTCTGACCAATCCATTTAATTTCTACATTTGGCAAAGCAAGGTCTCTCACCATACCTCTTTTTTCTGCATACCTTTCACTCCAGAAGACATAGCTGTGACCTACAATCCACACTGTGAACATCTTTCAAGGAGATCTGGATGCACTCAGAAGGTGTCTTTCAGTAGAATGGCAATATGAAATGAAAGACAGTTGTAAAATGGAGGCATACATATTTTTTTAAATAAAAATAACTCATTGGCTGATTCAAATCTTTTTACAGTAAAAAGTAGGCTGTATGTGTACATTTTTAGAAGCATGTTTTGTATTGGTTTAGAAAATTGTGTTCCCACAGAAGATTAATTTGGATTTGCTGTTAGGTTTGACAGGTGAAGCACTCTTGCTCTTTGGATTTGAAACATTGTGTGCTGAACTTCTGACCTCTCTGCTCACAGCAGTGTTCCATGAGCTGTTGCTATGGTAGCAGGCAGAAGTCAAGTTGGGGGAAGGGTACATTTGGAAAAGGGTTGAAGTTTTCAACCAATAGAAATGTGTGATTTTATTTGAAAAAATGTGGGAAGCACTGAGATTTGTAATTACCATGTATATGTGTGAAAAAAGAGAGGGAAACATTGCCATTTACTGGTTCTGGAGAGAGGAGAGAGGTGTAGAGCTCTGATATTCTGACTCTGATAGTCTGCTGTTTGAGTGCAACATTTCTTTCTCAACTAAGTAATTTTAAAGGTGAGATATGAGTTTGAGAGAGGATGTATGTGGTGATTTTTGATATAAATATTAGAATTGTGATTCTTCTTTAAAAGTTATGTTTTACATTTTGTGGTTTGGGAGATATTTAACTGTCTTTAACTAGTTAAATATTATGGAGTGTGTTTTTACCATAAGTTAAGGTGTACTGGTATCACTGAGGAATACTGTTTTGTGCCTAGAATCAACCCATGAGTCTGTGTGTACACAGGAATTGTTGTTAGAGATTTTAATAGTGATGGTCCGGTTCTGTAAGAATGGCATTTGTAGGAAAGGGGCAGCTTTTTGTAAATATGATGGTTTCCATTCAGCATAAATCAGTAACACACAAATGGGAGGCAAATGCTAACACATTTGAAATTGATATAGCAGATTTTGCTTCTAATCATGCAATTGCTGAGCTTGGTCATACATATACAAAACTGCAATTAAACCTTGCCACACGTACTTTTACATACATTACTACAATGTTTAAGCTGTTATGGATGCATGCATGAATATGTCTCTTGCAACTGAAAAAACACAGTCTGCATAAGCAGACTGTTAGCACACACTCAGCAGTTTATCCTGTAGAATCATGCTTAGTATTCACAAGTGAGTGGTGTTTCAGGTAGCAGTGAGTAACGCAAATACATTCAACATCACTAAGGCTGATTTCTTTTGCTGGGGTGTAGTCAGTCACCAAGGTCACACATGTTCATGGTCTCAAAAAGCTGTTTGCACCTGTGCTCTTTTCTGTTTCTGAAAACTGTAATGCTTGCAGAAAAAAACTGTAGTAAGTGTGCTTTGAAATTGGCAAGCAAATTTTGTTTTCTGCATAGAATCACACCATGAGTCTGTGAGCACACAGGCATTGTTGTCAGAGATGTATTTCGTGTCACTCTGGTTCTTTTTGGATGTATCCATGCATATGTCTCTTGTAACTGAAAAAACACAGTCTGCATAAGCAGACTCTTAGCACACACCCAGCAGTTTATCCTGTAGAATCATGCTTAGTATTCACAAGTGAGTGGTGTTTCAGGTAGCAGTGAGTAACGCTAATACATTCAACATCATTAAGGCTGATTTCTTTTGCTGGAGTGTAGTCATTCACCAAGGTCACACATGCTCATGGTCTCAAAAAGCTGTTTGCACATGTGCTGTTATCTGTATCTGAAAACTGTAATGAAAATGTATCAGACTGTTAGAGTACTTAACACTTGCAGAAAAAAACAGTAGTAAGTGTGCTCTGAAATTGGCAAGCAAATTTCGTTTTCTGCCTATAATCACACCATGAGTCTGTGAGCACACAGGAATTGTTCTCAGAGATCTATTTCGTGACACTCTGATTCATTTAGAATTGCATTCGTAAGAAAGGAGAAGCTTGTTTTCTGGAAATGTGATGGTTAGCATTCAGCCCAAAACAGTATCTCAAATAAGAGGCAAATGCTAACATATTTGAAATCAACATGGTAGATTTTTCTTCCACTCTTGCAATGGGTCATGTAGTTGCTACATGCTAAAAACTCATATTAACCCTTACCACACATGTAGTCTTACATACATGTTTACAGTGTTTAAGCAGTTATGTAAGGGTCCATTCAAGTCTCTCTTGCACCTGACAGTAGACAGTCTCCAGAACCACACTCTTAGCAGAGAGCTAGCTGTTTTTCCTGTACACTCATGCTTACTAATCAGCACTGAGTGGTGTTTTAGGTAGGAGTGAGGAACGCTAATGCATTGAACATCACCAAGGCTCATTACCTTTGCTGGAGTGTAGTCAGTCAGCCAGGTTACACATGTACATGCTCTGAAAAAGCTGTTTGGACATGTGCTCTTTTCTGCCTCTCTAAACTATAAGGAAAATGTGTCAGCCTGTTAGAGTAATTAACAGTTGCAAAAAAAAAAAAAGTAAGTGTGCTTTTGATTTGCAAATCAAATATCGTGTTCTGCCTAGAATCACACCAAGAGTCTGTGTGCACACAGGAATTGTTCTTAGAGATTTAATTCGTGTTGGTTTTGTTGTGTTTTTCACTTGTAGGAAAGGGGTAGATAGTATTATAAGATTAGAAAAGATCATAAAAAATATAGTAATATATTTAAATTACAAAAAGGTATTTTTTATTGTTTCTTTCAGGTATTGCTGCAAAGCAGTGAAGGAAATATAAGATGCCTATAAAATCAAGAAAGCGAAAACAACAGAAAAAACATGTATATTTGAAGACAACTGGAGGACCCAAGTTAGTTGAAGATGCTCATGTTGGAAAAAAGAAAAAGTCTTCTGGTAAGCAGACAAAGGAATTCTTTAAAAATATATTCAAAAAAAGGAAAAATTTTAAAAATGTCCCCATTGGAAAAACTGTTTCAAGCAGAAAACAACAGGACAAAAGTGAGAATTTACTAAATGCTAATGTACAAGCAGAAGCAATAAAAATTGACTTAAAAAGAAAATCAGCATTTAAAGAGATCCGTAGGAAAATGTTTCAGAGAAGAGTGATGTCCAATTTGCTAAAGGATGTGAAAAAGTATAAGAAAAGAGCAAAATTTTACAAGAGAAAAAAAGATATTGAAGCCATTGTAGCTAAGGCTTTAGAATTAAAAAGAAAACTATTCATTTTAATTTTGAACAGGATGCGTACATTAGAAAAAATAGTCAATGTAATGAAGTCACAAAGCAAAACGAAAAGAGTAGTGAAAATAAATAACTTTTGTAAAGTGTTTTTAGGAGAATGGATGCATAGTTCAAGTACTGAACCATTTTTTAATGAAGAGAGTTATCTTCAAAGTAATAGTTTGCTGCATGCAGTTGACACCACTGGACGAGCTTATGAAGTAAAAGATGGTTGTATAATGGAAAAGGAGAAAATGGTTCCAAGAAATGAGGAAGAAGTGATTGCGGATGAGGTTATGGGGAGACGTCCTAAAGCCCCAGTGTATACTTGGAATTGTAGTAGTATTTGTACTTTGCGACAGGAATCTATTGATAAATTACGTGAGTTTTTAAGAGAATATAGTAAAAAGAGTATTAAACAGAAGATTAAGGTGCTTCAAGGACTAGATTCATGCAGAGTGAGAGAGAATACTGGTTTGCAAGGACACTCTCTGGCTTGTCTATCTAGAAAAGTTTGTCAAAGTGTTTTTCACCATTTTAGGATGCTGGCAGTTCATCATACTGAAATTAGAAAATTTGTGAGAAGATTGTATTTTGCTAAAAGTCCAGCACTAAAGTTAAATGAGTTGAATAAGGCTCTGTTCCGTGGAACTGAATCAGATGTTGAAAAGGTTACTGATGAAATTCAGTTAAGTTACTTTGGTCCGGAACAAGAAAGTGCAGGGAATGATACAGTTATTGAGGAGAATGTTTAACCCTCCGTAAATAAGAAATTTAAAGATCAAATAACAAAATTTGCTATCATCTCTAATGAAAGACCAAATATTACTTGTATTTGTTGCCGGAGAAGCCATTATAAAATCCAAACAAGGAATGTTGATCTCTACAAAAAAAGTGAAGAAGAAGATAATTATAAGTGGAAGGATTTTGCAACATATATATTTCTTGAAAATTGTTTTGATTTGGGTGAAGATCATCGTATTTGTAAATACTGTTACAACAAGTTAGAAGAAAATAAAATGCCAGCTAGAGCTGTACATAATAATTTAGAATTGGTTGAAGTTCCTGCAGAACTTTCTGATTTAAATACGTATGAGTCTATACTCATTCAATGTGTTCATCCGTTCCAGACCATAGTACGTATGGAGCCAAAAACAGGCAAATTACCTCCTTCAGATTTACAGAGAGGTTTAAAAGGAAGAGTTGTCTATTTGCCGTTGGATTTGAAAAAAAATATGGAAACTATTGATACAGATACTTTGGAAACTGAACCATTAGTTATTCTGGTTAATGGTGTACCTGCAAAGAGTAAGAAAATTTGGCAGGAGCTGGTAGATGTACGGAAAGTACAAAGAGCTAATTTATATTTGAAAAGGAATAATAAATGGTATGAATCAATTTATATAGATGAAGATGAAGAAGATTTAGTAGGAGACACAGACACACCAACTGGGCAAATTGAAAAAGTGGACAAGTCAAAAGAAGAAGAAATTTATGAACATTTCAGCATACATCCTCTTCATTCAAAATAAGTTATGGCAAACACCATTGATCTATTTCAGATGAAAAAAGCCAAAGGAACTCCTGTAAGTGTATGGGAGGAGAGTTTGGAAGCTCGTTGTTTTCCCCAGCTGTTTCCTACAGGAGAAGGTGGACGATATGATGAACGTCCAGTCCAGATTCCTGCTTCGGAGTATCGGACTACAAGATTATATGCAGAAGATCCCAGATTTCGTCAAAGTATTCCTTATTTGTTCCATCTTTTATTTGAAAGTGACTTGTCTGCACTATCTTATGCAGTAAATCACATTTTAAAAAGTGGAGTACATCTACATAATGTGTCTGCTAAGGATTTTATGAACAAAGTACAGCAGCGAGATGATCATTTGGAATCACAATTGATCAATCTGATGGCTTGTCAGCGTGGGACAAATGAATATTGGTACCGACGCCATGGAGAATTGAAGTGCATGTTACGGAATTTAGGGACTCCTACATGGTTTCTCACCCTAAGCTGTGCTGAGTACGCTTGGGATGATCTTCTGGATTTTCTTCGAGAGGCAAATTCAAACATTAAAAACATCGAATACAAGACAGCAGGAGAACTGTGCTTATTGGATCCGGTTAATGTTTGCAGATATTTCAATCATAGATTTGAGGCTATGATGTCCTTCATCTGCAATAAAAAAAATCCACCTCTTGGAGAAGTTGTGGATTTCTTTTGGAGAAAAGAGTACCAAGCAAGAGGTGCTCCTCATATTCATATGCTGTTGTGGATCAAGGATGCCCCAAAATTTGGAACAGATGCTGATGAAGCAGTTTTATCTTTCATCGAAGAATATGCAACATGTGCTATACCTAAAAGCACAGAAGAGAAAAAGTTAAAAGACCAAGTTTTACGTTTCCAAAGTCATCGGTGTGGAAAATACTGTCGACGGAAGTACAAGAGTAAAGATAAATTCTACACAAAATTTCGATTTGGATTTCCACGACCTGTTCTTTCAAAAGGAAGAGTCAACAGTTTTATGTCAGCTGTGCGACATACCATTACAAGAAAATCTCCCAAAAATACGTACAACCTAAGAAGAAAAGAAGAGTCAAAATATATAAATGACTACAACCCAGTCATTTTATCCATGTGGAATGCTAACATGGATATTCAGTATGTGGCAGACAATTCTATTGCTGTTGCTCGGTATGTCACATTGTACATTACTAAATCTGAGAAAACGGAATTGAAGGAAATGTGGGAAGAGATTTCTCACGAGAAAACTGTCAGTAAGAAACTATACAGTTTCAGTTTAAAGATGTTATCGCATCGAGAAATTGGATCCTACGAATGCTCAGATAGGTTATCATCTGCAAGTCTGTACTCGAAATCCAGAAGAATAATTTGGGTAAGTGTAGGCCTTGCAGCAATGCGAAATCGGGTACTGAAATCTGTTGCAGAAATTGAATATTTGGCCGAGAACGACCCGGAAAGTACAGATATTTTGAAAACAAACATGTTGGACACGTATTACCCAAAAAGAAGTTGTCATCTTGAGAACATGTGTCTCTATGAAGTGCTGCAGAACTACATTTTTTCACGGAAAGCCACAGAAGACATCAAAAATGGAAAATATAAAGTCATTGGTGAAGAAGGATGTTTGGTGAAGCAAACAAAAGGAAGTTTGATTAATCATAGGAAGCTGAGTTGCGACACTACTGACAAAAAGGAATTTTACTACTTGGCACTTTTACAGCTATTTAAACCATGGCGTACAGAGGACGAACTACTTGGAGAATTTGAAAGCTATGAAGATTCCTTTAATGCATGTAAAGATACGATTGAATGCAGTACTTTCATAAATTATGTCCAAATGTTAAATGAGGAAATTGAACAGGAAGCAACAATTGCAGCTGAAGTAGCTAGAGACAGTTCTCAAGACAGCCAAAGTTCTGAAACGCCCAGTCAAGATCCTCTAGGACAACCAATTGTAGAAAATGAAGCTGCAATAGCCATGAATGAAGATGAAACAGCTATGAATCAAGCTCAAGAAGATTTAATAGACTTACCAAATTTGGAACAACAACTGAATGAAGAACAACAACAAATTTATGAAGAAGTCAGAAAAAAAATCACGGATTAATACATGAAAATAAAGAGTGCATATGCACATCATTTGAACCAATCAGGATGTATGTGAGTGGACAAGCTGGAACTGGAAAAAGTTTCCTAATTAAAGTCATCAGAAGCTACCTACAGCAAAAAACAGATTCAACTTTGTCTTGTGTTGTTACTGCTCCAACTGGGTTAGCAGCATATAATATAAAAGGAATTACCTTACATCGCTTGCTAATGTTACCAGTGGAGCATGAGAACAAAATAGAATATCACAAGCTTACAGGAGAAGCATGCTTCGAAGTTTCAAGAGTGTTGAAGAAGATGCAAGTTCTCATTATTGATGAGGTAAGCATGGTATCAAACTGAATGCTTGCCTTTCTGCATTTAAGAATGCAGCAAATTCTAAAGAGAGACTATGACCTGTTATTTGGAGGAAAACATGTTATAGTTTTGGGGGATCTTCTACAGCTTACTCCAGTTAAAGGACAACCAGTGTTTAATACTGTGACACAAGAAGACACGAAGAAGTCATTAGGAAGCATTGGTAATGTGAATATTTGGTCGTTCTTTGAGTACAAAGAACTTACTACCAATATGAGGCAAGCAAACGATGAAGATTATGCAAGTATTCTGAAAGATATCAGAATTGGACTACTGACAGAAGTTGGCAGAAAAGCATTACAGAGTCGGTTGCTACATAATTTATTTCCAAAGGAAGAAATAGTTGCAGAGAAAATATACAAGATTATTGCAGAAAATAATACTGTAATCTGCTTAATGCCAACACTACGTGAATGCTCGATCAATGAGGAACTTTTGAAATTGGAAAAGGAAGAGATTAAGAGAATGGAAGCAGTTGATAAAATTCAGCATGAAGGAATTACTATTACATTAACAGGCAAACTGCAAAATAAATTGGATTCTCTAGAGATGAACATTTCGAAAACAGCTGGTTTAGAAAAAAATCTATATCTTTGCATGAACTGTCAAGTATTTTTAAGGAGAAATTTGGATGTTGAAAAAGGTTTAGTGAATGGAGCTATGGGTAAAGTTGTGGGTTTTGTGAAATACCAGAAAAAAGATGGAATTGAATTTTTAAAAATAAAATTTGATCAGATTGCAGAGATTAAAGATATTAGTCGTTGTTCAGTCCATTTTTTGCTTGTAAAAGACTTATATGTACGTAGGAAGCAGTTTCCATTTTCTCTAGCATATGCTGTAACTATTCACAAGTCTCAAGGATTAACTGTAGATAGTGCTTTTGTAAACATTGGATCTACTGTGTTCAAAGAAGGTATGGCATATGTTGCTTTGTCACGAGTGAAAACATTATCTGGTTTATTCATGATAGACTTTGATGACTCAAAAGTTAGTGCAGATGCAAATTGTGTAAAGGAGTATAATAGATTAAGAAGAACCTATGTTCCTCATTTAGGTCAGTATCCTGTGTTGGAGAAACGTGTTGTTTCTCGGAAAAGGAGATTTGACAATATCTGTAATGAGGATGTAGAGAAGAGAAAACAAAAAGAGACTCATGTGATTGCAAGCATAAAGAAAAAGGATAATGTTGAAGAGGTTGTTGGTTGTCATTTTGAAAATAGCTCTGGTTTCAACTGCTACGCTAATGTAGTGCTAAATGTTGTATTTTATCTTGAAAGTTTATCTTAAATGTGAAAAAGGCTGGACACTGTGTGATGATTCTCAATTGGTTTTTAAGCAACGTTTGCCTTTTGATTTAGCAAATTCCTATTTAATTTTTCTTAAACCAAAATTTTAGATAGAATTTGCAACATCTGTACAAATCATTTTTGCAATTTTATTGGATTACCATTGGAAATTTCATCAAAAAAGGTTTTAAAAATTACCATTTGGCCTAAAGGAAAGGTAACAATTTGTATTGTGGACTTCTTTGACACATATTACTTTGGTGATTATGCTTATGCAACAAAACTTTTAAGACGATATTTAGTGCAAAAAGTTATTGTTCTTAGATGATATTTTTTAAAAATATGTAACATTTCTATAAAGGTATGTTTTAGTGAGAAGAGATTCTGGGCTTTTTTTAAACAATCTTTCAGATTGTTATTTTTTTTTGCCCGCTGTTAAGTGATGAATGCTATTGCTTTCACGATTTACAGTGAAATTCAATATATTCTGAAAACAGCAAAAAAAGGGCAAACAATTGTTTTAAAATATGAAATTATGTGTACTGTATTCTAAAATGTATTATTAAATATTAATACTTTTTTCTTTTTTTCAGATTGAGAATTTTTTTTTTCTTTTTTAAACGTTTTTTCTAGCAATTTAAATGGAGCATTTATTAATAAATATGTTATTTTTTTGCTCAGGTAAGTGTGAAATGTCTGTATTTATTATTTATTACACATTTATTTTCATGCTCCCTTTTTTTCACTTCTCCTCTCTCTGCTTTTCTCATTTCTGTTGTACTCCCTCAAGGACCTTGTAGGGTAAAAAAACAAAATGTTTAAAAAAAAAATAAAATACGCGTACGGTCAAAAAAAAAAAATTAATTACAATTTTTTCAAAAAAGTTGTGAGGTAAGGTTGGCTCTTAAAAGAGCCGTTGGTTTAATACAGGGACAGAGGAAAGAAAGAATGGGAATATTAACAAGGACCACAGATGTGCTGGTCTATCTTATTGTTTATTAGGGAAACACTGCTCTCCCCATGAACAATTAGACCATAACATCTGGTGCACCTCATTTGTACCTTCAGAAATCGAGGGTTTGTTTGCAGAGGAGCAGAAGAGGGTGATGCTCCCACCGCAGAGGAAGGGCTCGGCTGAGCTGCCGAAGATGTACTCGGCTGAGCTTCTGCGGGTGTGCTCGGGTGACTTTCTGAAGGATTTGCTTCAGAATGTCGAGCAAAAGTCCTGGGATGTACATCCCTAATGTGTCTCAGCATAGTGTGGTTACCAAAGGAATACTTCTTCCTAGGATTACCTCTAGATAAGACACGCTCACAAAGTCTGCAAGTGACTAATGGAGCATTTACCTTTTTCTGCCCCTCTGGAAAAGTAAAATACTCCCAAACAAAAGAATTCTTTTGTTTCCTCCTTCTCTGCCTGATGATGCTGCTGCCCTGCTCACTCTCAGAAGAGGTCTGCTGCTCTGCCATTGTATCCCAAAGAAAATTCAGCTCCTTCTCCTAAGAAATCACAAGCAGTAATGAGGGGAATGGGTGTGGTGTAGGAAGATTCCAGAACTGAAAGTAGTTTAAACGAATCAAAAGTGTTGTTTCTTGATCACATGACCAACCGTACGCGCACGTTAAGCTTACCGTGCGCGTACGGTAAAAGTATGCATGCGCGTACGAAAGACACGCGCACGCGCGCATGCGCATTATGGGCAAGCTCGTACACTTCCGCGTAACGTGCGCGTGCGCGTGCGCGTGTAAAGCATGCGCTTACGCGTTGCGTAGGAAGTACGGACACCTACGCAAAATGCGTAAACATACGCAAACAGCGTAGAAATATTATGTACAATCACCGTCATAAAGCGAACCATGCGCTTACGGTAAGCTTACCGTACGCACACGGTAAAAAACAAAAATAAAAAAAAAAAAAGGTTTGTTGAAGATATTAACTATGTTATACAACTATATCTAACCAATTATTTAAAAAAGGTGAATCTTTATAAATTGAAGAATGAATTAAAACCATGAATATATACATAGGTAGAATAGTGTTTAAAGGAAAAAATAAAAAGGAAAAAAATGATGTAAAAAAGAAAAAAATCAATAAAAAATCATAGGTTTCACACACATTATAGTTAGCAGATAAAATTCAAAAAACCATGCAAAAAAAAAAAATATATAGCTTTCACACGCGTTATATTTAGAAATTAGCTTTTAAAAAACCTTCCAAATTCACTGAAAAAACCATAGGTTTCACACACGTTATAGTTAGGAATTAGCATTTAAAAAACCTTGCAAATTCAATGAAAAAACCATAGGTTTCACAAATGTTATAGTTAGCTGGACATTTTGCTCGTAAAAAACCAATGAAATTCCCCCTTATAGTTAGTTCAGCTATGTCATGAGTGATGTCACTGACCATGTCATGAGTGATGTAATATGTGACGTCATCAGCAGTGGATTGCGGGTGCGTGAGTTATAGTTAGCTGAACTAACTATAACGGGGGAATTTCAATGGTTTTGTATGAGTGAAAAGTCCAGCTAACTATAACGCCCCTGAAACCTATGGTTTCTTCAGTGATTTCTAAGGTTTTTTAAATGCTAATTCCTAACTATAACGTGCCTGAAACCTATGTTTTTTTCAGTGAATTTCAAAGGTTTTTTAAATGCTAATTTCTATCTATGCCTACAGAGGTAGGACATGTGAAGAAAGAAGAAAAAACACACAGAAAGAAAAAAAAGAAATGCACAAAGAAGCAACAGAAGTCCTCAAAGACGTAGAAAAGTGCAGGAAGAAGGATAACGTGCAGAAAGGACAAACAGAAGAGCAGAAAGAAGCCTTGTTGCAAAATCATCCTGTACCCTCAACTTTTCAGATGGATACTGGTGGTAACTGAGTCTGACTAACCAGTCCTAGAGCCAGTGCTATGTTAAAAGACACTCAGAATACAATGAAAACTCCTACATACACTAGGGAACACAATGCTTTGGGGTCCCCCTGTGATTAGCATGACCTCCTCTGTAAGCCCCTAGTATATAATAGGGAAGGGGATCGAAACTACCTCTTTAAATGCGCCACAGGGCGTGTTTGTACACGTCACCTCAGGCCCCGTCCCCTCCCTTCCCCACTGTGTAAACACGCCATGTGGCCGTTTTAAGTTGGAAGATTAAGTTCCCTTGAATCCTGAGGGTCCCTAGGGTCCAACTGGACCACTAGGTACCTCCAGTAAGCGCCACAGAGCTGCGTTGCAGAGAGATGTAAAAAGGGGCACGGCCTAGACCACCTCTCTGCAACGCAGTGCAGTGGCGCTTACTGGAAGCACCTGGTGGGCTAGTTGGCCCTCAGGGTCTCTCAGGATTGAAGGGGAATTATTTCCCCAACTTAAAACGCGCCACAGGGCATGTTTGCACACCTTAACTCAGGCCCCATCCCCTCCCTTCACCACTGTGTAAACACGCCCTGTGGCCGTTTTTAGTTGGGAAATTAAGTTCATTTGAATCCTGAGGGTCCCTAGGGTCCAACTAGCCCACTAAGTACCTCCAGTAAGCGCCACAGAGCTGCGTTGCAGAGAGGTGTAAAAAGTGGCTCGGCCTGGACCACCTCTTTGCAACGCAGCTCAGTGGCGCTTACTGGAAGCACCTGGTGGGCTAGTTAGCCCCCAGGGGCCCTCAGGATTGAAGGGGAATTATTTCCCCAACTTAAACCGCGCCATAGGGTGTGTTTGCACACGTCACCTCAGGCTCCGCCCCCTCCCTTCCCCACTGTGTAAACACGCCCTGTGGCCGTTTTTAAGTTGGGAGATTAAGTCCCCTTGAATCCTGAGGGTCCCTAGGGGCAAAATAGCCCACTAGGTATGTCCAGTAAGCGCCATTGCAGAGAGGTGTACAAAGGGGCACGGCCTGCACCACCTCTCTGCAACGCAGAGCAGTGGCGCTTACTGGAAGCACCTGGTGGGCTAGTTGACCCCCATGGTCCCTCAGGATTGAAAGGTAATTATTTCCCCAACTTAAAACGCGCCACAGGGCGTGTTTGCACACGTCACCTCAGGCCTCGTCCCCTCCCTTCACCACTGTGTAAACACGCCCTGTGGCCGTTCTTAGTTGAGAGATTAAGTCCCCTTGAATCCTAAGGGTCCCTAGGGTCAAACTAGCACACTAGGTACCTCCAGTAAGCGCCACAAAGCTGCGTTGCATAGAGGTGTAAAACGGAGCATGGCCTCAGAACACCTGTCTGCAACGCAGCTCCCTGGCGCATACTGAAGATACCTGTTGGGCTAGTTGGCCATCAGGGACCCTCAGTATTGAAGGGGAATTAATTCCCCAACTTACAACTGGCCAGGGGGTGCGTTTGCAGAGCGCTGTAAGGAGGGGGCGTGGCCTCCGGCGTGATGCCGGTCCTTTATTTATTTTATTTTTTTAAGAAGGAGGGCTGTGTGGCCCTCCTTCTTTTTCTAATTTATTGGCCCTGGGGACCCCATCCCCCAGGGCCTGCACCCTCATTTTTTTTGTTGAAAATAATAAGTTTGGAAGGGGGCCGCGTGGCCCCCCTCCCAAGGCCTTAATCGGCCCCGGGGACCCCAACACCCGGGTCATGGCCTTTTTTTTTAAAATTCTTTAGGAGGGGGCTGCATTGCCCCCCTCCTCAGGCCACTTATGGCCTCGGGGACCCCATCCCCCGGAGCCGGCCTTTGTTTTTTATTATTTGAAAAAAATATATATTTATAGAAACACCTAGGACATGCTGGACAAACCGTATGTACCTATCACCATGACGATTTGCGTGATATTCATTAAAAGGCGACTATGCATACAATGAATCCACATGGAATGTATTTACACTGCTAGTGAAGCTCTGACGTGTCTGACGCCCTACCGTGCCTAATCCAGGCACCCCCACCGGTGGGTAATCTCCAAGTAGTCACGCTTTATACAAACATGGGTAGCTATTGACGGGCACATTTAATACACACGCACACCAAGCCATTCAAAGGGGATTCGACAAAAATTCGACCAAACTATGCAAGAAACCCCCCTCACGGTTAATAAAACACACATCCACCGCTGGATGTGTAATACTTTTTATTTTACTCACTGGAAAGGAGATGAACCTCACTTGAGAGTCACAGCGCGCTCCTGGCTGAGCCCAATCCTGTTTTACACCCACCAGTGCCCGCCAAGTGCCACACACCTCTGTGTTGTGTTCCACCAGCTAGTGCGTATGCTATGGCACTCTCTAGCCCATGTGCACTGTAACACCACCCGTGAATATGTCATGCCACACTTGCCTTCGCACGGGTTATATTGCCCCATCTAACGTGCCTTCCTCGATGTGTATGTTATAACGCACAGCGCTATGCCATACATATTACAATCTGGGATCCATATCTTTGTCACAGTGCATATGCAACGTTACACTCCCCAGCACATATTTTATATTACAACTTTAGAGACTAGTTAGGTTACACAACACTGCCCTGTGCATATTACACTCCAAGGCGCATATCGCATAGCATGTGCTAGTACCTGTGCTATCTCGCGCTCTCCAATGAATCTGTCATTGCGCACAATGTATTGCATATTATATTTCACGCAGCAGTTCATCTTATATCACACTTTTTGGTGCATAGTTTATACCATACACTATATCTAGTTTTCATTTTCAATCGTGCTCTCAGGACTATGTTCTATATAACACTGCGTCCACCTACCCTTTTCACGGGCCTTATATTTTGCGATGGGGGTGGAGGGTCAGGGGGTGTTTCTGCCAAGTGAGCCCAGAGTCACAGTCACAAACGTCCTCTTCTTCCTGAATAAAAGTGAGATTATGCTGCATACTTGTTCATATTTTAAGTAGTTTGCATAGACACACATTTTAAAAACAATAAAGTTCCTAATACCCACCTTCACTGAACAGTTAGCTTGCTGCCCCATCCACCTCCTCCCTATCCTCTGTTGTCTGAATCCATGGACTAGCCTCCTCCCTCCTGCCATGAATGGTCTGATGTGCTGCCACTGCCCTCCATTTAGCAGGATGTACCAGTCCACTCCTCCTGCCCTCCATTGCCCAATTCTATGGGCCATCATTGACCTCCGGCTTAGCCGCTGTGCTTAGCTTGCTGCCCCTATTCTCCTTCCCCCTGCCCTCCGATGTCTTTGTGCATGCCCCTGCTCCATCCTTTTTGCCTACCATGTTCCATGGACCTGCCACTCCTATCTACTCTGAGTGTTCTGTTGAGCTGACACTCCCCTCCCACCTGCCTAGCATTGTCAGATGACTGTAACCTGTCCCTGCTACCTCCACCCTGCCTGTCCCCATGCCATGCCCCTATCCCCTTCCTCCTGTCCTCCATGGTCCATTTTACTGCCACACACTTCTGCCCTCCCTGGTCTGTTGTGCTGCAACTGCTCCTCCAGCCTGCCCCGTGCGGTCTGTTGTGAGGCCCCTTCCCCTGAACTCTCATGTCTGTGCCCAGGTCCTGACCCTCCCTTCTATCCTCCATGGTCCTTTGTGCATGCCCCTGCACCCCCCTTCTAGCCCATCATAGCCATTGTGCTGCCACTAACCCTCCTGCTTGCCATGCATGGTCGTCTGTGCTGCCATGGCCCCTCCCTCCTTCCCTGTGTGGCCAGCTAGCTGCCCCTGACCCCCTCCCACCTTCCCTCCATGGTCTGTGTGTATGCTATCATAGTCTCACTGTTGCTCTCCATGGTGTGTCTTGTTTCTAGTGCCCATCCTGCCTGACCTCCATGGTCATCTTGCTGCTCCTGCCCTGCCCCCTTGCCCCCAGCCCTCTGTTTCCATGTGCAGATCCCTATTCCCTCCCTCCTGGCTTGTCTGTTCCATTGTAATGCCCCTGATCCGTCCCTCCTGCCCTTTATGGTCTGTTATGCTGCAGCTTTCTCTCCTGTCTGTCCAATATGGTCAGCTAGCTACCATTGCCTCTTTCCCCTCTGTTCTCTGTTGTCCATGTGCATGGTCCTGTCCCCTCCCTATTGCTTTCTATGTATTATTGTGCTGCACTCCCGTCCCACATGCCCTGTGTGGTGTATTGTGCTGGTGCAAACCCTGATGCCTGCCCTGTAGGGTCAGTTTGGTGCACCTCTCCATGTTCCTCCTGTCCTCTGTTATCCGAGTCCATGTCCCTACCCCAATTCCTCCTGCCTACCATGATCCAATGTACCATACTTCCGAACATTTTGAACTTGGTAAGTGGGAGATCTTGAAAAAAAACTGGGGTATTGATTTTCCCCTTTGAGTTACATTGAAAAAGAGGAGATTGCAGACAGGAGACAGATCAAATAAAGCCCATTTGAGCTTAAAAACATTGTACGTTTCCTGGCTGAAACGGGTCTGTTGGCATGTATGGTTGTACTACCACTGCCTCTTCCTTCTGCCCACAATGGTCTATTATATTGCCACAGCCTCTCTTGCCACTCCTGTATTCTTGGTTCGTTGCCCCTGCCCCCCTTTCCACTGCCCTCCATAGTCTGTTGTGCTGCCACTACTCTTCCTGCCTGCCCAGTATCATCAAATTGTTGCCTCTGCACTCTCCTACCTGCCTTCAATTTTCAGAGTCCGTGCCCCTGGCCTCTGCCTCTCAACAGTATCCCAATGGACAACTAGATTGCTAACATTCTATATTTATTACAAAAGTGTGGAACGCCTGACGTCATCTTGATGTAATCAAAACTGTAATACCTAGAGCATATCCTTTAGAAATTACATATATGAGAGGGTCTTATTTGCATCAAAATTATGGTTAGTGCTCTAAAAAACTAAAATGAGGACATATTTTCTGAGTTTTCAAATAGCGACAAAGAACTTTTACATTATTTGTAATCTTTATGTTTTTTTATCCAGTTGACCACTTGATTATATGATGCACTTAGGGGAGAGGATATGGTGTTACTTTCAGAGCTGCAGACTTTGCAACTGGGAAACCAGGTTGGAGTTTCTGCTTCAGCTCAACATTCTGTGATTCTGGTCAAATCACTTAATCTCCCCATGTCTACAACCAAAATGATTTTGATCTTGTGTGATGTAACCAAGGCTCATGTAAAGCACTCCAATACCTAACAATTCTGCACTATATAAAACTGCAAATACACAAAAAATAAGTGTTTTGCACACTTCTGTCATTGGGCTACATGTGGGCTACATCTGGGTGATATTTGTGCTGCATTTGGGCTCTTTTGTCTCGGGTGGCCATCTTGGGAGATTTATTTGTTATGAAGTTTCCTAATTTCCTCATTTACTGCAGTCTCCTCAGTAGGAAATGCTTTCAGTTTTTTACTTTGATTCCATCAAGAAGGTATTCAGATATGTCACACATTTGCCATAAATTCTGAATGATAGCACTCTAGTTGCTCATTAGATCACTGCAGTAAAGCTACTGCTCACCACGGAAGTCTGCTGCTGGTATTAAAAATGCATGTTTCAGTCTGCATATCTGAATTTTTTAATCAAATAGAAGGGGATTTGAGAAGTCACTCAAAATGTGCCCTAATTTTTCTTTCTTCAGCACTAATCATAATTTCTATGGCAAAATGAACCCCCTCATTGTGTTCCTTTGTAAATTAAATATTTTTAAGTGTTACCAGTTTATTCCAATCAAGATGGCTTCAGGTGTGCCATACTTTTGTCATAAGTAAGACATTAAGCGCTCTAGTTGTTCTTAAGAACACTCTAAGACATTCTGTCATTGGGCTATACTTGGGCTACATCTGGGTGATATTTGTGCTACATTTGGGCTCTTTTGTCTCTGGTGGCCATCTTGTGAGATTTATTTGTTATGAAGTTTCCTAATTTCCTCATTTACTGCAGTCTCCTCAGTAGGAAATACTTTCAGTTTTTTACTTTGATTCCATCAAGAAGGCATTCAGATGTGTCACACATTTGCCATAAATTCAGAATGTTAGCACTCTAGTTGCTCATTAGATCACTGTAGTAAAGCTACTGCTCACCAGTGAAGTCTGCTGCTGGTATTCAAAGTGCCTGTTTCAGTCTGCATGTCAGAATTTTTTTATGAAATAGAAGAGGATTTGAGAAGTCAAAATGTGCCCTAATTTTTTTTTCTGCAGCACTAATCATAATTTCTATGGCAAAATGAACCCCCTCATTTTGTTCATTTGTAAATTTAATGTTTTAAGTGTTACCACTTTATTCCAATCAAGATGGCTTCAGGTGTGCCATACTTTTGTAATAAGTAAGACTGATAGCGCTCTAGTTGTTCGTTAGAACACTCTGGGAAATTCTGTCATTGGGCTGTACTTGGGCTACATCTGGGTGATATTTGTGCTACATTTGGGCTATTTTGTCTCTGGTGGCCATTTTGGGAGACTTATTTGTTATGAAGTTTCCTAATGTCCTCATTTACTACAGTCTCCTCAGTAGGGAATACTTTCAGTTTTTTACTTTGATTCCATCAAGAAGGCATTCAGATGTGTCACATATTTGCCATAAATTCAGAATGTTAGCACTCTAGTTGCTCATTAGATCAGTGTAGTAAAGCTACTGCTCACCAGGGATGTCTGCTGCTGGTATTGAAAGTAACCCTGGGCTTAGTTCGCGAAGTAGCACTACGCGAAGCTACGCAAAGTGCACTTCGCACTACGCGAGCTACAGGTAGCACTTCACGAACTGCGTAGTACCCTGTTCGCACTGTGCAAGATGTTGTTTTCAATGATTGCACAGTGCGGACAAGCAACCGGCACTGTGCAATCATTGAAAACGGCATCTTGCACAGTGCGAGTTGTAGTTTTCTGCCGCTCGAGTAGATTTTTACTCGAGCGGCAGCTTTCTCAACGCTGACTGGTAGTTTCTCAACACGAGCGGTCACGAGCATACGCGACCACTCGCAATGAGAAACCTGACCTCCTCGCGTTGAGGATCTCGCCGGGAGTTTTATTTTCCACGTTCGCGATCGCCAACTTGATGTTGCTGATCGCGAACGAGGAAAAAGTCACGCCAGGATGTCATTTTGCTTGCTCGCGGTCGTCAACTTGACGTTGAGGACCGCGAGCAAGCAAAAAATGACCGCTGCACTACGCAACACTACGCTACGCGTGTTTGCACTGTGCTACGTGCAATTCGCGTAGTGCGAAGTAGCGCAAACTTCGCAAACTACGCGAGCGTAGTGTAGTGCTTTGCCCAGGCTTAATTGAAAGTGCATGTTTCAGTCTGCATGTCAGAATTTTTTAATAAAATAGAAGAGGATTTGAGAAGTCACTCAAAATGTGCCCTAATTTTTCTTTCTGCAGCACTAATCGTACTTTCTATGGCAAAATGAACCTCCTCATTGTGTTCCTTTTTAAATTAAATGTTTTAAGAGTTACCACTTTATTCTAATCAAGATGGCTTCAGGTGTGCAATACGTTTGTCATAAGTAGGACTGTTAGCGCTCTAGTTGTTCTTTAGAACACTCCGGGAAGCTGCTGTAGAACACAAAGGAATCAACTGACAGTCTCTGCCCTTGTTGGATGTACATGTTTTACTGAGAATGTCAGACTTCATTCTCACATGACTGAGAAAGATAATGTGAATTTACAGAAAATATGCTCGCAGTTTAGCTTATAGATCACCTTTCAAACCTCTGTGGGAAAAGCATGAGAAAATAGTTTTCTCTCAAACATGATTCATTATATCACAGCAGAAGGCTTTTTCACATGGTAAAATCACCTTAGAACACACCACAATTCCTAAAATGAGTATGGTACCATCAACAAATGATTTATAATGTAACTAAAGACTTAAAACCTTCTATTAAGTGCAATGCTTTTTAATGAGGTGATATCATGTATATTGGTCCCAAGATGGTTGCCAACACTTCTTGGATGAAGTACTGACAGCCAATCAGATCTCACGATGAGATGTGTGGTTAGGCTCCGCCCAGATATATCTATCTATTTAGCTCTAATTTTCTCAGAAACTACTGAACAGATTTACACCATTTAAGCAGAAGGCATGAGTCTGAGCTGAGGACTACCTCTTTGCCAAATTTGGTGTAATTCCGTTCAGCAGTTCGGGCTGTAGCTGCGTCAACAGGTCCTATGGGAAAATGCATGGGGAAAACGTGTTTTGGGACCCCCCTTTTTTCTCGGCCCCCACTTGACGAATCACCGTGAAAATTTCAGGATAGGAGCAGACTAGAGCTGGCCAAAAGTTTGAAAAATTTCACAAAGATTCGTTGCTCGGCGCCAATGTTATTCCAAATAGAATGTTGCTGATTTCCTATGAAAAATAGGTCCTAGCTATAACTACTTACTGGTGACTGCCAGTAGGTATATATATATATATATATATATATATATATATATTCAGTGAAAAAACCATAGGTTTCTCACATGTTATAGTTAGCTGGACATTTTACTCGTAAAAAACCAATGAAATTCCCCCGTTATAGTTAGTTCAGCTAACTATAACTCGCGCGCCCGCAATGAACTGCTGATGACGTCACATATTACATCACTCATGACATGGTCAGTGACATCACTCATGACATCACTGATGACATCTCAAATGACATCACTGATGACCTCACTGATGACATCATCCTTGTGATAGAGTGGCAGACCTCCTCTTCCCCTAATAAAACCTTTGATACACACATTCAAAAATAGAGACTAAAATTTACAAAACAATGGACATACCAATAACAGTTACAACAACCTCTTCAGTAATTCTAAGATCCACATACACATCCACTCATTCACCAACAGTCCAATACAGTCACTCATACATGTACTCACTTATCATATGTACTCATACACCTATACATCCTGTAACACAATGCCACTCATCCATAGAGCTACTCACACACATAGTCACTCATGCTAATAAAGAATCAAACATACATTTACTTGCATATACAGTTATACACACACCACCACACTTACTTCTACGGAAACTTACACATACTTAGTCTTTTAAACAATCACTTATGGAAATACATACTTATTCATACAGGAACTCTTTCAATCTCTCACTCTCACATATACTCACATATATAAACCAATAGTCACATATACTAGTTTTAAACATATGTAGTTACTCATAAAGACACTATTGAGACAGTCATTCACTCACTAACACACCCATACACACACTCATCCACCCATGCAGTCCTGCACACATGCTCTGTTCAACACATACAAACAGTGAGTCACTCATTCATGCACCTATGCACTACGTCATACCCCCCACCGAACCATGCAGACACTCAGACTGATACTCAAAAAACCAACTAATAACCTATATAGACACCCATGTAGCTACTCACCAACCCATGCAGCCACTTATACACAAAGTGAAAAAATGATACAGATATTTATATATTTAAACATTACTCACTAAGCCATGTATTCACTATGATACACTTAATCAGTCAGTTACATAATCAATTTTTCAAAAAGAAATCATCCATTTAGACAGTAATATACCCATTTATTCTTCCATCAACCTTGAGATATACATATATAAAACATATTTAATTTTCAGAAAAACACACATTCACTGGATGATGTCATCAGTGAGGTCATCAGTGATGTCATTTGAGATGTCATCAGTGATGTCATGAGTGATGTCACTGACCATGTCATGAGTGATGTAATATGTGACGTCATCAGCAGTTCATTGCGGGCGCGCGAGTTATAGTTAGCTGAACTAACTATAACGGGGGAATTTCATTGGTTTTTTACGAGTAAAATGTCCAGCTAACTATAACATGTGTGAAACCTATGGTTTTTTCACTGAATTTCTAAGGTTTTTTAAATGCTAATTCCTAACTATAACGTGTGTGAAACCTTTGGTTTTTTCACTGAATTTCTAAGGTTTTTTAAATGCTAATTCCTAACTATAACGTGTGTGAAACCCATGGTTTTTTCAGTGAATTTGCAAGGTTTTTTAAATGCTAATTCCTAACTATAACGTGTGTGAAACCCATGGTTTTTTCAGTGAATTTGCAAGGTTTTTTAAATGCTATTTTTTATTTTAATTTTCTTACCTTTTATAAAGACTATGATTAAATTTTTAAAATTCTTAAATATGTTTTTTTTAACATATTTTTTAAAATAAACATGTAAAATTTATTTGCAGTACTTTTTTTCTATTTTTTTTTTTATTTTTTTAGTACGCGTACCGTAAGCTCACGGTAAGCGTACGGTTTACGCAACGTCCGTAATTTTCCTACGCTGCTTGCGTATAGTTACGCAATTTGCGTAGCCGCGCGTACTCTGCGTGGGACGCGTACGCGTGTACGCTACACGCGCACGTTACGCGGAAGTGCCGGGAGTGACTGTTATGCGCATGCGCGCAAGCGCGTGTCTTTTTTACGCGCATGCGCACTTTTGCCGTAAGCGTACCGTAAGCGTACCGTAAGCGTACGGTAGGTCATGTGATCATGAAACACAACTTTTGATTGGTTGAAACTACTTTCAGTTCTAGAACTCTCCTACACCACACCCATTCCCCTCATTTCTGCTTGTGATCCCTTGGGAGAAGGAGCTGGTTTGTCTTTGGGATACGATGGCAGAACAGCAGAGCTCTTCTGAGAGTGAGGCTAGCACTAGCAGCACTGTCTTGAGGCAGAGATCGAGGAAACAAAAGCCCTCTTATGTATGGGATTATTTTACTTTTCCTGAAGGCCAGCAAAAGGTAAATGCACCCTTAGTGACTTGTAAGCTGTGTAAGCGTGTACTTTCTAGAGGTAATCCTAACAGGAAGTATTCCTTTGGGAATCACACCATGAAGAGACACCTCCAGGATGTACACAGAAGGACACATGGTCATCTTTTTGGAGGTAACTCTTCAGAAAGACAAGCCAGTACATCCACAGCAGCTCATCCTGAACCATCATCTGCAGGGCTGACTCCTTCTTCTGCAGGTCAGGTGAGCCCTTCATCTGTGGGGGGATAATCTCCTTTTGCTGGCCCTCTGGAAATCAACCCTCGATTTCGGAAGGTTGATATTCGATGCACATTTTGTCAAGATCTAATTTGCTATAGGGAGACCAGTGTTTCCCTAGTGAACAACAAAATAGATCAACACATTTGTCGCTTTGAATAATTTTCCCATGCTTCCTTTCCTCTGTCCCTGCATGAACACAACGGTTCTTTTAAGAGCCAACCTTATCTTTCATCTTTTTTTTACATATGTTTTTAAAAACTTTTTTTTATTTTTTTTTACCGTACGCGTACGGTGCGCGTACTTTTTTTTTTTTTTTTTTTTAAAACACTAAAAATCAATAAACACATTACAAGGTCCTTGAGAGACTACAATTATTATTATTGACTTACCATACTCACTGAAAAAATATTTATTCATTTGTTTTTTTTAAAAATAGTTTTAAAAATGTTTGTAGTTTTCGAAAATTTTCTATATCTATCTGGAAAAAAAGAAAAAAGTATTAATATTTTTAAAACATTTTATAATACAGTACACATATTTACATTTTTTTCCATAAAATATTTTTGCCTTATTTTTGCTGTTTTCAGAATATATTGCATTTCACTATAAATTGTGAAAGCAATTGCATTCATCATTTTACAGCGGGCAAAAAAAAATAACAATCACAAAGATTGTATTAAAAAAGCCCTGATTCTTTTTTTACTTAAACTTAACATTATAGAAATGCATAATATTCTAAAAAAATATCATCTAATACCAATACTTATTTCTTTAAAATACCGTCTGATATGTTTGTTTCAGAAGTATAATCACAATATTATATCTCAAATAACTCCAAAATACATCTGATTTCATTTCCTTTAGACCAAATAGTAATTTTAAAATTCTTTTTTGATTAAATTTCCAATGGTAATCCAATAAAATTCTAAAGTTTTATTTGTACAGATCTCACCGATTCTCTGTAACAATTCCTTTATTGTATTTAAATATATTACTACATTTCTTTTCACAATAGTCACAAAACGAAATTTCTATGCCAATTTGAATGCACACTAACTGCTCTTTTTTTTGGGCAAGTGAAAATCACTTTTACAAACTGTCACATTATGAAACCACTTTTCAGATTTTTTAAAAAGCCCATGTCCAGACTGCTACACTACAGCAAGGGCAACCAGCCTTAGTGATGCTGAATGTATTTTCATTACAGACTGAAACCTGAAAACCCCACTCGCTTGTAAATACTGTGCATGACTATACATGGCAAGCACATGGGTGTGTGCTAAGACTCTGCTTCTTCCCCCAAAAATTCGCTCCCCCTTTCCATCTAATGCAACTGTGAAATCACCAGAGCAAGACGCAATAAATCTCTGCCTATAATTCCTCTCTGCACACAGAGTCATGTTTTCACATTAGTCCCAAAACGAAATTTCTTTGCCAATTTGAAAGCACACTTACTGCTCTTTTTTTTTTCGGGGCAAGTGAAAATCACTTTTACAGACTGACACATTATGAAACCACCATGTGTAACTACAACAAAAACAATTTCCATTTCTATTATTCATTTCTTAAGTTACCACATACATCCCCTCTCAAACTGTAAACTCACCTTTAAAATTAGTTAGTTGTGAAAGAAATGTGACACTCAAACAGCAGATTATCAGAGCCAGGATCTCTGTTGTGTTCACCTCTCTCCTCTCAGCAGAACCAGATAATGGCAAACTTTCCCTCTATTTTTCCACACATATACTTGTAAGTTTCAAATCTCAGTGCTTCCCCCTTTTTTTCAAATGTAATCACACATTTCTATTGGTTGAAAACCAACCCTTTTCCAAAAGTACCCTTCCCCCAACTTGACTTCTGCCTAGTACCCTTCCCCCAACTTGACTTCTGCCTGCTACCATAGCAACAGCTCATGGAACACTGCTGTGTTGAGTTAGGTCAGAAGTTCGCCAAACAATGTTTCAATTCCACAGAGCAAGAGTGCTTGACTTTTCAAACCTAACAGCAAATCCATAGTACTGTTCTTTGGTTACACATTTTTTTTTACCAATATAAAACATGCTTCTATTAATTTACACATACAGCCTAGTTTTTATTCTAGAATGGTATGAAACAGACAATCAGTTCTTTTTGTTTTGAAAAAAATATGTATGCCTCCATTTCCAAACTGTCTTTCTTTTCATATTGCCATTCTACTGAAAGACACCTCCTGAGTGCATCCAGTTCTCCTTTGAAGATGTTCACAGTGTGGATTGTAGGGCACAGCTATGTCTTCTGGAGTGAAAAGTTTGCAGAGAAAACAGGTATGGTGAGAGACCTTGCTTTGCCAAATGTAGACATTAAATGGATTGGTCAGAGAGGGTTAAAGTGGCACCAATTAATGCCATTGGTGAAATCCTTCATTCAAATCCAACACCCTGACCTCATAATAGTGCACTGTGGTGGCAATGACCTAGGCACTTTGACTGGGGTAGGTCTGGAAATGCTTATGAAGGACACCTTTGCACAACTGTTTACACTTTTCCCTAAAACTGCCTTTGTGTTTTCCAACATATGCCAAAGGCAAAAATGGAACTGGTCCAATCATTTCTGTCCACAGATTGACAAAGCAAGAAAGCACGTCAACAAATCTGTTTCTGCTTTCCTCCGTGACTATGGTATGGGTGCCATTTACCACAACAACTTGCGTTATGACATGCAAGACATTTATAGAGGAGATGGTGTGCACTTCAATGATGAAGGGAACAGAGTCTTCCTCTTGAACCTTAGACTCTGCATCGGTACTTACTTGTAGGTACCACTAAAAAAATGACTTCATAAACACAACAGCTCTTTTTAGAGCTCCCTAATTTCTAAACTCTTAAATCTGCTTTTCATTTATTTATTTTTATTTTTTTACCGTACGCTTACCGTAAGCTTACCGTACGCGTACCCCGTGATTTTTTTTAAAATCAATAAATGTTTTTTTTGTACTTTTCTGTCCTTCTTTGACCCCCTTACAAATGTTAGGGGGTCTGTAACTCTCCTCATTGCCCCCTTTCCTTGTATTCACTCTTTTTTTTCAGAGTGAAATACACAAAATGGCGGCCGCCGCTTCCTGGTTTCGACCGATTCGAATGTTTACTAAGATCTAAGAGCCAATCAGAATCGCGCTCGCGCACGCCACCGTACGCTTACCGTAAGCGTACGGTAAGCGTACCGTAAGCGGGCTCAGATATATATATTGATTTAAAGGCTATTTTCTCAGAATCTACTGAACAGATTTACACCAAACCTACAAAAGGCACTTCCTTGACCTAGGGACTACCTCTCTGCCAAATTTTGAGTAATTCTGTTCAGCCGTTCGGGCTGTAGCTCGTTCTAAAGGTCCTATGGAAAAATGCATGGGAAAAACGCGTTTTGGGACCCCCCTTTTATCTCAGCCCCCGCTTGACGGATCCCCCCGAGACTTTCAGGATAGGAGCGGAGCGTAGCGCCCCACCTATTTTGAGAAATTCGCGAGGATTCGTCGACCGGCGCCAAAGTTATTCAAAATAGAATGTTGAGGTTTTCCTATGGAAACGTGGTCCTAACTATAACTACCTACTGGCGACCGCCAGTAGGTAATATATATATAAATATATATATATATATGTATATATATATATATATATATATATATATATATATATATATATATATATTATCTACTGGCGGTCGCCAGTAGATAGTTATAGTTAGGACCGTGTTTCCATAGGAAATCTGAAAATTCTATTTTGAATAACTTTGGCGCCGGTTGACGAATCCTCGCGAATTTTTCAAAATAGGTGGGGCGCTCCGCTCCACTCCTACTCTGAAAGTCTCGGGGTGATTAGTCAAGCGGGGGCTGAGAAAAAAGGGGGGTCCCAAAACGCGTTTTCCCCATGCATTTTTCCATAGGGACCTTAAGTCCAAGGTACAGCCCGAACGGCTGAACAGAATTATTTGAAATTTGGCAAAGAGAAAGTCCTCAGGTCAGGGATGTGCCTTTAGAATATCTGGAGTCAATCTGTTCAGTAGTTCCTGAGAAAATTTCAGTTAAAAGTACATATATATCTATAGGCGCGCACCGTGCGCGTACTGTAAGAACGTAATTCTGATTGGTGGTTACATGACAGTAAACATTCCAGTCGGTCGAAATCAGGAAGTGTCGGCCGCCATTTTGTCTCTCGCAGTCTGAGGCAGTGAAAAACAAAGGTGGAGAATATGAAAAGGAGACAGGGTGGACAGTTCCTGACCCCCTAGCCTTTGTCAGGGGGTCACTGAAGGACCCCCAAGGATGAAAAAAAATTATTTATTTTTTTCAAAAAAGCGCGGAGTGTGCGCACTGTACGCGCACGGCACGGACAACGCATCGTGGGTGTTCAGGGCGCGAAGCGCACCGAGTGCCCACAGCGCGCGCACGGTGCGTGAAGCGCACGGTCCGCGCACGGTGCGTGAAGCGCACGGTCCGCGCACGGTGCGCGCACGGTGAAGAACCGGAAAAAAAATATTAATAAATACATAACTTAGCATTTAAAAAAAGTACAAATTCACTTAAAAAACCATAGGTTTCACACACGTTATAGTTAGGAATTAGCATTTAAAAAACCTTGCAAATTCACTTAAAAAACCATAGGTTTCACAAATGTTATAGTTAGCTGGACATTTCCCTCGTAAAAAAACAATGAAATTCCCCCGTTAGGCAACTATAACTCACGCGACCGCAATCCTCTACTGATGACGTCAGATATTACATCACTGATTAAATATGTGTCTTTCTGAAAAATAAATATTTGTAATATATGTATAGCTAAAGATTAATGGAAGAAGACATGGGTAAATAGGTGTCTAAATACAGTGATGTAATATCTGACGTCATCAGCAGAGGATTGTGGTCGCGTGAGTTATAGTTGCCTGCACTAACTATAATGGGGGAATTTCATTGGTTTTTTACGAGGGAAATGTCCAGCTAACTATAACATGTGTGAAACCTATGGTTTTTTAAGTGAATATATATATATATATATATATATATATACATATATATATAGATATATATATATATATTTTTTTAAATAAGTATATATTGACCCCCTTTTATATATATATATATTACCTACTGGTGGTCGCCTGTAGGTAGTTATAGTTAGGACCTATTAGCCATAGGAAATCCACAACATTCTATTGGGGATAACTTCGGTGCCGCTTGACGAATCTTTGCAAAATTTTCAAAACTGGTGGGGCACTCCGGTCCGCTCCTATCCTGAAAGTCTCGTGGTGATTCGTCAAGCGGGGACTGAGAAAAAAGGGGGTCCCAAAACATGTTTTCCCCATGCAATTTTCCATAGGAACCTTTAATCGCAGCTACAGCCCGAACTGCTGAATGGAATTACACCAAATTTGCAAAAAGGTAGCCCTTGGTTCAGAGTCGTGCCTTTTTGGTTAAATGGTGTAAATCCATTCAGTAGTTCCTGAGAAAATCAAAAGTAAAATCACATATATATCTGGGCGGAGCCTAACCACACATCTCATCGTGAGATCTGATTGGCTCTCAGCACTTCATTCAAGAAGTGTTGGCAGCCATCTTGTGACCAATATACATGATAGCACCTCATTAAAAAGCATTGCAGTTAATAGAAGGTTTTAAGACTTTATTTACATTACAACTCATTTGTTGATGGTACCATATTAATTTTTGGAATTGTGGGGTGTTCTAAGGTGATTTTACCATGTGAAACAGCCTTCTGCTGGGAAATCATGAATCATGTTTGAAAGAAAACAATTTTCTCATGCTTTTCCCACAGAGGTTTGGAGGGTGATCTATAAGCTAAACTGAGAGCATGTTTTCTGTAAATTCACATTATCTTTCTCAGTCATGTGAGAATGAAGTCTGGCATTCTCAGTAAAACATGTACATGCAACAAGGGCAGAGACTGTCAGTTGATTCCTTTGTGTTCTACTGCAGCTTCCCAGAGTGTTCTAAAGAACAACTAGAGCGCTAACAGTCCTACTTAGGACAAACGCATTGCCACCTGAAGCCATCTTGATTGGAATAAAGTGGTAACTCTTAAAACATTTAGTTAAAAAAGGAACACAATGAGGCAGTTCATTTTGCCATAGAAAGTATGATTAATGCTGCAGAAAGAAAAACGAGGGCACATTTTGAGTGACTTCTCAAATCCTCTTCTATTTCATTAAAAAATTCTGACATGTAAACTGAAACATGCACTTTCAATACCAGCAACAGACTTCCCTGGTGAGCAGTAGCTTTACTATAGTGATCTAATGAGCAACTAGAGTGCTAACATTCTGAATTTATGACAAATGTGTGACACATCTGAATGCCTTCTTGATGGAATCAAAGTAAAAAGCTGAAAGTATTTCCTACTGAGGAGACTGTAGTAAATGAGGAAATTAGGAAACTTCATAACAAATAAGTCTGCCAAGATGGCCACGAGAGACAAAAGAGCCCAAATGTAGCACAAATATCACCCAGATGTAGCCCAAGTATAGCCCAATGACAGAATGTCCCAGAGTGTTCTAAAGAACAACTAGAGTGCTAACAGTCTTACTTATGAAAAAAGTATGGCACAACTGAAGCCATCTTGATTGGAATAAAGTGGCAACACTTAAAACATTTAATTTGCAAAGGAACACAATGAGGGGGTTCATTTTGCCATAGAAATTATGATTGGTGCTGCAGAAAGAAAAATTAGGGCACATTTTGACTTCTCAAATCCTCTTCTATTTCATTAAAAAAATCTGACATGCAGACTAAAACATGCACTTTGAATACCAGCAGCAGACTTCCCTGGTGAGCAGTAGCTTTACTACAGTGATCTAATGAGCAACTAGAGTGCTAACATTCTGAATTTATGGCAAATGTGTGACACATCTAAAGGAAATGCTCTAGGTATTACAGTTTTGAATACATCAAGATGACGTCAGGCGTTTCACACTTTTGTAATTAATATAGAATGTTAGCAATCTAGTTGTTCATTAGGATACTGTTGAGAGGCAGAGACCAGGGGCATGGACTCTGAAAATTGAAGGCAGATAGGAGGGTGCAGAGGCAACAATTTGACTACACTGGGCAGGCAGGAAGGACAGTGGCAGCACAACAGGCTATGGAGGGCAGTGGAAAGGGGGGCAGGGGCAACAAACCAACAATACAGGACTGGCAAAAGAGGCTGTGGCAATATAATAGACCATTGTGGGCAGACGGAAGAGGTAGTGGTAGTACAATCATACATGCCAACAGACTCGATTCAGCCAGGAAAAGTCCAATGTTTTAACCTCAAATGGGCTTTATTTGATCTTTCTCCTGTCTACAATCTCCTCTTTTTCAATGTAACTCAAAGGGGAAAATCAATACCGCAGTTTTTGGGGAATTGGGGTAGGGACATGGACTCGGATAACAGAGGACAGGAGGGACATGGAGAGGTGTACCAAACTGACCCTACAGGGCAGGCATCAGGGTTTGCAGCAGCACAATACACCTCACAGGGCATGCGGGACAGGAGTGCAGCACAACAATCCATAGAAAGCAAAAGGGAGGGGACAGGACCATGCACATGGAAAACAGAGAACAGAGGGGAAGAGGCAATGGTAGCTAGCTGACCATCATGGACAGACAGGAGAGAAAGCTGCAGCATAACAGACCATAAAGGGCAGGAGGGACGGATCAGGGGCATTACAATGGAACAGACAAGCCAGGAGGGAGGGAATAGGGGTCTTCACATGGAAACAGAGGGCTGGGGGCAAGGGGGCAGGGCAGGAGCAGCAAGATGACCATGGAGGTCAGGCAGGATGGGCACTAGAATCAAGACACACCATGGAGAGCAACAGTGAGACTATGACGGCATACACACAGACCATGGAGGGAAGGTGGGAGGGGGCAGCTAGCTGACTACACAGGGAAGGTGGGAGGGGCTGTGACAGCACAGGAGACCATGCATGGCAAGCGGGAGGGTTAGTGGCAGTACAATGACTATGATGGGCAAGAAGGAAGGTGCAGGGGCATGCACGAAGGACCATGGAGGATAGAAGGGAGGGTCAGGACCTGGGCATAGACAAGAGAGTTCAGGGGAAGGGGCCTCACAACAGAAAACGTGGGGCAGGCAGGAGGAGCAGTTGCAGCACAACAGACCAGGGAGGGCAAAAGGGTGTGGCAGTAAAATGGACCATGGAGGTCAGGAGGAAGGGGATAGGGACATGGCATGTGGACAGGAAGGGTGGAGGTGGCAGGGACAGGTTACAGTCATCTGACAATGCTAGGCAGGTGGGAGGGGAGTGACAGCTCAACAGAACACTCAGAGTAGATAGGAGTGGCAGGTCCATGGAACATGGTGGGCAAATAAAATGGAGCAGGGGCATGCACAAAGACATCGGAGGGCAGGGGGAAGGAGAATAGGGGCAGCAAGCTAAGCACAGATGCTAAGCAGTAAGTCAATGATGGGGCATAGAATTGGGCAATGGAGGGCAGGAGGAGTGGACTGGTACATCATGCTAAATGGAGGGCAGTGGCAGCACATCAGACCATGCATGGCAGGAGGGAGGAGTCTAGTCCAAGGATTTAGACAACAGAGGATAGGGAGGAGGTGGATGGGAGCAAGCTAACTGTTCAGAGAAGGCGGGTATTAGGAACTTTATTGTTTTTAAAATGTGTGTCTGTGCGAACTACTTAAAATATGAACAAGTATGCAGCATAATCTCACTTTTATTCAGGAAGAAGAGGACCTTTGTGACTGTGACTCCGGTCTCACTTTGCAGAAACACCCCCTGACCCTCCACCCCCATCGCAAAATGTAATGCCCGTGAAAAGGGTAGGTGAACGCAGTGTTATATAGAATATAGTCCTGAGAGCACGATTGAAAATGAAAACTAGATATAGTGTATGGAATAAACCATGCACCAAAAAGTGTGATATAAGATGAACCGGGGCGTGAAATATAATATGCAATAAATTGTGCGCAGTGACAGATTTATTGGAGAGGGCGAGATAGCACAGGCACTAGCGCGTGCTATGCGATATGCACCTTGGAGTGTAATATGCATAGGGCAGTGGTGTGTAACCTAACTACTCTCTAAAGTTGTAATATAAAATATGTGCTGGGGAGTGCAACGTTGCATATGCACTGTGACAAAGATATGGATCCCAGATTGTAATATGTATGGCATAGTGCTGTGCGTTACAACATAGGCATCGAGGAAGGCACGTTAGATGGGACAATATAACCTGTGCAAAGGCAAGTGTGGCATGACATATTCACGGGGTGGTGTTACAGTGCACATGGGCTAGAGAGTGTCATAGCATATGCACTAGCTGGTGGAATACAACACAGAGGTGTGTGGCACTCGGCGGGCACTGGTGGGTGTAACACAGCATTGGGCTCAGCCAGGAGCGCGCTGTGACTCTCAAGTGAGGTTCTTCTCCTTTCAAGAGAGTAAAATAAAAAGTATTACACATCCGGCAGTGGATGTGTGTTTTATTAACCGTGAGGGGGGTTTCTTGCATAGTATTGGACGAATTTTTGTCGAATCCCCTTTGAATGGCTTGGTGTGCGTGTGTATTAAATGTGCCCATCAATAGCTACCCATGTTTGTATAAATAAACGACAAGGGTGTCTACTTGGAGAGTACCCACCGGCAGGGGCACCGGGATTAGGCACGGTAGGGCGTCAGACACGTCAGAGCTTCACTAGCAGTGTAAATACATTCCATGTGGATTCATTGTATGCATAGTCGCATTTTAATGAATATCACGCAAATCATCATGGTGATAGGTACGTACGGTTTGTCCAGCATTTCCTAGGTGTTTCTATAAATATATATAAAATAAAATATTAAAAAACAAAGGCCATGCCCCGGGGCCGATTAAGGCCTCGGGAGGGGGGCCACATGGCCCCCTTCCAAAACATTTTTTTTCAAAAAAGAAAATTAGGGGGCAGGTCCTGGGGGATGGGGTCCCCAGGGCCAAAAAATTAGAAAGAGAAGGGGGGCCACACAGCTCCTCTTCTTAAAAAAAATAAATAAATAAAAGATCGGCATCGCACCGGAGGCCACGCCCTCTCCTTGCAGCACTCTGCAGACGCACCCCCTGGCAAGTTGTAAGTTGGGGAATTAATTCCCCTTCAATACTGAGGGTCCCTGAGGGACAACTAGCCCAACAGGTATCTCCAGTATGCGCCAGGGAGCTGCGTTGCAGACAGGTGTTCTGAGGCCACACCCCTTTTACACCTCTCTGCAACGCAGCTCTGTGGCAATTACTGGAGGTACCTAGTGGGCTAGTTTGACCCTAGGGACCCTTAGGATTCAAGGGTATTTAATCTCTCAACTTAGAATGACCACAGGGCGCGTTTACACAGTGGTGAAGGGAGGGGACAGGGCCTGAGGTGATGTGTGCAAACACACCCTGTGGCACGTTTTAAGTTGGGGAAATAATTCCCTTTCAATCATGAGGGACCCTGGGGGCCAACTAACCCACCAGGTGCTTCCAGTAAGCGCCACTGTGCTGCGTTGAAGAGAGGTGGTGCAGACCGTGCCCCTTTTTACACCTCTCTGCAATGGCGCGTACTGGACGTACCTAGTGGGCTATTTTGCCCCTAGGGCCCCTCAGGATTCAAGGGGACTTAATCTCCCAACTTAAAACGGCCACAGGGCGTGTTTACACAGTGGGGAGGGAGGGGACGTGGCCTGAGGTTACGTTTGCAAACACGCCCTATGGCGCGTTTTAAGTTGGGGAAATAATTCCCCTTCAATCCTGAGGGACCCTGGGGGCCAACTAGCCCACCAGGTGCTTCCAGTAAGCCCCACTGCTCTGCGTTGCAGAGAGGTGGTCTAGGCTATGCCCCTTTTTACATATCTCTGCAACGCAGCTCTGTGGTGCTTACTGGAGGTACCTAGTGGGCTAGTTGGACCCTAGGGACCCTCAGGATTCAAGGTGACAGGAGCATCGTGCCAGAATGAATACTGCCCTGCATATTTACCTAAGAAGATGCCACCGTTTTGTGCAATACCTCTACTCAACTGGAGTACTTTCTACTGGCTAATCAGTAAGTGCTACCTCGTTGGGTAAATGTATAGTGCTTTTCCTACACTACAGTTGCATAAAGGGCCAGAAGAGTTGTCTACAGTGACCATGTGTGTCGGTAATGTTGCCACCGCGCCGACGGGCACCGGGGTCCCTCGAGTGAGCTGTCCATCATAGTGGGGGAAAGGGCAGGAAGATGTTGCACACCACTGGTGTGTGGGCCAGGGACAAACGGGTGGGGCTTCCATGCAGTTCACATGTCTCTTGTTTATAAAGGGCCAGAGACCGATCAGAGCAGCAGATGAGGAGACAGAACCTCCTAGTGTCAGGAACTACCTGGGGATTGCGCTCGAGAAACTCATGGATGCACCGAGCTCCATCAAGGATTACAGCAAACTGTTGATGGTAGATATGGGAAGAAAGCACACCTGCCTAGCCTCGACCGTGCTCACGAATGTTTTGTGCTGATTAATGCATTACTGAATTTGAGCTTCAACTCGGGCACCTGCTGTATTTATATCTGTAAGTACTTCCTGTTGAGGTTTAATTTTTGTGACAGGAGCATCGTGCCAGAATGAATGCTGCCCTGTATATTTCCGTTCTGCCGCTTGTCATTGGAGATGTCATCAGTGATGTCATTAGTGATGTCACTGACCATGTCATGAGTGATGTAATATGTGACATCATCAGCAGTGCATTGCGGGCACACGAGTTATAGTTATCTGAACTAACTATAACAGGGGATTTTCAATGGTTTTGTACTAGTGAAAACTCCAGCTAAATATAACTAAACCTGGGCAAAGCACTACGCTACGCTCGCGTAGTTTGCGAAGTTTGCGCTACTTCGCACTACGCAAATTGCACGTAGCATAGTGCAAATACGCGTAGAGTAGCGTAGCGTAGTGCAGCGATCATTTTTTGCTTGCTCGCGGTCCAAGTTGGCGACTGCGAGCAAGCAAAATGACATCCCAGCGAGACTTATTCCTCGTTCGCGATCAGCAACATCAAGTTGCCGATCGCGAGCATGGAAAATAAACCTCCCGGCGAGATTCCCAACGCGGGGAGGTCAGGTTTCTCATTGCAAGTGGTCCCGAATGCTCACGACCGCTCGCGATGAGAAACTACCAGTCCGCATTGAGAAAACTGACGCTCAAGTAAAAATCTACTAAAGCGGCAGAAAACTACAGCTCGCCCTGTGCAAGATGCCGTTTTCAATGATTCCACAGTGCCGGATGCTTGTCCGCACTGTGCAATCATTGAAAATGGCATCTTGCACAGTGCGAACAGGGTACTATGCAGTTCGCGAAGTGCCACGCGTAGCTCGCATAGTGAGAAGTGCACTTTGCGTAGCTACGCATAGAGCTACTTCGCAAACTACGCCCAGGGTTAAACATAACGCCCCTGAAACCTATGGTTTTTTCAGTGAATATATATATATATAAAACTTTCAGGATAGAAGCTGACCGGAACGGACCATTAGTTTTGAAAAATTCGCGAAGATTCGTCAACCGGCACCAAAGTAGATAGATAGATAGATAGATAGATAGATAGATAGATAGATAGATAGATAGATAGATAGATAGATAGATAGATAGATAGATAGATAGATAGATAGATAGATAGATAGATAGATAGATAGATAGATAGATAGATAGATAGATAGATAGATAGATAGATAGATAGATAGATAGATAGATAGATAGATAGATAGATAGATAGATAGATGAATATATATTGGCCCCTTTTTGAGAATCTTAATAAAATTTTCAAAGCTAATTTGCCACTCACTTTAGCTGCTGTCTTAAAAGTTTCAGGCTGATCCATGAAACAGCAGTCATATAAAAGGGAGAGTCCCAAATGAATTTTCCCCATGCATTTTGCCATAGGGATTTTAGACACAACTACAGACCGAACAACTTTACAGAATTACACCAAATTCGGCAGAAAGCTAGATCTTGGTCCAGAAAGATCTCTTTTTGTAATTTGGTGAAAGCCATTCAGTTGTTTTAGAGTTGTTAAAGAAAAATGATTCATAGATTTCTATGGACCTAGCTCCATTGCAGAATCACCTCTGGGGATCCATGTGTCACCAGCAATGCTGTGATTGGCTGGTATCAAGTGAAAGTAATAGAAGTCATCAGGATAGAGCTCCTCTGACCCCATGGGTGTTATAGAGGGATTACTGAAGGACCCCTGATGGGCAGGAAATTCTCCCAAAATATTTTTTTCTACTTGCAAGGATCAATGGATCTATTGTGGTGCTCAGCATGCCCACGTGGGAATCTGCGATGGATCCGCAAATCCACCCATAATGGGAGGTTGTCTGATGTGGGGGGGTTAGCCGCAGGGTGTGGCAACCGTCCACCACACACTGCCGACAGCCATGAATGGCATAAGCTGGGTCAATGTATGGTAATTTAATTTTACTTTACCTAAAAAACATAGAAATTCACCGAAAAAACAAAGATCACAGGAAGTTATAACTAGAAAATAAAATTTAAAAACCTTAGAAACTCTATAAAAAATGAAAGGTTGGGGGTCGTGGCTGGGCAAGCTGACTGATTGGACGTAGACAGTCTCGGCTCCCAGTCCACGCGCTGCTCCGGCAAGGCTCTGAGCGAAGGTAGAGCCTCCTTTGCGACACCTATACTCCCCCCCCTGAAGCGGAGAGCAGGGGGCATCTGCGGAGCTGCCCGGATCGCTTCTGGGGCCACAGGAGCGGCGGAAATCTGTGATGTGAGGGAGAGGGTAGCAATGTGTAAAATGGCGGACGGACCCTTACCAAGTGCGCTGCTGCCGGAGCTCCCCTCCAGGACGTACGTCTGACGCCTGCACTCCTCTGCTTTTTGACAGCTGCCCTTTGCTTTGCCATGCCATGGCTGTGGTTGAGTACTGGTGGCGGTCCCCTTCGAGATACTCCTCCCGAGCCTGCCTGACTCTAAAACGGCGGCTGGCAGCGACAGGCAGTTGACGATCGACACCTTCTGCGGAGCATCTTAGCCCAGCAGTCACTGCCGCCCTGCACTACAGGCTGCCCCTGCATCTCCACACTGTCGCCTTCCTCCAGCTGGGGCTTTGGGATTAAAGTCGGCGCTGGGCTGCCCTGTGACCTCACAGAACATCACCGGTTCCCCTTCGGGCCTACCTGATAGTGGAGAAACTGGCCCTAGGATGCTGCCGGGCTCTGAAGGTTGCCTCTAGCTTTGGTGCCCCACGTCTCTTCCAGACGCCATAGCTTCACAGGCCGGACCTGATCTACATCCAAAACCTTGGGTATATTTTCTCCCCACTGCAATCTGATGGGGAGTGATCTGGATTTTACTTCTTTGCAGCAGGGGCTCCTTGCCTGTCGTTCTGGTGTATAGTAACGTGGATAATAACCAGACCAGGCATGTCCCCAGCAGTAAGTCCCTAGTCAGGGGATTACCTACCTTTCGCGGTTTCTGTGTCTGGTTGCCCGGCTGCCTCTCCCTGTCTTACTCGCCCCGCTTGACCGCCTGTAACCTGGGGCACAATCGCCTTCGACATCTCTGCTGGCTTCTCGGGGCCATCCAGGTCCACGCCATATGCCGCCGAAGAAGACGACGAGCAAGCTGACGGGTAGGGTGTCAGATTTTTTCGTTCCTTCTGACAAATGCCCGACGCTGAGGGGCGACCCGGAGCCCACCGCCATGGCGATCACGAAGGCAGATTTAACGGCTATGTTCAAGGACTTTATGGCTGAACTTCGCACTGACTTGAGCCAGGACATCAAATCTTCTATGGATCTGCTGAGGGCGGATCTAACGGAATGACTGACTTCCCACCAGCACGATGTAGACTCCGTGGGCACCAGAGACCTCGACTTGGAGACAACCTCCCAAGAACAAGAGAAGATAACTACAGATCTGCGGGAAGATGTACGCCTCCTTCGGGATCAGCTCCACCAGTCTCAGCTCAAGGCGGAGGATCTGAAAACAGGTCACGGAGGGAGAACATACGTATTAGAGACCTGGAGGAGGGTTCGGTGGTGCCTGACCAGGTGGCCTTCATAGAGGGATTGTTTGTGGAGATCCTGGCCCCACAGACCCTTAAAATTAAGCTGGACAGGGTACACCGCGTGGGTAATCTACAGCCTGGGGAGAAGAAAAAGTCACGTGGAATCCTGGCGAAGTTCCATTCTTTTGCAGTGAAGGAGGCGGTGCTGCAGGTTGCCAGGAGAAAGAGTTCCATCTCCTTCCAGAATCACCCCTGCTCTATTTACCAAGATCTGGCACCGGCAACTCTAGCCAGGAGACAGCTGTTTAGAGACATTACTACCAAGTTGCTAAAGGATAACATCAGATATGGATGGACATTCCCATTTGGACTCAGCTTTGATTTTCAAAACAAACGCCGCCATATCACTGATTTGAAGGAAGGGCTGAAACTATTGGGCCTCCCGGTCGACGACCCCAATCCTGCACAAGATAACAATGGGGGCCATTCTCGAGGGCAACCATCAGCCTCTGGGTGGTCAATGGGTACACTTAGGGGCCACCGCTGAACTTCTGAGTCCCTTCTGAGACATTAGCCTGTTTAACCTCTGCGCGTGAAAGGGGTACCGGAACACCACGAATCCTCTCTTCCTGTTGCAGTTGTCGACTGGGGAGGAACGCAAGGCCACCAGGTGATCTCTGGCTACTATGCAAGGATTTTTGGCCACCGAGACTTTCCTAGGGCTTTACTCCTGAGGCCCCTAGTGTCTGGGGGAGGTTCAAAGCTACCAGGGTCTGCCTTCCCTTCATATGTATGACCAGTGCCTTTACCTTGTTTTTTTTACTACTGCCCTAGGATGTCCGCTGGTTCCATAAGGGCGTGAGGCTTCTTTATATTCGCCATGGCGTGCATCTTGCTTTAGTCTTCTGTGTAGGCGATCCGTATGTAAATTGTTTATACGGGGGTCCTGTGCTAGTTACTGTTTTTCAGTCGCATTTAGGAGTTGTAAAGTGTTTTTCACAGGAGCTTGGTGCTGGGGTGCGCGTGGATGGGGGCCTCGGACCCTTTGCACCTCCTGGTTTCCGTGGGGAATCTGCACTCCTAATCGGAACGCTGTTAGCAATTCTTGGAATCGCATTTTCATTTATGTTTGTTTTTGTTGTGTTGGGGAATGGGGGGAGTGGGGTGGGCTATGATGGCGGCTTTTTAACCTGTAGCTCTAATGAATCTTCTGACATTTATGCACCAATGGTAGTTATGAGTGGGCAACACAGGCCCCTCACAGGATGGGAGGGTGCAAGACACATACTTGGAATAGAGGGGCTTTTAAAGAGTAGACATATTTCCCACTGACAGTATGACACTCATCATTGGATCCTGGAATGTCAAAGGACTAAACTCCCCTAAAAAATGCCAACAGGTATGGAAGTATATTATAGATCATCATTTGGATGTAGTGGCGTTACAGGAGACACACCTTGCTAGAGCTGAAGATACACGCCTTAGACACAAACAATACCCATTAATCTATAGATCTTCGGCTCTCACAAAGCATAGAGGAGTGGCTCTTCTGTTTCGCTCTTCTATACAATTTCAGCCCCTAGATGTTCTTGGCGACAAAGATGGCTGATGGATTATGGTGAAGGGGTGTTTGAGAGGTAAAATTTGTACCTTTGTAGCGACATACGCGCCCAACTCTGGGCATACACCCTTCCTGCACACATTACTGGGGAAATTGCTGGACTTTGTTGAGGGCCAGATTATCCTCATGGGCGACTTTAACTTGACATGGCAAAGGGAACTAAACAGCACCCACTCACAGAGATCAGAATGGGGTTCCTTTTCAACTGATATCCAACAGCGAATCCTTGACTTGGGGTTGGTAGATTCATGGCATACTCTCTATCCCCTCACCCGAGACTATACCTTTTATTCTCATGTGCATCGTACTTACTCCAGGTTGGATTATATTTTTATCAGTCAATCCCTGTTGGGCGGCCTTCAGGGAGCTAAGATATTCCCTCTCTCAGTGTCCGACCATAGCTTGGTCTCTGTCTGCTTGTCCTGGTGGGGGGAGGCTCTGACCACTCCCAGGTGGTACTTTCCGGCTGCGCTAACGCGTGATAAAGCATCCTGTGCTAAACTGAGGGAAACCATTAGGGAATTCTTCGAAGTCAATAAGCCTGACGATACGTCGGTGTTTACCACCTGGGATGCATTCAAAGCAGTCTTTTGGGGGAAATGTATTGCCTTTAACTCAGCGCTGAATATTCAGCGAGCTAGAGAGAGACAACAATTGGAGCAGGAGCTGACCTCCGTCGAAAGTGCCCACAAACTGCATCCCACTCGGCAAACTCTTCGTAATATGAGAGCTTCATGCTATTTACAACAACAGAGCAGAGTTCACACTCCTTAAACTCCGCCACTTATCTTACTCCCAGGGTAACAAAATCAGCAAACACTTAGCTAGACAACTAAGAGATAAACGGGAGAGGGAATACATAGGCGGAATTCAGGGTTCATCCGGGGAGGTTACACACAGGGATGAAGACAAAGCCGAATTATTTGGCGCATTCTATGAAGCTCTTTACTCTAGAGACGACTTGGAGTCGGCTGCCCAACAGGAATATCTCCGGGCGTTGCCCCTACCTCAGGTCTCCAACTAATGGAATGAGTTACTTTCCGCGCCCATTACCCAGGAAGAGGTCATTCTTGCTATTAAAGCCCTTAAACCCCACAAATCCCCAGGCCCGGATGGGTATTCTGCTCTTTTCTATAAGACTTTTGCCCCCGATATCTGCCCTTATCTCGTGCGGCTCTACAATAAGATGGCCGCGGATGGTGAGTCCACTGTATCTATGACCGAGGCCATGATCTCGGTGATCCCGAAGCCCAGGAAAGATCCCCAACCCTGCGCCTCATATCGCCCTATCGCGCTACTAAACTTAGACGCTAAATTGTATTCCTCCATTATAGCCAAATGACTGAACGATCTCATACCTGACCTCATACACCCTGATCAATCCGGGTTCATTAAAGGCCGCCAAACTCACGATAACACTCGTAGAATTATCCACCTCTTGAGAAGGCCAACAGACGTCAAATACCCGCTGTCTTGGGCATTTTATCGGGTCGATTGGGCGTTCCAGTTCTACACTCTTAAGGCATTCGGCTTCTCCTCTAAATTTTTAACTATGATTCGAGCTAATTACCTGCAACCTCGCTCTAGAGTGGTGGTCAACGGGGTACGCTCATCCTTCTTCTTCCACTCCAGAGGCACTAGGCAGTGGTGTCCTCTCTCGCCCCTGCTCTTTGCCCTTAGCATTGAGCCCCTGGCAAAGGCAATTAGAGCTAATCCTATTATACAGAGAATACTATTCACTGGGGAACCCCATAAAATTTCCTTCTTTGCGGACGATGTTCTCCTGTCTTTATTCGATCCGGCCGCATCTCTCCCAGCTTTGCAGAAGGAGCTTGAACATTATGAATCAGTCGCAGGCTTTAAAATAAATTTCAGTAAATCCTATATTCTCAACCTCACATTACCGCAGGCGGAAGTACGCAGGCTCCAACATCTTAGCCCCTCTCCTGGGCCTCCTCCTCCATACATTATCTGGGAGTCCAGTTGACACCGAAGGTATGCAGCTAATTTTCCTCCCATTCTCACGCGTATCCAGACGAAACTCACAAAGTGGAAACCCCTCTTCTTATCGTGGCTCGAACGGATACATGCAGTGAAAATGACACTCCTTCCTAATTCCTATATCTATTCCAGGCGTTGCCCATAGAACTGGAGAGAGACTTCTTCTGCCGAGTTAAAACTATGATCCTACATTTCATTTGGCAAGGGGGGCGGGCCTGTTTCACCTTCTCCCTGCTGTGGCGCTCCCACACGGTGGGTCGATTGGGCCTCCCAGACATGCAGCTATACTATAAAGCAGCACAGTTAAGAGTTTTGGTTGAATGGTCAAAAAGGTAATCCGACAAACATTGGCTCCATATGGACCGCAGTGTGACTGGGAGGACTATCTGGGATCTGGTCTGGCGCCCTAAAAAGGATAGACCCAAGAATGTTTACATTGCGACACGCACCACACTGAAGGTATGGGACACGGTGGCGGGAGACGACAGATGGACTTCTTTCCCTTCACCATTCACGCCACTCCATTTTAACCCAGCATTCCCACCGGGTATTCAGGAGGGACCTTTCAATGCTTGGAGGGAGGGAGGTTGCCTAGCTTTGACCCACCTTTTCCACAACTCGGACCCCCTCACCTTCACTAACTGCCAGCAAGATTATGGTGTAGGAGATACGGAGTGCTACCATTACACCCAATTGATGCATTGGGCTCTTACGCCACAAGTACGTGAAGCGGCTACCCGCCCTCTCACGAAGTTTGAAGCTTTCCTCACTAAGACCTCGAGTATGAGGGGCACGATTTGGTTTATATACAACTTTCTCCTCACCACTACACCTTCCCCGAGACCACGTTATATGACGATGTGGGAAGGAATCTTACAACAGGGTATCTCTGACGTTAAATGGGAACACCTATGGACAGATATTACACGACTCAATCATTCCTCTGTACTGCGGGAGGCCCATCTTAAGACTATGATAGACTGGTACCTCCATCCCTCTAGGCTTAAGCAAATATTTCCCGCTACCTCTGACAGGTGCTGGTGAGGATGTGGCTTGTTGAGAGATTTCCAACACATTTGGTGGGACTGCTCGACTATCCGCCCCTTCTGGGAAGTGATACTTGCACACATCAAAGATATGCTAGGATACCCTGTCCTGACCACCATGGCAGGGGTCCTCTTGGGACTTCGGGACCCTGTGCTAGAGCATCAGACCCGAGCAGACAAAAAATTTATGTGGTTGTGTATAGGAGCGGCGAAGGTGACCCTGGCAGCCACCTGGCAGAGAAAGGAGGCGCCAGCGATTTCCCTTTGGCACTCCCGATTATGGAAACTACTTAGTTTGGAAAGAATGTCGGACATCTTCCGGGACAATTTTAAGGACTTTGAATTCAAGTGGGGCCCCCTAGTCGCCTTCCTCTCCCGGGGTCTACCATCTGCTGTATGCCCCTCATCCATTAGAGCTCTTCATCTTTTTCAATTATAAATTGACATATACGTACCTTTAGGCAGAATTGTTGTTTGACCACCGCCGCCACCATTGTTGGGGAGGGAAGAGGGAGGAGGGAAGAGTTCTCCTTATTTTCTGTTTTCGTTTCCCCCTGGTTTGGGATTATTTTTGCATGTGTGTTCGCTATTTAAGTGATTTCCTCCGAATGAGGGCCCTATTAGGCTTTCCATCGCAAAAGAAAGATGGGACGCACAATGTTATGTTGGCTATCACTGACTGTTCTTAAAAGGTTCACCCACACTCCATATATGTAAGAAACTGTAACCCTTCTTTAGCTAACCAGCGCTTTTGGGGTTGGGTTTACAAGGAATGTTCAGTGTTATTCGCTTCTCACAGTCTGGTTGAACTCAGCGTTCCCCCTGCGAGGGGTGACTTGTTTGCATTGACGTATGCTGTTCTTTTTGGTACAAATCTAATAAAAATATGTTTGACAAAAAAAAAGAAAGGTTACAGGGACATTATAGTTAAATTCAGGTTTAGCACACACAAAAGTATAGAATTTCAGCTGCAATATTTATACTTTTCTCAAGAAACTGTAACTGGTGCCCTAACTTAAATATATAACCGGCGCCCTCGCCATGCATTGCTAATTATCCCACATCAGTACTGACATCTTCTATGACATCATCAATCATATCACTGTAACATTTACAATAAAATTATTGATGTGAAAACTGTGCATGGTGGGGGCGCAAGTAATAGTTATCTGATGGCACGAGTTACAATTTATTGAGATAAGTATAATTATAGCTGCTGAATGTCTTTGGTTGTGTGTGTGTAAAATCTGAAACTAACTATAATATCCCTAAAAACTTGAGCCTTTTCGCTGAATTTCTGTGGATCCTACCCTTTTTCTAGGCCCACGATTGAAGGATCACCCTGAAATTTTCCGAGAATGATCTGAGGGAATGAGACTTTTTGGAGAAAGTTTTGTTAAGATTTGTTAAACTGTGCCAAAGGTATTATGAAACCCCCCAAAATATATATACTTATTACCCAGTGGAAGTCATCACCACTGAGTAGTTGTAGTTAGGACCACATTGCCATAGGAAATAGATTTTTGGTTTGCTTATAACATGACTCCATATGACGAATCATCATGAAAACATACTAAGATATGGTGATTTGATATTACTTTAAGTTAAATAAAACATAGAAATTTACTGAAAAAAACAAAGGTCACAAGCACGTTATAGTTAAGAAATAGAATGTGAAAAACTGCTATTCATCCCACATCGGTTATGACATCTTCTATGACATCATTGATAATATCACTATAAAATTTACAATGAAATTATTGATGAAAAAACTGCATGGCTGAGGCACAATTATAGTTTCTTAAGATAAGTATAACTATAGCCGCTGAATTTCTATGATTTTGAGTATGTAAAATCTGCAAATAACTATAACATCCCTTTGACCTTAGTTTTTTTTACTGAATTTCTGTGGATTTGTTGAACTGTACCAAAGTCATTAGGAAAATCAAAAATATATCAATACAAATTACCAGTGGAGGTCATTACCATTGGGTAGTTACAGCTAGGACCATATCGCCATAGGAAATGGTTTTCTGGTTTGCTAATAACTTTGGCGCCATATGACAAATCTTCCAGAAACTTTCACAAAAAAAGTCTCATCCATATCAGCTCCTTCATGGCAAGTTTTGTGTGATCTGTTAAGTGGGGGCTAAAAATGGGGGAGGTCCCAAAATGTATTCGTGTCATGTAATTTTACATAGGGCACTAGACACAGCTAAAGCCAAAACAGCTGGACAGAACTACACTGAAGTTGGCAGAAAGCTAAAAACTGATTTAGAAAGTGTGCTGGTGTAAATCTGTTCCCTAGGTTTTGTGGAATTAAGGTTCAAATGTATGTATATCTTGTGCTGTGGAGGATCCATCAACCTGACAAATCTGAAGAGAAGATCTGATTGGCTGCTATCACATCAAATAAAATGTAGCAGCAGCTGTTTCATGACTCTAGGACTCAGTCTCCCATCCTCAAATAAATAACACATATCGGGCAGGTAGGAATAGCTTAACTCCCTATTCTAGTTGTGTGAGGTCCCATGAAGACTCCCCGATGACATAAAAACAATATTTTTAATCAGGTTTACAGAAAAACTGGAAAACAAAAGTTGGGCTTTTGCCGTATTTTATCTTTCAAGCTCCCCAGGTGGCCCAGGTGGTCTACCAATGAAAAAACAAAAGAAGGGACATACATGGGGCTGTCATCCTGAGCTGATTTTGGCTCCCGGGTCTTCATCCACTCGGACCTGGCAAATTTTAAGATGGTTATGGTGGCATGTGACCCCACTCCCTGAGCCGAATTTAGTCCAGAAGACCCCATGCCCTAGGGCCTGGAGAATTTGTAGTTTGGGAGGGGAGCATTGGGCCCTCATCCCAAGTTGATTTTGGCCATGGGGACCCCATATCCTTGGGAACAGCAACTTTTAGTTAGGAAGGGGGATCTGGAGCTCCCCTCCCCAAGCCATGATGTCGCCCAGGGGACCCATTTCCTGGGGTCTGCCTGAACACAGTTTCCCGGAGCCACAGCACGGACAGGGAAGATTTAATTGCTCCTGCCAGCATTGGGAAATCCGATCACCTGTGTTGGGAATTCATGCTGGGAGATGGATTTTTGCTGCTCCCGCTCACCAACATGATGTTGGGTAGCGCGTGCAGAAAAAAAACAATATTGCTGGGAGGTGGAACTTGCGCTCACCAACTTGATGTTGGGGAGTGAGAGCGGGGAAAAATCTCACCAGGAGGTGCTCCGCAGAGTGTGGAAAACCACGCAAATTCTGCAAACAGAGTGAAGTTCACCGGCTGGGCTTAGAAAAATGTGGATGGTTCTGTATAGCCCAATGGAATGCGGGGTCTCTGGGGCTCCCCTTGCATCCCAAAAAATAAATCAAGCCATGGAAGTCCCAGTTGGAACTGCAACAGATGCAAGAAATAATATTACTGCTACTGCCAAGGAGCACCCCATAATGCCCTGCAAGAGCTTTTAATTTATACTTTTAAGTTCTGATGGTGCCCCCAGGAAGGGAAGAGTAAACACCATGCAGTTTTTTAAAATGTTGTGGGGGGGGCTTCAGGGAGCACAGTAGCCCTCTAGCGACATTTTAAAAAAAGCACTGTAAGTCTCCTTGGTCATTGAAACCATTAACCCAGGAGAGCTTACGATTACTTTCAAAGCACTCTGAGCTGGAGCAGTATGCTCTCCAAGTTAAGTGCTTCTTTTAAAATATGTAGTGATAATCACTTTAAATAAACTTGGCAATGTGTGTATGTATAAAATATCGATTTGATTATATTTATCATTGACTTAATGACAAAGTCATTATGTTTTCTATATATATTTTAATGTGCTCACTTGCTGACAAAGTCAATAAGCCATCTTTTTTATAAGGTTTGATGCTCTGACCCTTTGACAAAGCCAGTAGGTCTGTATTACTTAATATTACACCCCTCTGTATTGTTACATGACATAGTTGGCCATGCACGGTGGGGAGGTAGGGCATCTGCGGGAGGTTGGGTGTAGGGCCTGGTTGGAGGCCAAGTAACTATAACTTATGCCCAAAAAACTATAACTTGCACCCTCATTATACCATCACACATTACATCAGTCATGACGTGTTCAGTAATTACGTTGACAACATCCTTAATGACAATTGAAATTACATCAATGATATCAACATCACTGTACATGATGGAGGTGCAAGTTATAGTTACCATAGGGCACCAGTTACAGCTACTTGAGATAACCATAACTTGAGAATATCAGTGGTTAGTTCATTTCAAAAGTTATGTGTTAACTGACTTTTTCACCTAACTATAACGTACCTTTAAGCTTTTTTGATTGAATATATATGTAAAGACCACAATGCTCTTGTTAGCCTTCCAACCCTTCCTGAGGTGGTGTAGAATGCTGTTAGAGGAGCTGCCAGCCAAACAAATATTCACCTGAATGATATGATACTGGAATCAGCACACACTCAGGATGTCTTGTTCATTCAAAGTTTTATCCACAGATCGTGTTAACCACACACAACTCATTATGTATACATATTTAATATATATGTGTGTGTGTGTGTTTTTGTATGTGTATGTAAAGCTTCTCATGTCTGTTGAGGCCATCATGCTACACCTCTGAATGGTGTAACACAGTGTTGTCTTCCTTTACTGTGTTTTTGTCTCAGTATAGCATTTGATGGTGCTGTCACACTGCTTAGAAGTAAGATGTAGTGAAATATCAAACAAAGTTCATGTTCAGTGTCACTGGCTCTGACTACCAATTGATTCCCACCTGCTCAGATTGAGACATTCAATATTGCACAATTGTGAAACACACAATAAAAATGTTGCACCAACTGCCCCTGCAATGCACTATGGTACACTATGGTACATGCTATTAAATAATTTTCTTTGATTCACATTTCTTGTACAATCAGCCCTAGAAGTCTAACATCTTTCATGATTGTGCCACACAACAGACAATGGTGGTCCTACTTATGGGGGTTCTTACATACTGCTTGCTAAAATTAACTTTGATGACATTCCCAAGTGAAAGCATCATCCGAATTTCTCTAAAATACCTTGGGGCTCATTTATGAGCCCCTGCGTCACTTTTGCTCCACCGGTGCGTCACTTTTTGTGATGCACCAGTGGCGTAAAACATGCCCCATGTTGCGCCATATTTACGAAGTGACGCATCTAGGTAGATGCGTCACTTCGTTAACCCCTGCGCTACATTATACCTGCGCCAGGTATAATGTATGCAGGGTAGGTGTACCCCCACAAGAAAGGGTCGCAGGAGTGGTGCAGCAAAATCTATGTGATTTTGCTGCGTCACTTCTAGGACGCCAATGTGTCAAAACCTTACGCCTGCCTCATGGCAGGCATAAGGGTGACGCAGGCCCTTTCACATGGGGCTTGCCCCATGTGAAAGGAACATTGCTGGAGTTGCGTCAGGCTTCCGTCGACAGATACGTCAGTTATACTGACGTATCTGTCCTTCCTTGCGACATGATGCGTCATATTATAAATATGACGCATTATTGGTGTCGCAAGGAGGGCGCACTGAGAAGTGACGCATCGCTGCTTTCATGCAGCGATGCGTCACTTCTCATAAATGAGGCCCCTTGACTCCCCCCTGCCATTTCCCAACGCACAGGTTGGGCATTCGCACTGAACATCGTCCACCAGTCATCCAGCAATGCCTCTTGAGTATTATTTGGTTTGAATGAGTATTTTGTATTGTATTATATTGCATGCACATGGCCCAGGAGCAACAGGGCACTTTATAGAGAAAGCTATAGCATTTCAATCAAGGATAAAAGCTATAAAAGGAACAGAAGAAAGATCCAGTTTTGAAATAAAAAGCAGGGATCTACAAGGTCATCTCACAATTCTCTATTGAAAATTAGACCAATATTGGGAACATGGAGATCTTTGTACCTGAAAGTTACGGTGAACACTTCGGGACAAATTTACAAGCCTTTTGCTAGGTTTTCAACACTTTGCGCAAAAAGTTTTTTGTTGGATTTACTAAAGTTACTCAATATTAACGCAAAGCATTGCAAAGTGCTGCTTTACTGTGCCTCAGAGGGGCGTTACCTGGGCAGTAAATGCACGTTCACCTTGATACCATCCAAGCTTTTTGATGCAAAAACCCATCTACTAAAAATAGTACAATGGGTTTTTCGCCACAATATTAACCCCACTTTGAAGCAGGCATTGACAGGAGAAATTATTTTATTTCTCTTTCTTTTTTGACTTTGCATGTGTGCTGCACTGTACAACATGCATACAAAGTAGAAACAGTTTTTCTCTAGGCATAGTATTTTGTACTGGAAGGGCAGCCTTCTAGTACAAACCCTATGCTGACACCAAAGTACCATGGTGCAAAGGTGTGCATGTGGTGCTCGGCAGCCTGATTGTGTGGCGACGCTAGGAAGAGGGGAGTAGAGTGTCATATCTTTGTAGATATGGTGCTTTCTTCCTCTCTCCCTGTCATGCACTGCAGCACAGGAACTTTGAATGCTGCGCTACGTTGTCTGACTGGGTTGTAAATCTGGCCCTTAATATATATTGTAGGACCGAGCAAACTTTTCTGTTACATTGGCAAAGTTTGTGTAATTAGTACAATTTGAAGTTACAGAAATTGCACGCCAGAAGTTGCACCAACGTGCAATTTTGCACAATTGCAGGGGACTAATTTGAGCAAAAAAAGTCTCATCGGAGACAGGTTTGAGCAGAAAATATGTTGCAAGGGATATTTTCTCCTCTATCCATTCCATTTGTCAATATTTCGAGTCACATTTGAATGGAAGGTATGTCCTCAAATTCAGGGGCATATTCTCAAGGAGCTATCGCCGAGTTAATGGCACTTTATCGCATCCAAAGTCATGATAAATGTATCACCCCACTCACAAGCTGGTGCTAACAGCCCATAGCACCAGTTTACCTGCGATAGCAGGCGCAAAAAACATCGCCACAGATGACCCCGGCAACTATCGCTAATGAGATGCAGAGTAGGCGTTCCCTTACAAAATGCCACGACAACACCACTCGGCAACATTCTCAACTACCAGCCAGATCGGCGATAAGACCACAAATCAGGCAATAAGGTGCGTTAGCAGCAGGAAACTAACACCTGCTCTGACCTGGTGCAAAGTCGGACCACAGCCTGCAGCAGAAAATGGAGCCCAGCCCATAGCCATACCTGAAGGTCAACAGATGCCATGGAGCCAACGATCATGCAGCTCGGAGCCCCAACAGGGCCGCAACACCCACCGCCATCACCCCAATGACCTCCCCTCCCCGGGCACCCCCACCCCTAGGCCAAAGACATGCCACATCAACTACATGGAATCATGTACCAAATGATCCACCTGATGTCGCACAATCACATTTGGTGACATGCATGTGTCATCACAAAAATGAGCATTACACATTCACCTGCGATGTAACAAATGAAAATGTATTCAACTAAACACACAACAGAAATGAAGACACATGTCGGCTCCCCTCGGGACAATCCAAAGGAGAGAGAGAGAGAGAGAAAAAGAGAGAGAGAAAGACAGACAGAGGGGGGAAGAGAGATAGACGGACAGAGGGGGGGAAAGAGATAGACAGACAGAGGGGGAGAGAGATAGAAGGACAGAGAGGGGGGAGAGAGATAGACGGACAGAGAGGGGGGGGAAACACAGATAACAGAAGAGATGGACAGGGAGAGAGAGTGCCGACAATGCGCACCCAGGCCACACTGCACACCTGCTGCCACCGGTGTGTCTCCAACCACATGCTGGTATGTAGTGCAGTTCACCAGGTCACACATCTGAAACAGATACGTCATCTGAAGCAGAGTCCAGATACATGAATGACAAAGTACATCAAAAGACATCATCGCCTGTCCGCCCCTGTGCACCCAGCCAGATGCACCCCAGCCCCTCCTGCAACCCAGCGGTGCATGCCCGCCCTTGCGCACTCAGGCAGATGCCCCTCAGCTTCTCCTGCTGCCCAGCGGTGCATGCCCACCCCTGTGCACCCAGGCAGATGCACGCTAGCCCCTCCCGCCACCCAGCGGTGCATGCCTGCCCCTGCGCACGCAGGCCTCACTGCTCACCTTCTGACTTTGGTATGTAGCGATGAGGGCCCACCACATGCCGCTGCAAACCACATGCCCTGGGCCCGCGGACATGGCACTCTCCACATCATGCAGACCCGCTCCGCAGGCCACCAGGTCTCACATTTGATTCTGGGTCTTGATTTCGCGATGGCAGAGGACATACCAGTGCACCCGGAACCATCGCAGGCTGCACACTCGCTCAGTCTCATAGGTGCCACTAACTCTGTGATCCAGGAGGCGATGCCATGTGGCGGTCCAGCAGGGCACACAAATCCTGAGCAGTCCGGACCGCCGGGATGGGGGATCAGCGCAGGCCCCTACCTCAGTGCACCCAAAGTCACCGCCCGTGGAGGTGTGCCTGTGCTGGCTACAGTGTATCCGGTGCCACCAAGTCTGTGCCCTGCAAGTCATGGACCCTCTATGATTGGGTATCGTGGTGTGGACACCATTATGTCACCCCCGGGCTGGCGGAATGTGATGTTGCAGGCCCCTGGGCCCCCATGCCTACATGTACACCATATGGATACACCCGGTGAGAGGCTGGAAATGGCGTCGAGCACGTGTGCCCTGCCCTTTTTATTTGGTAGGGTCACATGTCTTGTGACGCGTGTGCTGGATGGGTCTGGTATGGGTATATACTAGCCGTAAGGAAGTGGCTGTGGCATGCTGACAACTAGACCTGTGATCAGCAGATTACTACAGGGGAGACCTGAGTAATGTAGCGTTGCCATCCCTCCCTGTGAGCGTAAGCGGAGTGGGCTGGCCTGCCCTATGCCAGTCCAGCCTAATGGTTTGAACAATGACCACGGGGTTCTGTGTGTGGTTCCGTATGGGTGTGTCCCTGTTGTTTCGCCGGCGCCACCCAGACAACATTCGGAAATGTGTCACCCTGTGAGCCAAGTCCAACGACATGAGCCACATGGATGTAAGAGGAATTCACTAACCCTACATTCATCCATGCACCCACACTTGAAAGACCATAGACACAACACATCTGTGTGATTATGAATGTTTAATGCACATTCATTGGAGTGTTGCATCTGGAGCTGCACAGGGCCGTGCAAGCCCCACATGACGATGTTGGCCCGTGGAGAGCCAGCCAGAGTCCTACAGGGAATGACAAGCCCAAAGGAAGAGGAAGTGTTCAGTCCGCAGTCTGATTGCTGTGTCATTGGCGTTCAAACAGTATATGACAGTCCATGTCGAGGTCCAAGGTGAGTGTCGCAAAGTGTATCCGGGGACAGTGGAAGGTGATGATGCAGAGGGCAGAACCAAGCAGAAACAGGCCATATGGCGGAGATGAATGCTACTGTGTCCTTCTTACCACAAAGCCAGATTCATCCGCATCTTCGTCCTCTGCTGTTTCATGTGCCTCACGTGTGGGTGGTGGTGCCCTTTCTCCAGCACTGTGTCAGTGACACCTCAGGGGCCGGAGATGGAATGTCTGCCACACTGTGTGGCACTGACACTTCAGGGGGCGGATATGTGGATGTAGTGGTAGCAGCAGCATGCATCAGCGCCAGGCCTTGTGACAGCAATTCCATGAGGATGGTCTTGAGATCATTGAGGAATACAGCTACCACTTGCTGGTGTACAGCCGTGGCAGCCGCCCTTTCCGCATTCGCCCGCTCCACGCTCTCTATTAACCTCTGCATGTTTCCCAACTCCCGTGTGGCATCACTAGTGCCACTCTGACTGGACAGTTGTTCTATTCTCTGAGTCAGGGCTCCTGCATAGGAAACCGACGGAGAGAAATACTCTTCTATCCTTTAGAAGTCCCCACCCAGGTCGCCTCATTGGGTGGTAAGGGGGGGAAGGAGGGTGGGGACCATGGGGGACGAGGGGTTTTGGGGAGGGGGGGCTTGTGGACCAAGGTTGAAACAAGAGTAGAATGTAATGGACCACAACCAGGGGGAAAAATAGAGACCAAGCTATATAGTAAACAAGAGGGCACATCTTCAGAAATACGGAAATATATCTTTAATGAATAGGATAAGAATTATTTCATTGAATATATGCGGTCTAAATGATCTAAAAAAAAGACAAAAAGTTGCTATCGGCTTACAAACAATGGAACCAAATATTATATGCTTACAAGAAACCCACATTGAAGGTGGACAACTATATATCTTAAAAACGCTAGGGTATAAACTGATAATTGCTTCTACACAAGCTACTAGAACTAAAGGGGTTGCAATCTTAGCTAAAGGGGGAGATCTTCAATTTACAAAGACAATCTCCGACAAATTTGGTAGGTGGGCCATCTCGGAATGTCTATATAATAATGGGGGAAATAGGAAGACTATCTGTAATGTATATGGCAATGTAGCTGATGACCCTGAAGCCCTGAACTACATTACTAACGAGTTGGTACATTGGCCATTACCCTTAATTATTTGTGGGGATTTTAATTAACCCTGGGCGTAGTTCGCGAAGTAGCACTTCGCGAAGCTACGCAAAGTGCAGTTCGCACTACGCGAGCTACGCGTAGCACTTCGCGAACTGCGTAGTACCTTGTTCGCACTGTGCCAGATGTCGTTTTCAATGATTGCACAGTGCGGACAAGCAACCGGCACTGTGCAATCATTGAAAATGGCATCTTGCACAGTGCGAGCTGTAGTTTTCCGCTGCTCGAGTAGATTTTTACTCGAGCGGCAGCTTTCTCAACGCGAACTGGTAGTTTCTCATCGCGAGCGGTCGCGAGCATACGCGACCACTCGCAATAAGAAGCCTGACCTCCTCGCGTTGGGAATGTCGCCGGGAGGTTAATTTTCCATGCTCGCGATCGCCAACTTGATGTTGCTGATCGCGAACAAGGAAAAAGTCTCGCCGGGATGTCATTTTGCTTGCTCGCGGTCGCCAACTTGACATTGAGGACCGCGAGCAAGCAAAAAATGACCGCAGCACTACGCAACACTACACTACGCGTGTTCGCACTGTGCTACGTGCAATTCGCGTATGCGAAGTAGCGCGAACTTCGCAAACTACGCGAACGTAGTGTAGTGCTTTGCCCAGGCTTAATTTTAATTTAAACCTTCCGGGGGAATGGTCAACAAATCCGACATTTATATATCAAGGGAGAAAACCCAGGGTCTTCAGGGATTTTAAGGAGTTGTGTTCACTGCATGGGTTGATTGATACCTGGCATATGATTCACCCAGATGATTATGGATTTACCTTTTATTCCTTTCCCCACTCACGCCATGCACGCCTTGATTATTTTCTTATCTCCAACTCCCTGAAGACTAGGTGCACAATCAATAAACTGCCTAGGATACTCTCTGGTACAAAAGGGGGTGGTCATGGACGGAGCATCAGAACCAATCAAACACTCACACCCAGTCAACAGATGTGGCTTTGATCCATCACCGTTCTTTAGCCCACTCTGCCACCCCAGTTCAGACATGGCCATATGCAAATCAGTCTGACCCTGTGCCTCATGGGAACAGTCCAGCACGAACTGCCAAGCCATGCCTTCCCTGGAACGGAAACAAGCTTCCTAGGACCGGTTTCTGGCATTTCAGCCGTCTTCAGCCAGGCTTGCTTGAATCCAGTGGCAAAGTGAGCAAGGGACTCACATCTGAGCATACCCTGCCAACTTATGGCGAACAAAGCGGTACAAAAGGGGGTGGTCATGGACGGAGCATCAGAACCAATCAAACACTCACACCCAGTCATCAGATCTGGCTTTGATCCATCACCGTTCTTTAGCCCACTCTGCCACCCCAGTTCAGACATAGGATACTCTCTGATCAGAACCCGTTAGCACTTAATTTGGTATGCAATAGAAGCAGCTCCACATGGAGTTGGACGTTTGAAAGGGCCTTTCTAAATAATGAGGGCTATAATAACCATATGAGGGATTGGATCTTGGCTTTCTTGGAAGTAAATATCGGTAGTGCTCCGATAGAGATAGTTTGGGACGCATCGAAGGCTGGGATTAGAGGAGAAACTCTCCAGTTCTCTGTTAGGTCCAACCGAGAAGGAAAGGCTCATCTTGATAGACTACAACAGAACCTGAATATGACAGAGGCGGAATTAGCCAAAGCAACACTAAATGGCCAGGTAACTGATGAATTAGAACGGGTGGCTGTGGCAAGAAACCGGATATCGGAAGTGTTTATTGAGAAAGCCATTAGTAAAGCTACGATCTATAAAAAAAAAACTTATGAACTTAGCGAACAAGTTGGACACCACCTAGCTGTTCGCACAAGAGAAGAACAGATATTTAATACAATAAAGAGCATTAAAGACTTAGATGGAGGGGTGAGAACGGAAGCCTCTGAGATTAGAAGGGCGTTTGAGAGATTCTACGAAGATCTTTATAAAGAGCCTAATAGGGAACCGGAGAACATGGATGAATATTTGGAGCAATATGAGGGATTCTGCCTTAACGAGGAGGAACAGGCTAATCTAAATAGCTCCCCTACGTGGGATGAAATTCAGATTGTACTGAAATCATTAGCTAATGGAAAAGCTGCTGGGTTAGATGGAATCCCTTCAGAATTTTATGCGAAATTTGCAATACAACTCAGAATAATTATGCTTGAATTGTTTAGTTCCATTTTTTGTGGTGGGAAGTCACCTCCCTCTTGGTCTACAGCGAAAATCATGGTTTTCCGAAAAAAAATAAAGACCCCATGGAAATGGGTTCTTACAGACCGATCACACTAATAAACGGGGACTCGAAAATTTATTCAAAAGTACTGGCCGCCCGATTAGCTCCTATCATCCATAAAATAGTGTCTCCTCGTCAACACGGGTTTATCCCAGGGAGATCAACATCGGACCATGTACAACGGGTGATATCGCTTTTTGATTTCGTAGAAAAAACAGGAGACCCTATGGCTTTAATACTATTGGATGCAGAAAAAGCCTTTGATAGGGCCTCCTGGAGGTTCCTTTGGGAAACTATGGCTAGGTGTGGACTTACATCACAATTTATCAAAGCCATGCAAGGACTATATGTTGACCCAGGAGCCAGCGTTATGATCAATGGGATACTCTCAGAGAGATTTAAGATCACTAGGGGAACAAGACAGGGATGCCCATGCTCTCCCCTGCTATTTGCAGTCTATATAGATGCGTTCATACGGAAATTGGAAAATAATCCATTAGTGACCCCGATAAAGGCATTTAATACTGATACAAAAATCCTTGCGTATGCCGATGATATAGCCATAGTCACCTGTAATCCTATTCATTCCAAGCAATGGCAGCGATAGAAGAGGAAGCGAATAGTTTTGGTAAGTTCTCCGGATATAAGCTGAACTCAACTAAAACACAGATAGTCATTAATGACAAGCTTAAGATGGATGACTATAGAGTAACGGAACATGCTGTCTACCTAGGAGTTGATATAACTGCAAATATAGATAGGAAAGTGAGTTTAAACTTAGACCCACTGGTTAAACACACCAAGAAAGAGCTAATCCGACTTGACAACCTACATCTTACTTTTAGCGGTAGATGCAATGTTATCAAAATGCTATTCTTACCTAGATTCCTGTATCTCTTTCGCACACTATGCCTGGAATTCACTCCCCAACAGTTTAAAAACATAGAGAAATTTTTTTCTAGATTTATTTGGGGTTATAAGAGACCTCGCCGAGCACTCAAATGGCTTATGCTGCCCAAAGAAAGAGGTGGACTCGGAATGCCAAATTTTAAATTATACTATTGGGCTACGGTAATTAGATATAGTATCGTGCTTTTATCATTAGAAAAGGGCCACAACTCCGATGGGACCACTCCTCAAGAATTGATCCTAGGGACAGGCTGTGAGGGTTGTCTTTGGCGACACATGAACTACAACTATTTTAAGAAAGTAAAACTCAAGACCATCTCCAATATATATAGGGCCCGATTCACAGAACTAACTTAAGACAAAATCCTAAACTTACTACCAGTTTGGTATTCACAGAAGGCACTTACTCATTTCGGTATTCACAGAAGTTAGGAGTCCTAACTTTAGGACTCCTAAATGCCTTCTGTGAATACTGAAAGTCTTAAAATTAGAATTTTTCTCAGTTTAGTAGTAGTATAGTTAGGACTCCTAACTTTAGGACTCCTAAATGCCTTCTGTGAATACCAAAAGTCTTAAAATTAGAATTTTTCTCAATTTAGTAGTAGTAAAGTTAGGACTCCTAACTTTAGGACTCCTAAATGCCTTCTGTTAATACCGAAAGCCTTAAAATTAGGATTTTTCTCAGTTTAGTAGTAGTAAAGTTAGGAGTCCTAACTTTAGGACTCCTAAACTGAGAAAAATCCTCATTTTAAGACTTTCGGTATTCACAGAAGGCATTTAGGAGTCCTAAACTTAGGACTCCTAACTTCTGTGAATACCGAAGTGAGTAAGTGTCTTCTGTGAATACCAAAATGAGTAAGTGCCTTCTGTGAATACGAAAATGGTAGTAGGTTTAGGATTTTGTCTTAAGTTAGTTCTGTGAATCGGGCCCATAAAGTTTGGATTAATGTAAGAAAACTGCTAGGACTGAGCCGTTTTTCATGCTACACCCCAATTAAGTTTAATTATGAGCTACCCGCACTAATCCACGATACTTGTATGTCGAGATGGATCGAGAATGGCATTCTGCAATTAGGCTGTTTTTATAACTCTAGTGGCCTAAAAACTTTCTCCGAGCTCCAGTCTGAATATTCCATCAGTCATAGGGAGTTCTTTAAATATCTACAGATCAGGGATTTTTTGCAAAAAAAAACAGGGGGACGTGACAAATTTCAAAATAATATCGTACTAGATACTATATGCAGACCAAATACCCCTAAAATTGGGGTGATCTATGAACTTCTTAGGGATAACCTCCCTGATGACTTGGGCAAACATCTAATGGGGTGGCAGACCTCTCTCGCAATCCAACCAAATATTCCTTTGCGAGCGTACGAATTATCACAGGTGTGCTTAATGTCTCTAAATCTTCAGGCACAATTTTATAAAACTTTTTTCTCCCTTTATTATACACCATATAAGATTGCAAAATGGACAGTAGGTAAGGGAACAACCTGTCCACGTTGTTCGATGGCTGCTGCTGATACGATTCACATGTTTTCCTCATGCGACAAACTATCAGGTTTGATAAAAGTAATCTCTGACTTCCTTTCAGAAATTCTCCAAGTTAGTATATCAATCACTCGGGAGGAAATCGTGTTGGGAGTATCTAATAATCAAAGACCTAATCATATGCAGGGCCTTATTTTCGTAGCCATGGCTGTCCTACGACTCTGTATAGCCTCAGCGTGGCTGGATGATACTTCACCGGCCTTTGCACAATGGAGGACTAGATTATTAGCAATTTGTACCCTGGAAGTAGCCATATATAAAACTAAAGGGAGGAGAAAAAAGAGAAGAGGGATACAGATCTGGGGTCCGCTCTTGCATTGGCAACTAGATCACACCTAACATGCTTGGTCTTTAATTTAATTTGGTCTCACTTGGGAGAATATTCTTTGTAACTATATAGATTTTGACAACACATGCTGTATTATCGTACAGATTTACCGAATTGTTTTTTTTCTCTCTTGTGGTTGGGTATGATTTGAAGTTATACCTTGGTCCAAGGGGGGGGTGGGGGGCTTATGTAAATATTATAAATTTTGTGAAAATTGCTAATAAAACTCATTTAAATAAAAAAATAAAAAAAAAGTCACCACTCGCGTGCCCTACGAGATGGGCTACCCTTTGGTCAATTTTTGCGCATACGCTGAAATTGTACCCTCAAAGAAGACTACATGCGGAAAGCTGAAATACTGAAAGCCAAGCTTGTCACCAGAGGCTATCCCAATAGATTGGTGAGAAAATCATTGAAATGTGCCTGGTTTTGCCCAAGGGAGGAACTCCTAAACACCAAAGAAAAATCATCAGTAGGCAGTCTCATCTGTGTTACCACATTTGGCACACACACAAGTAAAGTTTGCAAACTTATAACCACAAATTGGGACATCATCAGAACGATTGACTCAAGTATTGAGACACCCATGTTTGCTTACAAACGTGGCAAAAACATAAAAGACCACTTGGTTAGATCATCCACTGAGGCAAACATGAGCAGACCAAACACACTACATCCAGCATGGGGTCTACCAGAAATCAAAGGGCACAATAAATGTGGGAACTGTGTCTCATACCCTTCCACATCTAACACCAAAACATTTGAACATGCAAATGTCAAGCACACATTGGAATTCTTTTCCAATTGCAACACACACAACGTTGTGTATTGCATATGGTGCCCCTTTGGCCTCCCATATATTGGACAAACCCAGCAATCAGTGAAAGCTAGGATTGGACAACAAAGGAGTCGTATACGCAGATCGGTAACCAATGCTCCCCATGTTTCCCATTTTGATGAGAAAAATCACACCGCAGACGACATAAAGTGGTAAGTAATTAATATTGCCAAGATCCCAGAGAGGGGTGGAGACATCTCTCATATCCTACAATGACTTGAATGTCGCTGGATAGAGAGAATTAACTCCATAGAGGAGTGCCTCAACTCTGTTGAAGAATGGCAAGGCTTTGTGATGTCATTAACACATTAAGATAGCCTCACACAGGCACACCTCCCAATTGTCTTCCAGATGCTCTCAACACCTATTAATCTATACACAAATGACCGAGTTTGCTCCAGCAGACATCGTGGCCAACATACTGCCAAGTTATTATCATTGCTTGACCCCTGTATGTCACGGATCATCTGATTGGTGGTAAAAAGTATACCTTGTACCAATACTTGTGTTGCAGATCATTTTGTTTGTCAATAACACACCATGTACCAATACTTGTGGTTACACACATTGATGTTTCTAGGATATAGCAAAAATGTTACTTACTGCGATACATGTTGTACTCAAAATAGGAAAATGAATATGCCCTATCACCGCGGTCTAAATAATATTCACGATAATAGGTGACTGACAGTTGGATTGTGAACAAATGACCAGTTGTTTTGAATAGATAATATGTATAATGGAGTACAACACCGTTTCGTACTACCACTAATTATGCACACATGTGAGCCATGTTATAATGCTGTATATACACCTCTACTCCTCTATACTGTCACCAATGTGAGCCAGGCGACAATAATGTATAAACACTACTACACTGTTACATTAGTCTACTTTGTGGCTGTAATGTTGTCCTAATTAACTACTGTCTGAGGTATGTGATCTTCGTGGCATACGCACTACAGTGAAGATGCGATGTTTAATCCTATAAGTGATATATCCCACGTTATTCCATAATACAACGGATACCGCATCCTTATTGCTGCCTGCACCTCCACAGAATTAGACACATGCCTGGCTTATAATTACATAAACTTTATGGCGCACACCCTTTAATACCGCAAACATAACTGCTGTGACGGCAATACACACCCTGAACCTGCAAGCCCGTCTTGTGTCAAACTCTTCTCTTTCTTCTAATTCAATTTACTTTTTTATTTCTCATCCTAACCTCTGATCTTTCTTCCTTTTTTTCTCTGCGTTACTGAAAACAAGATGGTACCACCTTGCGGCAATCCACAATGATGCCTGTGGTCCATTCCGGTTTCGTCGACATCTCGCTCTGTTTAGAGACCTGTAATAAGGCGCTCAGTTTCATTTGACCCCAGGTAGAGCTGACTCACGCGGCTTTGCGAAAACAACGCGGTGGACCATCCCGCATCCTGGTAGAACTCTCTGAAACTTAAGGTAAAATCGATCCCTGCCTGATACTGCTCCCACGCACACAGTAAAGACAAGGTCTCTGATAAATACAGGACGGACCATTTTGAAATAATTAAAAATAGTGGCATGCAACGGGCAATTAACTACCATTCTTGTTTCTTACAGGACCCACCTTGATAATACCAATAATACTGATGATAGCACCGACAGGGCGCTGGAATAACGAAGCATAATCCCGTATACTTAATGGAACAGGAACTCTAAAGCCTGATTACATTACCATACAGGTAATGAATTCCCATTTTGTACAGTATTAGAACTTCTGACTCTTGAAGACACATGCTAATATGTTTCCCTTTTTTCCCAGAGAGTTCCCTCGCCACACTATTAGCCATCCTATGCTATAGTGTATTGATCTTCAACTGAAATGCTGTGCTATCCTTGACGAACAGCTTCCTCTTTCCTCTCACAATTGGGGTAAGAGCCTCTACATGCTACCAAAAAACCTCAATTAAAAAACTAGGTTTAAAATCTTAACCTCTCCTTTCCTTCTCCCACAATTAGCACCCGGCTGGGTCCAATTGTGTTTTTTTTTTTTTTAAAATCTCTTTATTAACAGTTTCATTTAATGCAAGCAGGGAACAGCAATTGTATAACTAATACAAAAAGGACAAAGAATACAACATATCTTAACAGAAGAAATGCAATATTATTAGCCAGATAGAGGACTCCCAGACACATAATAAAAAAAATATATCTTAATGCGTACTCTCATTAATCCAATTCTCTAGAAACGCCCAAATTTGTTCACCCATCATTCGCTTTTTTCTGCCTTTAGCTCTATATATGGCCCTTTCCAAATTATAATTGGCTAATAGACGTGCTCTCCAAAAAGAAAAGGAAGGGGGGTCTTGATTCACCCAGGCTTGCGTAATACATGCCCTCCAAGTTGCCATAGAAATAAAAAGAAAATTTGTCTGACGTTCAGATAAGTCAGTGGACGATAAGCCTATTACTACTAATTCTTGTGTCAAAACAATTGTCTGGCCAGTTAATATTTTAAGGAAAGTTTGAATTTCAGACAATACTAAAGACAGTCGAGGGCATGAAAAAAACATATGAATTGCATCTGCTGCAAAAAGTCCACATCTGTTACATGAGGTACCTACCCCAGTGCCCCATTTACTAATTTTAAAGGGCAAATAATATAAATCAAATAGGGCCATATAATGTTGTGTGCGGGCTCTCCCAGTAATTAGTATACTATTAGCCAAAGCTATAGATTCGTAAATTTTAATATCGGTGGTACCCAATTTTTCATTCCATCGGTTTTGAACTACAAGAATATCATCTGGAAGTGAAGCCAATAGAAAATTATAATAGACACCGATCTTTTTTTTAAAAAAAAGACTATCAATGAATGGGATCCGCTTTAAACGGAGTCGATCTTGCGGTCGAAGACTGTTAAAAAAACTATGTATCTGTACATATTTAAAATAATCATTACGAGTTAAATTATGTTTGCTCACTAATAATGAAAAGGAAATTAAATGGCCATCCTGCCAAAGATCGCCTATGCAACTGATGCCTAGATTACGCCACCGAGTCATAACTGAGTCCTGAAAGGTTGGCGGAAAAATACTAGACGATTTGAATGGGGTATACAGCGAAATTGTATCTATACCCATTAGTCTTTTAATTGTCCGCCAAGCGCCAAACGCAGCACTCAAGATCTTAAACTTGTTTTTTTTAAAGTAGCTTGGCTCAATAATTCTCAAGAAGCTGCCTTGGCATTCTGAACCCATTGCGAATTCATAAATTGATGGTGAATGACTAGGTAAAATGCATGCTCTGGGCCCAACTATCAAAGGTGAGATGAACTGCAGCACTGCAGCCAGATAGTAATAGAGAAAATGAGGGACTCCCCAACCACCTCTTAATTTAGGAAGAATCATTTTTTTGTATGACCTGCGATGCCCTCTGTACCCCCAAAGAAATCTAGCGGACATACTTTCCAACTGACGAAAGAAAGTCGGGGGAAACGCTAATGGGATTGCCCTAAACATATACAAAAATTTAGGTAGAATCATCATTTTTAAAACGTTACACCTACCATATAAAGATAAATGAAGATGATTAATGCGTTCTAGAGAGGTGTTCACTTTTTTCAATACGGGCATCAGGTTAAGTTCTGGGATAACTGTGACTGGGGATGTAATTTTTATACCCAGATAAGTGGCCACTGAAACTATATTTAAATGCGCTGGGGGATTCAAGCCAACAAATAAAATTTGTGTTTTTTGCATATTTAGACGATAGCCAGAAAAGTTACCAAATTGGGATGCTAGTTCTTGAATAATTGGTATTGCCCCCTTAATATCTGTAGTCAGGACTACTATGTCGTCTGCATAAGCTAAAGCTCTATATAAACTAGCAGCTACTTGAACTGGTTTTATATCATCGGTGCTATTCAATCTATTTAAAAAGATATCAATGTATAAAGCAAAAAGAAGCGGTGAAGTGGGACAGCCCTGTCGAGTGCCTCGATAAATACTGAAAGGAAGAGATTTCTTCCCACCAATACTAATGCTGGAAAAAGGGGCGGCATATAGTGCTTTTATAGCCGTAACCATTTTAGAGCTGAAACCTTTGCAGGTGAGAAGATCCCAAAGATATGGCCACGACACCCTGTCGAATGCCTTTTCGGCATCCAACAGGGTGATTCCCATATCTGTATTTGAAGCATGGGCCCAATCCATCAAGGCAATCACTTGTCTAATATGATCAGTAGTATCACGATTTGGAATGAACCCATGCTGCATGTGTGAAACAATTGTAGAAATGACCCCAGAAAGGCGAGAGGCCAATACTTTTGAGTAGATTTTGCTGTCTGCATTTAAGAGAGATATGGGTCTGTATGAAGCCGGGTATAGAGGTGGTTTTTCCTTTTTGAGGAATGCCATAATAGTTGATTCGCTCCAAGAAGGGGGTGTCACACCCTTCTGTGCTTCCAAACGTATGAGGTGCAACGGCTGTTTTAAAACATATCGAAAAAATCTGTAAAACTCTAAAGGAATTCTGTCAGGTTCCATGGCTTTTCCCAATGGTAGGGATAAGATAGCTGCTTCTACCTCGTCCCAAGTAATGTCTTTATCTAACAGGGCTGTCTGTGTAGATGATAAGCTAGAAATATTATTATTCGCAATAAAATTCAAGATTGAGTCTGATGTATACGCTGTTACTTCCTCTGTGTATAAATTCTTATAGAAGAGGCGAAAAACCTCCAAGATTTTATCAGGCTGATCATGAACTTGGCCAAAATCATCCTGTATTTTATTTATAGAGTTGAAAATGTCTTTTTGCCGGATTTTTTTTGCCAAGAAATGACCTGATCTGACCTGACACTCTCATACCTGTGTCCTGAAAGCGGTAAGCTGTTCTGCAAGTTTGGAAGCAAAATTCTCATATATCCTAGATTTAAATATGGCTAAAGTTGCTTTAATCTGCTCCGTATCTAGGGAGTTCTTAATAGCTACCGTTAATTTTGTTTCATATTCCAGAACCAACTTATAGTAAGATGTTAGTTTACGTTGATAGTTGTGTTGCTTATTAATGGAAAAAGAGAGAGTCTCCCCTTTCACCCCTGATTTAAAAGCATCCCATACCATCTGAATAGAGGTTGATCCCATATTAAATTCAAAAAAGTCTTTAATCCATTTTTCCATATGTTCAATGTAAGCTGGATCTCTTAAAAGCCTCCGTTCAAATGTCCATGTTGTTGGTTTGGCCATTGACGCAGAGTCTATTTTAATTTTGATTACGATAGGATTGTGATCCAAGATTATCTTTGGGAAAATCTCGTACCCGCAATCAGACAAAAAAATAGGGGATATAAAGAAATAATCCAAACGGACGAATTTTTGATGGGGTGCGGAGAAGAAAGTATAACCGGAGAGAGAATCTCTTTTTGCAAATCCTACGTCGTAAAGCCCCAATTCAGAAACCAAGCTACTTAATGCCTTAAACATCTTTTTTTTTGATCCTGTATATAATAACTCATGACGAATATAATAATCTGCTTCGAGATGAATATTTAAATCACCACAGAGGATAAGGGTGGAAGGCCAGCTTGCAAGCTCTGTACTTAAAAAATTGAGGAGATCGGAATCATCTGTATTCGGACCATATATGGAGCAAAGAGTCCATGAGTTAGAGTCTAATAAGATTTCAGCTATCACCCACCAACCATACTGGTCGGTCTCTATCCGTTTCAGAATAGCCTGATTTCTTCTACTGAAAATAGCAACCCCCCTAGTGGTAGTACCATGTTTAGTACAACCAATTAGATGCATCCCCACATCAGCCAAGCAAGATCTGTTATTCCATGTAAGATGAGTTTCCTGTATACATAAAAAATCTAACCGCATGCTCTGTATTATTTGTGCACATATTCCCCTTTTCTTTTTATCATTGAGGCCACACACATTCCAAGAACATATCCTAATACTGGCCATTACTGCAGGTTAATCCATGTCTAAACAATAGATCATATGATGTCGTATAATGTAAATTGAGTATAAGAAATATTAAACAGAGAAGAAAAAAAAATATAAAATTGACGAGGTCCTTTACAATCACAATATTTCCCAAGGATACTAAGGTTACTAAAACTGTCCCTGCTTGCCCCCCCCCCCGAAGCGAGAGCCCCCCCCACCCTTCCCTACACCACCCCGAAAAGGGCAAAGGGACTGAAAAGTCCCTCTAATGATGGATTGAGAAGCTTAGAATTGCTCACCATTCGCTTCCAACCAAATAGGGTATCTTTATTAAACAAACAATTAAGGAGTAGAATTTATAGGTTGTGAATTCTAAGATTCTAAGACTCTATCCTAAAGAGACCATGATACCCCGAACGAGCCAACTTTATATTTTTTTTCCCCCCTTTTCCCCTCCTTTCTCCTTTTGCCTTTATCCCCAAAAACATCACAACAGTTGTAAACAGTCTCTCTGTAACCAAAAAATAAGTTTTTTCCTTATGAATAACTTTAAGTTTTGAAGGATTAAGTAGAAAAGCCTGAGCGCCCTTGGCTTGAAAAGAGGGAATCAACTGACGGAGTTGCCAGCGTTGTTGAACCGTAGCATGGCAGTAGTCCGGGCGAACAAAAAAATCACAATTTTTTCCCTTACGCTTTCGGTCTGGACATGCAAGGTCATATAAGGCTTCTCGGGCCAAGAAGTTGTTAAGAGTAATCAAAATGGCTTTAGGCATCGATTTAGCATTACCTCTGGACTGCTTCTGTACAAATGGAAATCTTTGTATCTCAACTTCCCACTGCCACTGGGGGAGATCGGGGAATGCCTCTTTAAAGAGCTCAATGACAAACTGTCGGGCATTTGATCCCTCGCTGAATTCGGGAATGCCAAGAATTCGCAGATTGTTACGCCTAGACCTATTTTCTAAATCGATCAGCTTCCAGTTGATATCGTCTTTTAACACGTCAAGCGAAGAAAGCTGGGATTTCTGCGCCACTAAAACATCCTCGATCGCTGAAATTCTTCCCTCAACTTCCAAAACTCTGGCAGTTGTTTCATTGCAGGTTTTTCGCCACCTTCCTAAAGTTCTTTTGAAGTCGTCGAACTGCCCCTTGTATACGCAAATTTTCTACCTTGGTTTCCTCACGATGTTGGAGCATGAGTTGATATAGCATGTTGAGTGTAACTTCTGGTGTATGGGTTTGATGTTCTGAGACTTCCGTTGTAGTTTCCGTTATAATAGGTGTTGACAAGAGGCAAGAAGAGGGGGGGAGCTCTTGCCTGGAGCTTTACGCGCCGTATTGCCTCCTACAGCCCATTCAGATCTAGGTGGAAAGGGTATTTCAACATCAGCGTACTCTTCACTTGATGACTCCTGATCACCTCGGAGTGAGGTAGTTAAGCTCGTGTCATCACCCCATTCCTGTGCCTCTACATCCATGCTCCCCATCTCCAATGCGTTAGATAGATCAGACATTGAATAGAAGTTGCCAGCTGAGTCAGCAGATTCAGTGTCCGCATTAGCGTCCCTAGAAGTAATATCGATGGATGTTAGAGCAGCCGGCAAGGTGAGAGAAGCCAGATCAGTTGTTACTGAATAATTTTCCTGTGGACTGTTTTCTGGGCCATCAAGCAGAGAGTGTTCAGTCAAAATCTGGCCTGCTGGCTGAGATGTGTTGCTGTTAGTATGAACACAGGCAGTTGATTTGGCAGCCGGATGAGATGTTTTGTTAAGTTCAGTATTTGCAGAGGTAACATCGATTGGGGAAAAATCTGCATGAGAGTTCACATTTTTCATTTTAAACATTTCCGGAATTTTCGGAGTAGCTCCAGAACTACCGATCCCAGAAGGCACCACTGCAGCGCTTAGCTTCAACATACCTGTGCCACTCTCACCGTTCACAGCGTTGTCAGTTCCCTCGTTGTTCTGCGAGCAATCCGAGAGAAGAGGATGGGGATGGGTTACAAGTCGTCCTGATGTTGTTGGCAAAATTGTCGAAATCGATGTTGTTGTTAGGATTTCTGACACAGGTAATGGAGTATTGGTCTCGGAGGCTGCCGTTGCCGTTGCCATTGCCGAAGCCGCTGAGACCCCCGTAATTGATTGTGTCTTAATCTTCGGCTTTCCCTTAATCGGTTTCCTCGGGGGATTTGAAGTTTTCGGCGGCATTGCTTGATGAGATGCCGACTTCGAGACTAAAGATGAGCACCTGGTCTCACAGGCCACACAAGGTGAGGAGAAATGTAGATCCGTGTCTGTGTCCGGGTCGGCCAGGTACGATAGACCGAGAGAGACTGATCGCCAGAGCAGGGCAACGGTACGACGATAAATGATAACAGCCTTCAGCATTTCATTTCAGTGGCATCTTAGCGCAGGAAAAGCTGGCTCAATGATACGAAATGGTGTCTGAGGAAGCGAAATAAGGTGAGCAGAACTCAGCTACTCTCCCGGACGAGAAGCATGTCCGCCATCTTGCCCCCAGATTCCCAGGTCCAATTGTGAGTATTCTTTTCTATTCCTTTCACCCATGGTTGGCACACACTTCTCACGTGGCTGCACGAAACTACCAGGTATTCACACTATAGTCTCTCTCCCTTCAGTCAAATTTTTGCCATTAATTGGGCTCTATGCTGATACTATCCCCTTTTTCTCCATAGATGTCCCAACAACCCCAGGTCCTGATGAGACCCTGTACTGCACAGAGGGTCAAAACATTGTTGACACAAAGCAAAAGCAAACCATTAACAAGCGCATATAATTGTATATAGCTGCTGCACATTCTGTACATACTCGATGGTCGACTTTTAAAGAATTGTGGAAACCTTGTTAAAAAATTATTGTCACTATTTAGCACTATTATTTGAGGTTCCTGTTTTCACTGGGACACTACGCACAATTGTTTATTTAATTTTGTCTTAATTTTCCGATACTGTATATACTGCTCCCGCCACTTTATAACATAAAATCTAATGTGATACATTTAATCATTGGTATTGGTGGTTCTTTGCCTTCTAACAACTCAATAACCCTTCACATTGCTATTACGCAAAGTATTAATATTATAACGGATCATACCAGTCCACAGGAACCATTGTTTCAGAAAGCACCTGGTTCTTTGGAGAGCATGGAGTGGACTTGGGTGTCCGTCAGGGACCGTGAGTGGTCCCTGATAGGACTTAGACACCCACATATGGCGTCTAGTTTGCCTGCCATGCGGTCGAAGCACACCCGCACCTGTTCAGCCAGCTGCTCCTGGCACCCCAACACATGGCGTTGGAAGGCCATGTGTTTGACATGGGGGTCCTGGGAGGCAGCTGTGGTGGTGGGTGCTGCCTGCTGTGTAGTCTGTGCAGGGGGTGGGCTCTCCTCGTAGCAGCTGGGCTGCCTAGCTCCTGGAAGTGGGCTGTGGAGGCTGTCGACGAGCAGTCAGAGGCTGTCGGAGTCGAAGCTGTGGTGGTTCTCACCATCATCAGAGAAAAGAGGTTTGGGCTGCTCTGCAGGAGGTGTTGATTCTCCCTCTGCAATGTGAAGGGGAGATGCAGTTTAACAATGTGTTCACATATATATGTTGTGACATTGTACATGTTAACATACAGTCAGCATGACTGTGTACATCGTAGCTGTTTGGGAGGAGCTGCCTATTTGATGTGGGACAGTGGACATTTCGACAGCAGACGTGTGTGTGTTTGTACTTGTACGTTATCAACTCACATTTCCCTGCAATGTCACTTGTGATTGGCCAGTGTCTACACCCAGTCGGCACCAGTTGTGTCCTGTGTTCTGTTGTGGACGTGTTGCAGTTTGTGCCACATCGTTGTCAATGTTGATGTGCTCTGCATGTGATGTATGTGTGCTACATTTTGGGAGAGGCGCCCCTGCAGCTCTGATTTTGCTGCCCCTTATCCCTTTCATGTGGTGTGCCTTTGACTTCTGTGCTTATACAGTGCTGAGAAGTTGCATTAGCAAAGCCACAAGCTCCGACTCTCGTGCATCTGAGAATGAGTTTCCCCGCGTACTGCTGTACACACAGAAGCGGTAAAAGCCACATTTCAATCACATCTTGTTTTTGACCAATACAGGCAGATTTACACTGACACGCCTCTTCTCAGGCGGTCAGGCACACCCAGGGAAGGACACAGGAAACTCACCTGACGGGCTCAATTAACTTGAATTACTGTACTAATTAGCCACTTTACCATAGTGTAAAAACCCTCTGGTTCTCAGCATTTACCATCAATGGGGAGACAGAGAGAACGCCTCCAGGAAGAATGGCTGGAAGCACTGTAGTCAGACAGTAATAGTGTGTTTGGATGACTGTTATTGTGAGAATGAATAGGTGCTCCACAGGATGGGGTACCATCATGGCAGTTCTGCCCTACTGGAAATCCAGGCTTAATTTTTTATTTTTATTGTGTGGTGGCAGCTAGCTTTGTCCACCACTAGTGACATAATATACTTCTCCTTTACAGAAAGTCTAAGCAGGTCCTTCCACCTCAGCCCTCCCATGGAGCGAGTAGGTTCAAGTACAGCGTAAGAGTTGGTTAGATACTACTTTCTATTTTGACTGTATGAGTACACGTTCACATGCCACGTCACGTGTCTCAAAAAGACCACACCACGCGCGCAATAGGTGTGACTCTGGATGGATACATACTCACATGCTTTGGTTTGTATGTCTGTTTCTCTTTTCTCTTTTTATTCCTTTTTCTACAGAGTCACTTACTTTGGTACTACACCAATAGGGGTAATTCTTTAAATTTTTAGATCACACCCCCTTCCCCATACTTGAGACAGGCTCTCCCTTCTTGACACTAGGTGTAAGAAGGTGAATCCGTAGGTAGTATCCTCCCCGTTTTGGTCCTGAAGAATGCTACGTACCCTTCGGGGACACATCAGCAGAAACATGTCGACCGTATTTCACACGATGAAGGGAGAATAACGTCCCAATTCACTGTTCACTTCTTTTAATCACCATACATTTACCGCCAGAATAAACATAGAATATGGACAAATGTAATGGTTTTTAACTCACTTATCACTCCCTCACGGCCATCACTTAGCTTTAGAAGTGCATCCCTGTCTCCAGGTGTATGCCCGCCCTCTATCAAACCAAGTTTTTAGAGGGCGAGGACAGCCGATGATAAAGCATGACACTGGGTGGTGTGCGAGGCCAGTCCGTAAATTTTTATGAGTAGCCCCCATTGGCATTGCATCTCTTCAGAACTCTGTAGAGGACTGTAGGAATATACTCTAGGGGCAGCCCATTTTTGTGTATTCATAGTATAGTGGAGGCCAGCTTGCCCCTTAGCCCCGTGCCTCTAGATCCCACCCTTGGCAACACAGCTGAGGTTAATGTGTGTGGATTGGTTGGTGATACACAAATATTTTTGTCATGTTTGGCTACATTGCTTTCATACAAGACAACCAAGATTGTTTGGGATGACACACTCAACAGTTTCCAGATAATGTAGACATTTGTGTGTTTATATGACCCTTGTTGGCAAATTACCATAATACGAAAAAATGACAATGACTCCCACAAACACGGAGAAAATGCCCAATAATAATAATGAGCCTGACTTTCTTATTTTCCCTAAAAACACATACATTCATGTGGTTTTTTTTCAGTAACAATAAAAGGGCCTCCAAGACGTAGCAGGTCCATCAGCATAGCAGGTTTGCTGAAACTGCTTACTGTTTCAGGGGAAACTAGTTTGGAGGATATTCCTTTATTACACATAGAGAGGGGATCTAAATACATGCTGGGGAACTGGGAGAGATGAGGAAATTGATTGTGTAGTCAAACGTGTTATTGGAGGAGTGTACACTGAAGAAAAATCTTGTTGTACAAGGCCAAATTTCTGTCGGAGGTCTGAGTCTTCTAAATGGCTCTACTCCTATCTAAGGGGCATATTCTCAATGAGTTATCTAATGCGGCGATAATTTAATCTCCCGATTCACAAGCTGTTGCTAACAGCCATTAATTAACAACAGTTTTTAGGCGAAAACGTCTGCTTAAAAGATCGCCACTTCAGTTAGCGATAATTATATGCAGGAGAGGAGTTCCCATGCAAAAACAGCCGCAAACACCACTTCTCCATATTCTCAAGGTGATCTTGGAATTCCTGAAGACCCAAAAAAATGTCTCTCAGAGCAGTTAGAGCCAGTTTGTTTGGACTAGAAAATAGCTGGTCTTAAAAGTGGAGATAAAACTTGGGCCCTCATCTTCGCAGGTATTGGTGCTGGACAGCTTACAGCGCTGCCCTGCAACAAAACTACAGTGCAGGAATGCGCACCATCAACAAGATAGTGCGCATACCTGGGCATCTGTTGTGAAAGACTGCTGCGACAAGACAGAGTTTCAACACTTCTCATTATGCCCTTCTTGCGACAGCATGGATGCACTGTATTCACTAGACAGCGCTCCATGAAGTAAGAAATGACAGATACGTCTGGAGTCCTGACGTATCTGTCTGCGCTAAAGTCACGCATTGCTGCAGTCGTGTCACAACCATGACGCAACTCCATCAATGCATTGGGCCAGCCTATCCCTGTTGCACTGCGTCACCCTCACGTCTGCCATCAGGCAGGCGGAAGGTACTGACGCAGTGCCTTTCATGAGGGGTGCCTGAATGTTGGCACTGTTGGAGAACCATCCTTGGTGGTTGCACGCTGCGGTGTCATTGTTTGGAAGCATTGGAGGAGTGTTGGAGCGGAGGGAGTTAACAAGACATCCTCTGGTAGGCTTGATCCAGCTGCAAGGGGGTGCAATGAAGGTGGTGGCGTCCGGTGGGCAAGGTGAAGACGTGATGTATCCAATGATGGTCAGTCCAGGAGAGTCCGGTGCTGTGGCTGTAGTTGAAGTTCCCACTGGCGGAGGTGACGTGCTTGACAGTGTGTCCTGCTATATGGCTTGTTGAGGTGACTTGATGCTTGCGTCTAATGTTGGGGACCTTCCCCAGAATGCAGTGGTGTTCTGGTCACTGGGGTTGTCCAGGGGGAACTTGATATCACCGAGTAGGATGTCGTCATTGGATGGGAGACACAGGGGTGCAATGAGGTCTACAATGGTATTAGAGAATGTGGGACCAATGCACATGAGGGTGCCGCAGAGCATGTGCTTGGGCTCGGTCTGGATCTGGGAGCTGAGGTGGTCCATGGTCACCCTTGGGTCAATAGAGTGTGTGGCCAGTCATAGTGTGCTCCGGTAGGTGATAGCAATGCCTCCTCCTTGACGGTCAGGGTGATCCTTGTGGGTGATACTTAATCTGTCAGTGATGGCGATGTCCGTTCCGAAACAGAGGTTGGTCCTGGCAGGTGAGGTGGCGGCCAGGGTTGATGGGAAGAGGGTGCTGGCATCATAGCGGTGGAGTGTCCAGGAGGAAGGCTCCTTGGTGCTGAGCACGGTCTAGGGGCAGACGGACGTAAACGGGCTAGGCTATGGATTGCCTTTGGCATGGGAGACGTCCATTACAATGCAGGCAGCACATCATTAACAACACAACTCCGACAACGCAGGTGCCTTTACATTGCATTTGATTACAATGCATTATGAGGTCAGTAATGGGGTAATTTTAGTTTTTTGGGGTGGGTACGGCTTTTGGATATCGGATCAGGAAATTGAGGTGTGTTTTGTAGTAAAATATGAAAATTGGGGTGTGTTATGGGGTGAAATATGAACATTGGGTTGTGTTATGGGGTAAAATATGAAAATTGGTGTGTGTTACGGGGTAAAATATGAAAATTGGGGTGTGTTTTGGTGTAAACATAAAAATTGGGGTGTGTAATGTAAGCCTGGGCAGTGAACTCCGCTTCGCTCGCGGAGTGTGCCGCACTCAGCGTTATGCGGAGCTCGTGGAGATCAAAAAAACTCCGCTTTGCTCAGCTCGCTCGCTCCCATTCACCAATGTCAAGTTGGCAAGCGCGAACGAGGAAAATCCACTACCCGGTGAGATTTTTCCTTATTTGTGATTGCCAACATCAAGTTGGCGAGCACGAGGGAGGAAAATAAAACTCCCGGCGAGATTTCTCGACGTCGGCGGGTCAGGTTTCTCATTGCGAGTGGTCGAGTATGCTCCCAACCGCTCACTTTGGGAAACTGCCCGTTCGCGTTGAGAAAGCTACTGCTTGAGTAAAAATCTACTCGAGCGGCAGAAAATGTAAGCGTGCGCTGTGCATGGTGCTATTCGCAATGATTGCACACAGTGCACACAAGCATCCTGCACTGTGCAATCACCGCGAACTGCATTTTTCCACCATACTCTGCCGCTCGCGGAGGCCGCATAGTGCAGCAGAGTATTTTTTGCACTTCCCGTAGCTTCGCATAGTGGAACTCCGCGAGCCTCGCCCAGGGTTCGTGTTATTGGGTAAAATATGAAAACTGGGGTGTGTTATGGGGTGAAATATGAAAATTGGGCTGTGTTATGGGGTGAAATATGAAAATTGGGTTGTGTTATGGGGTGAAATCTGAAAATTGGGGTGTGTTACGGGGTAAAATTTGAAAATTGGGGTGTGTTTTGGGGTAAACATGAAAATTGGGGTGTGTTGTGGGGCAAATATCATTGTTGGGTGTGTTTTGGGGGCTCAGAAAGGAATTCCAGGGTTCACGGTTGGGATTGCACTCACTGAAGTGTGAATTGTGATATTTATGTCTCCGCTATGCAACACTTACTCTACTGTTGCAATGTGCCTAGTATTAGTATGCATCGGAATGGAATGTGATGTTATGGCATGCGTCGTAACTACGTATGTGCCCAGCGACCGCCATTGAGAAGTGCTAGGGGGCTGGACAGCTGTGAGGTGGTAAATGCCTGAAAGAATACTGGATGGGGCGTGGACACAGGGATGTGTGTGTGAGCAGGTGTTGTGAATATTTTAATGAGGGAAGTCTTACCTCGAAGCCGGGCTCTGTGTCTTTGTAGCTCCTACTCTCCTGCATCTGCTTCCAGGACAGGAAGTCCTCAGCAAGGCTCCCTCCCCTGAGTCAATTACAACGCTGCGATGCAACGGTGGAATTGACAATGGGACAAGGCATGCAGCCAGGGACTGGAGGGATGGGCTTGTTCTCCATGCTGGCTGTGATGCAGGCTGCGTTGTGAACAGGGAAGTGCGCATGACTGCTTTGTGCGGCCTTAGTGGGCCGACCAAACAGTCATTGTGCACTTGAGTGGGCCTGCCACTCTGGCCCTGCCCTGCTCCATGAGTGGAGCAGTCCTACCCACCCTCCCACCCCCCCAAGGATACATAGCAAGATTACATCAGTAAATAATCTTCATGTGAAGATTGTCCCTCTTCTGTACTGCTTGAAGGCAGTGGGGCAACGCTCTTCCACCATAGCGGATGAGCTGCCAATGGGGGTGCATCACCTACGCGTGATATGCCTGAGCAACTCGCCCCCCGGCAATTCCCGCCTCCCAGCTGTGCCTCCCTCCCCTATTTAAAGCCTGTCTGCACCCCTCCGTGACCCGACCGCAGCCAGTGCCAGGAACCCTGGATCTATGACCTTCCACTGTTACAACGCCACTACCCTCCTCGCACTCAACCCAGGAAGAAACAACAACTGCCATAGATTTACACCGAACATCACCCTCCTTGACAAACTCAGCCAAACTCGGACTGAAGCAGCTTGTCGCCACCCCTTCCTACAGAGTCGGACACACCCTCGATCCCATCTTTGCAGGAGGGACAAACATCCACTTCAGCCACACCACAGAGCCCCTCTGGACAGACCACCACTGCGTACACTTTGCCTTCAACAACACCACCACACACAAACCAGACCAACGCCCACCTCGAAAGAACAGGAGCAAAATCACAGAGGAACACCTCAACACCACCCTCCTCCACGACCCCCCTCCGCCATGACCAACGCAAACTCCGCAGCCAAAGAACTACACCGCTGGATCTCCAGCTGTGCTGACAAGTTCGCACCCCTCCACCACCCTATCAAACAACACCCCCTGAAGGCCGCCGGGGTAATCACCAAATTCCAAGAAGCCATGCGCTCCTTCAGACGCCTCAAGGAATTATGGCGGGGGAGGAAAACGGCCAAAGATTAGAACAACTACAGGAACGCCATGAATGAATGCCACCAGCGCATAAGAGCCACCAAGCGGACCTTCATCAAGACCAAAATCAACACCAATGCTAGTAACGCAAAGGTACTCTTCAACATCATACAGCAGTTCACCAAACCACCCAGCAAAGCGACAGACTTCACACATTCCCAGTACCTCTGCAACAAGCTCAGCTCCTACTTCCACCTAAAAATCAGGGCCCTCTACAAAAACTACAGCAAACAGACTCCGGTCAACACTCCCCTCCCCACCACCGACAAGCAACTGACCATCACCCCCTGGAAAACCTCAACAACAGAAGACACCTCCACGGCCATGAAGAACATCCACTTAGGAGCCCCCATGGACCCCTGCCCGCCGCACATCTACCACAGAGCCACCACCGCCATAGCACTCGAACTAGGCCGGACCATCAACGCCTCACTCGAATCCGGCATCTTCCCCGACAACTGGAAGCGGGCAGAGGTCAAGCCCCTCCTCAAGAAAGCCTTGGCCAACACGACGGACCAGAAACACTGCCGGCCCATCTCTCTCCTTCCCTTCGCAGCCAAAGTTACTGAGAGATTCATCAATGCCCAGTTGACATCCTTCACTCCTCGCAGTCCGGATTTCGCAGCAACCACAGCACCGAGACCAACCTCCTCGCTGCCACCAATTACATCTGAATGCTACTCGAGCAGGGCCACACTGTGGCCCTCGTCCTACTAGACCTCTCCGCAGCCTACGACACCGTCTCACACGGCACTCTTGCACACAGACTCCACAACACTGGTATACAAGGAAGTGCCCTCAACTGGATCCGCTCCTTTATGTCTGGCAGAACCCAAAGGACCAGACTCTCCCTCTTCTTCAACGAACATACAGAGAGAGCAACTGTGGAGTAACCCAAGGATCCTCAATCAGTCACACGCTCTTCAACAGCTACATGGCCCCCCTAGCCGCCATAGTCAGACAGCATGGGCTCAGCATAGTATCTTACGCTGATGAAACCCAGCTCATCCTCTCTTTCATGGAGAACCTCGAATACACCAGACTCAGCTTCCAAGAGGAATGGAAGACGTCGCTGCATGGATGAACGACAGCTGCCTAAAACTGAACTCGGGGAAGACTGAGGTCCTCATCTTCGGACCCTCCCCCACTGCATGGGACAGCTCCTGGTGGCCCCCTGTGCTCAGAAACCCACCCACCCCGACCGACCACGGCCGGAACATTGGCATCATTCTATACTCCTCCCTCACCATGACCCGCAAGACCAATGCCGTCGCCTCCACTATTACAACTGCCTCTGCATTCTCTGCAAGACCTTCAAGTGGATCCCCCCCGAATTCAGAAATCCCCATGCACTCATGACCAGCATACCACCCTTGGGAGAACATTATATAACACTATATCTAGTCTAAATCACTGCACATATAAACCTATCAGTAACAGTAACCCCTATGGCAGGCCTTATCAATACTGAAGGCAGGGTGCTGGGTTTTATGTGAGAGGGTGCACCTGCATGAGCAGAGCTCCTCTGCAGCCTTCAGAACCTATTTTCCGGGGTTGTTTGTGATGCAGCCAACCATATATATTTAAGTGCATCATAACCTCGCGGTAAATGCTAACTTTAAAACGGCTGCTTAGAAACATGTCATGTTTGGTGTCAAACACCTTGGAATCATACCTCCCTGCCAGTAACTGGCGGGGGAGGTATGATTCCACCCTTCTAGAGGGACATATGTGACACACAGGGCTACCTGGTACCAGCTTTCTCGACCTGGGCATCACAAAATGGATGCTGCCAGCCACAGACACGAGTCTTCCCTCCTGCTGCTGAGCCAAGTTCGAGCAGGTGAAGGCTTGACAATAGGTTTCCTGTCACACCTCCCAGACAGGATTTAGAGTATTGTGGCTGGGTGAGTGCACTCAGAGAGCGCTTTGAAGTCTGAACTGGGGGCACATCTGGTGTCCCTGTGCATAGTCCAGCTAAAACCAGTTGCAGGAGCCATTTGCTCCTGCTCTGGTGCGAAACTGGACAAAGGACATGGGTGTAGCCACCCCTCTGTCTTGACCCTCCTATAGGTGGGTCCCCAGAGTTTGTCCCACCCCTTCCTTGGGTATAAAGTAGGAACCCCTGACTACAGGACTTTAGATTTTACCTGGACTAAACTCTGCTACAGAAACCAAGTACTTCGACGATCTGCACAACTCTGGATGGCTGAAGAATCTCCCTTGGAGTAAAGGAGGTACTTCCCTGCAAGGCAGGCACCTAAATGCATCTGACCGGTTTGCATCTCCCGAGCTCCTGAGGACTCCGAAGATTTCTGCAACAGAGGAGGTGGGTTCCCGAGGTCTCTGAGGTTGATCTGACCTCTTAGCAATTCTGAGGCCCGTATCCCTCGTGGGGACCATGCAACCCGAACCCCTGTGCATAGCGTACTTTTGCAGCATCATATGCTTTTTGGGCAATCCCTGAGACTGGGTTTTGGGCTACTTGTAGTCCTGACCCAAGCAGTATTTCCACTGAAGTTTTCCAGCCTACACTCCACGAGTGTTCAGTGGGCTGGTATTTCGTGATTCAGCTCGAGGTCCCTTTGCGATCCCTGGTCCGTTGGCCTGTGGGACCCTGTGAAAGTAACTTTGACTTTCCGTGGGCTTTCCTGGTTGCTCCAGATGTGCCCTGACTCTCCTTAGCTTGGAGAGTCCCCGGGACCTTGCTGGTCCTCACCAAAGCTTCTTTACGGGGCTGCAGAGTCAAGCTTCACCTCTTCTCACCTGAAACACTCGACATCGGTGGGCATTCGTCTATCGTGCCCCTGGTCACTGTGAAGTGACCCAGACTCTGTCCCCTCTGCTTTCAGGTTCTTCTCACCTCGGATCAAGGCTTGGATCACACGGGGCACTTTTCATCTTCCCGGCAGCAGCACATTTCCGCATCCCGCTATTGAAAACGACAAAGGTTTCCGACATCACTCAACACCTATGTATCTCGGTACTTCCAAGGGTGCTGGCCTTAGAACCTCCTATGTTTAACAGGGTTTGCTTAAAGTCCTCTCCGTAGTGTCCTTAATCTTTAAAATTCCAAACGCGACTTTCTCATAGGATTGTACTTAGCTCGTGCCTGTGTTCACACACTTCACCCGTCCTCCGTGGGTCCCCTGTGTCACTACTTTGGGTGGTTCCTTGGGGTCCCTGCGATTCTACCTGCTCTAGGCACTGTGTCTAGTCAAGTCGTGGTTGTTATACCACTTTCTTAGTATATGGTTTGGTCTCCCCCTGGAGCCCACTGTGTATTGTGCTATTTACTGTCGTTCTAGTGATTTTATATTATGTGCTTTGTTCTCTAATCTCATAAAGAGGTTAGTAGAGAGTGGTTAGTAATAAATACATATATTTTATATATTCCTTGTGTGGTTCTCCTTTCATTTGGTCATTCAGGAGGTTCTAATCTGGTAAAACAAGCTGCTTTACATTCCTTCGAGACTTAGCCTGAAGTCTGCTTCCACTGGGATAGCTTTCAATAAAGGTTGTCTTTAACATAATTATCAATAAGGGTTGTTTGGACTGGTACAAGGTGCCCCCTTTAATTAGTGGACAGCATATACCAGGCCAAATTCTCACACGGACCTCACTACATTGGTGCTCAGGAGAGCCTCTGCCATTAACAGCTCCAAGGGGCGCAAGGCGGTCTTCTCACACAGCTCTGCAACGTGTCTCCATGCAACCTGCCAGACTTTACCATCAGGTATGGGCGATCGTCGCGCCTCAATGTCTACAGCCACGGTTCATCGACTCCACAGCACCTCCACATCCCACTCCAGGCTCCAGACGCAGGTCCAGCAAGGCATCCAGGCTCCAAACACAGGTCCAGCGAGGTATCAAGGCTCCAGACGCAGGTCCAGCAAGGCATCCAGGCTCCAGATGCAGGTCCAATGAGGCATCCAGGCTCCAGACGCAGGTCCAGTGAGGCATCAAGGCTCCAGACGCAGGTCCAGCAAGGCGTCCAGGCTCCAGACGCAGGTCCAGCAAGGCATCATGGCTCTCATCCTGGTTATCCTGGATGTTGGCTGGCTTGCAGGGGTTGTTGATGTGTGCTGCACTTGGCCCTGGCTGCTCCATTCTGCATGTTATTGTATTTTATGCCTATTTACTATTGGATCTTGTATGATAGGCAATATCTTGCATTAGAGGCAAGAACACTGAATTTCGGCTGACTAACGTGAGTTTGCTTGCCGCTAATGGGCCTTTCGCTGGTTATCTCCCGCTAACGCCAGAATTCCGATCGCCATCGCGCTGATGTTAGCGTGAGTTTTCACCCCCGTTCCCTGTTACTATCGCCATGTACCAACAACTTGTTAATACGCCGCTATCATGGTGATGCATTTCAGGGTTAGGCGGCAATACAAAAACTGCAGCTAACTGGCGTTGGCGATAGGTATTGCCAGTCCTTGATAATATGCCCCTCAGTGTCACAGGCAACAGAACGTTGGAATGGAAATCTAACATTTTCTGCAACCTCAGCTAAAGAAAATCAGATGGTCTGTCTGAGGAGTTCATGAGATCTTCAAGTGACACATTTATCTTCTGTGGGAGGAAGCAGGGAAACATGGAAGCAGGGTGTGTTATTTTATTCTTTTCTTTTCAAGTGCTTTATTGATTCACTGGTGTGTTGCATGTTTCCGTGATGACATGTATTGTTTGAGTATGCCTTGAAGCCTGATCTTTGTTTTGCACGTGTGCGCATCATAAATAAAAAAATAGAATATTTTGGGGAGATGCGCTGTGTTGGAGATGTGACTAGCTTCAGATGGAGTTTGGATAAAATAAGAAGGCAAGGGAAGGGCAGGTGGGGCTGATGGTCTCAAGGCCTCATTAGAGAGCAGCGCCTTGTTGCCAAAGGCCATAGGCTGGCCTGCATCCTCTCAGAAGTAAGGAGGCAAAATGAAATCACCCCTCCTACTCCAGACGCTCTGCTGCCAATAGGATTCGCCAGGGTAGAAGTGTGCAAAATTGTAATTATTTCCCTTGTAACAAACGGTTATTTTTCGTGAACATTAGTCCACATTACTTGAATTATAAACAGTGCACTTGTCAATAGAGACATATTCATTGATTCATAAGACATGTATGTACGTGGCCTGTACCTGTATCTCACATGGAAACTGCCCACAAAGGTACGTTTTCATGCAAAAGTCACACAAGAGGCCAGTGGGAGACTCGTGTGGACAGAAAATGATGTGCACCAACAGGCACATATCAGCTTCACACTTCCAGGAGTCAGTTTCCATTCAAACCAGCCGCCCGCAGGAGACCATTGCGCAAAACTGCTAAAAAAATGAAGTATTACCTAAAATAAGCAAAATCGTATAATCGTGAATGAGGTAAGATTAGGTGTGCGTAATAAATGTTTCAGCAGGGCCTAGCCAGGAATTGCTACACATGCCATTCACTGTAAAAAGCAACAGAGATGTTTCTGAAAGCATTCTTAATATCGTTTATTATTTTTAGGTCTCGCCTGAGCCAGCACGCATGCTCTGCTCTGTGAAGTATTTAGTAAGGGCTTTTCAACTTTTTTTTAATTAACCCACGATTGGCCTTTGCATGCGTCTTTCTAAGAAAGACAGCGCGCAATTGGCCCAAGGCAGGTGCATGTCCCGCCTTCTTTCTCCCCTGGCCTAGGGTGCTCGGGAGCGAACATCAGCACCATCTGTTTCCAATTATCGCGCCCGTTCTCGCGTTAATTGGAAACAGATGGAGCTTGTGCTGGCCCTGGTGCATTCCTGGAGAATTCCAATAGAAGCCCATGTTCACACCAGAACATGGACTTCTATTGGAATTCTCAAGGGCATATTATCAAGCCCATTATCGCCGCTTTAGCTGCAGTTTTCTGCCGCTAAACCGGCAATAATTTTTAACGCCGTCCTTGATAATATGCCCCTTAGTTTCCCTGGGTCTTGTTTCCCAATGCGGGCATCATTAACTAACGGATAGTATTTGAAAGTATATTGCTAGCCCCAGCACAGTGACAAAAACACTTAAATGAATTGCTGTTTTTAAGCACTGTCCATAAAAACGAACTTGTATGAACGTGGACCTAATAAGCGTGAATTTACCTACAAAGCGTTGTGCAATAGATGTGGTGAAACAACTGACCATATCACATCATAAATGTTTCGACACATGTACAGACAGGTGCTCACAAATGTTTTTTCTATTGAAATTTGAGATAGAAATTGCTTAAGCTTAAAAATAATTCATGGAGGGGGAAATGTATTTTCACTGTCATGCAGTGTTGTTTTTTTTTAAAGTGCATTCAACTTTAAAAAGCCCTGAGTAATGTAATGACATTTCCATAAAAAAGCAGATTTCAGGGAGTGCGGTCATGCTTCTCCTCAGTGTGTGGAAGCTGTTGACGTTTTCATCGCCTGTCGCAGTTTCCAGAAGCCCTCGCCGGACATCCTTTCATGTCTGCGCCAAAAAGCTGGCCGCCTCCTCCCACCGAAAGTGGACCGTGACCAACCATTTCCTCTAGACGCTGGCCCTTTCAGAGGTTTCCTTTCTGACAACCTTGACAAACATCGGGTTCTGTTGTCTTCATCAGAAGCTTTTGTGTGCGCACATCTGACGTGAAATCTGGGCCCTGGACAGGAGGTCCGAGCCAGTGGGGGAGGGGTCACAGGATGCTTCGTGCCCTCCAAGTGGCCACGCAGGCATGACGGAGTGATGTCTGTGGGGTCTTGAGCGCACGGTACGCTGTCCTGTGAGTCCAGCTCTGATGGACCACCCAAGCAGCAGTGTCTGTCACTCGCCGTCTTCTGTTTATTTTATTTATTTATTTAATGCGATTTTATATAGCGCGAACATTACCCGAAAGTGTCAGAGCGCTTTACAAAAGAACCAGTTGGATAACATAAGTTGCATGAGAGATACAAACAGATAAAAAAAATTGCAAATGTAGAAGGTGTAAAGTCACTCAAGGAAGAGATAAAAACAGGAAAAGATTGCACATGTACAAGTTGTAAAGTCACCCAAGGAAGAGATAAAAAAACAGAAAAACTCTAAAATCACATAGGAATGTTAGTAAGTACAAAGGTCTACTACATATACTAGTGGTTAGAGTTCTACATATACAAATAGTAAATTCACACAGGATTACATTTCTGTCTGGTTAACTGTCCGCAGGCTCTGTCCGTCCGAGCATTCATGGTCTTCTATTGGTCTGTCCAGCCAGTCTATGCCTGCCTGGACTGGATGATTGGCTTTCGGTCTCTCTTTTCCAGTGTCATTTCAAGAATTTTTGGGGCCTGGGCAGGATATGTTTTAGGGGAGTGGGGCTGTTGCAAACAACTTTACATTTTATTATCCATTTTCTTCTATTTCAAGGCCAAATGATGTTAAACTTGCATTAATTGGCTCATACATAAACAGTTAAAATAGGTCTTTCCAGAGGCCCCTAACATCCTTAATCTTATACTTGGGAAAGCTAGACAGGTACAGGTATGCAGAAAGAAGAGAGCTATACAGATAGAAATGGAAGTGAGATAGAAAAGTTCACTTCACCGGAGGGAAGCGGAGTTTGGGAGTGGGGGGGCTTAGAAGGTGGTCCCCAGGGCATTTGCCCGCTTTGTCCATGGCTTAAAAGTCCCTGCTCTGTTAAAAAAAAGCATTGGCATAGCCAATAGGTCTCACCTTTGGGACCTTATAAGTGTTTGCTTATCAAGCGCAATACCCTTGGTGCAACAACATCAACTGTTGCATGGCTGCAATTACTGGAAAAAGAAATGAATAGTCAACTCATTGACTTTCTTTCTTTTAACAACTCCCTGGACCCATCGCAATATGGGTTCAGAGCTTTTCATAGCACTGAGTTGGCTCTACTAAAATCTATGAAGGTAATCAGAGAGGCCGTGGATATGGGAGGAAATGCTATACTAATCCTATTGGATCTATCCGCGGCCTTTGACACTGTTCATCACAAGGTCTTGTTGAACCGGCTATCTGAAATAGGTGTAAAGGGTTCGGCCTGGAAACTGCTACAATCATTCCTGTTGGATAGGTCACAAACTGTAGACCTAGACGGTATCATCTCAGAACCTTTTTCATTTCCGTGTGGGGTGCCACAGGGCTCGGCTCTTAGCCCGACGCGCTTCAATATTTATGTGGCAGCTCTGGCCGGTATCATCAGGTTGTTTGGTTTCCAGCTCACCTCCTACGCTGACAACACACACATTTTGTTGTCACTGACGGAGGGAGTGGAAAAGGAGGCTGGTGATCACTTCCATGACTGCATGGACTCCATATCAGCCTGGATGTCCTCCAATTGTTTAAAACTAAATTCGGCTAAGACCGATGTTTTAAAATTTGGCAATAATCCATGGGTGTGGATACCAGAGTGGTGGCTGGAGGATCTGGGCTTGTGTCCAGTACCTTCAAGAAAAGCCAAGAATCTTGGTATCATGGTAGATAATAAACTCACCATAGGGGACCAAGTGAATATGGTGACCTCAGCATGTTTTATGGTCCTCAGAATAATCAAGAAAATTAAGTTCTTCTTGACTGAGAGTAACCTTAGGACTGTGGTTACAGCACTCATAATGTCGCGTCTGGACTATTGCAACAGTTTATATCTCAATGTTCAAAAACAACACATGAACAGGTTGAAATTGGTCCAGAACGCGGTAGTTAGAATGCTGACCGGAACACCCAGGTTTGCTTCTGTCAAAGGAGAACTTAAGAAATTGCATTGGCTTCCAGTTCTACTAAGATCACGCTTTAAAGCACTTTGTATTGTCTTTAAAGCTGTTAATGGGACAGGTCCTGAGTTCCTCAGATCTAAACCTTCGTGGTATGTCCTAAGCAGAATACTACGATCAACTGGGTCTAAACTAGTGCAAACCCCCCCTTTTAAAAAAACTAACTAGGGAGGCAGAAGTTTTGTTCATTGTGCCTCTAAAGCATGGAATGAACTTCCGTTCCAACTCAGAAATGCCCCAGATCTTATCAACTTTCGTAAGGACCTGAAGACATGGTTCTTCTCTCACTACTAGGCCTCATGCTCCTCAGGTAACCAGTACTTAGCGCCAGGACACCCTAGGGTAACTGTGCGCTCTACAAGTATAAATAATATAACATAACATGGCTAAACACTTATAAGGTCCCAAAGGCGAGACCTATTGGCTATGCCAATGCTTGTTTTAAATGCTACACGCCATGAACTTGTGGGAAAAAGTGAGGTGCAGTGAAAAGCACACATCTCTGAAAGCTGCTTAGCAGCCTTCGGTTTCTAAAGGAGCCATGAAGAGGGTCAAACGTTCTAGGGGCATATTATCAATGATTTATCGCTGGGAGGGAAGAAGGGACGTTTCTGCCACTAAAGGGCTGATTGCTAGTTAATACCCGCTAAAGCTGGGATACCTATTGCGCTGATGTTAGCGGCAGTTTTCACCGCCATTCCCTGGTACTATCGCCTTGTAGCGACGACTTGGTAATGCACCGCTAACATGGCGAAAGTTTTCAGGGTTAGGCGGCGATAAAAATACTGCTGCTAACTGGCGTTAGCGATAACTATTGCCACTTCTTGAGAATATGTCTCTAAGTTTGTGAGGCCTCACCCTGTAAATCTGGTGAAATGTGAGCTATCGCTCTCCTTCCAAAAATGCCCTGAGGTTTGTGTAACCTGAGGGATAGTGCTACGATGCATAACCTTAGCCTGTAAATTTTGACTTGCAATATTAGTGACTGGTGATGTAACTGAGAGAGGTTGCAAGTCTGGCATTACAAATTCTGTCTCTCAATAATACTATTCCTCTAATATCAAATACCTCATCCTTATGAATCAAGGATTTGCTCTGAGCGGGAAACCATACCTTTCAGAGAGATAAGAAACAATAAACATCTGGCATATCATCATATCACATGTTTAAGTGTTTACCATTTTTGGAACATATAAACAAGAGAAGGCTGTATTTTACATTCTTCACATGCATCTGACTATGCTGTAACAAAATAAGCAGAGTCATGTTGTGAGTTATATGAAATCAAATAATTGTCCACGTCGATTGTATTTATTTAATTGACACCTAAATTGCCTATTGTAATGGTCTATCAGTGGGAGTGCCTGGATATTTTATAGCCCAACTGTAATGAGCGGCCCTAGTTTGAAACAGGAGCCAACCATAGACATCTGTACCCTGAGAAGGCTGCACTGGCTCTCTTGAACAGGAGTCCATTTTAAACCCCCATTTACTGTGAATCAAGCTTGCTATGACACTTACTCTAAAGGCTTTACAGATTGCTTTAGATACTGTAGTCCATGTCTTATGCTGCTCTCTTTTTAAGTATTTCGATCCACAAAATACAGAGGGTTTGAATAACAGACCACCAACTATCCATACTACAAAGAACTTGCAGTGTATTGCCTAAAGAACTATGGGGCATATTATCAAGCACTGCGTTACAAGTATCGTCGCTTTAGCGGCAGAAAACTGCCGCTAAAGCGGCGATACTGGGCTTGATAATATGCCTCAGAGAATTCCAATAGAAGCCCATGTTGACACCAGAACATGGGCTTCTATGGGAATTCTCAAGGGCATATTATCAAGCCCATTATCGCTGCTTTAGCGGCAGTTTTCTGCCGATAAATGTAACGCCGTTTCTTGATAATATGCCCCTGAGGAAGTAGTGCCCCTGATTAGCCTGTCGAAAGCAGATCCTAGCCTAGAAGTATTCTAGGGCGAGATCCGAGATCCACCTCCAGCTTTACTAAAAAAGTAAGCCATTTCAGCCCAAATAATCCACTTTCTTTGTGTTAGTAGTTTCGAAAACAATACTACCTGAAAGGACTACATTTAAAATCTACAACTGCTTGACACAGTCAGAGTCTTCCACTTATTTTTTCTTTTCTGTAGCAGTGACTGAGGACTGTTTCTTGCTTTTCTCGAGAGACACGCACACCTTCTACCTCTCCAAGAGCTGATATTTCTTTAAAAAATTTGGCAACTCAAACTATTTGCTAAATAGAGTTAGCGATGATCATTTCGGTTTGAAATGATTTAATTCTCGCCAAATCAGTCTAACACCTGGGACCAACTATTAGTGTTGACGAAATAAACCCTCTCAAGTTTTACTCAACCAGACTATGGGGCATATTATCAAGGAAAGTTTTGCCGCTTTTCCGGTAGCTATCGCCGGGAAAGTGCCGACTTTCCTATCGCACTATCACCAAGGACTCGCTAACATGCGTTAGCGCTAATATCCTTGCGATAGCTGCCGTTTAGCCTGCCGTTTTGCATGTCAGCAATATTTATCGTTAATGATATGCGAAGTAGGCGTTCCTCACTAAAATAACATGAAAACTGTCGCTAACACAACTTCCCTCTATTATCAATCAGGCCCCGGACCTGCATAGCGATAATAAAAGTAGGGCTAACCGCGAATATCGCTGGTTTTTGAACGCCTGATTGAAACCTGACTTAGCCATCTTGTCAATTGGAGGTGGATTGTCAGGATAAGTCCACCATGGCTTATTATCAACGATTTCCCTATCGCTGCTTTTTTATCGCTGGATTTCCAACGATATTTAGGCATTTCGCCGCTATCGCTGGATATTTAATCACTTTGGAGTTAAGCATTGATGATAACGAGCTAACTCGGCGATGTAATCCAGCGATAGCCGGCGATATCGAAAATTGTGCTAAGCGCGCTTAGCGATAATTATCGCTGCCTGTTGATAATATGCCTCTATGTTTCTTGTTCATGGTCCAGAGCAAGTAGTTATATCACGCTTACGACTTATATATGTCTTACTAAGCCCTTTGCCACTGATGTGATAGGATTGTTTTCATGACTAGCCCACAATTGTATCCTCTTTGTTTTCTCTCTGGCTCTTGCATTAGCACTCAAATATCTAACAGATCATCTCAGAGGGTTAATTATGCCACTCCATATTTTTTTGTTCAGCTTTCCGAAGAGGGACTTTTTACTTGTTTCTTCATGATACCTCACACGTTTTGATGTTCATATCACTCAGCTAGGCAATAGCAACAATGTGTCCTTTGCAGTGGGAAGCCACCATACTTAGCCACAAAACACTACTACGAAAACAAGTTCCTATCTCCTGTTTTATCCAATAGTGCAATCACAGCGTTTCAAGTGTTGTGTTACTTCAAAGTTACTTTCCACCGCTGTTCTGCTTTGATTCCCATGCATAGAGGGCCTCATTTATGAAAAAGTGATGAATCGCTGCGAGAAAACAGCGATGCGTCACTTTTCATTGCGACACCAATGATGCATCATATTTACAGTATGACGCATCATGTGGCAATGAGGTATCTCTGACGTATCTGTAGGCGCAAAAATGACGCATTGCTGGAGTGTGTCACAAAAGTGACGCAGCTCAAGCAATGGGTCATTTACACATGGGGTGAGTCCCATGTGAAATGTGCCTGCGTCAGTCTTACGCAAGATATTGATGCATATGCATCCTAAAAGTGTCACAGTGAAATCTTATAGATTTCACTGCGTCACGTCTACGACCCTTTCTTGCATCGGAACGCTCTCCCGCATATATTATACCTGGTGCAGGTATAATGTGGCGCAGGGGTTTACAAAGTGACGCATCTACCTAGATGCGTCACTTTGTAAATATGACGCAACATGGCACATTTTTTACACTGCTGGTGCGTCACAAAAAGTGACGCACCCGTGACGTAAAACTGACGCAAGGGCTCATAAATAAGCCCCTCAATTTGTTACCAACTCGTGTAATAACCTCTTCTTGCCACTTGGGTCAAAATGATATTTGAAATATGACGTGTTTCAGCTTTACAGCCAGGTTGATAACAGTATGAAGAGCAGGAAGCGTTGACATATCTTGCTTCAAGACTGACAGTAATAGGATCTCTGGCGAGGTGTTCCCTCAATCAGTTCCATGCCAGTGAAAACGAATCAACTGAAAATTGTTGAATTGAAAGGATGACCCCAAGTGCTAAGTAAACCCGGCGCAGCATGGGAAAGTTAAATGGCTTCCTGATCAGTCTGCCCTCCCTTTTGAATTTAAAATGTGACATTTCAGCCGTGGTATGCGTGTAACACGCCGGCTAGGTTCGCAGCACTCAGTCCCAAAACATTTCAGTTATTTTCCAGTCCGTTAAATATATGCACAATTTTATAGTGCCCTTTCGTTCAAATAGATTGCCATTTTACTTTAGAATAACTACCAAGAGCAGCACATCTAGAAGTGTGGATGCAATTAAGGCACAAACCCTAAAGGGGAAGGTACTTTTTATCAGGGCTATGCTCCTTAACCTATTGCTTAGTAAAACCCAGTCTTTTTTTCGTAATGACCAGCAGATATGCAAATGATCTCCACAGAAATTCATTAAAAGTAAATGTGGCTCATTGTTAGAAATTGGGTTTCTGGTTGACTAGGGCATACGACTAAGCCAGGCAGAAACCACCACTCTAGTCAGGGCAAGGGAGTCACACACTGAAGATAACCCCTGCTCACCCTCTTGGTAGCTTGGCACGAGCAGTCAGGCTTATTCCAGAGACAACGTGTACAGCGTTTGTGCATTACACACTCACGCATGCACCAATGTCACCTTAGACACACCACAAAGGACAATCCACACAGAGGTATGTAAAAAAAAAAGATATCCTTTATGTTGCTTTAAAAAGAATACAGTAGCTTCATACATCACGTTAGCAAAGACCTGTTCCTTGTACTGGGGGCCAGGGATGTAACAACTTTCATGGGTCACCCAAGTAAGGGAAAGCTCTGGGTGTTAGGTAGCCAGGATTGCAGTCCTTGTCTTGAATCCCACGGGGCGTTTCCCACCAAAGTTTTAGGCTCCAATATTCACAGTCCCCAAAGAGACATGCCCCCGTGCGATGCCTGATATTAATAATGACTTAGACAAGTAAAACGGGCCCCTACAATCAAAGCCCCCAATGGGTCATGCCCCTGTACGAGGCCTTATCTCAATAATTGCTTTGAACATCAAACAGGCCCCCACACAATGTCACCGGTGCCAGGAGCTTATTAAAGCAAGTAAGACATGCCCCCATGCAATGTTGATAATGAAAGTATGCCCCCAACAAGTTTCACGGATTAAAAAGGAGAACAGGGCGTTGGGGCTCAGCCCGCTAAGTGGAGCTTTACCTGTACTTCAGGCGCGCACCTCCTGTTCTCCTCGTGCTCGGCGGGGGTTGTCATTGCAACCCGCACTCCTTCCACTCATGACCACCGGTGTCCCAGCTGTTACTCCGGTGGTGGGGAAGGCTGAGACTGCAATGGAGATGGAGGGAGACGAACCGGCACAAGGCTCCCTCGATCCTGGGGCAGGGCGGTGCAGATCTCCCACGGCAGCAAGTCGCAGTTGGCAGCGGGGGAAGCACGGCACCTCCTTCCAGCATGGAGCATGCTCTCACACCCCGGCGGCTTGGCATCCTGCTGGGTGGCTCTTCAGCACTGGACACTGCTGCCAGGCAACGCTTTGCAACCAGCTGTGCCACTTGCTCAGCACACCAGGTGAACTAGAATCCCAGACTCGGGGCGAAGGCGGTGATCAGGCTGAATACTTCAGATGGCCTCTTGTCCACAGGGAGTGCGATCAGGCTCCCAGCACATCTCAGCCCAAGGTAAAACACAGCGCACTGCACCAATGCACCCACAGTGCAGATGGGGAGATAACTTGGAAACTTTGATGTCCCTGAGTTTCCTACAACAGGACGCCAGCACGCACAGGTCCTTGGAGACTCCTCTCAAGCAGGAGGTGGAAACAGCACACAGCAAAGTCCTCTTCCTTTCCTTGGCAGAATCAGCTACTGCAGGAAAACCCCAGACAGCACACAACAAAGGGGCAGCGCTCCTCCTCCAGTCTCTCCTGCTCTTCTCCTTGGCAAAGGTTCCTCTTGATTCATGAAGTAGTCTAGTTTACTGGGGGTTTAGGGCACATACTTATACCCCAAAATGTCTTTGATGTCTTTGTAGCAAAGGTTTCTGAACCCAGTCCAAACCAGTTCTGCATTCACTGGTACAGCATGACCACAGGGGGTGGAAACAGCATTGTGCAAGGGAGACCAGCTCCATTCAGGTGCAAGGTAAATCTCCTCAAGCCACCACACTATATGCAGACAGGGTCTATTCAGCTCAGGGCTGGGTCATCAAGGAAGGGCCAGGCACACCTCAACCCCCCAGAGGCTATCTACAGGTAATGCACATCCTCTGTCTCTGTCACAGTGAAATCAGACAGCGAATCCACAAACAGGAAGAGGTACACAGGGTGGTTGATCAAGAAAATAGCCACTTTCGAAAAGTGCTATTTTCAAACACACAATTTAAAAACCGTCTTTACTAAAAGATGTGTTATTAAATTCTGAGTTCAGGGATACCAACCTCCATTTTTCTTTCTTATCCTTATGGGAAGATATGGTTGCAAAATGTCACAAAGCATTCCCCATTCTGTCCTATGGGGCAAAATTGCCTTTCAAAAGTAAAAAAAAGAAATTAGCATTTTTTCACTATCAGATCATGTTACATACACCAGTACATGTCCTACCTTTCACATACACTGCACCCTGCCGAGGGGGGCACCCGGGGCCTACCATAAGGGTCTCCTTTGTGTATGAAAAGGGAAGGGTAGGGCTTGGCGAGTGGGTGCACTTGCCAAGTTGACATAGCAGTTAACAAACTGCACACAGGCACCACGGTGGCAGGCAGGACTGAGACATCTTTTAAGGCTACTCATGGGGGTGGCACAATCAGTACAGCAGGCCCACTAGTAGCATTTGATTTACCAGACCTGGCACATTCAGTGCACTTTACTAGGGACCTACTGGTAAAACAAATATGCCAATCAGGGAGAGCCAATCACAATAGCAATTTATTCAGGGAGCACTTGCACTGTGACACTGATCAGCCCCCCGTGTGTTTCACTTGGGGGGAGGGAACTTCCCTGAGTGCTGGTTCAGAGGAAGTACCAGAGGCTCCTGCATCATCTCATGTAGCCCTGAGGAGAGAGAGACTGGTTCAGACCCTCAGCCAGCATATGGAACGTGCTGGCGTGTCCCCCTGCAGCGCATGTTGGGCACTTTGTTTTTGAGCCTCTGAGAGGTTCTGGCGTGCCGGTAAAAGAAGTTGGAGACCCACGGGCTCCCATCCGTGAAATCGGAAGACAGGCAAATGTCTGTGCCTGGTTGTGGGGGGAGCTATGCACCAGGAAGCCTGATTGCAGGGCGGCTGCTGGCAGTGAGCGCTGAAGGCACTGGAAGCCAGGCGGCTTTTGCCTGGTTGGGCGGAGCTCCCGTGAGGAGAGGAGAGCCCCGTGTGAATCCCGAGTGTGGACGCAGGCGTGGCCGCACTCCAAGAAGAGTCCTTGCTCCGTGTCCTGCCACAGCAGCGGCCCAGAGAAGAGCCTTTGCTGCGAGAGGTTGTCGGGTGAATGATCTGCTTTCCGTTTTGTCCCGGCCAGGGGAGGCCAGTGAGGAATCTTCACGCTCTCCCGCAGTTTTGCAGGCAGAGGTGCCGTGTGATCTTGGCAGCTGCCTTGGGGGGATTCCGGTTTCCTTTTTGTCCCCAGCAAGGACACCCGGCCTGTGGGAATTATCGTATCCCCCGTTGTAGGTGGGCAGGTGGCACAGGAACCTACATAGAAGGAACAGGGGAAACCAATTTCCGCATAGTCCCTAATAGGGGCACAGGGACCTATGCACTTTTTGTGGGACACGTGCCTAGTGGCACCAGGATGTTGCTTGATGCACATGTGTGGTGCCCTGATTACTGTAATGCTTTGTGCTGAGGAGATCTAGAGACTCTTGAGGCGTGAGCCGGGAGTCAGGGCAGCGTATATTCTCTGCTGAGCGCATATGTAAGGCAGTTTTACCTTCATTCATTACTTTGTTTTAAAAATCATTTTAACCACCCTCCTCACCTGATTTCTTCCTCCTGCTGTGTACCAAGGGGCTTTACAGGGGTGTCTCGCTTGTGTGGGGGCACTAGGAGTGAAGGGGAAACTGGTTTGTGGTAGCTGGGAGGTGCGACCGCCATCTTGGGGGGAATCGCGGCTAGCGCTCTAGTGGCTCAAGGCTGAATGGTACTTCTGGGGGCACTGACACGACCGCGCAGCAGACGTGCGCTGCGGGCGCGCCTAAGGCACGCCAACGGCAAGCCCATCTGCGCCTGTCCGCGCCGGGCCGTCGCCAGGTGCCAGAACCCTTGCCCTTTCTCCTATTACACCTCAGAGCTACTCGCGTGCTGTGTTGCTGGGGATGCAATCCAAATGCCCTTCTCTACCATGGCACCCACTAGATGGCCCCGTTAAATGTAAAATATGCTCGTTTCAACTTTCAGGGGAGGCATTAGAGCCCTGCCCTCCTGATCACACGGACTTTAAGTTCTTGAGCCTAAACTGTCGATCCCTGACCACGCTGAGGTTTTTGACCTTTTGGAGGATGAATCTCCTGATGTCCTCTTTTTAACAGAAACATGGCTTACCCAAAATTTCATTGCAGAATCCTGGTTGGCTCTTCCTTCTGGATTTGTTATGAAGAATCTAAACAGATTGGGGAAACGGGGGGGCGGCATTGCAATCGTTACGAAAAGCGTCTATTCTTGCAGTCTCATTAGGGAAAATGTGACAGACTGTGAAAGCGCCCTATTTACAATTACGCTGAACCCTCATCTTACCATTTCTGGCATTCTTATTTATCGCCCGCCTGGGCCATCTGGAGCTTTCAGGGAAGACTTAGTGAACATAGCCTTGCTGTTCGCTAGTCAAGCTGTGAATTTCAGCATTATAGGAGATTTAAATCTCCATTGTGATAACATCGGGAAGACCGAGATTGCAAGCTTCCTGGCCGATCTAGAGGCTATTCAATTGATCCAGTGGGTACGTGAGCACACGCATGCCGCTGGGCAATTATTAGATCCTCTATTCTCAAATCTTGCCCTGCTGAAAGTCGATCCTTCAGTCCCACAACGTTGGACAGATCATTTTCTGGTGATCTTTACACTACGGTGGCGGGGCCAGCCGAGAGAGTATTGTTCGACCTCTGCTCTAAAACGACCGTAGCATAAGCTAGACAGTAGTGGTTTGTCTGCATATTGGTCTAGCCATAGGCCACAACTACCACAGGACGTAGAAGCGGCTGAGACGCGAGTCCACGTTTGGGTAATATCGGGCCTGGATAGTTGCATCCCGGCTAAGCTGACCAGGATAAATCGGGGCCAATCTAAACCCTGGTTGAATGAGTCTCTATCTAAAGCCAAAAAACACTGCAAACAGCTTGAGCGAGTGTGGAGACCCACGTATGATGCAGCAGAGAAAACCAACTATCGGATGGCCATTAAACATTACCATAAGTTAATTCAGAGAGCTAGGGCTGAGTATGTTGGTAATAAAATCTTAGCGAGTTCTAATCCATCTAAGACAATATTCTCCCTGCTCAAGAATATGAAGAATCGTGGTGTGTCCGGGATCTCTCCTATTTCATCCAATAGTCAGTGCAATGACCTGGCCAAATATTTTGTCAACAAGGTTGAAAAAATATATCAAAGTCTCCCTCCGGAGGTTAGTTCTGGCAGGAAGCTCGGGCTTGATGTCCCGGTATCCCAGAGACCAAACAGCCTGCTATTGTTTCCTCTGTTATCTCTGGTAGATCTGGAGATCCTTTGCAGGAAAATCAAATCAGGCTCACCAACTGACCCATTGACACCGAACATCTTCTGTCAATTCCTTCCGACGATCTTGCCAGTATGTTTGGAACTGGTTAATCTTTCTCTGGCTTCAGCTATAGTACCAGCATCATGGAAACATGCGAAGGTTACTCCCCTGCTGAAGCAACCATCTCTGGACCCGGTCGAGCCTGGAACTTATCGCCCTATTTCACAACTTCCTTTTAGGTCAAAACTGGTGGAATTGCATGTGCATATTACTCTTACTGAGTTTTTTGAGCAGAATGCAATTCTTGACCCTTCACAGAATGGTTTTAGAGCCCGCCACGGAACAGAGTCTGCTCTGTTGGCCGTGACGGAGGAAATCCGAGGGATTCTGGATGCTGGTGACTCTGCGGCCTTGGTTCTTCTAGATCTTAGTGCCACTTCTGACACTGTCTCCCACGAAATTCTGTTGAAGCGCTTGTATGACATCGGAGTGAGGGATCGGGCTCTGGATTGGTGTCGAGCCTTTCTGACGGGAAGATCTTTCCAGATTTGGGTGTCTCCATTTCAATCTCAGAGGCATGCTTTGCAACAGGGGGTGCCTCAGGGTTCCATCCTGAGCCCCCTTCTATATCATATCTATATGCAACCTCTTGCGCAGGTGGCCAGGGGGAGAGGGTTGTCATTGGTGTCATACGCTGATGACACCCAATTGGTGATTGCCTTTTCTAAAACAAACAACACCAGCTTAGGAAGGTTTAAGGAGGACCTGGTAGAGGTTGCAGGCTGGATGGCTAATAACTGCCTTCAACTGAATGCCAGTAAATCTGAGGTGCTGTTATCTGGGAAAGACCGAGACCTGTGGTCCAAGCAGTGTTGGCCAGAAAGCCTTAAACCGGCACCAGTGCCTAAAGAGGCTGTTAAGAACCTGGGGGTCTGGATCACATTTGATACACAAGCTAAAGCCGTGGCAGGGACATGTTTTGGCTTACTGCGCAGCCTGAAGCCTATTCTTGGCTTCCTCCCCCCTAGGGTACGCCAGCCCATTATCCAGGCGACAATTCTGTCCAGACTGGATTATGGCAATTCATTGTATCTTGGGGCCAATAAGTCTTGCGTTCACCGTTTGCAGAGGATCCAGAATGCTGCGGCACGCATTCTGGTGACACTACCGAGATCTGCTTCTGTTTCACTTGTCCTGCCCAAGTTACATTGGTTGCCTGTTGAGAAACGAATCCAATTTAAAACTCTGTGTGTTTCGCATAAGATCCTCACTCAACAGGCTCCCCTGGGTCTGTTCAAGTTGCTTCAGCTTTATGTGCCTCGGCGGCCTCTTAGATCGGCCAATCAGGCCTTAGTAAGTGTCCCTCATGTTGTGAGAGCGAGAGCTGGGGGCCGCTGGTTCCATTGTCTTGCGGTGCAACTCTGGAATCTGCTTCCTGTTTCGATCAGAGAGATCCAGAGTCATCTAGTTTTCCGAAAAGCTATCAAGACCTGGCTTTTCACTACTTTTGCATAACTGCCTTCTCACTAGCCACCCTCATTGTCTTTGGTCGCGCTGGGACGCCCCAAATAAATAAAATAAATAAATAATGTATTTACAGTATCCATGTGTGCAGTGTTTATTATGGTACACTGCTGCTGATTATGTTTTGCATAATATTCTGTACTAGGTAATGCTGAGATGTTCATGCCTAAGACCTATGCTGAGTGTACCCTTACCAGTAGTTACTGGTTGCTTTATGCTAACTGAGTTGTGATGTTATGCCAGTGGCCTGATTGGCCCTGTAGTGTATATATTTCCCTGTAAAATTGTACCTAGTGCCAGGTGGCACAGTGTGTATATGTGATTACGTTCTACTGTGTTTTAAGAGTAATACAAAGGCTATTTTTATATAACCTTGTGAGGAGTTCCTTTTGTGGTTTGCCTATTGCAGGCTTTTGTGTGAGTGTGTTGCGCTAACGCTTTACACATTGCCTCTGGGATAGGCTTGACTGCTCGTGCCAAGCTACCAAGGGGATGAGCAGGGGTTATTTTCAGTGTGTAACTCCCTTGCCCTGACTAGAGTGGTGGTTTCTGCCTTGCTTAGGCGCATGCCCTAGCCAACCAGAAAACCCATTTCTAACACTCATGCATAATTATTACTGATATGGTAAAAATAAAAAAGAATGTCTTTCGCTCTTTAGTAGATAATGAGCTCAACCCTCTTTCTCCTCATAACGCACTTTGAGTTAACAAGCAACACCACGTCAGAACTTCATTTTTTCCTACTCTGTTATGAAACAGGTTTAATGCCCTCAATTTATCTCATCTAGACTTTGACTTACTGCTTTCTTAAAAAACTAAAACAAAAAACTAAAACAATCTTTTCAATTCTTTTTTGCTTTCTTTGTGTCTCCCTAACTTTCACTCTCTTCCTCTCTCTTTCACACACATACACTTTGACAACCAATTAATTTCCAACTGCTCAGATTGAGCCTTTTAATATTGCACAATTGTGGAACGCACAATGAAATAGTTGCACCACTACACCTGCAATGCACTTTGGTACATTATGGTACATGCTGTAAAATCATTTTATATCAATCACATTTCATGTGTTTTAGTCATTACATGCTTACTCAATCAGCCCTGGAAGTCTATCATATTTCATGATGGTGCCACACACCAGACAAGGGTGGTCCTTCATATGGGATTTCATACATGCTGCCATAAATAACTGTGTTTGCATATTAAAGGGAAGGCATAATACCAATTTCCCCAAAAACACCTTGACTGCCCCATGCTCAAAATCAACCATTTCCCATCACACAGGTTTGGCATTCGGGCTGGACTGTTCCCATAAGGAACAGGGTCAAGACTGATTTGCATATGGTTGGGTCCACACTGTGGTGGCGTGGCGAGCAAAAGAATGGTGGATTAAACCCAGATCCTTGTGACTGGGAGTGGATGTTTGCATAGTTCAGCATTCCGTCCATCAATTGTTTCTTTTGCTTTCACACTGAACATCATCCTCCAGTCATCCAGAAACACCTTTTCATTATTTTTTGGATTTACTAGGTGTTTTATATTGTTTTATATTGTACGTACACTACCCAGTAGCTACAGGGCACTTTAAAGAGAAAACAATTTATAGCATTTCAATGAAGGCTAAAAGCTGTAACAGGAACAGATGAAAGTTCCAGTTTCAAATACAAAAGCAGGGATCATCTACAAGGTCGTCTCACAATTCTCTGTTGAAAATTAGACGATTATCTGGAACATGGCGTGCTTTCTGTCTGAAAGTTACAATGAACACACTTTGTGTTACAGTACCTCAACGGGGGGGGGGGGGGGTTACATGAGTGGTACAAGCACGTTATCATGCAACCACTGATGCTTTTTGATGAAAAACCCCAACTAAATAAATACTGTATGTGAGCCCAGCCTTCCTCTCTGGACACCCGACAACACGGGTTTATCAAGATGGCAACCGTTGCCTCGATGAACACCACTCCACTGTTTTTCCAGCCCAGCGCACTTAGATACAAGTGGTTTGATTGCAGCCACAGAAAGCAATTACCCCACAATGTCGGACCCTGTGGCAATACATGACCGTACTACCATGACGCCATGATGCCAGAACCAGATAAGTGAATTGCAACCCCTGCAAGGCTCCTGTTCACACATCACAGGCACCATTTCACTATGGTGCAAGGGTGCCTGCTTTGGCACTAGGCAGCTGAATTTAGCGCAAGGGCAAGGAGAAATGCAGGGGTGTGCTGTAATATTGCAAATAAGTCACATCCCAGCATTTCTAAAGTGACGAAGTGCGGCGTTAGCTATTTTCGAGCTAACTCTCCCTCTTTCTTGTAAATATGCCCTTAAAAGCAGCACTGTTACCATGCATCATGATATCCAAGCCATTCGCAATGAACTTAAGGGCCCTTCAGATAGACTCACTGAAGCCTAGTCCAGAATCAGCTCCCTCGGAGACTATAAATCCTCTACGCTAAAACTCATGGATCATTCTCATCACTCATTGAAGCAAATGGCAAGGGATCTCTCAGAGCTTGAAGACTGTAACCGCAGAGGGAATCTTTCCATCTTCTGCTCGGACGTTGAAAAGGACACAAACGTCTGCGCGAAATTCCTGGAGTCCTTGATCCCCCGCACCCTGGGCCTCACCTTCAAAAAGGATTTTGAGATTGAATGGCCACACAGGATTCCCTCAGGCAAATCTCCAAGTGTGAAATCTAAACGCTCTTCATGCCCAAGAACAATGATCTTTCAACCCTTACACTATAGCCACACAGAAATAATTCTCTCTCATATGAGAAAAGTACAACAAATCCACTGGAATGGATCCTCAATCTCTATAGCCCAGGACTATTCCAAAGAGACTGTCTACACGAGAAAGGGCTTCCTGGTGCTCCATAAAGCACGGAGAGACCGTAACATCCCCTTATCTTTCTCTGGTCCAGTCAAGTTTCATATCTTCTTAATAGGCAAAGAAATGTTCTCCGGTTCCCCTGTGGAACTCCACCTTCATGGATAGCTCCACTTAAACTGGGCCTGACCTTACGCTCATAGTCCACACAAGTTCAAGTAGCTCTGCTCCTATCACTCTACATTTATAAACTCTAAGAGGCTTATTTAAAAGCCCATTGCGCTGCCAGTGTGTCACTTTTTACCATATTAAATGTGGCGCACCAGTAGCGCAAGGTGCTTGTAAATATGCCCCTAAATAGTCAAATAGTCAAATTGAGCAATAAATACCTAACAGTTGTTGTTTCACAAACATGAACTTATAGCTTCAGCAATAATGTTCTCACTGCAAGAACTCAGTCCAAGAACCTACTTCAAGTACCTCAGCACTATCAGGGGAATTTACCAATGTATGCAATGTTGCCATTGTAATTTACTTACTGATTCACCTGTATATCGGCCACCTGCATGTTTGCCACATCTGTTTGTCATACAGGTTCTACTGTTTACTGCATGCTCATCTGCTTGCTCTTCGCTCATTTACAAGCTTAATATCTGGGAAGCTGATACCATCCATAAGACGGAGTTGTGACTGCCGCTGTTGAAACTCCTCCTTCTCATGGCCTTCCTCTCTTTTATTCTGAATAGGGTGGAGAAATGCAGCCTGTCCACATTTTGGGGAAAGGGTGGTAGGTGAGTTAGGTTTAGGTGTTTTGAATTGTTCTTTTTTTAAATTCCTGTTCTTCTCTTCCTTGCTTTCCCCCTCTCTCTCTCTTGTCCGCCACGGTCTCTCCGATCTCCATTCGAGTCCTCGTTCATCTGCAGTGCATTGGCACATCTACTAGGTGTCCCATGCCCCAATTAAGTGTCCTATTCTTTAACCAGGGGATCCTCCAATCAATCAATTGCAACTATTATTTCCCCAAAACGTACCCATATTGCGTTTTGCTGCTACAGGCCTACCTCACACATACAAACAGACCAGCATCTATAACCACAAACAGACATTCCTAAATGACGGCTGACCTTAAAGTAATCTCAGTAAATACATAGGGGGTGTCACATCCAGTAAAACATATATATAAAAAATCACTGATTACTGTAACAAACTGAATGGGGGACATACTGCTACTCAAAAGACTCATATATAGTTCACCGGAGATGCCAGATTCTATTGCACCTAGGTCACTGTAGATAAAGGAAAAGCAGGGTTATCACCTTGTTCTCCAGAAAATCAGAAATTGAAGTCCTATCATATGTACAGGACCACCAAGGCCTTTGGTCAATCTCTAAAATGCCAGGGAAAAAACATAAATCTTTCCATCATAAATATTTATTCAACAAACAATAACTCTGTTGGCTTCTGGAAGGAATTAGACAAACGTATCTCGGAATTTCCGTATTGCATAGGCTTGTAGGAGTGGATTTCAATCTGTCAATGGACAACATCTTAGATTGACTTTCTTCACATACATTCTCTGGCAGCAGGTCTCATAAACAAATGAAACTTTTCTGCAAAAACAATGACCTGGTAAACATCTAGAGACTATTCAACATCTCCTGTAGCGACTACACGTTCTACTCCTCTTTCCATCATATCCTCTCTGGAATCGACTACATCTTAATTGACAAATCCCTGGTCCCCACATCTCAAAGTCCTAAAATTGAACCCATAATAATTAGTGATCATGCTTGTGTATCGCTAGATCTCACCCTCACTGTCAACAACCCCGCCGAAAATATGGGGATTCAATGATGCCCTCCTGGAGGATGAGAACTACAAAACCAAGATCGGTATAGCAATAAGCCACTTTCTGGAAGAAAACAAACATGTGGATACCTCAGAAGCGACCATGTTGGATGCCTTGAAAGCCTGCCTTGGAGGCATCTTGAGGAACCTAGCAGCAGCCAAAAACAAATCTCAAAATAAACAACCTAACTCAATTGAATGAGAAATCAAAGTCATAAACTAATCCATCAGACAGTAAGTTGGCTCTCAGGATGTCCCTAAACTGAGCAAATTGAAAAACTGAGCAAACTGAGGAACAGAAATGGGTTAGACCTATCCAATGCAGAGAAACTGACCAATAGAAACAGAGCTATTAAGGCATTAGCAAATTACTTGAAATTTTCTGAAAACAGGCCCATCAACTCTGCCATCAAAAACAAAAACGGTTTAACTCTCACCACCCCACAAGAGATCTTGGAGACCTTTCACAAGTTCTACTCTCATCTAAAATCAACCCTGAGGAATGCCAGTCATACCTGAACTCCTGCACACTTCCTCTAATTTCTTCAGAAGAAAGAGCCCTTTTCAATGCCCGGATCACTGCTGAGGAAATTCACTCTGCCATTAATTCTGTCACACCAAGGAAAGCTCTGGGCCCAGATGGGTACTCAGTGAAGTTCTACAAACCTTTTACTGATCTACTGTCTGGCCCGCTCCTAGTTATCTTTCTGTTTTACGCATCTATTTCTGTTATATAAATCCACAGGTCCTGTCTTAGGCTCGGGCTCTGAAGCCACTATAGTAGTTATCCTCAAAGAGGGCAAAGACGCATTAGATGTGAAAAATTACAGACCAATATCATTAATCAATATTGACTGTAAATTATATGCCAAAGTAGTGGCACAAAGATTACAAACAGTGATCTCAAAAGTTATTGCCCCATCCCAGGCTGGATTCCTAAAGGGCAGACTTGCAGCGAATAATATCCGGGTCTTCTGCCACGCACTGTAAAAACCTTGGGCATCACTCTCACCAACTGCCACGATGGTGCTCGACATGGAAAAAGCTTTTGACAAAGTTTCCTGGGCTTTCCGTGTGAGACGTTAAAGAAATTCAAGCAAGGAGAGGATTTCATTGAAATGGTTATGGCACTGTATGCGGAACCAGTAGCAAAGCGCCAAATAAATGGTTGCCAGTCAGACTCATTCTCTCTGGGACAGGACACCAGACAGGAATGCTCACTCTACCCGCATCTATTTCTTCCAGTGATCGAACCTCTTCTATCCTCTCTGAACCAAAATGACAACATGAAAAGTGTACAATTCAAAGCAGGCAGGCAACTAGTTGCAGCCTATGCCGACACTGCCCTAACCTTCACTGAAGATGCAGACATGGCAATCCCTCACATCATGTCCGAATTGAGCAATACTCCTGAGTCTCTGGCTATATACTCAATCACTCCAAAATGGAGATCTTCCCCATTAACATTCTCTGAACCCCCTCGATTCCGGGCAACTCCGAGCTGAAATGGCAACCTGATGCCCTGAAATTCCTGGGTATCTGTTCAGGAAAGATCTACAATCCTCCATCACGATCGATTATCGAAAATACAACGCTTTCCAACATCAAAGACCTGCTAAACTCATTGTCCCCCAAAAACATAACATGGTGAGGTAGGACACACACTGCAAAAATGATGATTGTACCGTTAGTCAACTTCCTCTCAAGTGCGCTCCCCAAAAAAACCTCTATTCGCCTTCTTTATATCCATAGACAGACATATCTCAGATTTTCTCTGGAAGGGGAAGAGAACCAGCATTACCAGTCCCACCCTCAAATTAAACAAGAGCAGAGGTTGCTTGAAAATGCCTGATTTTCACAAATACCCACAAGGATTTTTAGTAGCCCAGGGCAGCTTGTAGTTCAGGGAGATGAACGACCACATCCCACCGTGGCTCCAAATTGAATCCCACTCACTTTCTCCCATCCCCCTGAGCTCCACGCTTACCATCTGAGGTCTCCAGAAATTACCCATGGCCTGCTCATTCCACATAATAGCAGATACGGTCGCCACCCTTCTGCAAGTTGATAAAACTCCGAACAAACATATCTCTGACTCCACATTGGCATCTTTATGGTCAAATCACAAATTCAAACTTGATGGTAGATCTATATTTTAGGAACAATGATCCAAACTGGGTATCAACTCTGTTAAAAACTTAGGCTCAACCCTGAACCACATTCCCCTTTGCTGACTTGAGCACATTATATGAGCTCCCACGGATCGAGTTCTATGACTTTCTAAAACTTAAAATAGCCATTAGATCACTACCAAAACCATATAACCCGGATCTATAAGTTACTAGACCCTCCCTAAGGTTTACCTCCTCAACAACTTGAAAAATAAATGGTCCCCATACATCACAGTAGAGCTCAAACCACATTTTCCACATGCTACCTGTTGCAGAATCTGACACTCCCTCTCAGACTATAATTACTCATGCAATTACCCAGTCCAGGTTTTGGGTGATACAAAAAAAAATTCAATTATAGATCCTACAATAAGACAATTGCTGGCACTGTGAGGAACCCCAAAGCTCATTTGAGCTTATGTTTTTCACTTTGTTAAATGGTTCAGCCCTTCTGGACCAAAATACATCAGACAATTTATGACATCTTTAAAATTCAGCTCACACCATCTTTCTTAATCACTACTTTAGGCTTTGCAGCTCACCGTCTTAACACTGATCTTCCTGCACACAATGCTTTGCTACTAGATCTTTTGCTAGCTCTGGGCTCCAAAACAGTCCTACTAGAGTGGAAATCCACTACAGAAATTCCCTTCAACAAATGGTGGAGCATCTTGTGCACCACGAGGAGCGCAGACAATGTCATGTACAAGAAACTACATAACTTATCACACACACGCTGAACTTGACTTTTTACCTACAAAAGGTGGACCTGCTGTAGTCTCAACCCCTCACCCACAAATACAAAGCCATAACACACTGAGACAGAAAGAAACCCAGCACATACGTAGCAGACCCTGCAATCCCTGCTGTCTCAACACCCTCTCCCCCACACTTTCCTCTTCTACGCTTTTTTCTTCCTTTTATATTTATTTTTATTTTCTGATCACAGATAGTGTGCACACTCAGTGCCTCACAGAGAATCCGTATCTAATATCCTAAGCAGTGCTCCCAATGTACTTCCACATATCTCTCTGCATTGTACACTCCCATCATTGTCGTTTCTCCTGCACTTTATACCACATACTTACCTATGTGTGCTGCACTGTACAGCACACATACAAAGTAGGAAATGTTTTACAGTCTTGGCATAGTAGTTTTTACTGGTAGCCTTCCAGCACGAGATGTATGGAGAAACCTCAGCACTATGGTGCCAAGGTGTGCGTGTAGTGCTCTGCAGCTTGATTGCATGCTGGCACTAGAGAAAGGGGAGTAGAGTGTCATATATTTGTAACTATTTTCCTACCTTCCTCTCTTCCTGTCAAGCAACACAGTGCAGCAACTTTGGGTGCTGAACTGTGTTCTGTGACAGGGTTGTGAATCTGGCCTTTAGTTTATATTGCAAGACCAAGCAAACCTTTCCATTAAGTTAGCATTATTTGTATAATTAGTGCAATTTCAAGTTGCAGAAACTACATGTCAGAGGTTGCACCAGTTTGAAACTTTGCACAATTGCAGGGGACTAAAACGAGCAAAAAATATCTTATGGGAGAGATGTCTAAGGAGAAAATGCTTTGCAAGAGACATTTTATCCTCCATCCAATTCATTTGCCAGTATTTTGAGTGACATTTGAACGCAAAGTATGTCCTTCTCAATTTCAGTTTTCACCCAAGATACTAAAAAGTGCACTTCATGTAAACTGCATGTAATTTTACTTATTTTTCCATATATTTTGCTTAGATTTTGGGAAAAAAGCACACAATTTCACACAACCGTAAACTATAGTAATAGTCAGTTGAATTCTGTCAAGTTTTTCTCCCAGAACCACTTTGGGCCAAATTACTACTATGGCCAGAGCGGTGGCGCAACAGTGCCAACCGGCAATCCACCGCTCCGCCTAAGGTCGCTGCCACCTGCCTGCCAGATTTTGACCAATTTTGTGGTCTGGTGGGCAGGTGGTGTGGTGGTCCCGCTGCAGTGCATCTTTCAAAGGTGGTGTTGCCTTTAAAAGAGGCTCCACAATGGGAGGGCCACATGGGGTACCTGCACCGCTTGTACTCAAACGTCCATGCAATGCAGAAACCTAGGTGCAGACACACGGGGGCACAACATGCATCCACAGGCTGAGTAGGCACAGGGGACCCAGTACGGCCCTCTTTGTTTCAGCACCACCAGCCTTTTAATGGAGGAAAGATCTCTATGAAACTGCTGCCTGTCCTGAAACTTGTAATATGCATGGCGGTGTCGCAGCAGCACCACCTGCATACATAGCCCCTGACTGGTGTGCCACTGCCTGGGACTTGTGGGTTCCTGGCACCGCCGGCAGTTCAATTACAGTCCAACCGCCCAAGTCGTGATAGTGCAGTTGGACCGCCAGTGCGGCGGTGGCTGGACTGCCAGTGCGGCTGTGGCTGGACTTCTGATACACGATTCCCTGCTCTAAGATGCTTTCCCCAAAGACATGCAGGCTTAGGACATAATCATGGGAATGCAGGGTTGAGGTTTTTTGTACTACTCCCTAGATATTCACAAACCTGAAAACTTCAGCTTACTACCATTCGGCTCATTTGCTCTGATGCTTCCTACCTTTGTGGATATAATAGATAGCCACAGTTCTCTAAAAGATTGTGTAATGAAATGTGTTATTGGAGGAGTGTACACTGAAGGAAAACCTTGTTCTCCAAGGCCTATCTGCTGTCAGAGGTCTGAGTCTTCTAAATAACTTCACTCAGATCTAAGTGTGTGAGGCCTCACCCTGTAAATCTGTTGAAACGTGAGATGTAGCTCTCTTTCCTAAATGCTAACAACTCTGAGGTTTGTGTAACCTGAGGGAAATGGCTACGATGTGTAACCTGAGTCTGTACATTTTGAGTTGCAATATTAATGTCTGGGGATGCAAATGATAGGGGTTGCAAGAATGGCCTTAAAATTCAGGTTCTCAATAATGCCATTCCTCTAATATCAAATAACTCATCCTTATACATAATAATTTTTTTCTGATTGGGAAACCATACCATTCAGAGTGATAAGAAGCAATACACATCTGCCATGTCACCATATCACATTCTTAAGTGTTTACTATTTCAGCAACATATAAACAAGAGAAGGCTGTATTATACATGTTTCACATGCATCTGATTATGCCACAACCAAATGAGCGCACTCATGCCGTGAGTTACATGAAATCACATAATTGTCCACTTCGATGGTACTTATTTAATTGACATCAGGGAAAGGTGTTATGCAGCGGTCAGAGCAGCAGCCTCTAGAGCGCGAGGCTCACGGTTTCAATCCCCGGCACTGGCGGCAGCTCAACATCATGTGACTCTGGGCAATAGCTCGCTTAATCTTCCTGATGGCCACCAACACCCTGAAACTTTAAGGGGTGCTTTACGAATATGGATTACATCTAACTTGTCAAATTAAATGGTGAGCCTTCCCTGCTTAAAACGAAATGCTATGGACACATTCCTACAGCAGGCACTAAACTCTTTTCAGAAATCTTCCAACATACTTAGAAATGCTGCCTGATCTGGATATAAGGTCCTATATACCTTTTCTTCTTGATAACCCCCTTTGATATACTGATCCATCACAGCAGACTTCTCTGCATTATTGCAGCTTTTTGTGTTTTTTAGCACAGTGAATATTTTCAATGTATGAATCTACCAGATTTGGGATTCGTGATTAGGGGGTAGTTTCTGACAAACATAGGTAGCAAAGAAATATGTAAAGACCCACAAATATCCCTTTCCAATTTGCCGATGGTCACAAAACTTGTTTTAAAAACTTAGTGCAGACCTAATTTCCACCTAAGTATTTTAAATATAATTCTGCTAATCCAGTCTCATACAGCGGAATTCATGGGCGGCTCCTCCACTAGGGCAGAGGAGCAAAGCCCCAATGCTTTCTTACAGTGCGAAAAGCAGAAACATAATAAAATGGTAATAACTGTAAGTTATTACGATTTTATGTATGGTTGCAGGTGGGCAGGTTGGCGGGGCTGCTCTGGGAGCAGGCAGGGCAGGGGAGGGGGTGTGCCCATTCTTGAGTGTGCAAAGACTGTTTGGTCCGCCCTCTGGGGCCACCCAAACCAATCATGCGCATCCTGCTCTTCTTCATGCAGGCTGCAATGCAGCCTGCATGGAGAACATGGCCTCCCCAAAAGCCCTTGGCTGGGCGGCATCCTGACCCATCAAAACTCTGCTTGCAGCATTGTGATTGGCTTAGGGGAGAGAGCCTGGCTGCCTTCTTCCTGTTCCTGCTGGAGACAGGAGAGCAGGAGCAGAGAAGACACAGGACCCAGCCGGCAGAAAGGTAAGTTTACTTTTTTTTTATTGTTCTTATTAAATTACCGCCCCCGTGCATCCCCCTTCTACCAGAGCGATCTGCAAGCCATGCTCACCGCGACTGGTGGAATTGCTCGCTCTTTGATATGCTTTTGTCGTTTGAGTATTGTAATGGTCTCTCAACTGAAGTTCCTGGACATTTTTTAGCCCAACTGTAATGAGTGAACCTAGTTTGGAACAGGAGCCAACCATAGAGATCTCTACCTTGAGAAGGCTGCTCTGGCTCTCTTTAACCGAAGGTAATTTAAAATCTCTATTATCTGCGAATCAAGCTTTCTATGACACTTACTCTAAAGGCTTTACAGATTGCTTTTGATCCCAAAGTCTATGTCTTAAGCTGCACTCTTCTTCAGATAATCTGTCCAAGATCACTAACTATCCTTGCTCCAAAAAACTTGCAATGTGTTTCCCAAAGAACTGAGGAAGTAGTGCACCTGATTGGCCATTTAAAGGGAGATCACAGCCTAGATGTATTCTGGGTAGATCCACCTCCAAGTTTACTCAAAAAAAGAATGGCCTGATTACGAGTTACACCAAACTCATGGTGGCCGTCTGACCACTGCCACACTGTGGGACCGCCTGCAGTATTCCGACTGCGGCAGTAGGACTGCCATGAGACCACCGGCACTGCTGGGATTAAGGATCCCACTGAGCCGGCGGTCTACAACTGGCTGTAATATGCACAGCTGAGCATATTACGAGTTGTATTTTCATTTCGGTTTTCTTGGTGGTGATCCTGCCATAAAAAGGGTGGGGAAAGACAATAAAGGGGGCCCTACCATGGACCCCTGCCAGATTTGAGCATGGGCGTGCATGAGAGAAAGCATATGTAGTGCCCCCCTGTATTTGTACCCCCACTACCTGCTTGGTGTGGCATCAGTGCCACACCATGCAGGGCCCTGCAGTCGGCGGTCTGACTACGGCAGTCAGCATTGTAGGCTCTTCTGGGAGCCTTGCAAATCATTGCTGTCAAACCGCCAAAACACCACCCGCCAGACCGGGATATAACTCCTGATCTGGTGGGCGACCGCACCATAGGTTTGGCGGTCCTAGAGTGGACGGCGAGGACCATCGCTGCTGTAGGACAGCCAAACTCGTAATCAGGCCCTTAGTCATTGCAGCCAAAAGAATACACTTTTTTGTGTTAGTATTTTAGAAAACAATACTACCTGAAAGGACTACATCTACAATCTAAAACTGCTTGACACAGTCAAAGTTAGAGTCACCCAATTATTGTATTTCCTGTAACAGTGTCTTAAGACTGTCTCGTGCTTTTCTCGAGCAACAGGTACAATTTCTACCTCCCCAAGAGCTGAAATTTTCTAACATAATTTGGCAGCTTAACCCATTTTCTAGAGTGTTAGGGATGACCATTATCAGGTTGAAATCATTGAATACTTGCCAAATCACTCTAATACCTGGGACCTCGTGTTGGTTGACTTAACAGTGTAAACTACATCTAAACTCTCTCAAGTTTGATCAATCAGACTGCGTTAGTTCTTCCTGGTCCGGAGCGAGGAGTTATAATATCACACTTATGACTTAAACATGTCTTACTAAGAACCTTTGTCCCTGATCTGATAGAATTGTTTTTATGACTGACCCACAATTGTATCCTCTTTGCTTCCTCTCGGGCTCCTATTTTAGGACACAAATATTTAGCAGTTCATCTCAGAGGGTTAATGACGCTGCTGAGTATTTATATGTTCACTTTTCAAAAGGGAATTTGTTTCCTGGTTTATTACTGGAACCTCACACTTTTTGACGTTCATATCACTAAGGGGCATATCAGCAAGGGCCTGCGATAATTATCGCTCAGCGCTTTTAGCGCGAGGATAATTATCGCAGGCTAACGCTGGATTCTATCACGGAGATAGCGTGCTATCAGCAACGCTTATCTCCCAAACGATAGGTATCCATGCGTTAGCTTGGAAAACAGTGTGATTAATCCAGCGATAATCGCACTGCGACCAGCGATACCTTGCTGATAGGGCAGGGTGGTCTTAGCCATGTAATTCACCTCCCATCGGATTACATGGCTAAATCAGATTACAAACAGGCGTAAGGAAAGTAGCGATAACTGTGGTTAGCGCTACTTTTCTTATTGCGCTGCTTGTTTGCGTGCAGCTTGATAATTAGAGAAATGTCGGTCAGCGACATTTCTCCAGTTATTTTGGCACGGAACGCCCACTTTACATCTCATTATAGATGCAAAGCTGGGCGTTGTTGTAAGGGGCGCTAAATCAGCAAAACACGCGATAGTGTGTCTTTGCTGATAAGGCGATTAAATTATGGCCGCTTTTTGCCCGAAAACGGACGCAAAAGCGGCGATAATTTCATAGCGCCGCCTTGCTGATATGCCCCTAAATTCGTCAATTGTAACAATGTGTTTGTTGCAGTGGGAGGCCACCTCACTTAGCCACAAAATACTACTGCAGAAAAAACAAGTTCCTATCTCCTGTTTTATCCAGTAGTGGAGTCACAGCGTTTCAAGTGTTGTGTTACTTCAAAGTTACTTTCCACCGCTGTTCTGCATTGATTGCTATGCATTGAATTTCTTATCAACTCGTGTAATAACCTCTTCTTGCCACTTGGGTTAAAATGATATTTGAAATATGACGTGTTTCAGCTGTACAGCCAGGGTGATAACAGTATGAAGAGCAGGAAGCGTTGACATATCTTGCTTCAAGACTGACAGTAATAGGATTTCTGGCGAGGTGTTCCCTCAATCAGTTCCATGCCAGTGAAAACGAATCAACTGAAAATTGTTGAATTGAAAGGATGACCCCAAGTGCTAAGTAAACCCGGTGCAGCATGGGAAAGTTAAATGGCTTCCTGATCAGTCTGCCCTCTCTTTTGAATTTAAAATGTAACATTTCAGCCGTGGTATGCGTGTAACACGCCGGCTAGGTTCACAGCGCTCAGTCCCACGGAGTTCACAAGGACAGCAGCCCATCTGCTCATGAAACATTTCAGTTTTTTTCCAGTCCGTTAAAAAATATGCACAGTTTTATAGCGCCCTTTTATTCCAAGGCGGAAGGGGAAAGGCACTATTTATTAAGACTAGGCTCGTTGACCTATTGCTTAGTAAAACCCTGTCTGTTCTTCATAATGACCAGCAGATATGCAAATAATCTCCACTGTAATTCATTAAAAATAAATGTTGCTTATGCATAACTATTACCTATATGGTAAAAAACAAATTACTGTATTCCGCTGTTTCATCGATGATGAGCCCAAACCTCTTTCTCTTCAAAAAGCACTTCGAGTTAATAGGTAACACCTTTTCAGGACACCATTTTCTCCTTTTCTGTTATGAAACAGATTCCATGCCCTTAATTTAGCTCATCTAAACTTGGCCTTACTGCTTTCTCAAAAAAACTAAAACAATCTAATCAACTCTTCTTTGCTTTCTTTTTGTCTTCCTAACCTGCATTCTCTCTCTTTCTATTTCTCTCACTCTCTCTCTCACACACATACACACATGCACACACACACACGTGCGCTCATACATGCATGTAAAGCACACACATTCGTGGTCGCACACCCCACACATACATATATACACGAACAATGCACATTGACTTGAGCGCCTTTTTCTTTGAAGGTTTGAAATTTGCCAGTGAAACTATTAACCACTCAGTCATTCTTGCATTGATATATTAGGGGGAAGGTGTGGTGCAGCAGCCAGAGCGGCTGACTCCGGAGAGCAGGGCTCACTGTGTGATCACGGGCGGCAGCTCAGCATCATGTGACTCTGAGCGATAGCTCACATAATCTTCCCGAAGGCCCCCAGCACCTGGAAACCTTAAGGGGTGATATGTTTGCACTTTACAAATAGGAATTATTATATATTGATTTTCAGGCTTCACAATGGCTTTCCTTGTTTGTCAGTTATCGCTGTCTCTCTTGCATACTGCCACAATGCTTGGATAGTGGAAAAGCCACCCTCGATTTGAGACTCTAAATGTCTACATTGGAATTCCTTGCAATGTATAAGGAAGAAGAAACATGAAAGGAGCGAACTCCTTCCTTTCTACTTACTAAGTGGTGCCCCAATGTTTTATGGACTGACTTGACAGCACAGCTGTCTTCATACAATTATTTGAGCATAGCTGGCCAGGGGTTTTGGTTCCACCCACATTTTGGAAGCAAGCAGTGCATGTTTTGATTGAGCAGAAATTGGGTGCTTCCACAAAAAGTGCTTTCCCGCCACACAGCTGTAACCAGGGGACACACATGACATCATACTGCTATTAAAGTGTCTTAGATAACTAGATAATTTATGTTGGTTTTCTCTGGCAGTAGCACATATAGGAAGATGGCAGTCAATACCCTACTTGGATTTTTAGATATGTCTTGACAGTGCATCTGTCACCTGACCTTTTAACCTACTGCAATATCACTCTAAACTGCTTTGCTTCCACACAAATACATATTAACTCCCATCCATTCTATTTGCTTGTAATGCTCACATTAACACGCAACATTCGTTTAAAGCCAGATCTATTGGCATTGCCAATACTGTTTTGATTACTGATGCTTTTGTTGATTGGTTATGGACACCTGAAACAGGAAATTATTCTTTCACAAAGTGGATGCTGTATGATAATGACAGAATCAAACCTGGAGGTAGGGAGTTGTGGGGGTGAGATAGCAGTCTGGGGAAAAACTGCATTGACTCAGCAATGTCTCGTTGCAGGCTGTAAATTCTTTTCCCCGTTGCAGCGCCAGTCCTTTTTGAGGTATAACCAGAAACAGTGGTTCCTGTGGAAACTGGTGAATGGTTCGCTTTGGAAAAAGTGCTGGACTTTGGGGGAGTTAAATTTACTATTCTATGTCCAAACATAAGCAACTGGGAAAACATGCTGGACTTTTGTGTTTAGATTTAATATTCCAATTCCAACCTTTAACAGAATGGAAAGTGCTCGATTTTGAGGAGGTGTGAATTATTGATCCCACTAGAAACATAACCACATTAGGGAATGTGTTGGACTTTACGTGGGCTATACTTACTATTTGCGCTCCAAACTACACCACATTGAGGAAACTATTAAATTGTGGATGGGTGCTAGACTTTTTATTCCCAGTCTAAGCTTAACCAAGAGGGGAAAGGAGCCAGGCCGGCGGTGGTAGTCCTTGCACCATCGCACAGGATATTCCCACTGTGTGGTGCCTGCCATGTAGTGCAGTGCACTGCAAAAAATGCGGTTTTAACATCGCAGCGGGTGCTGTGGTTAGGTTAAGTTTCAAGTGAGAATACTAAATTTGACCACCAAATTCCAACTCCTTCCCCATCATGGTTAAGGTTGGACAGGGAATAAAAAGTCTAGCACCCATCCAAAATTCAATAATTTCCTCAATGTGGTGTAGTCTGGAGTGCAAATAGTAAATATAGCCCACTTACAGTCCAACACACTCCCTAATGTGATTAAGTTTGTAGTGGGATCAATAATTCATACCTCCTCAAAGTCCACTTCTTTCCATTCTGTTAAAGGTTGGAATCGGAATACTAATTCTAACATGTTTTCCCAGTTGCTTATGTTTGGACTTAGAATAGTAAATTTAACTCCCCCAAAGTCCAGCACTTTTCCCAATGTGGTTAAATATGGAATAGAAATGCTTCATGTAAGTTATAAAAATAGTTTTAATTAGGTAAAGTAGGTCGGAGTTAATAACATTTATATTTTATTTAGTGAAACTAGACATTTCCATTTTTCATCTATTTTTTTAAATAAAAAAAAACACAGTTTATTGTAATAAATCACCAAAATTATTAGAAGAATTATTTTTAAGGGTCAGTAGCTTGAACTCCTGTGTGACTTCTGGGACATGAGCTGCATGAGGCTTATTTCAAGTGCAACCCCTGCTTAAAGGGGGCAAAGCATGAGGGCTCCCTGAGGGATCCTCCTTCCCTATCACATGACCCCCGAGGGTGACCATGAGCACTCGTTCCATGGCACCACATCAAACTATCAAGTTCCTATCTCTGAACATGCATGGCATGCACTCAGCAAGGAAGTGCTATTCTATTTATTCCTACATCAAAATCCAACCCACACAAATTATATTCCTTGAGGAAATTCACATCTATAGAACTAGTGCATCTCCGTAGACACCGGAGGGGGTTATTCATGGCCACCACATACTCTGCCTATGCCATGGGGGGGGAGCCGTGATTTGGGTTCAACCGGAAATACCCTTCCAAGCCCTAGACACAGTTATGGACAAACAGGATTGCTACACCATAGTTGAGGCTCTTTTGACAGCTCTAAAGTCCTGTCTCATGTGGATCAGGGTCCCTTCTGGGCGACCTTGTCCAAAGTGCTGGCTCATAGACTCAAACTGCCCTGGTTCCTTAGCGATGACAATAACTGTCCCATCAAACTTCGACTTGACTTTTCAAGATCCCCCTTCCTCATTTTCCCCCCACGCCAGACCGAAAGCTTTACAAACTGGACCGAAAATGGTCCCTGTAAATGCTTGGAGGTCCCTAAATCTCCACTCCTGGCTCTATTCTTTTTACTCATCTGTTCAAAACCTCTACATTCAGCTAGAGTGCTTGGTCATCTCCTCCACTATCACAGACTCAGTCGAACACGCTGACTACCCATGTCGCATAATCTCCTATTACGATGCCCATATTCTGAAACCTATGGTGAAATGCCTCACCTCAACCAGTCCCTACTCGGTGGCTATAGTGGAAGACATTGGAGGATCCCAACTTCCGGGCATCCCATATCTCCAAATCACATAAAACTTCAGGGAGAACACCAACTTGGCGTCCTCTAGAGCATTTGGATGGGATTCATTTAAGATAATAACCTGGAAAATGTGCATGCAGGAAGTAGTGGAAATCTGCAGAATGCTGGATACTAGGACTCTTCAAACAATAGATCATCAGTCTGCTAATGGCTAAAGCTCTCGATACCACCATGCGCCATGCCCTAGCGGATATAAAACCCAGCACACCTCAGTCCTTGATCAGTCACGCTGCATTAATCGTAGTGCCTATTAGCCAAAAATCATCTGGAGGACTACAAGTCTGGCCGCCTCCTTGCATGATTGGTGCACCATGACACACAGGCAAGCCCCATCCTTGAGATCACCGCGTCCTTGACACCCACCGCCATACACACTCAGCATGATATTCTTAACGCATTCTTCACCTCCATATATGCTGCGACCTTCCCCTGCATACATTGACAGGATTGAATTATTCCTGGCTAAACTTCCCCTCCCTTTCATCCTGATGATCCTCAGCATGGACCTTGATACCTACATGGACGTTCCTGAGATTAAACAGGCCATTCAATCCTTGGCTTGCACTAAGACCCTAGACCTTGATGGTCTAACACTGGAATACTATCATGCTTTCACCACAATATTAGCGCTGTGGCTATTGGCCATGTACAACAAGGCACTGCAGACCAGGAGTCTGCTCCCTTCCCTGCCGGAGTCTCTCCTAGTAGCCATATTAAAGCCTGACAGAAACCCCACCTTCCTGGCATCCTATATGCCAATCACCATTCTTGGCACAGACTACAAGATCCTAAGGAAGGTCCTACCAGAAAGGTACACCAAGGTATTGCCAACCTTAAGGCACCTTAATAAAAATGGATTTGCCCTAGGACATAGCACGTCCCAAAACCTAGGGCGCCTGTTTCACATAATGAACCATGCAACTGTTTAATATTACACCTATAGAAGGCCTTTGACACCCTGTATTGGGACTATCTCTTTCGGGTGCAGGTATCAACAGGACACCATCCAGAGGCCTTTCACCAATGGGGGCACTGTTAAGGGCCCCCAAAGTCGGATTATGACAGCCTTTCTGTGCCAGATAGGCCAGCACAGAAAGGCTGTTGGAATCTGCCATTGTAATCCCTAGGGCGGAAAGAGCTGCCCGAGGGAACACTGAGGGAAAGGAATCCGAACAGCCGATTACAATGTCGTAGGAACGGCTTCGACCAAGGGTCAGATCCATTTCCTACAGCTTCGTAATCGGGCCCTAAGTGTGAAAGTAGAAATCTTGCCCTGGAACAGACACAAAAAGAATCTGCCTGGCAAGAAGACTTTGACAGTGCCAACATTTTAATTTCTCCCACTCTGAGCTTTTCGCATCAAAACCAACAGTTTCAGCAGGACCTCATTCAGGGGATATCCAACTTTGAGAGGACTTCGGCAGATGCAGTCTTCAACCTTGCTCTGTTTGAGGATTTCACTTCCATAAAAAAGACTAAGGGCCTAATTTAGATGTTGGTGGATCATTTCCCACCATCGCTTTTTTGACAGTCTTCCCACCCACTGACCTGGCAATCCACCTCATATGTTGGCGGGTCCAATGGCAAATCACCGACTCTGCCAGGAATCTTCGTCAACGGCGCCATAGGCAGAAGCGGCTGGTGGTAGTACTCCTGCCAAAAGTACTGCTGATCTAATTACTCTCTGCCTTTCTAACAAGGCAACTGTGGTGGGAATCCCTCCTACCTTGTGTTGGGTGATTAGAAGAAAATGAGGTAAAAACATACCTTTTTTACTGCTTCCCACTTTGATTTCCATCTTGTGCCCATCATCCAGGTCCCTCTTTTGCTGCTCCAACCCCACAACAATGTCAAATTGCTCCGTTCTTGCTGAGATCTAAGGTAAACTACTTGTACAATTGTCCTATTATGTAACATATGTTGGCAATTGCCATAGCCTCATGTTTTTCTGTATTTCTGCATTGCTTTTACGTGCAATATTTTTCTTTGATATCATCCACTAGTGTACATTTTAATACTGATCAAGGTAAACTGAACACCCCTGTACTGACAAAAAATATTTGTTGTGGTGTTTGGCGGTGTTGTGCTAGTGCATCGGTACTCACAAACTTTCTGTCGGGGCCAAAATTACAGTGTGATTTGTGGCCGAGGGCCACACCGGTAGGAGTGGGGGTCAGTGGGGGCTGAGTTAGTGGGAGGGGTGGGGCTAAAGTAAAAAAATAAATCAAACTCGTTTCAAAACAGACAATGCGGCAATGCTGTATTTTAGAGGAGATGTAACTACAAAGAGCACATTTTGATAATACATTTTTATTAGCAGACAATAGCAATCTTAATAGTCATTGCATAGCTTCATACACACTTTGACTCCAATTCCATCACAGTCTCTCTCTCTCTCTCTCTGTCAGTCAGTCTCTCTCTCTCTGTCAATCAGTCTCTCTCTCTCTGTCAGTCTGTCTCTCTCAGTCAGTTAGTCTCTCTCAGTCTGTCAGTCTCTCTCTCTCTGTCAGTCAGTCTCTCTCTCTGTCAGCAAGTCTCTCTCTCTGTCAGTCAGTCTCAGTCAGTCAGTCTCTCTCAGTCAGTCAGTGTCTCAGCCAATCTCTCTCATTCAGTCAGTCTCTCAGTCAGTCAGTCTCTCTCTGTCAGTCAGTCTCTCTCTCTCGCTCTCTCAGTTACTCTCTCTGTGTCAGGCTCTCTCTCTGCCAGTCTCTCCCTCTCTCAGTCAGTCTCTCACTCTCTTAGTCAGTATCTCTCTCATCCAGTCTCTTTCTCAGTCAGTCAGTCTCTCTCAGTCATTCAGTCTCAGTCAGTCAGTCTCTCTCTCAGTCAGTCAGTCAATCAGTCTCTCAGTAAGTCAGTCTCCTCTTTCTCTCCTTGTGTGTGCTTCTCTCTTGTTTGCATCAAAATCTGTTAGGGTAAAAGAAGTGCGGGTCCCAAAAATGAATGCCGGTGGGCCCCACCTGCAACCACCGGCTCACATTAAGCACTAAATTCCTCCCTAAGGAGCGTCTCATCAAACACTGCCAGGAGCCTCCCTGTTTTTGGCTTTCCTGGGCCAAGGTTTCTCCCAACCATATAGACAGTGCCCGATGCCCCGCAGCCACACATACATTTTTTTTTGCAGATTTATATAGCGCGAACTGGACCCAAACGTATTGGAGCGCTTTACATGAACACAAGGACACATAAAGAGGGGGGGCCTGTTTACTCATTCCACAGCATGAAGTCCAAGGATTGTTTTACAAGGAACATTTTTGAAACAAAATGGAAATTAACAGGATTTATTAAAAAATATGTATGTCCCTCCTAATTGCGAGGCGTTGCTTTTCTGAACATGTTACTTACCAAATCTATTTCAAATGCCTCCGAAAATGACACACAGGAAGTGCCTGGGGTCTGCGGGTTAATCGCAATACACACAACAAAATAAACAACAATAGACCATCTCTGACGTCTGATTTTCAGAATTCAAAAGAGCGCGAGTGTAATCCCATGATGCTGTGCGTGGCTCGTTATCACCTTTCACAGCCCATTTGCTGGTAGGCGGCAGGCACCACAGGGCGGTCCCCCTCTGTCCTGCCACCTTCTGCACACACCACAGGGGGCAGGTGATCAGGGGCAGCTTCTGGAAGAGTCCAAATGGGAAGGGGGCGGGGGTCAAACGAGGGATTTAATTAACAGCTCAGCCTGGATCTGAGTCCACGCTGCTGCAACCGGCGGTGTATGCTGACACTAAAAAACCACAGGTACGATGTCTGCAAGGTCCGCGAGCCACCAAGGAACGCTTGCCGGGCCGCTGGCGGCCCGCGGGCCGTACTATGAGTACCTGTGTGCTAGTGGAACCTCTGGGTGGTAAGTTAATAGTGCGTGTACGTTGTCTGAGTGCCATGCAATACATAACACAAAGGTACAAAACACATTACATTTCATGCAAACATGACACATGTGTATTGCCACGTTAATAATTTGTACTTACCAGTGTCCACCCTACCAGGAATTCACTCCATCAGCAAACTACCGCTAGGACAGTACCAGCACAACTGGAACATCTAAATCAGCTCAGCGCAAACCCATCAGCCTGATGGTGACGGAGTACTGTTAACCACCAGACAATACAGTCTACGGTCTACTGTCTACTACCGCAATATCTAAATACAGCAGGCAGAACACTGTCAGCTTGAGGGAGTACAACGGTAGTCCCGACAAGATATAATTCAGGCCCTAAATCAGAGGTAAAAACTTTGGTATCTGACCTGCACTTAATCTCATTTGGCCTAAGGTAGTATTTAGGTCCGGGTCAATACTGAACAGAGATTTCTGGTTGGTGCTTTACTTTTTCTCTGAGCTTTTGTCTTAGAACTTTTAAAATGTATATCTCCATTTGTGTTTTGGTGTCTCTTTAAAAAAAATTGGTTGTGAGATTTTTGTTGAGCTATGTTTTTACTTTTTGACTGTTTTAGTGTTGCTCAATACTTTGCCCATTGTTCTAAATTAAGCCTGTCTGCTCTGTGGCATAACCACCAGGGGTTGAGCCCCAGCCTAAATTATTGAAACAGAGTGTTTGAACTTACATGATTTGGGGACTTAATATGTGAATAGGACTCCCTTGTGCTCTAACTTAAAGGCCAATTATCTTACAATATAACGGTATTGATTTGAAAAAAGACCTATATATTTCTTAAATTATTTTTAGGGACATTTTAGTTGACAATATTTTCATTTTCAATGTTTTGGTAATGCTAAAATGACTATGGCAATATTTAGTATTTTTATATTTTTGTTTTAAACATTTAGATATTTTATACACATTTTAGGGTGATATTTTTACAGTTTATATTTGTATTTTTGTTTTTGTGGTGATACTTGTGTTCTCAATATTTTTTTCACAATATTTAATTATGTCGATATCATTTATGTCACTAGGTCATAGAAACCTCACTAACCATCTTGGATTTTGAAATTCCCTCTTTGGGGAAAGCCAATATAAATTTCGGGTCATACTGGCCTAATAAGAAACAAGATGGCTTCTAATTGAGCATGCCCGAAACTTAGTTAAAAGTGACCTTTCCCAAACATTTTTCACCAGAGCAAGATAAGGGCTCATGCCCCCACTCGGTATTAGGGTTATTTAGCCTCTCAAGGTCGATTTGTTCATTTACCTGCACTCTCTAGCAGCTGAGGCAGGCCTCGTAAATAGTTATTTGACCACTCTCCCTTGCCCAGCATGTGAAGAGACATATACAAGTCTGGCCTGCCCAGTGCCTCAGCAGTACTCTTAATATAACCCAGCCTCAGGATCTCATAACCAGAGTCACAGGCTCAGGCGAATCTGCAATCTCACCACAGTTGAATGAGGTATGCTGATTTCTCCATACTATCAACAATAAGAGAAGTAGAGTATTTTATTGGATCTCCCACATTGGTTAAACCCAACTCCTCATGAAGTTAGAAATGAGGACAACCTGGGACTTTGCCTAGCAGTGTCCTGCAAAAATGATTCTCCTCCTACTGTAGTTTGGAGCAATCACAATACTCCCATATGGTAGGCCCATAAGTCAAGGCTGGAAGACATTTGAGTTTATAAACCTCCAAAAGGCAGGATTGGCTTGCTCCCCACACTAGATGCCCACCTTAATCAGCAACCCAAACGATTGATCGAAACGTAAACATCGGTTTGAAAGACAGGGTAGCCAACTGCTTCGTGAATCAAAAGTGATTCCGAAATAGGAGAAATCACTAACCTGTGTGATGTTTTTCCCCTTGATTAAAATGTGTCTGATTTTGCACTTCTGCGTCCCACAGACCATATATTGACTCTTTGCAACATTGGTTTCTAAATCTAAATTATCCATTACATTACATAAGCATCTATAAGACCATGAAGTCCATTCGGTATGCTGGATAGCAGAACCGCATTGACATACAGCAGGGCCGGGACAAAAAGTGTATTTCACCTTATGCATGTCCTTCGCCTGTGAGACAAAAACAGATTTTAGGCCATTAATACGTAAAAGAAAAAAAGTGGGGGCAACAAAAGCCCTTTCGGACACCCCAGAACAAGCAAAATGGTTGAGTGCATTCATCCCCTCTTCTATATCTTACAGATGAGCTAACCCCATTAGTGCAATGGTAGGGGAAACCTGTCTTTGTTGGGATGTTCCACAATCTAGAGTGATTAACACGGTCAAAGGCACAACTAAGATCCAGACAAACTAGATAAAGTGAAGCATCCCTAAAATTATATTATAAAGGGCAAAGGATACCATTTTGCTGAACCCAAACCTCGAAATAATACACCACAATACCTTGACCACAGAATCCAGCGGTGATATTGGCCTGTAGCAACAAGGACCCTTTGGGTTCCTTTTGTGCACACTGGGACTAGCTGTCTGTCATGAGGTTGGAATTTTGTATGAGACTGTGACATTCAAAACATTGGTAATTGCAGGATGCCACAAAGGGATATTCTCCTTAAAAACATAAAAGGTGTGCCATCTGAACGCAGTGCCTTGTTTCATGGGTTAGCCAATATGGCAGCAGTGGCCGGTTGATCAGGAACTATGGGGCACCTCTTTTCGTGAACATTCATAGAACTTTTCCCTTAAAAATAAATCTGTTTATAGAGATCTAGCTATATATCTGGGCTAATCTTTGATCTTAGCCCCTCTGACAATGAAGAAGTTACCTTTCTTCTGTTTACAATTGCCCAGAACCCCCTGTATCCTTGTCTTTACAGGTTTTAATTAGACATTCCCATGTTTCTTCCTTAATCGCTAGTTTCCTATCCTTGGTCGATTGTTTGTAAGATACTGCAATGAACTGCTTATTGCTGGGCTTGACATTGAGAGTTACATGCAATCTTCAGTTGGTGGTTCTGAACGAATTGTCATATCACTCTGATTTGGAACTCACCCTAGCCCTAGAAAGGCCTGTTGTAAGGTTTCTAATAGATATGTTCAGTTTCCAAAAACCTTTGAATAATTCTAGAGGTAAAGGGTTAATAATTAAATCAAAAATTGAACCAACAAGTGAGTTCAGCATGATAGGAATATGAGTTGCCCTCCAACTTACCTTTTTTAGACCATTACCCTTCTGACTAGGGGTGGACGGAATTTGCGAAATTCACTTTCGCAAATGATCACGAAAATGTTAAAAATCTCCGCAAACACGTGGAAATATCGCGAAGATGCAGAAGTTTTTTTCCTGCCCGTTCGCGGTATGTTCTGCGTGGTCGCGGCTCGCCAACTTACCCATGCGGTTGCTCGCGGGCGCGGCCATCTTGTTTTCACTTGTCTCACGGTGCATGATCGCGAGAAGAAAGGCTTGATCACGCGATGAATGATGTTACTGCGGGCACGAACGGTTGCGAGACAGCGCAAATGGCTACCAACAATCCAACATCTCGTGGAGAACGCGACCGGATCGGGAAAACTTGTCGGCGAACGCGGGGATTCAGGTAAGGCGATCGTGCGCACGCAAGAATGTATTATTTTACAGCGTGAGCAAGCAAAAGATTTCCGGTAAAATGCGGATTGCGGAAATTTTGACATTTTGCGCTCTCCGCGGAACGCGAAAATGTCAAATTATCGCAATTTCCGCGAGCGGAACGGATTTTTAGCCCAGGCCTACTTCTGACACAGGTCATTTACTCCAGGGTGAACAAAGTGTCTAGTACAGTCAGGAAAGTTAAAAATAAACTCAATCGTGTTTTGGTCACTATAGCTATTTTCAATAACCCCCAAATCCTTGGGGAAAAAAATTTAGTTGACAAATGTAGGGAACTGTTTATACAAATCTCCCACAATTTCCACTGTACTAAATAGACCAAAGTTACATAAAGCTGGTAATAGCTTCAGACCCCTATAATCAGTGCTTGAGTGCATAATAACTTGTCAGTTATCAAGAAGGGATCATGAGTTGTAGTGTTAGTGCCGAATTTGACATTAATAGCACCACCTATGACCACATGAAAAGGACTAATAGCACGTGGAATAGGATATCAATTTGCCATCCAATGTCATAGACTGATTTGTAGAAGAAGAAAATTAAACTGATTTGTTAAAACAAACCACACAATTTGGATTCCTCAATGTTTACAATCAATTGGAATACATTTTGAAAATTTTGCGATGCATATCATAGTGGCTAGCCCCCTCCCCCACACTGTATGCCCAGGTGACACAATGGCTAGCACAGGGAAGCTTACAAAACCATCTCAAACAATTTCCTCCAGGGACCAGGTCTCTTGCATCATCATAATGTCAAATTTGGTAATTGAAATCAACCCAAGCCAGATCTTGCTGTTTGGAGAGATAACCAGCAATATTCCAACAAACTACATTTATCAAAGAGCCAATCTCATTAACCAGATACATTGGTAGGAGTCCTACAGGAAAGAAGTGGACCTCTGATGCATTAATTACACACTAAGGGGCCCATTACGATGGTGAGCGGACACCTTAACGGTGAACAGGACCGACTGCCAGAGGTGCGGCGGTCCCGCTGTGCCCATTAGGATGCGCGGCCGCCATCCTGGCGGTCGCATCCCACACGTTTAACAATGTGGAGGGCGGTGCTGTAAGCAGCACCCGCCACAATGTTAAATGTGCATGTTGTGCATTGGCATGCACAACGTGACAGGCACCTTGCGGTGCCTGCCACCTTGTGCATGCCAATGTAAGGGGGTACCATAGGTACCCCCTAAGTGCAGCCCCCCAGACCCCCGTGTGCCCGCAACAGGCCCCCAAAGCAATTCCCCCATGCCATTCCATGGCGGCATCGCCGCCATGGAAAGGGCTTCTCCGCCAGGCATCCTGATATGGACCACCACCATGTAAGGCCCGAGTTCCACCCGGCAGGCAATCGGAACGATTGCCTGCCAGCAGAAATGCGGCGGACGGTCTTTCCTTTTGCCGCTGTCACCCCCGCTATTGTAATGTGGCAGGGGGTAAATGGAGGACGGGCGGGTTAAGATGTCGGGTGGATTGCCACCGCTGGTTGGGTGGTGGCGATCCGCCCGACATCATAATGGACCCCTTAGACGGGATAGAATCCTGTGACAGTCAATCAATAGTCTCCAGTTTAGACAAGGGAGAAAAACTATTTTTAACTAGAATGAGAGGTCGAACAGGTCCACAAACCATTGATGGGGACCGCAGCAGCCCAAGCTTCATTCTGGGTTGCAGGTGCTTGTAGAAAACCCCTAACTTGCAGGATGTTGATACAACAATGCAGAGAATTCTTCTAATTGCATGTAATCAGAAGATAGGCTAGACTTGGATAACTGCAGTTAATGACAATGCAGTCCCCCTTCAGATTCTTAGTTGAGGGGCCAGCCCCATCCTACCCTCCTAACAAAAATTATGTCATGATATTCCCTGATGTTAAAATTTGATTTTTGGATTAACGAATGGCTCACCTTATTCAGATGATGCCACTGTAGGGGTAGACAGGGGTAGCACCCGATCATTACTGCAACATATGGACTTTATTTAGAAGGGAGATTTAGGCGTGACTGTTCAGTTGCATCAGGCCAGGTAGAACCTTCAGGTTTACGCTCAGAAAGGGAACTCTGACCATCAACTCCCAAATTGTATACAAACCCCCCTCTCAAAGGCTTGGGGTGCAATCAGCAAAATAGGTGGGGGTTTATGGTAATAGGCCTTTTACATATTATTGGTGTAGGTCTATCCAATGTGGTGACTGTGTTCACTGGCCCTACTAACCCAGCTGACACAGCACCAGGGAACACCATACCACTATCATTTGTCCTTGTCAGATCTGAAACAGCATTTTCTAGGCTCTTTATCTTCTCCATCCGAGGGGGTAACAAAAGCAACAATAATAGCTTTTAACTTGACTAGTAGCTAGTCCCAGTTACAATTGATTGGGTTTTCCTGCAGCAGATTGCTGTTAGAGCTTGTGCTGCTGTTCAGTAGCTGAAGAGTTCTTACTGAAGCATTTCCATGCACAATTAGTAGAACTACAGATGGGCTTTGACTGTCGCTTTCTTTTTGCAGAGTTCTAACCCTCAATGATGTGGAATGCAGATGAATAATTAAGATCACCTCTAAGCTGCATGTGGTCTTGATATACATTTTTCACAGGTGGTAAGTACTCGTGGCCGAATATTCGCACATCACGGCACATGGATGATAATCCGGGTGTCACTGCATGGTGAGTGCTCAGGCATTCCCCATGGTTCTAGAATAGACATCTTTCTGGAAGGTCAGTCTCTTTAGAGATGACTCCAACAGCTCTGGCCAAGAAAGAATCCAGCATATCGCTATGGCGCATAGTAGTTTTGACTTTGTCCTCAAGCAGCTTTCTTTTCCCCATGGCCCCCCTCATGGCTTGGCTGATAAAAATATTATTGATATATTATAAATTACAGATACGTCAGGCACTTTCAATCTAAAAAGCCAACATATATATTGATAAGGAAATTGTTTCTACATATGTAATGTTCCGGGCATTATCCCAGGTCGTGATAACAGGTTGACATTCACCACTAAAGATCCCGAACCATACAGCAAAAGGAGTGGCCCATTCCAGCCTCTTTTGCGTGATGATGGGCGAAGACAAGCCCACTCTTGGCTTGGTCATCACCGGGGCACGTGCCCAGGCATGTCCCACACCCCAGTCAAGGGTCACTATATTTCTGCTCCTGCTCAGCGGCAGGGAATCTTGGTAATTAGAGTCCTCACAGACTGTAAGTGCGTCCCATGCTGCAGTAAAGAGCTGCTATATTTTTTCTCCTGCATCAGCGGCAGGGAATCCTGTGGTTTATAGTCTTGCCCCAAATCATACAGCCTCACAGCCTGTAAGCACTTCCCACACCACGGTCAAAAACAGTTGTATTTTTGCTCCCACTCAGCGTCAGGGAATCCTGGGGCTTGGACGCCTGCCCCAACCACACAGCCTCACAGTCTGTAAGCGTATCCCTCACTAAAACAAGAGCCAGTGGTTTTTTGCCCCTGCTTTGCAGCAGGGAATCCTGGGGCTTAGATTTCTGTCCTCAACCAAACAGTCTAACTGCATGCAAGCAAGTATTTTGTTGTCCAAATTGTGTCTAGTTTGTTGTGTGGGCACAAAAGAGTCCAACGGTGATCAGAATTGTTTATTCTCTGGACAGGTTCAATTTTTTGGGCAAATATTTGTACAAACTGCATACTTATCATGATATACTGTGACTTTTGGTTTTCTTTCCTCTGACTCCCTGGAGGTAAAGCATTTAAGTTTACTTGATGTTTGTCAAGCCCCCAACCAAGAATCAAACATGTGAATTCAGACATGTGTCTCTATATTCTTTGGATCTAATCGTGGGAGGTATACTTTGAGCCAATGCATTTAGTTTTCCATTTAAATGACCCACATGCTTCCAACAGGCATATTTCTTATAGGTTGGTAGTTGTTCTATTTAAGGATGATGCCAGATGGTAGTGCTTTTTAAATATATTTGCACGTGAAGCAAGATTCTTGAGATCTCTGCCTAATTTAAAGATATCTGGGAAGTAAAGTGCAGTCAAAGACCAGGATCTGCGCAATATTTCCTCATAATGTCACAAAGGATATGAATAAAGTTAAAAGGTCCCAATTTCTTACCAGTACATTCAGTCTTAACCTCCCAATTGACAATGTACCTTCCCTCATTTTTTGGAAGGATAAAAAGAACAATTAACAGTACAATCACAGCTCAATTAATTCATGCATTTGAGTGAGCGTACTGTGTAGAGGTTGTAATGTAATGTAACTAAAATTTAAAGAGCGCACGTTCACCGGATGGTTTCTTGGCGCTAAGCACATGATGCTGGGTGTTGGACAGGGTATTAGTCATATGTCTGGCTAAATAGCCAAGGGGTCTATTGCGATGTCCGCCCGCCACCGCAACGGCTAAAGGGACCACCTGCCATAGGTGCGGATGCATCCCGTATATTTTACATTGCGGCGGGTGTTGCTGCAAGCAGCACCCGCCACAAGGTAAAAAATGCATGTTGTGCATTTGAATCCACAACGTGACAGGCACCACGCGGTGCCTGCCACCTTGTGCATGCAAATGCTGGGGGGTACCATAGGTACCCCCCATGTGCACCCCCACCCCCCAACACCCTGGGGGCCCGCAACAGGCCCCCAAATGCAGGATCTGCATGCCTTTCCATGGAAAGGCTGCTCTCCGCAGTCATCTGAATATGGATGGCGGTGTCTTGTAGACACCGCCACCATATTAAACACTTTTTTCGCCGGTCGACTCGTCGACCGGCGGAAAACCGGCAGATGGTCTTTCCGTCCAACAGGGTCCCCCCCCGCCATCGTAATGTGGTGGGGGGAAATGGGAGGCGGGCGGTGAATGTTGGCAGGCGGATCGCCACTGCCATGCGGGCAGTGGCGATCCACCCACCAACATAATCGACCCCCAAGTTTTTAGGGTTTCCTGAATATCAAAAAACATGGGGCTGTTCTGATCTTAAGGGGGAAGGAATTCTAGAGGTTATGAGTGAGGACTCAGAATCTGGAACAACCCATTCTCATTTTTTTTAAATTTAGGGGACCATTAGGTAGTTCACGGACATAGACCGTAGCTTCATGTTTTGGGGTGTACTTCTTGAATCAGGAGGGAATGAATGCTTGGTTTTTGTCATTGAGCATTTTGAATAAAAATGCATCTGGTTTTAATGATGGACCTGTGTTCCACATGCAGCCAGTGGAGATCTTTCATCAGAGGAGTGATGTGACACCTCCTGGGTTTTCAATATATTATCTGGTCTGCCTGGTTCTGGACAATTTGAACCCTATAAAGGAGACATTTCGGTAAACCCACATATAGTGAGTTTGCATAATCAATTCTAGATAGTACTGGGGCAATATTAACTTGAGTCAGAGCTTCAAGGGTGAGATATGTGGCAGCTTTTCTGATTCTGTGGAGCAGGAAAAAACTATTTGGGGCTTCAGGGAGAATTTGTAATTGATAAACACCCCAAGGTTTTTTACTGACTTCCTGGAGGTTGGAAGGGGTTCCTAACTCGGAGGGCCAGAAGAATACCATCCAAAATTCTATAACTTTCTTTTGGTGATGATGATTTCAGTTTTATCTGAATTTAGTTTTAGGTGGTTGCTATTCATTTAGCCATTTATGAGAAGCAAAATGGACCGATAGATTTCCATTGATTCAGGAGAGTTGTTGATCTTGAACAGTATTTTCATATATTCTGCGTAGTTGTAAATTGCACAGTTCCTGTTTTTTTGTAAATTGACTATAAATTGCATGGATGGGGGAAGGGAGGGGTCATGGGGGTCTCTAAAGTCTAGGTAGACTTTGAAGGAGGGACACGACTTCAAACGGACAGACTAGGAGTTGATCTTTCAGGAAGGAGGTAATCCAATCCAGAGCCAAGCCACACAACCCCACTGCTTCAACACGGTCTGCTAGGAGGTTGTGGTCCACCGTGTGGAAGGCCTCCAACAAGTCGAGTCTGGGTGATGCGTCTATTGCATTCTTTACACATGACATTTAAAGCAGAGAGGATCACTGCTTCTGTGTAATGCGCTGGGCGGAAACCTGCCTGGCAAGGGTCAAGGAATTTGGATTTCTCTAAGAAGTAGCAGACATTTCTTGCAACATGTGCATCCAAAACCTTTGCCAAAAAAGTTAGCAGGTAGCAGTGATATGGGGCAAAAGTTTTTCAATGTGAGCGAGTCTTTACTATCTTTCTTCTGGAGGGGTATCTCTATGGCATCCTTGAATATACTGGGCACCTGTCCTAAGCTAAGTGAGACGTTGACAAGAGACAGGGCTGGGTCTGGAAGGCTGCAATAATAATGTTTTTTCCAATTTTTGGGAGGCATGAGTCATTAAAGGATCCTGATTTGAGTTTAACCAGCAGGTTCATGAGGCTATACTTGCTGATTCTGGGGAAGCAGGATAAGCTAGCGGGATTCATATCTTCCTAGGTGGTCCTATTGGTGAGGGAGCTTAATAATAATCTTAATTTTGTGTATGAAGTAGGTGTTAAGCGTATCACAGAGATTCTGGGAGGGGTAGATTGGTAGGGTGACCCGTCAGGGTTGGACAGCTCAGAGACAATTCCCAAGATCTCCTTCAATTTATTCGAGGATGAGAGATTTTTATTAGTGAAGAAGGCTGATTTAACTCATAAGAATACGGGTTTTGTATTCCTTAAGCTGTTTTGTGAAGATTTCTGGAAAGTAGTTCTTTCATCGTTTGTGCTTGCAGTGGAGTAAGTCTAGCTTAGCTATCTTTAGATCATCAGTGTAACCATTTAGAGGCATCTGGCCAACCTCGCATGTTTTGACTTATGTTGTGGGGCCTGAATATCACTGGCAGTTGAGAGCCAGTCAGATATTTCCTTCCTGTGTAGGTCAATATTATTATTTGGGTCAGGAGTGGATCTGGCTAGGGATTCACAGAAGGAATTTAGGGCCATCCGTGACCAGCTTCTGGTGGGGATTCCTGGGCGATGTGGTGTTAATGTGAATTTGATAAGGTGATGATTGGACCAAACGCAAGGGGAGGTTGTGAGATTGGACCAAATTATGTGCAAGGTCTAGACTTAGTCTAGTGTGTGTCCTTTAATGTGGGTTGAGGTGGACACATGTTGTTCACGATTTAAACTACTGAGGTGGTCAGAAAAGTCTAAAGGGAGTTCACCCCCCCTGTTATGGTTGGCCCAGTAGTTGAAGTTACCAACTAGTAGGAGTTTTGCATGATCGATCAAAAAGGGGGAGATTTATTCCTAAAATAGTTGAAGGAAGTGCTGCATGTAGTCAGGAGGTCTATAAGTGAGGAAGCAGATGACAGGAGAGGTTAGAGACTCTAATTTGATTACAAGGCTGGCAACTGGCAGGGTGGTTTGCAAGGTGAGTTTGAAGAACCTGAGATGTTTCTTTATAACGGCAGCAATGCCATCTCTTGTTTTTCCAGTTTTGCGGTTCTTTGGGGAGAGGCGCAAAGATGTCAAGGCCGGATTCTTAAGTGAGCCATGTTTCAGTCATTAAGAGGATATCATGTGAGTCAGAATCCTGTAAGCGAAAGATCTCAGTTTAATGTTTCACCAATTAACCAGTGTTAAGGTATGAGAACCATAACTGGTCAGGTTTTGAACCCTGAGTGGTCTGAGTAGGATGCTTAGTTCTGTTGCTGGAAGGTGGGTCATCTGTCCTGTTAGGGTTAAGTATGGTGGTGGTGTGATTGGCAAAACCTAAGTCATGAATTTTTTGCAGTAGTAAGGTGTCTAATTTGTAGCATATTGAATGGAGATTTTTTATTTAATTTGTGGAGTAGGTGATGTTTTGGGCATCTTGGCTGGCCCTGGCAGGATGCGGGCGGGCACAGATGGGCTTGACTTTGGCCGTCACTCACTGCACACGTCCACTGTGCGTCCGAGTCTTGTCTGCCATTAAGTGGACTGGGCATTGTTAGATCGCCCCACACTCCTAAACCCCTTGTACACCTACCGGAGCATGATGGCAATGACCAAGAGAAGTGGAAGGGAGTCTCAGAATGCGAGATAGCCTAACATTACGTGCCTGAGTGTGGTGAGTCAGCTTTAAGGAATGCACGCTGTTTTCTTTGCAGCATTGTTTAAAAGCAACAGTAACAACAAACTGTGGAAGAGGGGCTCCCCTCTTCCACAGACCACTTGCACCAACTTGCCTAGCCATTCCCTTTCAGCCTGAACTGCCGCTGATAGCAAAGATAAACTTTGGTAAATCATGGTAACTTCTCTGCCAAACCCCACCTTGAAAAAGTAGGATAGAGCAGAGCTAACAGAGCTGCCTACCTCCTTTTTCTGTCTCCCGCACCTCACACTAGATGTGCTGCCCATTTAACTAATGTTCAGCATCTTCACCTGGACCAGCTTAATCTGTAACAAGTAAAGCTTCATGCCAATAAATGACAAATTCACTCTATCTGTGTGGCAGAACTCCACGTCGTCATAACAGAGGTCTCAATGCTCTATCCTACCCACTCAGAGGTCCCTACAGAAAAGGTGCATCTCTTTATTCAGCTTCCCCCAGCTCTACCGATAGCTGATGGCTTTACGCCCCCCCCACACTTTCCTGGGAACAAACTCAGTCCTTATCAGGTGGCATCCAGCCCATAACCTGTGGATCTCCCTTGAATCTGACTTCATACATTTAATCAACGCTAAACCCTTCGGCACTACTAAGTCATTCTCACCTAAGTGAATCAATAATATATACGGACAGTGCGTCTCATTATGAACCTGTTCAGACAAGCGAGTAGCTTGCCCCATCTCATGCCCCCCTTTGCCATACCACTTGATATCATACATGCTGATATGAAACCCAAATTAGGCCCAGCCCTGAAGGCCTTGTGTGCCTTTCGGCCCACTTAACGATGGAATGGCCCACAATCCATATCTTCAAAACTGCATCTTGAGGCCCGTCAATGGAACCTGCAATGGAAACAAAAGTTGACAACCTGAACAAACACTTAGCAAGGCCCCTCCCACCCACTAACATTTCATCCTGAAACAACTAGATGGCCTCTGTAGCCATACCTATCCAAAAAGAGAAAGTGCCACAGCTGTGTGAATCTATGCCAATTATCTCTAGTGTCTTGCACACCAGCAATTGGAAAATGTAACCGGAGTACCGTCCTCATATTCAAAAGCCATTCCCCTCCAGGACAGTGCTATTTGCCTAAGGGTCGCACCCGGGCGATCTGGGTAGAGGCGGGCAACTGAGTATTCCCTAAGGAATATGCTCCTGCCCCAACACCTTTGGTCCATCTCAGACTTGTATAGACATATTCTGAGACCTTCTGGCCCCTGACTGATCTCCTCCCATATAAACCCTCTACATCCCCAGCAGTTCAGAGACCTCAAAAGCATCAAATAACATCCATGACATCAGTGTTGAGAATAACGCTAGACCAAAGCTCCTGTGGCATCCTAGTCCAAACTCTGTCCGCTTCCATGGCCTGCCCATGGAATTTCTCCCACTGCAAGTGAGGCAAAGCATCCATAGTGTTCTTGTCCACACCTGGCACATGCTCAGCTCTAAAAGTTATGTCAAGCTGTAGATATTTTAAAACAAAGAACCTCAGCAATTTCAATGGTTGGGCGTCCCTAGCTGACTTCAACCTGTACTACTGACATGTTGTCGACTCTGAAAAGAACCTTCTTGTGTGACAACTAATACCTCAGAATAAAATGCCGCGCACCCCTGTTTTCAGTGTGGCAGCCACTCTTTTGCTTACCAATGTCCTTGCCAAAAGAGGCCGAAACCTGAACCACCAGCTGCATCTGAACATATCTGTGCATCCCAGACTAAATCCCTCAATGCCGCTATGGGAATCCATTAAAGGATTGTAAGAATGACCTCCATATCCACAAGTCCTCCTGACCCCTGCAGAGAGCCTGATGTGATGATGGGGTAATGGCAAACCTGATAACACCTAGTCTTTGACAAAATGTGCTCCATGCTCTCACTACCATGAAGGCAACATTTAAATGGACCAGTAGAACCTGCACTTCTTTAACCTGCTTTGTCTTGCTTAACACTTCATCCAGGAGGAACTGCATTTTACATCTTTTCTCCTCCGGCAACCTATCCTCAATTGCTTGTGAATCAATCTTGATACCCACGAAAGACAAGACCGTGCTGGAACCAATTGTCTTCTCCTCTGCTAAAGGCACACCTATGTCGGCCCAAGCATACTGGCAGTCCACGGAACTGGGCGTCCCTACAGAGAAAAAGTCATCCAGGTAGTGAGTTACCAGCTCATTGTTGGCGGACCATGTATAGATCCACTGCAAGAAGTTGCTAAAACACTTAAAGGGGGAACAAGAGACCGAACTGTTTATTGGCAGAGCTTTATTAGCATTCCAACTGCATTCAAATGTATGACTAGCAGGTAGAAATCGGCAGGGTGTACTGGCAGTAAACGGAAAGACAACTCAATATCGCTCTTATCCATAAGTGTTCCATGTCCTTTTCTATCCACCAATGTGAAAGCCACATCCACTGAGGAGTAGGTCACTGAAACTTGTTCTGCAGGTAAGTATTCATTGACTGACTGACCCTCTGCCCTCAAAATGTATTGAATCAGTTAAAACCGACCCTGTTCCTTTTTGGGAACAACCTCAAAAGGAGACATGATTAAGTGTTCCATAGGCCACATCCTCCCTTCCTGAATCTCCTTTGTTAATTTGTCCTGTACAATTTGTCTGCCCATGCTGCTGTCCACTTCCTGCCACCCCTTGCTAATGCCCGTATCCCCCTGGCCTGGATGCCCCACCCCCACGAAGCAATTGACTCCTTTGTTGTAGTCCCATTGGGCTTCAAAGTGGTTAACTTGTCCTTTACTGGAATCCCCAGCCATATCCAGGTGTCTAGCTTACCCCACTTTGCTTCTGGGTCAACTGCCCTGCTGGCCCGAAATTCCTCATCAAACTGTGCCCAAGCATACCCTCCATAGTTTAACCATGCCTTTCTAATGCAATCCATGTATTTAAAAAGTGCAACAGACATCTCTGGGTACTTTTTGCAATATACACTCACATTAATGAGGAAACCCAATCTCCAATTCTCAGTTGTTACCAGCACTATTGGCCGCTCGGGAAAGCTCCAGCTCCTACTCTTTTGATCCCTCTTTAGTAGGGCGGAATTTGCGAAATCCACTTTTGCAAATTATCGCGATAATGTTAAAAATGATCGCAAACACGCGGAAATATCGCGAAGATGCGGAAGTTTTTTTCCCGCATGTTCGCGAGATTTTCTGCATGGTTGCGGCTCGCCAACTTACCCATGTGGTTGCTCGCGGGCGCGGCCATCTTGTTTTCAGTTGTTTCGCGGTGCATGATCGCGAGAAGAAAGACGTGATCGCGCGACGCATGACGTCACTGCGGGCGCGAACTGTCGCGAGACAGCGCAAATGGCTAAAAACAATACAACATCTCATGGAGAACGCGACCGGATCAAGAAAACTTGTCTGCGAACGCAGGGATTCAGGTAAGGCGATCGCGCGCGCGCGAGAATGTATTATTTTACAGCGCGAGCAAGAAACAAATTATCGCCAAGCTGCGGAATGCGGAAATTTTGACATTTTCGCGCTCTCCGCGGAACGTGAAAATGTCAAATTATCGCAATTTCCACGAACGGAACAAAATTTTCTCCCAGGCCTACTCTTTAGATCTAATATCCCTATGCAGGAGCTTTAACATTTCAGCACACTCCCCTTTACAAATGCTCTTTTTCGTTGCTAGAATGAGGTGAGTTCGCAGTGGTTTAGAATTGCTCATGTCCAGCAACTTTTTGAATTTAATCTCTTTACTCTTCAGTTTGTCTAACGTTGCGTCTTCCTTCACCGAACCCCCTGTGATTCCCCCACAGTGCTCAAACTTGTATCCTCGTCCCCTGGGCTGGCTGACACGGGCTGCTTTTGACCTGTATCACCTGTGGTTGTTACCACCTGCTTGTTTAATTTTGTTCATAATGTTGAGCATATGGTGTCTGTTAGACCACGCTGATGTCTTCAACGTATAGACCTTTGTGGAGGCGAGCCTCCCCGCTCCCCTGAACCTCCTTCACCTCTACCCCCACTGATACCATGCAAGAAGGGCACGAACTGCCCTGCAAAATCTTACCTGGCACCACGGTCGACACCGGCTCGGGGGCCCGTCACTTCGCTATTCTGTATTGTTGTCAAGTTCCACTCTGTCCTACATGTTGCTGCCGCACACCTTTATCCTGCAAAACACTGAAGTCATATCTGTAGACTCTTCTCCAATATGTGCTCAGCTCTCGTTATGGGCCTCATCACCCACCCAGCTGTGCAAACACTTGCCTGACTGCACAAACGTATCTTAAATCAACTTAGATGAGGGGGCCATAACTTGAGCTCTCAACCCTTTTCACCAATGCCGGAAGAACTGTCCTCTGCATTCCAGCACTGGTGGTTTCTCCCTAGTGACCACACCGTCATCCGCTTCAGTCAACACGCATACACAGACATCACCCAAAGATTACACTGACACTTTATTTGTGGGTGAAGAACTGCTGCAGGTTTATTTCATACAACACAGTATGATAATAAAATTGGGTTATCTTACGGGCGATCCAGGGCAGGCAGCCCCTTGCTGCCCGCCCGCCTGGTGAGCCAGCACACACGGTGGGTCGATGCCCGGCAGTGTGGCACATAAATATCTGCAGATCATCCACTGGGTCACGTGATCTGCCTCCTACTCCCGCCCCTTCCGACAGGGGCGGAGCGTGTTGTGGCCACCCCCGGTTGGTCAGGCCCCCCAACCGCCCGAAGGACTAACGGGGCGCCGTCGCGGTCTTCCCAGAACCCCCTTCGGCTCCTGGACCTTGGCTCGGGCACCCTTACTGTGCCGGACAGGGGTACCCTTACTGTACCGCCTGTCGCAGAGGTACCCTTACTGTACCAGTCTGCATCCAGATCGCCCTGTAACTCCGCCTGCAACGCAAAAAAGAAAAATTAACATTCCAATAACGCGCTGAGCCTGACACGCGGGGTAAGAGGAAAGGGTGGGAGAACGCGTGTCCAGGCTGGGTGCGGCGCGCAGGAGACAGAGGAGGAACTGGGCGAGAGAGCCCACTAAGTAGGGAGTAAGCCGCGCCCCCCCAGCCCGCCCCCAGCTCCACGCAATAGGGGGTTTTCCCAAGTGGGCGTAGGCCTCGCGCGCGAGGCAGCAAGGGGGAAGGCTCCGACGGGCGGCCACTAGAATGCTGCCCTGCTGATGTCCCACTGCTTGGGACGCGGGCAGCGGCAAAACCTTCCGCGTGGTGTGCTGTTGAGGCCGCACTAGAATTTTGTGGGACAGTGCTGCCGATGTCCCTCGCTGACGTCCAGCTAGCTGCCAGGGCTGTGCTTTCCCTTCTCCTCGTGGCCAATGATCTGCACGAAGCTCACCTGAGTTAGCCCCCCACTCCAGCACTGACCCGGCCACAAGCTTGGACGATGGGATCCGGTGCAGCGGTGAACAGGCAAAATCCATGGCCCGACCCCCTGCTGCCTTCCTAACTAGGCGATCGCTGGATGCCACGCCTTCTCCACCAGCAAGTTGAGGTGCCCTACCATCATGAGGAGCTTTACAGCATGCACCACCAGCTCTTCTTAGGACACAACAATCACCGCCATTGCAGTAAGCATCATGTGGATGGAATTACACTACACTAAACTGTAAAGCCAGGACAATCACTAACGCTAACTCTAGAAAAAAACGATCGAACTACCAGCCACCATATCACCTTCCAAATAGGTGGCTGGTGTACAACATGTCTGGCTATATACCCCAGGCCTATGAAAGTAGCCCAAATCAAGACCACCCCCTGCGCAGTCGTCCAATTGCTCCACTTCCCCAAAATACCTGGGGGGCGGACCTCCCTCTGATTGGCTGCTCTCCAAAATCCCCCTTCAAAGTGCACAAGTACAGCAAGGCAGCTCTAAGTAATGCAAGCAGTTTTCTCAGTAGCATTATTTTAAAAGCAACAACAAATTCATTCTTAGCAAGTTTTAAAAAATATAGCATTGTACTTGTATCAAGCGCTGAGTATCTGTGCCCTGTCTGCCATTAAGTAGGATGGGAGAGGTGAGATTGCCCCACCCACCTAAACCCTTCTTGCGCTGACAGGAGCTCAGGGGCAATAAGTAAGAGAAGTGGAATGGAGTCTCAGAATGCGAGCTGGCTTAACATAAAGTGCATGAGTGCGGTTAGGAAGCTCTAAGGTAATGTGAGCAGTTTTTTTAGCAATGTTATTTTGAAAGCGGCAGCAACAACAAATTCAAAGTGCACAAGTGCGGCGAGGCAGCTCTAAGGAACGCAAGCAGTTTTCTTAGCAGCATTGTTTTAAAAGTAACAGCAAATTAATTCTTAGCAAGTTCCAAAAACACTAGCAATCCTACTTGAATCAAGCCAGGGTATAATTGACCTACAGCAAACTTAGCTCAGATCCCTAAAATTCAGGTTTTGCCTAAACATATTTGATCATCCTAATATGCTTAATGTAGATAGATGTTCTAACAAACTTGCACTCTAGACATTTTGTTAGAACCTAAAAAATAAATTGAATTTGAAGATTTCTAATTCACGGTTATTGCAGATCTTGCCTCGGTCATAGCAAGAAAGATTTTGGTTGATTTGCACGGATGAGAATACGGCAACATTTGATGGACAATTAAGCATAGCTAGAAGGGTAATGTGTATCACCTCTCTTTGCATTGGTTGTGAGATTTTGTAAAACTCTTCCTCTAGAAATTTTAATTGCTAACATGACCATATCATATGAGTCCAATCTCCCTTTAGCTGATTTTTGAAACCTGGACATGTTGCCTTAGCACTAACTCCTATTTTATGCAAAAATCTGGAATTAAATACACCATCCACTTACTACAAAAGTGCATACGCCTAAAATGTGCATCTCTTACTGTAGAAAAAGAAAGTCTGTTTATGTATTCCCACATACAAGTCAAATTGAAAAACATATTATAAATGGCAAAACCACAATCTACACACAAGTTCACGAGGCAGCCCAAATTCTAAATAGACATGTGCAAGTGTAACAAATCTGAAAATAAAAATAGTCATTAATGACTTTCTCAAATGTAATCTAATTAAAAAGATTATGGCTCACAACTAGGGCTCAGTGCTCAGATGGGTGTAAACTAAGCCACCCTAAATCTGTTAGGCTTGGCCCTGTAGGTGGCATAAACTTCAACAGGAAGTTGAATGAGGGATTAAGGGAGGGAGTGGAGGGTCAACAAGAGAGTAAGCAAAAGTACATATTTTTAAACAACATACCAACAGTAGATCAGGGTGAATTCTTAACAATTGCAAAATAAGAAAAGAAAAAGGGCATCCTTAAACATGAGACAATTGTAATGGCACCCACTGTTTTAACCTACTATCAGCCTAATTATGGTAGAAGCAGCTCGTAGACGTGAATAGTCTCAAAATTATTTCATTTAATGCAAATTGCCTGAAGAACTGACAGAAGTCTTGGTTCGTTGAACCTTAGCTTTTAAATCATTATCTATCTTCTTTAAAAAAAACACTGGATAGCAACAAGGTTACACAAGAACATGTTCAGAGAATATGCTAATTATAGGTTGTCTGCTTCGGGAGAAGCAACACACACAAAGGGTTTGCAGTTATTATAGATAAAGTGCTAGATATTAAAATATTGTCTGGAGATACAGATGAAAAGGATTGATGACTGTGGGACAATTTTACTTTTCAAGAACAAACATATAGAATTGTAAGTTTTACACTTGTATTGAAGATACCCATCTTCTCGATGAGTTCTTACTTTCAACAACATCACTGAAATGGGAAAATCATTGGATTGGCATTTAATTTAGTTCACCTTCCCTTTTTTTGTGCAATTTGGTTTTCAGTGGTTCTGCTTCTTCTTAAGGAGACATTACAAAAGCAGAGGTGAGTGAGTAGATGGATTGTACCTTTGCAAGCAATATTTAATTGCCATGTGTGGTATAACATCCCATGTTAAGGAAAGTGATAAAGAAGATCAGACTTTTTAATGGAGGGTCCGAGGATGCAATCAGACAGGCATGGTCAAGTGTGTAAAGAAGCAGTTTAGCTGGCTGCACTTTCATGTTTGCAACGTGGTGTAAAGCCTGCCTTTATTTCTAGGACAGACTATTACCAATCTAGGACAGACTATTACCAATTTATCTACGCCAAGAATACTGGTAAGCTGGTAGCAAAAGATAGGCCTCAGTATTCAGTGTGGTCTGTGACTGAGTTGTCACAAAGTGTATGAAATCTGACTCTTAAGTGTAAACTAGTTTCTTTGAGGGATCTCTTGTGCTTACTTGGGAGCTTGCCCAACTAACGAGGCTTTCACCAGAGACATGAATGCGGTACTCCTTCAACAAATATCCAAATCAACAACAAAGTTAACACATAGGGAACTTTACTGATCAAAAGCACGCTTAATAAAAGATTACGATAGAGGGATATAACAAGGAATATGACAAAGAAATAAAAGATGTGTGGTATACCTTATCGAACTAAAAATGAATGGAACCTTGGATCAAAAGAGCTCTCTCCAGTCCCATATATCAGTTCCTTTTTCCTAATTCCTGTCAGAAGGCAGAAGTCAAATGATTGTAGTAATTAAAAGAAATGAAGGAAAACAAAGCCTCTAACAGCTTGTTTAAGAGATTGAACATGTTTTAATAGAATATACATTACACATAAGTCATCCCTAAGTTAGTCATAGACAGCCGTATGGGCAGGGTGCAGTGTATTTAAATGGTAGAACATTTACCTTTGAGTTTTCATTGTCCTGGTAGTGAAAAACAGCTGAGTTCGGTTTTTCACCACAGCAACGTCGATCTCTCCCATCCGTTAACATTGGGATTGCTTATAAACATCATTTAAGTGTAATTTCCATTTTGGTGAAAGATAGAGATTTGGAATTTGATGTTTATGGATTCACAATTTAAAATTGCAAATTGGGGGACGTGGTCTGCGGGGCCAGCATGGCAGACGCATCTCACTAGGCTCCATCTGGAACTTCTGTGATACTGCAATGTCTGGGTGCTGGTGTACCCTACCCTGTCGTTGGAGTCAGAGTGCTTTCTCTTGGGCCCTCCTCGGCCCAGTAAGTTAGCACTGGAGTGGCTGCCAACGTCGTGGAGAGCACTTGTCATGCTCACATTGTCAAAAAGGCTGCCCGGCATTGAGCGCTCATCCCTCCAGGCCTGCCGGGAGTGGATAAATGTCTAGACCGAATGCTGTGGTCGGCCGCTGCCATGCCAGCTGGAGTACTGTCTCGGCCTCTAAGCACCTGGGCTTCACTGGTGAAGGGTCCCCCAGACTGGTGAGTGTGGGGGGTGCGGCATGGTCCCTGGCCCTTTGGGAACTGGTGTATGGGAGCATGTACAGAGCCCCCCTCTGCCTGAAGAGCCCTTTTACCATGATTCGAAGTGCTACCACAAAACTGTTGGGCTGTCCTGGCCCCTTCAGAAACTGCTATGTTCTGTGTCTCTCACCTCAGCCCTGCGGAGAGAACTTACCTGGAGGGGAGAGTAGGGCTCTGTGGCCCTACTTGTGTTCCCTGCCTCTTATTAGGGGCAATTGTTGGAGCAGCTCTGAGGCCAAGAGGAGTGGAGCCAACTGCTCGCTCTACCCGTTCCTTCTCATGGTGCAAGCGGCATGGTCTGGGCATTCCATCTGGTTCCGAGAAGGCCCGGGGGGCTTCGGCCCTCACCTGACCGCCCAGCTGACATGATGCCTGCTTGTGGACCTCTCCTTTCTGGGTGCAGTGACCCTGCTCCAGCGCTGAATACCACATATCCCCTCGCTACAGACCAGACCACATTTCATTCACTCATTCACTGGTGGGGCCCATAACACCAATCATTCATTCTACTTTCAGATCAATGGTCCTCGAGAGAGGGGAGTCTTTTCTTTATTTCATGCGCTGGAATTGGGAGGAAGATTGCACCAATCACCTGATGAGTAACAACAAGTTTACCCATACCTCCCTACCTCACCAGGATCTCAATACATTATAACCTAGCAGTTCCTCCCATACTATTGGCCATGGATCAGCCAGTTGCTGGGAATAGCAACACTTAATTCTGCTAAATCAATATACATTGAAATACTTCAAATAATAACCCGACACAGTTCTTTAAATGCAATAATATGTTTATCTAATTAAAGCATACGAAAATCATATAGCATTCAATATTTTAGTTCGCATATTTACCTAATCTGGCTAAATGGCATCCTCTATGTCAAATTCAGATCTTTCGTCTCTATGCCCATAAATCAAAGAATCAGTTCGTAAGTTAATTGGGCATCAGATCAGTCCATCAGAGTCTCTGGTAAGCAGCTGTCCAGCAGTGTCACCGTCCTCTCCGTCAGCATAACGTCGGGCAATCTGGTAAAGTGTAAGGGAAGGTGCGGAATAACATGTCCTACTCTCTCTAGTCTACTTTTATAATAAATTTTATCAGCAAATGTTTCAATACATGTTTTAGAACAATTATGATTGGTTGAACCAGGATCATTCTTCCTGATTCCCATACATTAAATGTTGCATTAGATGCAGCTTCTCAATTTATGAATAAATTAGCAACAGTTTCTAGTCCATTCAGGGCATGTTGATTCCCATGCGGGGTTGTGTCCTTAGTGTCATCAATTATAACAGTTCATGGTTTAAGAAAGTCCTTTGTTTGAGGCTTGGCACTCCTCCCAGGATGTCCTTCACGGGTACAGTCTGCCTGGGGTCAGGACGAGGTTATTGTTGCTCATCTTTTAGCGCAGGCGCACTTCACTTAGTGCCTTCTGTGTCTTGTCGGTGCGTCAAAATAGGGATGGCAGCCATTTTGTGGCCACTCCCGAAAGGTCAACTTAAGCAAAGAGACATAAAACGTAATTAATACATGGAAATGACTATCAAAATGTTATTCCCTCACTAACCCTCTATGTGTGTGTATTTATCTAGCAAAAGCAACACGCATTGCAGTTTATACTCACAATTTAAAGCACGATTCACAAATCACATCACAAAAGCAACATATATCATGCAAATTCTAAATATCTGACATTAGTATGCATACAAAATTAGTTTACATATCAATCAAGCCATGCAAATGCGATTCCCACTTGTATTTTATATTTAGTAATGTTGATTAATCAAACCCACAGCAAACCATTAATACAATTAATGTTAATCAATTATTCATGTTAATTCAAAATGATAATATGGAGGAGGTATACGATTCTTAGGGAAAACCTCGCTCCAGCAATCCCCCCTTTGGTGATTTTATCACCACAAACACCCAAATTTAGTACCCTTTTACGGAAATTTGAAATGACTTCTTACTCATAGCTCAAAATTCAGTTTCTTCATATTCATCTCTTTTTACTTTCTTATACATACTGTCTTTCCACTCATCTAAAGCTATTTCTTCAAAATCCTTTTCTGGATCTTTTCCTTTTCTCTTAAGTTTATCTCTTTTCCTTTTATTATTTGTTTTCTTTTTCCTGCAACACATACACCCTAATCTTATCACTAATATTGCTACTATCACACATGTTAATGGAAACAGAATTTTACCTATAACAGTACTACCTATTTTAACTAAGAATGTTTTAATAGCAGCTATTTTCTTTCCCATTCTTGTCCATACATTTTCAACCTCCAGTGGTACAAGTTCATCGTGCAATTCAGTAATATTTTTAATGTAAACTTTTAGATCTTTACTTTCATCTGGAATGTAAGTGGGGGGTTTTCTTTTTCACGGTTCACTGTGATATGCGTAGATGGCGGGGGGAGGCTGGTAGCACTGGGGGTGGGGTGAGCGGCCCCAGTTGCTCGAACTCTGCCGCGCCTTAACAAAAAGAGGGAGCTGGACTCCACTACTGGCTTTGTATCTAGGGCCTGGAATTGGTCCCTCTGTCTTTGTAGGGCTTGTTGATTGGCGGGCCTGGAGGGCTGAACACTCTTGCTCTCTGCGGCCTATCCCCATATTTTGTGTACCCGCTGCGAGGGAAGTTGTGCAGGACTGACGCTGTTTTTTCTTTTGTTTCCTTTTGATTTGATTGTTCGATAAAAATGAAAATAAAAAAAAATAAAAATAAAAATATATATATATATATATATATATATATATATATATATATAAAAACAGACTCAAAATTGCTCCTTCCGACTGCAGCGACCCAAAGGGGGAGGTGGCGCACACTCCGGCGGAGCGTGCCGGTAAATTCAATCCCAAAAATTGTGAAGCGATCCACGTGCGCTCTCAGGAGAAAAACCACAAACAAGAATGATGCAGGAAAGGGTTGTTTACTCCACAACGCGTTTCAGCTCGGAAGCCTTGTTCACGTGGAAGATCGTGTGAAACAAGGTAACTGATAAAGTTGTAGTTCATGAACATAAACATAGGACAAAGGAAATACTTGTGGACACAAAGTAAGACCATGGCAGACATCTTGGAACGTTGGATGCTAAATAGCATGTAACGGAATTACAATCAGAGATTGCCATGAAAGCTTATTAAAGGTAGATAAAGGGGAAAGTATACTGATATAGTGGTGCAGACAAAAGTAAAATACCTTTGAACAGTGCGACACAAAATTGCATGGTATACTGTCAGAATCGCTACACGTATACTGGTAGTGAACCTACTCAGGGAAAAGTAAAGTAGGGCTGTTTCAAAAATGGATGCATAGTGCAAAAAAGCTAAATGGAGATGCCAATGCCTTGTTGTGTCATCAGTATACAAATGTCATGTTGCGATTTTAGTGGCAATGTCTACAGCGACCCAAGTGAGTTACTGTAAGGATGCGCAACTGCGTGATGCTAGGCAAATAAGCGAATATGAAAATGTCATAAATTTAGGACAAATGCACAAGGGTGAGAGTTGAGATGCAACTGTGCCACGGTCATCCAATTATAATAGAAAAGAAACAAAGTTCATCAATTGCCGTGCTCAAAAGGGTGAAGAAACGGAAGGAAGGGTAGGTAGCCCAAGTGAGGTGAGTGCCAGTGAGAGGGCACCTTCCTTTCTTCCTAAAAGTGAAAAGAGACAAAAGAAAACAAAATGTTAAAATTGCTTGAGCAAATACTTAAAAAAGTACATGGTACACAATCTAATGAGGAGAAGAAAATCAACCTGAGGTCTCGCAGACAATACAGGTAGGCAAAAGGAGAGACAGTAAGGTCACATATCACGTATGCATTTCATAATGACACAAGAATGAAAACACAATTATTCCTTTAAATGAACAGATAATTCCTCATCATGGTTGAGGCCCCCTGGGTGTTTGGTTTGGAATTCAACTATGTATTTGGATTCACGCTGCCTCAGTTTAAGTACCCTGTTCCCTCCTCTAGAATTTTTTGTAATCTGTTCTAGGATGAAAAAAGTAAGGAGTTCAGGGTTGGAGAAATGTTTATCTTTGAAATGACGAGCCACTGGATATTTCTCGTCTTTGTGAATTATGGCTCTGTAGTGTTCAAGGACGCGTTTTTTTGCAGGAAGTGTGGTGCTTCCAATGTACCACAGATAGCATGGACACTCTATTGCATAAATGACAAAAGTAGTGCTGCATGTCAAGAATTCCCTGATTTCTTTGGTGATGCCATTGTAATTGAGTTTGTTGCGGAACTTACTATTCTTACAGGCTTTGCAGTGTCCGCAAGGATAGAATCCCTCAAGGCCATGTTGCTGTCTGGTAGGATATATGGTGACATCACTTCTCACTACCATGTCTCTGATACTCCTGCCTTTGCGGTAGGTGATGCTGGGTCTATTGGGGATAGTCTCACCAATGGTGTTGTCGCACTTGAGGATATCCCAATTTTTGGCTATGATTTTATGTATGTTATTGGAGTCTGAGTTGAAAGTCATAATCATCCTGGTGGTTTCATTAATGTCATCAGCGGTTTCAACTGGTTTGTCAAAAATGGTAAGATCCCTGGGTGTGGCGTCTGCTCTTTCTTTGGCTCTCCGGAGAACCCAATTGGGGTAACCCCTGAGTTTAAAATGTGACATCATCTCTCTGCTGGTATTTTCGTACACTGCTGGGGTGCTGCAATTTCTTTTTGCCCTCAATAGCTCACCGTAAGGAATACTCCATTTGAGTGTCTCAGGGTGACTGCTGAGGGCATGTAAGACACTATTCCCTGCAGTTGTTTTTCTGAACAGGGTGGTCTGTATGGAATTATCAATGATCTCTACTCTGACGTCCAGAAATTCCACACTATTTTTACTGATGTGACTGGTCAAGATAATATTATTGTCGTTGATGTTGAGTTTGTCAATAAAGTTGATGGCTTGTTCTTCATTGCCACTCCATATGACGAACAAGTCATCAATGTAGCGCATCCAAGTGGTGATTTGGTCGAGATCTTGTTTGTATTCAGGGTTGGAAAATACTTGCTCCTCCCACAGTCCCATGAAGAGATTGGCCAGACTAGGGGCAAAACAAGAACCCATAGCAATCCCGACCACCTGTCTATATATTTCACCATTCAACAGGAAAATATTGTTGGTGAGGCAATAATGGATCATCTCAATGATCATCGTACTGTGGTCTCTGAGGCGTAGGGGTCTGGTTTTGAGATAGTGTTCACACGCCTCTATGCCCTGACGGTGGTCAATAATGGTATAAAGTGACTGGACATCTAGAGTGATGAGACAAGAGTTGGTTTCCCATGTGATGTCACCTAGTTTTTTAAGGAAGTCTTTCGTATCCCTGATGTGACTGGGTAAATTGCTGACATAGTCTCTGAGAAAATGATCAATGTATTTAGAGACGCGTTCTGATACACTGCCTCTGGAAGAAACAATAGGGCGCCCAGGGGGGTTAATGGGGTCCTTATGCAGTTTAGGTAACAGGTATAAGGCTGGAAGGATGGGATGATCATTCTTCAAGTAGGTGTATTCTTCCCATTCAAGTAAACCCTTCTCTCTCCAAGTGGTGAGCTTGTCCCACAAAAGTGTGATGCTAGTGTTGTATTTATCCACCTTTATATGTTCGTAGTATCTAGTGTCAGAGAGTTGTCTGATTGCTTCTGTGATGTAACTGTCCCTATCTAGAATGACAACATTGCCACCCTTGTCCGCAGGGCGGATGATGATGTTACTGTCCTCAGTCAGTGATTTAAGTGACTGCCTTTGTGTGTATGTTAAATTGTTACAGTAGTTTTTCTTCTTACTGTGTCTAAGAGTACATAGTGACTTTGTAACGCACTCATGAAATGTGTCAATGGGATCATAAGGAGAAATGGGGAAGAAAGTGGATTTAGGTTTGAAGCCTGAGGAGGCATGGTTATCAGTAGTGAGACCTACTATGTCTACAACTTGTGTGGTGCTAAGCTGTTCTTCATTGCTGGTGGCATTGATTCCAGAACTGTAATCCTGATCAAGATGTATCATATCAGTCAATATATCAATATCACCTAGTGTGATGTTGCCAAGGTGATGAGATGTATCGGAAAAGTTCTTTCTAGAGTCGCCTAATCCCTTAAGTTTGTGCCATTTTTTTAATTTTAATTTTCTCACAAACTTGAAAAGATCAATTCTGGTGTCAGTAAAGTTGAAGGGGGCAGATGGGCAAAATGAAAGGCCTAGACATAAAGTCGCTTTCTCAGTCTCATTGATGTTTCTCTGAGATAAATTGACTACTGTCTTGTTTACCGTGATGGAATCCATTAGTAGTTTTTTCTTGGGCGAGTTCTTGTTCCCATGGTGCCCCTGGCTCTGCCTCTTCTGCCATCGTTGCTGAAGTCTCTTGTTCCTGTTTCGTCGTTTCCTCGGCCTCTGCCGCGACCTCTCCCCCTCTGTCCACGTATTCTGGTTGCCGGAGTGTCTTGTTTCGTCCTTCTGCTCCGGCGCAAATGGCGATACTCCTCTAAAAAATTCACGGGTCTGTTGTTAATGTCAGTGATTGGCGCTGCTTCAGCTGATACATTCGACTCTGTTTCACTGGCTGTAGAGGTAGATGCCGTTGAGATGACTAATTTCTGACTTGTAGGTATGGTATTCATTTCTTTGGTGTTGTATAGATGGTCAAATTTCTTACTGAACGTGAGAATCCTCCCACTATCATAGTCATTATAATCCCTGTTCAGCTTACGTTCTTTGCGCGCTTTGATCTCCTCTTCGTGCTTGGCTAAGCGCTCTTTCATGGCGATGATAGAGCTCTCTACAGTTGCAGTGTCAGAATGTTTTTGTAAGTCATCTGTAAGTTCTTGTATCTGTTTGAGGATGTTATCTCTATCGATCCACGCGTATTTAATCAAAATTTCCAACATTCTCTTTGAACTAATAGCCGAATTCTCAGACCATTCCGTGAGCATGCTAGGATTTGGTGTCTCGTAAGTCGGGGTTATAAATATTCGCAGGCCCCTTGGAACCATGTTTTGATCCACATAGTTCTGAAGGGAAGTCGCCTCCCACCACTTGGAGATCTCGGATCTTTTCAGTTTTTCAAGTGTCTTTATTTGTTCATCTGTTGAAGAGATGTGAGTCGCTGTTAATTCAGTGGTGATCTTACTTCTCGGTTTCCTGGAAAACATAACTTGGGCTGCTGCCCTCCTTTCTTCTTCCTCATTCATGGTAGACAACCCTTTAGTCTTAAACAATGTTCGTGGTAAATCTCCCCCTGTGTAAATTACAGGTTCCTCCTGCCACGCATGGACTCCTCTCGCGAACCGTGGCGAGTAGAAGATGTGTGCTAGGTACTTAAACTGAGGCAGCGTGAATCCAAATACATAGTTGAATTCCAAACCAAACACCCGGGGGGCCTCAACCATGATGAGGAATTATCTGTTCATTTAAAGGAATAATTGTGTTTTCATTCTTGTGTCATTATGAAAAGCATACGTGATATGTGACCTTACTGTCTCTCCTTTTGCCTACCTGTATTGTCTGCGAGACCTCAGGTTGATTTTCTTCTCCTCATTAGATTGTGTACCATGTACTTTTTTAAGTATTTGCTCAAGCAATTTTAACATTTTGTTTTCTTTTGTCTCTTTTCACTTTTAGGAAGAAAGGAAGGTGCCCTCTCACTGGCACTCACCTCACTTGAGCTACCTACCCTTCCTTCCGTTTCTTCACCCTTTTGAGCACGGTAATTGATGAACTTTGTTTCTTTTCTATTATAATTGGATGACCGTGGCACAGTTGCATCTCAACTCTCACCCTTGTGCATTTGTCCTAAATTTATGACATTTTCATATTCGCTTATTTGCCTAGCATCACGCTGTTGCGCATCCTTACAGTAACTCACTTGGGTCGCTGTAGACATTGCCACTAAAATCGCAACATGACATTTGTATACTGATGACACAACAAGGCATTGGCATCTCCATTTAGCTTTTTTGCACTATGCATCCATTTTTGAAACAGCCCTACTTTACTTTTCCCTGAGTAGGTTCACTACCAGTATACGTGTAGCGATTCTGACAGTATACCATGCAATTTTGTGTCGCACTGTTCAAAGGAATTTTACTTTTGTCTGCACCACTATATCAGTATACTTTCCCCTTTATCTACCTTTATTAAGCTTTCATGGCAATCTCTGATTGTAATTCAGTTACATGCTATTTAGCATCCAACGTTCCAAGATGTCTGCCATGGTCTTACTTTTTGTCCACAAGTATTTCCTTTGTCCTATGTTTATGTTCATGAACTACAACTTTATCAGTTACCTTGTTTCACACGATCATCCACGTGAACAAGGCTTCCGAGCTGAAACGCGTTGTGGATTAAACAACCCTTTCCTGCATCATTCTTGTTTGTGGTTTTTCTCCTGAGAGTGTACGTGGATCGCTTCACAATTTTTGGGATATATATATATATATATTCCAGGAAATACTGGATCTCTTCCACCTTTGAATCCCCATCCACCCATGATTCGGTATGTATCATTGCACTCACTATTACCTACAAACAGGTTATCATATGCAGTTTGATTCCTTCTTATACAAAGATTTCCTTTCTGAGGCCTATCTAAAGCTATCGTTGGTGTTGACTCTCCTTTTGTCAGGTGTTTCTCCATTTCTATGTCCCAAGCCGTTTTCTCAACCTTTCCTTCTGATGCCTTTTTGTGCATCTTATGCCTTCTTTCCTGAACCATATTCAAAAATGTCTTCTCTTCTTTCTGCAAACTGCATGTCAAATTATATTTAAACACAGCTTCTAATGTTAGTTCACTAGTCTCTAGGAAAAATTCACCTAAAACCTTTGCAGGTCTTACCTTATTTAGCTTATTATTAGCAGGCACTAATGCAAAAATGTTATCTACATCTGAAAAATAATACTCTAATTTCCCAATCTCATAAAACAAACTAGCTATTACACTACATGTTATTCCATAAGTAGCTGGAAGGTGATGATAAGTCACTCCCTCTGCCACAGAAGCAGGTAACTGCATGCAGACGTAGCAGTCCCTTACGTCCATAGTCTTTACATATTCATACAATAATTTTGAAAACACATCATTAGAGAAATCGTTAATAGACCTATCTTTATGCAAATGAATGTTTGTTTCTACAGTCGGTACTACCTTTGAAAATGTACCTATATTAGTTTTGTTTTGACCATTTCCTTCTATTGTATCTATTGTGACTTTAAATGATATTACAAGAGCTAGGATGCTCCATAAAAGCATTAATAATCCTGTACAACAGCAACATGTTTTACACCATCTTTTCATGAATGTACATCTACTTTTACTACCATCTGTGTTAGCCATTTTCTAAAATAGACTGTGTCTTTTGACTTAGCCTCTTCTACTTTGTGACCAGTTTCTACCCCAAAGCTTCTAAGCTTCTACTTGGTTCTACCAGTTTTCTTTTATTATCGTTCTCCACAGCTACTTTGATTAATCAGTTTGGCATCTCATCGTCCTTTGCCTCCTTCACCCAATCAGGATACAGAATTTCCTGAATCTCCGCTTCTTCTTCTCCAATGTCGGACAAAAGAACTCTCAGGATTTCTGATTCTTCTTCTTCTTTAACCACTTTCAGTAAAGCCTCCTCTGGATTTCCTTGACTATCTGCCTCTTGGGATTCTTCAGGCAGGGCCACATACGTCCATTCCGGTGACTTATACTTCTGGTTAGGTTTTCTTGTTCTTCCGGATTCTTTTGTTACAACTGTTTCTTTTCCCTTTGATTTTTCCTGACTCGTGACTTCATTCACCTGTTCAGCTCTTGGTGATTTCACTCGAGTCAATCGATATCTTAGTCTTTTTTATTTTGTTCGGCCAAACTTCTGGTTTTACAGTTCTTCTCAATTTACTTTCTTTGACATTCTTTTCATTCTTTTCTTCTCTCCAAGCTCTCTTTCTCAGAACTCGACCTTCAGGTATTTCGTTCCCACTCTCTTCTGATTCTGTCCCAACTTGCTTTTCCTTTTCACCAGTTTCTTTATCCACCACTTGTTCTGGTTTCCCTACTTCTTTCCATCCTCGGATCTCCGGCACGCAATCTTCCTGCTGACTACTTGTCCCTTTACCTAGCTGGATGTTGCAGTTCCCTACACCTCCTCGGGGGTCTTCCGCAATCTGTCCCTCTCTCTCTGTAACTGTCCCTTCTTCATTCAAATCTATTAGTTCAGGTGGAATTTCTCTCAAATTTTCATCTGGGATCTGTTCCTTTTGACTTTCTTTTACTGCTTCTTCTTTGTCTTTTCCTTCTTTCTTTTTAGGTTCTTTACTGGGACCTTTCTTTCTCTGCTCGTCTTCGGAATCTGAGCTGTCAGAAATCTGCAATCTTCTGCTCAGAGAGACACTTCTGGGGACCAGAATCTGCTTTGGTTTGTTTTCCCCCCTTTCAGGATCTTCACGTGTTTATGGTTCTTCGTGATCTGATTCAGTACTTGACTCTGATTCATCAAAGTACTCTTTCTCCTTGCAATCCACCGGATTTGGTATTCTCAGGGTATGGCTGGCATGGATCCAGTTTTTCAATCCAGCACACTTCACAGCTGTTGTCGTGATCAGAATGACTTGTCTTGGTTTTCCCCACCTGGGAACCAAACAGTTTCTTCTTCTGTGGACCTTTATCCTCACCCAATCTCCTGGGCTTAGAACATGGGCTTGCTTCTTTTCAAGGGTGGTGGCATCCGCTCCAACCTGATGAAACACAGAATGAACTGCGTCAGCCGGGCCTTTACAGTACTCCAACACCATGTCATCAGAAATTGTCATCAGCTTGTTGACTGGTATGTAAGCATGCCTCATCGCACGTCCCATGATTATTTCATGAGGACTTAACCCTGTAGTTCTATCTGGGGTTGCACGTATGGTCATCAAAACTAGAGGCAAGACATCATGCCATTTCATTCCGGTGGCTAAACACATTTTCCCAATTCTGTTCTTGATTGTACCATTAATTTGCTCAACCACACCAGAAGCCTCTGGTCGGTAGGCACAGTGCAGTTTCTGTTGTACATTCAATGCTTCACTGACCAATTTCACAATCTCGTTATAAAAATGCCCTCCTCTGTCTGATTCAAGGGTCACTGGGAACCCAAACCTGGGGATAAATTCCTTCAAAAGTAGCTTTGCTACTGTCAATCCATCATTTCTCCTCGTCGGGTACGCTTCTACCCACCTGGAGAATAGGCAGACTATGACCAGAACGTACCTCAATCTGTTACATGTTGGCATCTCAATGAAATCTATCTGCATTCTGGTAAAAGGCCCTCCTTCTCGGCCTATAGTTCCCAAGCTCACCACTGTCTTTCTCCCCGGATTGTACTGCTGACAAATTAAACATCTCTGACATAGGCTCTCTGATATGATTCTGAATTTTGGGTTGTACCAGGTCTGCTTAAATGACATGATCATGGCATCTCTCCCTATGTGTCCCTGGCCATGATACATCCGTGCCATGGTAGACAACATGCTATCAGGCATGACTGGTCTTCCATCTCGATAGACCCACACATGATCCTTTTCCCTTGGTGCACATCCTGCTTTTACCCACTGCCTTGTTTCCTCATCTCCTGCTTCCTCCTGCAATTGTCTCACTTCTTCCCATGTCCCTACAACGTTAGTAAACATTAAGGAATAGGAAGTAATTTCTTTCTCCTTTGCCCGATTGACTGAATAATGATTTCTGGCACAGTACTGTGCCATGTCATTGGCATAACGATTGCCAACAGTAACATAATCCTCCCCTTGGTTATGGGCAGCACATTTTACCACAGCCAATTGCTTAGGCAGCTGTATCGCCTCAATCAACTTTCCAACCACTTCAGCATTCTTTATAGGAGTTCCACTTGAGGTCAGGAAACCTCTTTGTAGCCATAACTGGCCAAAATCGTGGACAACTCCGAAGCCATACTGGCTGTCAGTTATCACAGTCACTCTCACACCTTTCCCAATTTTGCATGCTCGAGTCAGAGCCACTAACTCTGCTACTTGGGCAGATTCCACTCCTTTCAAATAGGATGCTTCCATTACTGTGGAAACCGTGCACACTGCATATGCTGCACTCAACACTCCTTCTTCTGTTCTCAAACATGACCCATCAACAAACATTACATATTCATTCTCTGCCAATGGTAGATCTTTTATGTCTGGTCGTGGTTTTGTACAATACTCAAGCACATCCAAACAATCATGATCTGCTTCATCTCTCACTTCCCCATTATCACCATCAGGTAACAACGTTGCTGGATTCACATTCACACATCTTGCAAGGCTCACATTCATTGCACCTAATATGACTTTCTCATACTTTGTCAGCTGACTATGTGTCATATACTGAGTACGACTCCTTGTTAAAAGAATCGCCACATCATGAGGTACAAACACTTTCAAAGGATATCCCATCACGATTCCTTCACTCTGCTTCAAACTTCGACATGTTGCAGCCCCTGCTTTCAGACATCCAGGTAAGCCTACAGCTACTGGGTCAAGCATTGATGAGTAATATGCAATCGGTCTCCTCAATCTTCCATGCTTCTGGATTAACACAGAAAGTGCACATCCATTTCTTTCACTGCAATATAACTCAAATTCTTTTTCATAATCAGGCATACCCAATGCTGGGGCTTCACACAATCCATCTTTCAGTCGTTTGAATGCTGCCAATTCTTCCTTGTTTAATTCAAAGGGATCTTTTACATCACTCTTTGTTAGCCGTACCAGAGGTTTTGCAATCAGCGAAAAGTTGCTGATCCACTGGCGGCAATACCCTACCATTGCCAGAAACATTCTCACTTCTCTTTGAGTCATGGGGGCTCTCATTCCTTTTATGATTCTGATTCTGTCTATTGTTATTTTCCTCAATCCTTTTTCAGTGTTATGTCCCAAATACTGTACTTCCTTTTTACAATACTACAGTTTGGCTGGGGAAACTTTTAATCCTCCATCTGCCAGGTGATTTAGTAAGGCTATAGTGTCTACTTCACAAGCTTCACGAGTTTTCGACGCCACAAGGAGGTCGTCGATGTACTGCACTAGTACTGAACTCTCGGGCATTTGCAGACTATCCAATGACTTTTTCAACAATTGATTAAATATTGAGGGGCTTTCTGTGTACCCCTGTGGGATTCGGCACCATGCCAAAATACGGTCTCCAAACCGGAATGCAAAAATTTGCTGACTGTCGTGATGCAATGGAATGGAAAAGAACGCATGGCACAAATCAATTACTGTGTACCATTCTGCATCATGGGAAATCTGATACAAAATCACTGATGGATTTGGCACTATGGGACAGCATGGTACAACGATTTTGTTTACCTTTCTCAGGTCTTGCACTATTCTGAATTTCCCATTTGGCTTTTTCATGCCCATTATGGGTGAATTACATGGACTGCTCAATATTTCTCTCAGAATTCCTTGCTTGATCATTTTCTCAATTATTGGAGTTACTCCTTCAATGACATGGGAATTTCTTTTTGGCTTCCTCTATATTACCTTTCCCTTTCCCTGTACCAAATTTGATTTACAAATGGATTAGTTGAAACATTCGGTTCAAACATATTCATTGTTGGTCCCCACGGATTGTCAATTTGACCCCGTTCAGTATTTTCAATTGTATTTTGGCTTCTGTATGGCACTGTCAGACAATGTTCGGTATCTTTTTGTTTCTCAAATATTGGCATTACTGGACCTATCGTTACTGGAACGGTTACAGCTTCTAGATTTTTGGTCAATTCTCTTATTTTCTCAGTTAATTCTAGGGTAGTTTTGGCCAATTCTACTGAATTCTCATCATTTACCCTACTTCCTGTCTGTTTTTCTACCTCTCTTGCAGAGTTACTTTTCCCTAATTCTGGTGACATGGTCTCTGTTTTAATTATTCGTAACGTTTCTCTCATTGGGGCACTTGGTGTCAATGCCTCTGGTTCTGGTCGATACGGTGGTGGGTTTTTGTAAAACACTTCATCAAGAACATCATCTCTGATTCATTCACTTCATACCCACTCAAATCCATATTCCGCCTTTTCTCAGTGCATTTTCTCCCTTCATTCTCTCCTACCATTCTCACAGGATACATACCATCAGTCATACTTGCATTTCGCCACCTTTTCATCCTGTCGTCATGTGTCTCATGTCCGTATGATCTACCGAACATATATCGGTAACCTCTACCACTTCTCTGTTTCTCTCGTTCATGCATTTCGTCTTTTCATTCCGTCAATGCCTCAAACTGCGTCGGTCTAGGTCTCGGTTCTGAGTTCATCATTTTGTCTCGGAGGTTTTTCAAGACAGCCAAATTAAAGGAACCATGTTCTGGAAACGCCAGGCCTCCATCGTCCTTGGTGTATTTTACCCAATTATCTAACCAAATACAAGTATGATACCCATATTTCGCAATCATTGTAGATGCAGGGGTTTTCGGTGGAGGAAGTAACTGTCCTTCCCTAGTCTCAACTACTTTATCTTTCTTGAACCATCTTTTAATTTTTCCAAACCACGATCTCTTCTTTTCCGGTGGTTGGTAATACATTTTCTCGTTCTCCGTATACCGTTTAGTCCTCTTACAATGGTACCACTATTCTGTCCACTCACAGCGCGACTCTTACTAACGCACCAGTCAGGAGTGTCTACGTCACTATCGCAATCCTCCAATCTCAGAGCGACTCACACTAACACACCAATCAAGGAGCGTTTACGTCACTCTGTATTCTTCCACTCCTAGCGCGGCTTTACACTAACGGACCAATCCGGAACGTTTTACGCTTCCAATTTACTATCCAATCCCAGCGCGGTCGTTCTGACGTCAGCAGCCGCTGCGGCAACTCGCTCTGCTCTGCTCTCGTCTACCCCTCCTTTACAAGACCGCTCCGTGAACTCTTACTGTAACTTTTACGATTCGATTAGTAACAACACTAAAACATCTCCATTGTCTGCTTCGCTAACCAAAGAACAGCGAAAGACCTTTCTCACAAGAATTCCGTCTGTCCCGAGAGCAGCGCTTACCTCTGCCCTACTACGGAATCGTTACTTCCGTTGATAAAGTAGCACATCCCTCTACTTCACCCTTCTAGCATGCATTAGCTAATTGTTTCTCTGGTATTTTGAAATAACCTAGAGTTTCGCAATCAACCTAAATGTCTTTACATTCACACTCGTTCATACAAGAAAATGTAGTACATACGCACAGAATCCTGTCTTTCCCGAGAACAGCGAACAGTCTGTCCTACTACAGAATTATGACACTCGTTAACAAAGCAGCTCTTCCCTCTACTTTGTCCTTCTATCAAGCTCAGCTTGCTACCTTTTCAGTGATAAGCGTTATCGGTATGCCAATTGGTTTCCTGGTACTTAAAGACCAAAATTTCACAGGTAACCTTCGCTATCATACACACTTCTCTCACACCAAGAATATTTCTAATGACAACACACGACGATGCTGCCGAATCGAACCCAGACAATGCGCCGTGCAACTTCACTTGTCACACATTTCCCCAGTGTACCCACAGGGCTACAACAATCCTGTCTTTACCGAGAGCAGCATCTACCTCTGCTCTACTACGGAACTGTTACAAACTTCCGACTTCCTACATCCCAGAAGCCGTGCAAACAACATATAACTCGACGTGACTCAACATAGAGTGTTAGTACATAAACCAATACCAATCAATAATCAATAAGGTATTTACAAGCAATCGTCGCTAAACCCAAAACAATAGCTAACCATCGTTCTGCTACCAAGAAAACTGCTCCAGCGCTGAATACCACAAATCCTCTCGCTACAGATCAGACCACATTTCATTCACTCATTCACTGGTGGGGCCCATAACACCAATCATTCATTCTACTTTCAGATCAATGGTCCTCGAGAGAGGGGAGTCTTTTCTCTATTTCATGCGCTGGAATTGGGAGGAAGATTGCACCAATCACCTGATGAGTAACAACAAGTTTACCTATACCTCCCTACCTCACCAGGATCTCAATACATTATAACCTAGCAGTTCCTCCCATACTATTGGCTATGGATCAGCCAGTTGCTGGGAATAGCAACACTTAATTCTGCTAAATCAATATACATTAAAATACTTCAAATAATAACCCGACACAGTTCTTTAAATGCAATAATATGTTTATCTAATTAAAGCATAAGAAAATCATATAGCATTCAATATTTTAGTTCGCATATTTACCTAATCTGGCTAAATGGCGTCCTCTATGTCAAATTCTGATCTTTCGTCTCTATGCCCATAAATCAAAGAATCAGTTCGTAAGTTAATTGGGCATCAGATCAGTCCATCAGAGTCTCTGGTAAGCAGCTGTCCAGCAGTGTCACCGTCCTCTCCGTCAGCATAATGTCGGGCAATCTGGTAAAGTGTAAGGGAAGGTGCGGAATAACATGTCCTACTCTCTCTAGTCTACTTTTATAATAAATTTTATCAGCAAATGTTTCAATACATGTTTTAGAACAATTATGATTGGTTGAACCAGGATCATTCTTCCTGATTCCCATACATTAAATGTTGCATTAGATGCAGCTTCTCAATTTATGAATAAATTAGCAACAGTTTCTAGTCCGTTCAGGGCATGTTGATTCCCATGCGGGGTTGTGTCCTCAGTGCCATCAATTATAACAGTTCATGGTTTAAGAAAGTCCTTTGTTTGATGCTTGGCACTCCTCCCAGGATGTCCTTCACAGGTACAGTCTGCCTGGGGTCAGGACGAGGTTATTGTTGCTCATCTTTTAGCGCAGTCGCACTTCACATAGGGGCATATGCATCAACATTAGCATTTGCGATTCCTTATTAGCGAAAAATAAGGATTCGCTAATAAGGAATAGCAAAAGGCTATGCATGTAGGAATCGCTATTCAAATAGCGATTCCTTAACTTTCCTTAATTGCTACTAGCAAATAGCGAGTAGCAATTAAGGAATGCCGTCCCAATCATTCCTATGGGCCTCCGGCCCATAGGAATGAATCGGAGATTGCATGAGCAAATAGCGAGTACCAGTAGGTTCTCGCAAATTGCTCATGCAATTTCAATGGTGCAAGGGTGTCAAAATGACACCCTATAGCACCCCTGAAAATGATATGTGCACATATGTTGCACACACACATGCTCTAAGGGCATGTGTGTGCGCAACATAAAACTTTGAAAAATGCACAAAAGTGCATTTTTCAAAGTTTTTGCAAATTAACATGCAGTTCATCCTCATGGTAATTTGCTCCCCCTATTAGCGAAATCGCTAATTTTTTAACTTTGATGCATTGCATTTAAGGAATCTCACTTTGGGATTCCTTAAATGCAATCGCTATTTAAGGAATCGGTATTTAAGGAATCCCTATTTAAAGAATCGCTATTTAAGGATTCCTTAAATAGCGATTTTTGCTTTTGGGTTGATGCATTGGGATTGGGTATTTTTAACTTAATACCGGGAGCTATTAGCGATTCGGTATTTTACCGACTGGATTTTGGGTTGATGCATGAGGCTGCATGTGCCTTCTGTGTCTTGTCGGTGCATCAAAATAGGGATGGCAGCCATTTTGTGGCCACTCCCGAAAGGTCAACTTAAGCAAAGAGACATAAAACGTAATTAATACATGGAAATGACTATCAAAATATTATTCCCTCACTAACCCTCTATGTGTGTGTATTTATCTAGCAAAAGCAACACGCATTGCAGTTTATACTCACAATTTAAAGCACGATTCACAAATCACATCACAAAAGCAACATATATCATGCAAATTCTAAATATCTGACATTAGTATGCATACAAAATGAGTTTACATATCAATCAAGCCATGCAAATGCGATTCCCACGTGTATTTTATATTTAGTAATGTTGATTAATCAAACCCACAGCAAACCATTAATACTATTAATGTTAATCAATTATTCATGTTAATTCAAAATGATAATATGGAGGAGGTATACGATTCTTAGGCAAAACCTCGCTCCAGCAACCCTCGGCAATATGGGCTGGGATAAAGCCCCATCATCCAGGCAAAAATTGATGAATATACTTCCCCCCTTGGGGGTCACAGAAGATAGGGAACAACACAGCCCTCATCTGTGAGAAGTTGGCCTGGCATATGCTGGTCATTAGTTATAGTGGCCACCTTGCACCAGTCCAATTCGACTCTTATGGTAGATAGGTTTAAGACAACCTTTTAAAGAAAGCTATCCTAGTGGTAGCTGTGGAGAGCAGCCTTCAGGCTAAGTCTCTGAGGAATGTAAAGCAGCTTGTTTTACCTTATAATCTCTTGAATTGCCAAATGAAAAGGACACCACACAGGTATATATATCAAATATATATGTATTTATTTCTAGATACACTCTACTAATCTCTTTATGAGATTAGAACCCAGATACACATTCAAATTTCAACAGTTCTCAATAAATTAAGCACAAATATGGCTGGAGCCCGAGGGGCGTACCAGACCATATACTAAGATAATGGTTTAACAGACTCGACTTTCAAAATGAAAAGGCCTAGGGCCTTGGGAATCGCTGGGGCTTCACTTCTGCAGTGTTAGCAGTTAAGTAATCAGCCCACGGGAGACGCGTGCAGTGTCTAAACACAGCCGCGGGTTTCCTATAGGTTTCAATGGCGTAAGTCGTGGTTTGTATTTTAAAGTTTTAGGGCACTTCGGAGAGGTCAACAAGCAAGCCACTTACAAGGTAAGTATTTCGAGGACCAGCACACACTTGGGCACCGGAGTGCACGAGTTACCTCACCCAGGGAAGCCGGGTGCATAGGTGTCTTTTGGTGTCGGGTCGAGATGCTGTTTTCAATGGAGATCACTGAAGACTTGCTGCTTGTGACGACTGGAGAGGCGCCCGCAGGAATCCGAAGGTGGATTGAAGTTGAAGAAGACCTGAAAATTGAGGGGACAGTATTCAAGGTCACTTGCCAGTGATCGGTGGCCAGCAAGATGGATGACCACGGATGTCGCGTCGATTCAGGCTGTTGATGGAGTTTTGTCTCTTCGCTCACGAGGTCCAGGAGTGATCGACGATGACCAGCAGCTGGATTTGAAGGGTCCCACAACGTCTGCAGCTGATGGAGGTGTCGGCAACCAGATGGGCGCCAACAAGCCTTGGCAAATGCAACTCTTGTGTAGACTGAAGATTGACAATGGTGCATACCAGCAAGGTCTGATGGACTTACTCAGCAAGGGTAAGTGAGGGCAGGCCCGGAGCAACTAGGAGAGCCCTTGAAGTTGATGAGGAAGTCTTCGGGTGAGTCACTAGCCAATGGGCAAGTAACCGCAAAGACGCCTTTGCAGGAAAAGTTTCACAGGAGCCCACGGTCACTCAGGATGGGGTAGGCCGCTGATTTTCGGAACCAGACCTGCTAGGGACTTGGACTACAGATGGTCTAAAGCACAAGTTCATAGAACGTTGTTTATGGTTTGCACTCGAAATCAGTGCACGGTTCCCTTGTATTGCTGTTCCTCGTCACTCGTGGGGTCCAGATGCCACAGCTTCGCTGGGGACTCAAAATGGCCAACGGGAGGTCAGGAAATCCACTTCAGGGGACGCAGGGACTTCGGACTCCGGCGGGATGAAGAGTTTTGGTGCCTGCCAAGCAGGGGAGTCACTCCTTGACTCCAAGGGAGATTCTTCAGTCTTCCAGAGATAGTGGAACGTCGAAGGGCCAGGATTCTTCTTTGTAGAGCGTCGTCCAGGGTAATCTGAATTGCATTGGCAGTGCTTGGTATCTTATAGTGAAGATAGGGGAGGGACTAGCTCTATGACCACTCCTCTAGGAGGGTCAGGGTAGTGGGTGGTTACACCCACTTCCCTTTGTCCAGCTTCGCGCCAGAGCAGGGGCAGGTAGCCCCTGAACTGGTTTGAGCTGGCATATGCACAGAGGAGCCTACTGCTCCCCCAGTGAAGGACTTCAAAGCACTCTAAGAGTGCACCTACCTAGCTCCAATACACTAAATCCTGTCTGGGAGGTGGTGACACCTCCCTGTGACAGGATACCTTTTGTTGGGCTTCCTCCACTGCGAGTTTCGGTCATCAGCAGGAGGGCAGCCCAGTGTCTGTGCTGGTGGCATCCATTTTGTGATGCCAGGGCTCTAGGAGATTTCTACCGTTTAGTACAGTGAGTACATGTCATCCCCTCTAGAAGGGTGGGATCATACTCCCACACCAGTTACTGGTGTGGGGGTATGATTCCAAGTTGTTTGACACCAATCACAGCATGTTTTGATGCAGTCATTCCAAAGTTAGCATTTACCGCGAGGTTATAATGCACTTAAGAGTATATGGTTTAACCGCATCCACAAACAGCAGCAGAGGATAGACTCTGCCAGCTACAGAGGGGTCCTGCTCATGCAGAAGCACCCCCTCACATAGTAAACCAAGCACCCTGCCCTCAGGATTGTTAGGGCCTGTAATAGGGGTGACTGATAGGTTTATATGTGTGTGTATGGTGAGATATAGGAACCTATACCTCAGTGAGGAGTGCTAACACTACCTCACACAGGCTGCAGTAGCAGGCCTGTGGTGTCAGATTGTGAATGCTTCCCAGGGGTGGCATAATACATGCTGCAGCCCCTGGTAGGCCTGTGGAGTACCAATGCCCTAGGTACCTAAGGTACCATATACTAGGGGCTCATAAGGTACCACAGTATCCAATCACTAGTGCATCTAATATTCACACCAAGTTGTTTTAGAGAGATCAGTGAGACTGGGGCCCTGATTAGCAGGGACCCAGCCAGACTATAGCCAGAAACCAGTGTATACATCAGAAAAAAAGTGGGGGCAACATAAGTGCAGATCCTACTCTCCTACATTATCCTATAGGCTATTTAGGACTCCAAGGCACAGTTGGAGATAAAGATCAGTGAGGTGACATCTGATGGCTCCCTTCTCAGACAGGATTTGCGACAGACGGTAGAGATTGTCTCTGAGGTAGAGGAGAGGATCTTCTCCCTAGAAGATACAGTGAAACGTCTATCATAGGAGATGGCCCACTTAAACCGCAAATTGAAAATCCTCCAGGATCGTGCAGAAGATGCTGAAAACAGGGCGCAGCACAAAAACTTCATTTTATTGGCCTTCCAGAGGGTGCAGAGGATCAGGACCTGGGCAAGTTTCTAAAGTGCTGGCTCCACTCCTGGGTCGATCCTGCGCACCTCTCCTCCCACTTTGTGATTGAGCGAGCGCACCACTCTTTGGCCCAGATGCCTCTTCTTGGCCCATGAGAGACCGAACTTTGAACTACAAAGACTGTGACGGTATCCTTCAAGGAGCTCACTAAGCCAAAATGTTGATTTTTCAGTCTAGACGCAATGTGATTTTTCCCGACTACACGCGGGGATGCAGTCCCAATGCAAATCCTTTGATCAAGTCAATGCAAAACTTCGCCTCATGCGCATCTCTTATATGCTACTTTATCCCACCAAGGTGAGAGTGATTCATCATTCTAAAACTCTCTTTTTTAAATCCCCAGTAGAGGCTTTGCAGTGGCACATCTTGACCAGTGTGGGTTAATTCCTTGTTGGGGTACCAAACATTGTATTCATTGTGTCCCTGTGGCTCTGTCTGTCATATAAAAGCCTTGGGAGTACTGGTGGCCCTCTTCCTCATTGGCTTCAAAAAGGATTTTAAAATGGGTGATTGACTTTTTATTGACACAACCTTGCATGCCATGGGTTTGGGCTGCAGTTTAAGGCATAAGTGAAGGTCTTGTAAGCTGGCCCCCATGTCGGGTGAGCCTTAATGGCATCTTTTCTCATGAATTCTCTATTAGATGATATACTCGCCAGGGCTATCCCTCGTCCCCGCTTCATTTTGCCCTAATTATAGAACCTGAGGCCACATGCGTACGATGCGAATCTCAGGTATGGGGTTTTGACTGGGGCCTCGCCAAAGACGTCTGCATAGCTTTGTATGCGGACGACGTTCTGCTTTTTATGGCCCGACCAGCAGAAACTAGATGCAGGGTTCTTCACATTTTACAACTCTTTGGCGTGTTAATTGCCCAAATCCCTACTAGTCCCTCTGCAGGGCAACCCAGCACTATATCATGTCAGTCTCATATTCCGGTCTGTGAGGTCAACTTTCCATATGTGGAAATGTAAATCTTTACAGAGCCTGGCCTCACGCAAAGCCTCAACTTGGACACCATGACTCATAGGGTCCGCAAGGATTTGAAACAGTGGCAGAACCTTCCCCTCAATGTCATGGGTCACATTGCCCTTTTTAAAAATGAAGGTTCCCCCAAACCTACTGTATGTCCTACAAAATTATCCCTTACTCCTGCCTCAGACATTGCTTGATGCTATCAGAGCCATGGGATGACAATTCCTTTGGGCAGGCGGCTCTTCCAGGGTTGCTTGGGGGAAATGTACCCAGGTGCCCTACGATGTGGGATTAGCCATGGCTGATAATAAGGTATATTAATGGGCTACTCATCTTCTCCCTCTGAATGACTGGTTGCATGGGAGATGGGATGATCCTGTATTCAGAGGCAAGCTGGTCCTGCTGGGTCTCCAAAAAATAATGGGTAGACTATACGGTGCCCCTATCAACTCGCAGTTGCCGGAGATCCCCCAGGTCGTGTTTCTTACATGGACGGCGGCACTACACTGGACTGGGTAGAACTGTAGGCTCACTCTGGAAACTCCACTGTGGGAGGGCACATGGCTTCATCAGGTGGCCTCACTTGAGGGATTCAGGGGTTGGGACAATATGGGAACTTCCAGAATTGGAGATGTTTGGAAGGGAAGGGCGTTGAAGTCCTTTCAGGTACTGGTGGCAGAATTTATTATGCCTTCCTCCCAGTTTTTTCATTATCTACAGCTCAGCCATGCTCTCTCCCCTCATCAAGATGCTCTCACTGATGTCCTCAAATGAAGCCCCCTGAAGTGTAAGTTTCTTATGGGTCACTTGGGTAAGGTAGGGGTGTCACAGATTTATCGATCCCTAGTAATACATTCCTCCACGACAGTAGATACCCTGCTAGTCAAATGAGAGGCTTGGGTTGGAGATCTAGATGAGGTCAACTGGCGTGATGCATGCATGACTCCCCGGACACTGGGGATCTCAGCCAGGCTTCGTCTGATACAATTGAAATATTTGTACCAAGCATATATGACACATTTGCGGAGGTGGAGAGCTGGCCTCCACGATTCCGCCGCATGCCCCAGATTCCAACACTCTCCTGGGGATTTCTTCTATGTAATATGAGCATACCTGGTCATCCAGTCTTGCTGGGAGGCTCTCTTTTCTATCCTTTTTGCTGTGATTGGAGATCATATTGAGCTGCAACCACAGATGGACATTTTAGGTATTCTGGAGGATCTGGGTGGCTCCAGAGGGGTCAGAACGCTGGTGGGCCCTCCAGCTTTGATAGCCTAGAGAGACATTGCTCGTCACTGGACTACTGTGTCAGCACATCCTATCGAGGCATGGAGGAAGGGCATGGAATGGTGTGGCAAAATCAAAGAAATTATATATGTGGCAAAGGGGTGTCCTAAAAAATTCACAAAAGTGTGACATAAGTGGTAGGAATATTATGGTCTGTTAGGAGGATAACTTCTGTCCAGCTGTCTGTGAGCAGCGTGTTGGAGGCTGTATTGGTGTCTCTAGTTTGCGGGTGCATTCAGTATTGCTCTATTTAATTTCCTCCTTAAAGATGTATTGTATGACACAATTTGTGTTATAATGTTTGGGATTCAAATCAATAAAATGTGTTATAAAAAATAAATCACAACTTATTTTGAAGTCAGATTTTAAATTGTAAGTCTGAAATACCGCTTTTAGAAGGTTGGCATTTTCTTACTTTAACCATTCTGTGCCTCTCCCTGTCTCAGAATACATTTCTGGGTTGGGTGACAGCTGGGCTTTGTGCATTTCCTCTAGACATTCACACAAAGAGAGCTGAGGTGTGACAATTGCATTCTGATGGCCCATCACCAGGCTGATAGGCCTTCCTGAGGTAGATTTGATTGGAGGAGCTGACACTTGCACGTGAATAAAGCTGTGCCTGGCCGCACACAGAGAGCTGCATATTCCCCAGTTGTAATTCTGGAGCCAGAGTAGGAAAGGCATGGACCTTGTGACCTTCAAAGGCCTCTTTGAAGTCTCCTCCACTTCAAAGGCACATTTGGGTATAAGTACTGGAGGACCCCTGACACCACCAAAGGAGAACTTTGCTGGAACCAAGGACATTCTGCCTGGAAGAAGAGCTGCTGTGCTGTAGGAGGGACTGCCACTTTGCTAAATGCATTGCTATGTTGGCCTGCTGAATGCTGATTGCTGTGCTGTAAGAGGGACTGCCACTTTGCTATCTGCTCTGCTCTCTTAGACTGTTGCCTGCTGCTTCTTGCCTGGAAGTGAAAAAGACTGGTCCTATTCTCTACATCCTTGAACCCAAGTTTCTCCAAGGACTTGCAGGCTTGCCTCCTGTTTTCTGAAGTCTCAGGGTCATAAAAAAATTATTGCAATTCTGCTGGTGCTTCTGGACATCTGTGAGTCCTACCCTTGCCTGAGTTGACCCCCTTGACTCCTGGGCCCCAGAAGTGGGTCCTGCAGCAGTTTTCTGCAAAAAGCGATGCAGTGACAACTTTGCATTGATCGGAATCAACGAAGTACCATACGATGCCGATGCAGAGCAAATCCAACGAAATTTCTGCGCAGCTCCACAATGATGTGGACCCGGCTGCAAGGCTTTATGATGACACCGCTCATTCCATAGACACCACTCTGAGGCTAGACTTCGACACATAACACAGACTGTGTGAAATTGGATCAATGCATTGAGTCTTCATTGGTGACGCTGCCTTCATCCAAGGTACTTTTTCAGTGAGCCCTGCATTGGTCCTGTAACAGGCCTGCCCTCCATTGTGGTTGCCCTGGAACTTTGGATTTACATCGGTCTAGCACACTCTTCCGTAACCTTTTAGTGCTATTGACTTCTTAGCACGGTTTTTGGATTCAATCTTTAAATATTCATATCTGGACTTCTACTTATTGGGCTTTTGTCATTTTGGTCTTGTTTTACTCAAATAAATATTCTATATTCTTCCAAATGTTGTGGAGTCTTTTTGTGGTGTTTTCACTGTGCCACTGTAATTAAAGTGAGCACAAATTATTCTGAGTTTTGTATAGCGCCTGGTTACCAGTAGGCATCCCAGCGCTTGCTGGCTAATACCGCTACTGCAAGGATGAGGGGGTTACACAGCAAACAAAAAAGTTTTTAGGAGTTTACGGAACCGGAGGAGACTGGCTTCCGAGCGCAGCTGTAGGGGTAATGAGTTCCACAGAGAGGCCACATTTATTGAGAATCTTCTGCCACCGGTTCTTGCCTTTTTCACCCTGCCAACCTGAAGGAGATGTTGATGATCAGAGCGGAGAGAACAAGAGGCCTTGTAGGGCTGGACCAATTCCTCCAGAATAGGTGGACCTACCCCATGCAAAACTTTGTGGGCGATACAGAGTGACTTAAATTTCACCCTGTCCCTCACCGGGAGCCAGTGCAATGCCCTCAACGCCGGGCGGGCAGATTGCCGTCTAGGGAGACCCGTCAGGAGCCTGGCAGCCGCGTTCTGCACTTGCTGCAGTTTGTTCAGAGTAGCCTCGGGAGCGCCCAGGAAAAGCGCATTACTGAAATCCAGTCGCGAGATGATAAGTCCCTGGATAAGAAGCCTACGAGTAGCTACTGGGAGCAAAGGCAGAATCTTCTGGGCTGAGCGGAGCAGGCCGAAGCACACGCCAGCAGTTTTTTTGGCATGGGTTTTAAACGATAGGTCCTGCTCCAGCCATACCCCCAGGCTCTTGATCTCCTGCTTGGGGGGGGTACCGGTCCAAGACAGTCAGGCCAGCTGCTGGGGGACAAAGATGGAGAAGAGTTCCCCAGCAGCATCAATTCCGTCTTGGAACCATTTAACTTTAGGGCTGAGCTGCACATCCACGTGTAGATCTTGCCAAGGCACGTGTGCAGCCGGTCGGAACGGTGCGCCGACTGGGAAAGGCCAACCACCAGCTGAGTATCATCAGCGTAGCTGATGATTTTAATACCCAGCGGCAGTACCACACTCTCCAGGGGGGCCATGTAAACGTTAAATAAGGTAGGGCTCAATGAAGAGCCCTGTGGCACACCACACTGGAGAGGTGATGGAGATGATTTTTCCTGGCCTTCCCAGACCTCAAATGAGCGACCTTCCAAAAAGGAGGCGAACCACTTGAGGGCCAAACCCGTAATCCCCACCCCCGAGAGCCGTTGGAGAAGCACCTGATGGTCCACGGTGTCAAAAGCAGCGCTGAGATCCAGGAGGATCACTGCCACTGCGCCTCCCGAATCCAGCATGCTCCTCGCATTCTCCACAACGGCCAGCAGGGCGGTGTCAGTCCCCTGACCGGGGCGAAAACCCGTTTGGGAGTCGCCCAAAAGGGAGTTGGTTTCCAAAAAGTTCGAAAGGCGGCTGTTCACCAGCTTCTCAGCCACCTTACTGATACCCGGCAGCAGGGAGATAGGCCGAAAGTTGGCGAGGTCGGCGGGATCAAGGTTAGGTTTTTTCAAAAGGGCCTTAACCACCGCCCCTTTCCAACTCGGGGGAACTACCCCCTGGACGAGAGACAGGTTTATCAGGTCCGTCACAGGGCCACCAATTACAGATGACACCAGTTTAAGATATTTAATAGGTACTGGATCTTTCGGGGAGCCGCTCTTCATAGACCCCAAAGCCATCAAGACTTCCTCCTTAGTGACCGGACCCAGAGAGGCCAGCTCCGCCGATTGCAACCTAAGTTGGGAGGTAGAATTAGAATTATCCCCCGAGGGTGTGCCCTCATCGAGCCGGGGAAGAGAGGCCAGTATACTGTCAATTTTGCTTTTAAAAAACAAGGCCAGTTCTGTACATTTTTTACGGGGGTCCTCGTGGATAACCTGAGGATCGGGGGCATTCAGTAACTCCTTAATCACCCTGAATGACTCTTTAGACGAGTTAGCCGCCGAGCCTATGCGCTCTTCAAAGAATCTTGATTTTGCCACCCGGATAGCGGCTTTATACCTGCTCAGGGCCACACGATATTCTGTACGACTTGCTTCACTCCAGTCTCTCCTCCAGGACCGCTCTAGCCTCTTGCATCCCTTCCTCAGGATTCTGAGTTCTGGCGAGTACCAGGGTGCAGAGCCCATTCGCTTCCCCTTCGTAAGTTGTTTCTTTTTAGGTAAGAGAGTATCCAAAGATTCCACGAGCCAGGTGTGAAAAGTAGCATCGGCAGCTATTGGATTAGCTCCCAGAGGGGGCTGCGTGGCCTCCAAGTGTGCCACCCAGGTGTCAACTGGGAGCCTCGACCAGGCTCTCTCCAGAGTGTGCACCCGTGAGACCACTGCAGTTGGGCTAATGAATTGCCATGACGCGGACACCAGAAAGTGGTCTGTCCAGGGCAAGGCAAGAGCCGGAGATGACGTAAGGTGGTCCAGGTTGGAAAGTATGGGATCAAGCAAGTGGCCCTTCTCATGAGTCATGCCCGAGTTGGCCAAGTTAATTCCAAAAGATTTAAAATCATCGAGCAGATCCACTCCCGCAGCATTGGTGGGGTCCTCAAGATGTATATTGAAGTCCCCGAGGACAACAAAGTTGGCAGTTGAAGAGGCAAGAAGTGCAGTAGTTTCAAGGAGAGAATTAGAGAAGCTACCCAGAGGTCCAGGAGGACGGTAAATCAGCAAACCTACCAGAGACACTGTAGGTGACAACCGAAGGGAGAACTGTAAGCTCTCACAGTCAGTCACCCCTCCATTCTGAATCTTACAGGCAAGAGCGTCTCTATAGAGAACCGCAATTCCTCCTCCCCTCCCCTTAGGTCTATCAAGATGAACTATGTGAAAGCCCGGGGGGAGTGCTCTGACCATGTCTGGACCTGAGCTGGGGGAGAGCCAGGTCTCTGTAAGAAACAACACATCCAGCTCGTGGTCTAAGAACAGTGAGTTAATTTCAATGGCGTGGCTCGGCAGGGACCGGCAATTTAGCAAAGCCATAGAGAGAATAGATTTGACAGCCACTGAATTATGGCCGGAGGGGCAGGCTCTACATGGTAAAAACGGAATAGTTCCCATCTGTGAAAAGCCACACCTAATAGGGTGTGGTGGACGCATCGACAATAGTACTTCCCTCCCATAACAAAGCCTGGTCAAAGATGGCGCCACAGAGTCGGGCATGATGACAGGCCCTAGGCCCGTCTGGGCCCGGACGGGCACAGACGGGCTTGACTCTGGCGAAACTCCGGCGATATTCCGGTGATGACGCTGCGTGATGACGCTGCGCGTCAGCATGGTTGGCTTAATGCTCGCCGAGCGCGGGCTATTCGAATCACTAGAGCGCTACCTGCGCCTCACGCAATGTCCCCCCTCCCAAGATGGCCACCAACCCGAGACAGTGGGCAGGGACCCGCTAAAACGCGGTGATTGTCCAAGTTACGATGCGAGTGAGGTGGCAGAAATGCGGGAATGCGGGTGGCTGACAATTAAAAGCAGGGGAAAACCAGGAAACTAAGCTGAAAATAAATGACAAAAACGGGACGATTTTTAAAATTGAATACAGCAGCAGCCAACAGCGGAGTAGCGGTAAGTGCGAGGCTATCCCAACGCAAGTGGTCAGATGTTAAGGGTGCTCACCTGCGGTTTGCCTGGCTTTATGCTCGCCGAGCGCGGGCTATTCGAATCACTAGAGCGCTACCTGCGCCTCACGCAATGTCCCCCCTCCCAAGATGGCCACCAACCCGAGACAGTGGGCAGGGACCCGCTAAAACGCGGTGATTGTCCAAGTTACGATGCGAGTGAGGTGGCAGAAATGCGGGAATGCGGGTGGCTGACAATTAAAAGCAGGGGAAAACCAGGAAACTAAGCTGAAAATAAATGACAAAAACGGGACGATTTTTAAAATAGAATACAGCAGCAGCCAACAGCGGAGTAGCGGTAAGTGCGAGGCTATCCCAACGCAAGTGGTCAGATGTTAAGTCCCTGGATAAGAAGCCTACGAGTAGCTACTGGGAGCAAAGGCAGAATCTTCTGGGCTGAGCGGAGCAGGCCGAAGCACACGCCAGCAGTTTTTTTGGCATGGGTTTTAAACGATAGGTCCTGCTCCAGCCATACCCCCAGGCTCTTGATCTCCTGCTTGGGGGGGGGTACCGGTCCAAGACAGTCAGGCCAGCTGCTGGGGGACAAAGATGGAGAAGAGTTCCCCAGCAGCATCAATTCCGTCTTGGAACCATTTAACTTTAGGGCTGAGCTGCACATCCACGTGTAGATCTTGCCAAGGCACGTGTGCAGCCGGTCGGGACGGTGCGCCGACTGGGAAAGGCCAACCACCAGCTGAGTATCATCAGCGTAGCTGATGATTTTAATACCCAGCGGCAGTACCACACTCTCCAGGGGGGCCATGTAAACGTTAAATAAGGTAGGGCTCAATGAACAAATACTCTACACATTGCATCTTAAGTTATGCCTGACTGCTTTGTGCCAAGCTACCAGAGAGTGAGCACAGGTTGCTTTAGGGGGCGTATCTGACTTACCCTGACTAGGATTGTGGTCCCTACTTGGACAGGGTGCAAACCTCTGCCATATAGATACCCTATTTCTAAAATTTACTGTTTGAGATCTACATAAATCCTCTACACATTGCCTCTAAGCAATCCTAACTGCTTTGTGCCAAGCTACCAGAAAGCGAAGCACAGGCTCATTTAGTGGCTGCTGTGGTTCACCCTTACAAGGATTGTTATTATTATTTAAGGTGGGTTTTCTCCCCCCTCAAATAATACTCTTATTTCTTAATCTATGTTTGATGATTAAAAAATGTATAAAGCCTTCAAGGTAATCAAAATGTGATAATTCCATCAATTTTCTCATACCAGGATACTCATGTGTTTCACATTTGTCATTACCTTCTTTTTCATGGCGCAAGTTAGGGAAAATAAATGTTACACTTTAAAAATTTAAATGTTTGCATTTCTTTGAAGAATCATGCAAATTTTACTTTTTGGGTGCTAGTGTAGAAAGCTTTTCCTTTACTTCAGTGCCCCATAACTGATCTGACAATCTAAAATTGTCCAAGAACCCTTGCATACATAGAGTTGAATTATCACTATGGCAAGTCTATTTGGCTGAACACATGTAGCAAAGACTTGGTCATAAGAACTCATTTACTCCAGAGGTCAAAATATAAAATGTCAGAGAAAAACATATTTCAAGGTCAAGGACAAAAAATAGAACCATTAGTTTCTGCACAATAGTTGGGTGGAAAGAGTAAAGTTATAGTATGGCAGTATAATAACGCTCATACATCACTCTAAAATGGATTCTTGGTTACGATGTTCATTGACTAATTTTGCATTTAGTTTCTGCAATTGTGTCCTGAATTCTAACTAATGATGTATAATAATGCTGTTAATCTTTAAAACCGATGGAGTATAAATAACCTTGCTAAATCATAGAGACTAAACCAATGACAAATTGAGAGACCGATTCTCCCAGGAGCAAGCCGGGAGTTTCAGAAATTCTCTCTACAAAGAAATGTTTTAAATGGGAAATGGGTGACTAAAAGGTAATGAGTCAGGTAGTATCAGCTACCTATTTAATTTGTAAACACCAATGCTGACACAAATGCCAGCCTTTAATGTGCAGGAAATATTGCCATGAGTTTGTTGTATTCTGAAAATACAGCATTTTGTTTCGAAAATATCAGAATTTTCAGTACATATAGCAATTTTGTCCTCAAATAGAAGTCTATGTCATTAAGTGCCACCTTTCCTTATCAGATGTCAGGCATGCCATCATGTGTCTCGGTATTCATCATATGTCAGCCACTACAATGTTATGCCCAAGATAAGTCCGGTATGCCAGTTATCCTCTTGTTACAATCAATAGCATTATGATTAAGTGCCACAATAATTCAGTGCAACATGTAATGCCATGATGCACCTCAGTTAACCAACTGATGTAGCTCAGGTATCTACCCCCATACAGATCAATGGAATGATGTACCCAACATAACACTCTTATGCCATTCAGTGACATTACATGATTGATTCTAGTTAACAAATGTATGGAGCCCATATAATGTATGTATTGCAGCTAACTGCATGATGTTTCATATATTCTAAATAATGCCATGATTCCGCTTCCCAAAAATGCTTGACTTTATAATGATGTGCCTCTGTTATCCACTAATATTTTGGTGGATGCTAGGCTGGACCAAATCTATGCCCACATTGTGAGTAATTTGTGTAAGATGTCATTTTAGGCCTATTGCTAAGTCTTTGACAGATTACATGTGCAAGATCAATATGGGACAAAAAATGATTCATGCATTGACCATAAGTTGGCCCTAAAAATAATCGTGAGCAAGAGTAACAAAATTGATTGCCAGTACAAATGAGGGATGTGTTCTGTGTACCTTTATGGTATATTAAGGTACCTCTTTACAAATTTCCAATAGACTCATAACACTACTGCAACATACCTAATTTTAATAGGAAAATTATTTAACCAGTATGGGGCCCATATTGGTTACCATGTGTGAGAAAATGACCCTTTTTATGCGGCCACAGCAATTTTTGCCTGAATTTTGTTGCTGCCTTTTAGAATCCGTTCACTGGGGGCACTGATGTCCAGTGCCCAGTGTATGTGCTCTGACCCTTAAAATGTAAAAATTGTCTAATCCCTGATTGGCATATTTAACTCTTATAAAAGGCCATAGTATATTGTGTAGTAACTACACACATGGTATGGAAAGTTAAATGTCACCTGTAGACTACAACACTTTATTGTGCCATCCACTATTGTGACAGTGAAAGCATAGCTTGAGGCGTGCCAGTGTCACCAGACCGCTGCAGTTTAAACATGCAGCCTTTCTATCAGAATAACCATTTTGACATGGGAAAATCCTTGCTTTTAAATAAGTTACCCGTATTCATGCCTTGTAGCCCACAAGATAGGGCGCATGGAATTTTGAAATGAGACAAGAAGACATTTATTGTCACCATGTTCCTGCAGTGACAAGCCCCCAAATTCTATTTCCACTGTGGAGGGCCCAGGCTGTTCTATGCAAAAACTAGAGCACAGATGGGATAGGATACTCCATCACAAAGCTTGACGACATCCCATCCACCGTATTACAAATGCATTATTGCCCAGGGCACGTACAGTGTGGAGGACGGAATGTCGGTCATTTTTGTGAGGGAGCATCCCCTTCGCCAAACTCTAAATCAGGTCTTTTATTACTTGTGATGGACAACTATGCACCCCAATTAATTACTCACTGTCTTACACCATATATTGGCTAAACTAGCCATCTTGTCAAAACTGGCACTTTCTTTCCCATCCTTTCTCTAAGTTTGGGTTGAGGCCAATGCAATTTATTGCACAATTACTTCTGGTATTTTAATGATAACTGTGACCAACCATGTTGTTTAAACTAAGAGTTGTGAACGTTTGGGAGAGGGTTGGACCTGATGCCGATGGAATAATAGGCAAGGCTATGGAGTTTCCTTTCAGCTGCCCATTATCATCAGAATAATGAAAGCATTCTTGCCTTAATTATTTGTCTCTAGCCCAAGTGACAGAGAACATCATGGATGCTAATTAGAATGACCTAACAGCAAGAAAAATCCCAAAACTGGGAGTTAGTGAAGAGGGCCTGAGTGAGCAAAAAAGGTAGCAATAACCAGCTGGTGGATGCATGTTGCCTGAGATGACCCGCCCTGCAGCCAGAAAGTGTCACAACTTGATATAGGAGGTAGCTGTAGTGGAGCGGGGACTTAAAATGATTATTTGGTTTATGGTATCAATTTTATTACTCATCTTTAGGAAAGTCCTCACTCGTTGCTGGGCCCAGGGCCCAAAGACCGTGGATATAAGAAGAGAATGCTGCAGATCAGCAATTCTAATTTTCTATCCATTAGATTTCAAATAACGTTTCTTGGGAGTCAATGATTAGATTTGATGTGAGCTTTCAAAGTTTTAATACATCGTTTAGTAAGTACATCTTTAATCTCAAAATAGGTATTCAATTCATTAGTAATACAATACAGAAAAATTATATAAAGCAATTTCCATAAAAGTAAATTTCTATTCTAAATCTAGGAAATGAGAGAAAAGGTGTCTTTAGAACCCATAAAAAGTTCTAATTGAGTGGTAAAATTAAACAGTCCTCAATCAGTTAGCACTCCCCATAAGGAGAAGTTCACAAAGTTGCTTTAAAATCTCAGAGCAGCATAGATTCAGGCAAGGGAAATGACTTGGGGCCATATGTATCAAAAAAGAGTTTTGCGAGTCTCAAATTGCGATTGTTAGAGAATCGCAATTAGAGAATTGCAAAATGCAATGTATGTAGGATTTGCCAAAACATTTGCGAATCCTACATATTCCCAGTTGCAAATCGCATATTGAGATTCTCAAATAAGGAATACCTTCCCATTCATTCTTATGGGCTAGGAAGCCCATAGGAATGAATGGGAAGATATTCTCAAGTTGCGGTTACCAATTAGAGAATCGCAAATTGAGAATGCAATTTCAAGGTTGTAAGGGTGCCAAAAGGACGCCCTGTTGCACCCCTGAAATATGCATGTGTGCACATTTTGCGCACATGCGACATATGGCACTTTTTAAAAATCAAAAAAGGGCTTTTTTAAAGAAAATCGCAAATTACCATCAACTTGAAGTTGGTGGTAATTTGCAATTCCTTAAGGCCAAATAGCAAATCTCTGGTGCTTCCAGAATTGCATTTAAGGAATCACAATTTGCAATTCCTTAATTGCATTTGCAAAATAGAGAATCGCAAATTTTGCACTTCTCTATTAAAGGCTTTTTCAAATTCGCAAACAGGCCGATTCTGAGAATCTGCCCGTTAGCAAACGGGGAAAAGGCTTGATACATATGGCCCTAGGTCTCTCTGAATAAATCAGAGAAAATCTCAGCAAAGTGCTCAGCAGAGAGTCTAGAAAGGCCCTGTAGAATCTCCTCACACTACTCTAGGAAAACTCTCTAATATAACATTTTGATATCTTTCTTTTTAGTTTGAAAATGCTTTATTAGAGAAAATGAGAGAGAACAACGAGATACAGAACATTCAAATAACATTGTCCATGTTGAATTAAAAAAGAAAACAGTAGATCAATATTCGCTAACAAAAGAAACATAAAAAGCATTTTGTAAAAAAAATTTTATAGACAAAAAAGAAAGGGGGGGAAAGAGAGAAGAAGAGGAGAGAGGAAAGGAGGGAAAGAAAAAGAATAGGTAAAAAGGCATTATAAAGAGAATAGGAAGAAAATCAGGCAAAAGAATAGGTAAGGTAGAAAAAGCAAAAAAGCCTAGAATAGGGAGTATTTAAATGCAGGAGACATAGATGTAAATGGAAAAATATAAGAAAGATGGAAGAAGAAGGACAGAGAAAGAGCTGCTCATGGAGGTTTAAAATTCTCAGAGGATAAGGGAGAGGTACTTTTCAGAGCCATGCGGTCAAGATATGTTGTGAGAGGCAACCAAAATAAATCTCTATTAAGGGTAGGGGTGGAAGCAGCAGCAAAGCGCACATCAAGCCTATGGTAATGACAGAGAGAGTTCCACCAACATTGTATAGAGAGTTTAGTAAGATCCTTCCAGTTAAAAGATATGTGTTGAAAAGCCAGAGCAAGCATAAGATCTAATAGACCAGAGGAGTGTGGAGGAATATCTAAAGTGTCAGAAAGACTACCTAAAAAGAGAAGAGGGATAGAGTAGGGAGTAGAGATTGAAAATAGGCGAGAGACATAAGACCACACCTGACCCCAGAGTATGAGAACAGAAGGGCAAAGAAAGAGTAGATGAAAGAGATCAGCATTAGGGGAGGAACAGGTCCAACAGTTAGAATCTTTATCAAGAGAAAAGCGAGAAATAGAAACTGGAGAAAGATACAATCTGTGGTATAGAAAAAACATAGATTGGGTCAGTGAGGCAGAACGAGAGATTTTTAAGGACCTGGACCAAACTTTACTCCAAAGAGCTATAGGCCAGTCACAGCCCAGATCCGACTCCCAAACACATTCCAATTTAGATTTCGGACGGGTCGGATTGGGGGAGGAGAAAAATGTATAAATAAGAGAGGCTTTGGGAAGAGTAGACAAAATCTGAAGTAGGGGGTAGGGAGATAAGGGAGACGACGACGAAGGAAGGGAATAATAAACATCAAGTATAAGGGCCATGAGGACAGTGAATCTGCAGAAAAAGGATTGCGGGCAATGAAACAAAAGTCGGAATCGAGGAAAAGAGCATGGAAGAAAACCATCAAAGAGTTGGTTAACCCACACCAGACCTTTTGATCTCTACGCATTCCAGCAAATAGGGCGATTGTTTAGGAGAATAAGCGAGTTATACCAGATAGGGGAGGCCAAAAAGGATTCACGAGTAATAGGATCAGGACGGACCAAAGCGTATAGAAGAGAGGAAGTGTGTTTGAACAAGGGGAGAGGAGTGGTTAAGTTATGATAGAGACGAAAGTCCGGAAAATTGACTCCACCATTCGATTTTGGTTTACGAAGAGCAACTAGAGCAACCCTCGATTTTTTATGGTTCCATAGAAACTTAGAGAGACAGGAGTCGATGCGTTTGAAATAAATATCAGGAATATGTATGGGGAGCATGGAGAGAATGTATATAAGAATGGGGGATATCATCATTTTAATCGAGTCCAGCCGACCCCACCATGAGAGAAAGAGAGGATTCCAAGAGGATAACAATTTATCAATATGGGATAGTACAATAGACATGTTCAACCGAATGGATGAAGAAATGGAGTTAGAAAACCATACTCCGAGATATTTGATTTTAGAAGAATTCCATGCAAAGCCAGTGGCAGAGAACTGATGAGGGAGACAAAATTTGGTGAGAGGGAGAATCTCAGTTTTATCAGAGTTGATCTTGTAACCAGAAACTTGGGAAAAGGAATTAAACTCGAGCAATAAGGCAGGAATGGATTTTTCAGGATCAGAAATAAATAGGAGAATGTCATCTGCATATGCAGAGAGTTTCAAATAGGTCTTGTCATAAGGGAAACCAGAAATAGATAAGTTATTCCTAATAGACGTAAGAAATGGCTCTAGGGCCAAAACAAAAAGTAGTGGGGACAAAGGACAACCTTGACGGACTCCACGTTGGAGGGGAAAATAAGGGGATAGATGACCATTGACTAAAACAGACGCCTTAGGGGCAGAACAAAGTAAAGAAATAAAATTAGGGCCAAAACCGTGCCACCGCAAGGCGGCAAACAGAAAGGACCAATCCACTCTATCAAACGCCTTCTCAGCATCGACCGAGATAGCGGCTAAAGGGATGGTGAGAGAAGGTAATTTATTTAGGACATTGAGGAAAAGGCGGGAATTATCCGAGGTAAGTCTGCCCTTAACAAAACCACACTGTTCCTTGCCAATGAGATGGGGGAGAAGAGGATCCAAGCGTAAGGCGAGAAGTTTAGCAAATAATTTGTAGTCTACATTAACTAAGGATATTGGTCAGTAGTTTTTACAGAATTGGGGGTCACGACCATCCTTGGGTATAAGGCAGATCGTAGCCTCGTGGAAAGTACCAGCAGCTGTGCCAGAGATAAAGAAGGACTGGAAAAGTGAGAGAAGTTTAGGAAGCACAAGGTCTGAAAAATGCAGATAGAATTCCACAGAGAAGCCATCAGGACCCGGGGATTTACCTTTAGTTAGAGTCTTTAAGGCGCTATCAAGTTCGGTAATAGAGAGATCATGCTCAAGACCAGGGAGGTTTAGATGAGAAGTGGAGGGGGCAGGGATGCTATCGAAATAGGACTGAATAAGAGAAGCAGAGGGAGGCGATTCAGGAATATAAAGTGACTGGTAGAAAAGTTGGAATTGGGCAAGTATATCCTGTTCCTTGTGTAAGAGAAGATTATCGGTAGAATAAATCGAATCTATAGAATTACGCTCCCTCCGGGACTTAAGATAGTTAGCTATAACTTTACCCGATTTGTTGCGACCTCCGTAGTAACGCGCACTACTCCGTAGTAAGATTGAAGAAGCATTATCGGTAGTAGTTTTGTTGAAATCGAGTTTGGCACGTATAAGATCTGGTAAAACAGTTTTATTAGAGGAAGTATAGAATTTATGCTCTAGGGATTTAATATGAGCCAGCAAATCTTTCTGTTTATTAAGGAAGCGTTTCTTTTTCTTCGAAACAAAGTCTATTACAAAACCACGAGCGGTTGCCTTAAAAGAATCCCAGATAACATGAGGGGCTAAAGAGGGATCGGAGTTGAGCAAAAAGAATTCTGTAGCAAAGGAGAGAAAGGAAGAGGAAAAAAGAGGATCCATAAGAAGAGAATTATTGAAACGCCAACGAGAAGACTTGGGATGTGGAGGGAGAAGATCAAGAACTGTGACAATTGGAGCTTGGTCCGAGATACCTATTGGTTCTATAGACGAGGATAGAAGATTTTGAGAAAGAGATTGAGAGAGGAAAATGTAATCAATCCGAGAAAAAGAGGCATGGGGAGGTGAAAAAAAGGAGTAGTCTAGAGTATCAGGATGGGAAAGTCTCCATGAGTCAATGAGGTGTGATTTAGAGATAGTGTCTAGAAATTGGGTGTGTGATTTGTGAGGTGTAAAGCGGGCAGAGGATTTGCGATCAAGAAACGGATCAACAATTTGATTACAATCCCCTCCCAAGATAAACATGGAATCACTGTATTGAAAACATTTTGAAGTGATTAAAGGCCAAAAATTGCAATCGGGGTGGGTAGGACCATAAACATTAAATACAGTCAAAGATACAGAATTGATTAACAACTTAACTAAAACCCATCGGCCTTCAGCATCATTCTCTTGAGAAAAAACTTTACATTTGAGCTCCTTGTGACACAAAATAGCCACACCATTCTTTTTATTAGATGTAGGAGAGAATAAGACCGTTCCAACCCAGCCTCTCTTCAGCTTAAGAGACTCAGCCTCAGAGAGATGAGTTTCTTGTAAAAGGACTAAATCAGGATCATAAGAAGCTAGATGGGAAAGTATTCTCTGTCGTTTAATAGGATTAACAAACCTTTCACATTCCATGAAATAACTTTGAATTAAAAACAGTAAAATTGTAAGGAACAAAGAAAAGCCATAAATACAAAAAAGTCATAAAAAGTGCCAACCTATATATGAGAAAAAAGAGCGAGACAAAAAGAAATTCGAGAGATACAATAAGAGAAAGAGAAGGGAGAGAGGGGAAAAGGCAAAGAGAAGAGTGCCAAAAAATACATGAGAAGAGAGAGTGAGAAAGAAAAGAATTTAAAAAGGGAAACATAAGAGAACAAAAGAGAAAAAATAATAAGAGGGAGCAAAAGAGGGGGGAAAGGTACAACCAAAAAATAAAAAGGACAGAAGGGATGACAGGGGAGAGGAAGAGAGAGGGAAAAACAAGAAGAGACAGTACATATCCAAAAAGTATGACTGAAGACAACATACCTGAGGGGGAGAGGGGAACAGAGGACGGTGGGGCAATGGCAACACTCAACAAGACGAGCCCCCTATATGCGAGAGTCCGAACCACACAAGGACAGAGAAAAACGCAGAGAAGGAGGCGACAAAATGAACTAGACCCAGGCAACCTATTAGAGCAAAACAAAGAAAAGCAATTAACACAGAAAGAATTAAACCTAAGAATAGAAATATGATGTCTAAAAAATAAAAACCTGAAAAGAGGCAAAGCCTAATAGGAACATTACACTAAGACAACTAATATAACATCAAAACAATACAACTGCAATGAAACCGGAGGCAAAAAATATGAATTCAGGAATCCAAGACCTGTAAGGAAAGAAGATTATACGATCAACCATTAGAAGGGGCGGAAGTGTCCATGCCGTTGGGAGCGTGGATATGAATAACGTTTTTAAGTTCTCCAGGATTCTGAAAAGTCCACGTTTGATTTTGGTACGTGACTTTGAAAAGACATGGATGGAATAAACCATATCTAGCGCCTAGAGAGCGAAGAGGAGCTCGAAGTTTCAGGAACTCCTTCCTTCTGGTCGCAGTAGCATTGGAGACGTCTTGTGAGAGAAACACCCTCTGACCCATCCAGGAGATCTGACGTTTGGATCTAGCAGCCGAAAGGACCGAAAGAAGATCTGCAAATTTCAAAAAGAGGATGATGACTCCACGTGGCTTGGTCGAGGAAGATGTACGAGGGCCAAGTCTGTGCGCCCTCTGAATACTGAGAGAAGTGGTAGATGGCATCTCCAGAAGTTTCAGGAGAAATGAGGTGAAGAACAAGACAGGATCGTTTCCCTCCAAAGATTCCGGCAGACCATAAACACGAAGATTGTTCCTTCTATTACGATTTTCTAAATCCCCGGTGTGTTGCTGAAGAGCGAGGACCGACTTCTCCAAGGAGGAAATTCGCTGTGAATTGGCTGGAATGTCTGTAACTTGCTGCTCCATCAGAGACACTCTATTCTCCATAACGGACCCCTTCTCCTCAAGGGATTGCATCTTGTGATTGGTTTCTTCAACAAACGGCCGCAAAGCACGGATCTCGTCTAGGAGGAGCTCCAGAGAGACAGGGGGTGTCGTCTTATCTGGGGAGGGAGGATCGTGCTTCAAGCGCTTAGAAGAGGTAGTAGGTGGAGAAGTCTTACCAGTCGATGTTTGCGCCGACAGAGGACGATTTGAAGAAACTCCCGCCATTAGGTCTGCTTTAGAAGGAGAGTCTGTGAGGGAGGAGGGTGAACTCGTTGTCGCGGGAGGGCGTCTAGAGGGGATGAAAACAAACTTTGGACTACGCAGTTTTCCCATAAAGAGGTAATTGTCCACAAACCTCAAGGCGCCCAGTAGATGACGTTACAATCCACAATGGGGAACATGGACGCAGAACAAGGCAGGAAAAAGAAGCCATGCGAGCAGAATTGAGCATTGCAAAACGGGCGAAAATCACCTCAGCTGGAACGGCATCTCATTCCCTCGCAGCGCGCATATCCAAAATGGCGGCCGCACCGAGGAAATCTTCCCTGGCAGTCAAACTCCGAAGTGCGTAGCTGCTTACATCCACAAACCGCCTCACGATGCGCACAAAGCATTCTCTGGAGCGATGCAGGCGGCAAACGAGCGTCCGTGAGGGGGAATCATGCCGGTAATATCGAGTGAAGGTCCCTGTGTGAAGAGCGGAGACTCTAGGCAGCCATCTTGCGTGGTGCCGTAGCCATGCCCCATTTTGATATCTTTCACTAAGGCAAAATGTTGCATTCTTCAATCTTCTCAGCAAATCAATGTGCTGTGTCATCATGGGAACAGGAAAGCTTCCATCATCTAAGTAGTCCAGGATAAAAGACTTACAGACATTAAGTACTAAAACGAAACCTTTCATATTCAATGTACAAGTTGATGTTTGGTTCCCACTGTTCCTTTCTACAACAACAAAAAACAGTCGATGCTTAGGTCTCTATATCACACAGATAAAATCAAGCAATTCACACACATTCTAACTTGTACATTTTGCTCACAAAGAAACATTTTACGGACATTTAACTACACAATTTAATACATTATTGCATTCTATGAAAATATCTCAATGGGAAGGCCAAAATCTAATGTTTTCTATTCGTTCATGTTCAATTCATCAGAGGAAAGAAAATGGAAAAAATGCATTCAAAAGTTTCTCTAACATAATGGCCCTAATTATGATGCCGGTCGGACGAGCGTCTGACATGCATCGTACTGGTAAAGGGACTCGCCGACAGGTAGTCGGCAGTCCTGACCACCTAATTAGGATCCCACCACCATGGAGGCGGTCGGAAATATGCCTTTTGGCATTGAGGCATGTGCTGCGGCCCGGAAAAGGGCCGCAGCACAAGCCCCTATGCCGAAAAGCATGGTTTCAAACATCCCTACACCCTCTGTCCGGCACCTCCTGGTGCCTTCCACATGGGGCATGGATGTATGTGGGGGCACCTGTGGTGCCCACCTGGCCTCATAGCGCAGGCTGCAGGGGGACGGAGGCCCTGCTAGGGGCCCCAAACGTCCATTTCCAACAGCCTTTCAATGACGGTCGGGCTGTCATTGAACGGCCGTCGGAAAGGGCCATTGTGATCCCTACGGCAGTGTTGAGCAGGCACCGCCCTCATTGTAGGGATTACATTCCGACCGCAGAGCTGAACGGCTCCTTGAGCCCGTCGGAAACCGCAGCGGTTGGTCCTTCACCCATGTGGTCAAACCGACTGCATTGTAATGCAGCGGTCTGACCGCTGCTTTATATGTCGTAGGGACCGTCAGTCTCACCGACATCCTAATGAGCCCCAATATGTGCAGCTATGAGAGCCTAGTGCTTTAAAAATGTGGCTTTTCTTTTGAGGCTTACACATTATTTCTACTTGTTAATTGTATTAATTTTTATTTATTAAAAAAATTTTTACAGGTGCAAGCACAAATGACTGATGTACATGCTTCATTAATAAGTGGAGAATACCGCTCACACACATCACTGAGAGAGAGCACACTGACAGGGAGGTTCTGTTTTTGTAATTGGATGGAATAATGTTGTTAAGCTGTAGATATGTATTCATTACTGTGAGGGTAGATGGAAAAGAGTTATTACTCAGCTCTATGCACTAAATGTTGATCAACACAGATTTCTAGATGTACTGTTGAACCGTGTAGTCCAGTATGGACATTTGCCAAAGTTGACTGGCAGGGTTTTATCAGTGTGAGAGGCAGTAGAGTGGATAGATCCTACCCGCCATTAACACTAGTATCAGTACTTAAGACATCCAAAGCATTGGAAGAATGGTTAAACAACTGGAAAATGAGAGACGCATGGATATTTAAATAGCCTGAGCTGAAGAAGTAGTCGCAATATTCGCACAAACATGTTTTACATGATAGATTGAACTACACATTATGCGGAAATCTGTGCACTAGGGTGGCACAGCTAGAGTACATGAAAAACTATTTTCAGATCACAAGCCTCTTATTCTGGAATGGACCTGGGCTATGCCTAGCACACCAATACTAACATGGAGGCAACAGGTAACTGCATTAGAAGGCACAACCTTCAAGAGCATATTACAGGCACAAAATACTGGAATACCTGAAGAACAATCAGGGCCCAGCTGCTGACTCCTGACTTCTGGGTAGAGCAAGAAGCATTTGAAATGGTCTTGAGAAGGAAAAGCCTAGGAACAATTCATGGTGCCAAAAAGAGATTAGACGGAGAAATAAAATCAGTAGAGGAACCGTTCAAAATTTGAGAAAAAAAGTCTCTAGAGGGTCTTTAGAATAGCTAATTACCACTGAAGAAAAGCTTTCATAATTGGCCTAGAGAATACAATGCTTAAATTGGGAGGAATATCTAGCTAAAATGCATAATGAGGGAGATAAAACAGGAATATTGCCATTTAGAATAATTAAAGCAGAGGGTGAGAGTAACCATATAATTCAAATATGAGACTCCCTGGGAGCATTACGCAGCAACCAACTAGAGATAAATAACTGTAGATAAATAGGGAATTTTGCAGATATTATGTTAAATGATGTAATCAGGGACTGAAATAGAATTTAGAAACAAGAAAAGAGAGCTCTAATTTGATAGAAGTTGTGATTAAAGTATGTGACCATATAGTATACGTATACATAGTATGTTAAACACTTAGGGCCATATGTAGGTAAGTGAAATTGACCAATTCCTAAATACCGAATTTTACCGAATCGGTATTTAGAAATCGGTATTCCGTATGTACCTAATTTTTCTGTAAAGATTACCGATTCGGTAAAATTCGGGAAATGGTTATCGATTCCACAATACCGACCGGTATTCCTGAATCGGTATTTACCGAATCGGTATTTACTGATTCGGTATTTACCGAATCGGAATGTACTGAATCGGAATTTCAAAAACACATCAATTGAGGAATCAGCCAATCATGTGCAACCAACACCCCTCCTAACCAGGAAGTGGCCACACCCAGGCAGGTGCACACAATTAGGCCTGGGCGAAAATTTCGTTCCGTTCGCGGAAATTGCGATAATTTGACATTTTCGCGTTCCGCGGAGAGCGCGAAAATGTCAAAAATTCCGGTCTCCGCAGCTTGGCGATAATTTGTTTCTTGCTCGCGCTGTAAAATAATACATTCTCGCGCGCGCGCGATCGCCTTACCTGAATCCCTGCGTTCGCCGACAAGTTTTCTTGATCCGGTCGCGTTCTCCATGAGATGTTGTATTGTTTTTAGCCATTTGCGATGTCTCGCGACAGTTCGCGCCCGCAGGGACGTCATGCGTCGCGCGATCACGTCTTTCTTCTCGCGATCATGCACCGCGAGACAACTCAAAACAAGATGGCCGCGCCCGCAAGCAACCACATGGGTAAGTTGGCGACCCGCAACCATGCAGAAAATCTCGCGAACATGCCGGAAAAAAACTTCCGCATCTTTGCGATATTTCCGCTTGTTTGCGATAATTTTAAACATTTTCGCGATAATTTGCGAAAGTTAATTTCGCAAATTCCGCCCACCCCTACACACAATCAGAACCCTCTGAAGAGGCTGGGAGTGCTGAGGAGTGCTACAGAGCCAGTGCCTGAACATTGTTAACTGATCCTGCACAATGGCCAGCAAGGACACAGATGGAGGTGAAAGGAAGAGGAAAATGAAATTCAGCCAGAAGGAACTGCAGGTACTTGTGGAGAAGGTGGTGAAGCAGCACAATAAGCTTTTTGGAAAGCAGTCCCTGCAAGTTGCAGAGTCTGAAAAAAGAAGAATCTGGCAAGGAATCCAGTCGCAGGTAAATGCCATTGGAGTGACCCCCCGGGACATTGATGTGCTGAAGAAGCGGTGGTATGACATCCGGATCATCACCAAGAGGAAGATGGCTGATATTAAAAAACAGGCCAGCCAGACAGGAAGAGGAAGGAACAGGGCACCTGCCCTGACAGACCTGGAGCAGCTCGTGGAGTCCACGATAGAGCCTGAAATTGTCGTTGGGATTGGTGATGCAGACAGCTCAGCCAGAGCTGCTACCAAAAAAGGAAAGAAGCATGCGCAGCATTGTGCCCCCCTTCCCCTATCCCAAATCCCCAATCGGGCAATGTGATTCCCACTCCAGTACAGGTTTTTGTTCAGACCAGCAATGCATTATGGGTGATGTAGTCAGGGAAACCCCTATCATGACAGGAATTGCACCGAACAACAAGGCATGTGACACACATCTGCGATAATCAGTCACAGGACAATGAGATAGTGTTGCAGAAATGTATTATGATGTGAGCAATGCAGGGCTGCAGGTACACTGAGCTAATGTAAAGTTTCTGTCCACAGGCGACACATCGCGCAGGACTGCTCAGGAGAAGGGAGAGAGGGCACCCCGGAAGCACATCACTGAGAAGGCCACCACGAGTGCAGGGCACACAACACCACCAATGCCAGCCTCACCGCCACAGCCAGCCTCACCACCACAGCCAGGCACGCCACCACAGCCAGCATCGCCACTTCTGCTAGCCTCGCCAGCATCAACACCACCTGCAGTGGTGAGACCTAGGAGGCGTGCTGTTGCCAGACTGCATGTGTCCGATTCCTCCTCAGAAGACTCGAGGGGGGATCAATCAACCACCGTGCCACTGGACGATAGCAATGCTGGGGTGCTGTCCACCGTTGAGGGAGCACACACAGGTGCCAGATGCCGCCGCAGGGCTCGTGTGAGCAGTCCGCCTCCACAGGGTGAGAGCCATGGTGTCTTCGGAGGGCTGGAGGCAACCATGGTGAAGGTGCAGCGCCTACAAGGGAAGGCAATACAGTTGGTACTTCGACAAATGAAGTGCCTCAATGATAATATGAGCAACATTGACAGGGGCATTTCCTCAATGGCTGAGGGCATGAGGGAGATGGCTGCGGGCATGTGGGACATGTCCCAGTCTGTGATGCTGTTGTGCAGTAAAATGGAGGAGGACAGAGCAACACGGCGAAGGGAGAGGCAGAAAATGGAGCACCATACGAGGGCAGTGAACCGACTGGCTACTGCCACTACTCTGCTCTGCAGGCGCTCCGTGGCCATGCAGGAGGGGCTTGTGCACTGCAGCACTGATGTTTCTAGGGGGCTGGTTAAGGTGACCACTGCTCTTGAGGTACTGCTGATGAGCCAGTCTGCCAATACTGGTGCTGTGGATGTTGTGGACAGCGAGGACACGACTAGTCGGAGCAGCATTACCCCCCCCTGTCACAGACACACGAAGGAGCAGCAGACGGCATGGGGCTGCCACTGGTCCCACAGCCAGTGAGGAAAGTCAGTCACTGGCATCCCACACTGTAGTGCGTGGCCGCAGACGCTAATGCAGGCCACACTGCCAGGACAGACTTGGGTGAAGTAACCCATGACTTCCTACAATGGATGTCACCAATTTGAAAGCCCAGTTTGGCTGTTTGTGTTGTGGCGTAGTGCCCACAAATTAAAACTACGTCACTGCATCCAACAATTGGGTGTGTCTCCTTACTTACTTAGAAATAGTTGCATGTGATCTCTGCCCGTCTCTCTCTCCCATCTGTTGCTGCTGGCACTCCTGCTGCGTTGGGCTCTGGCTGTGCAAAATCATCATCATCATCCTCCTCAAAATCTGTTATTTCCACTTCTGTACCTTTCTTTGTGGCAAGGTTATGCAGCATTGCACAAGTAGCAATCATCTTGCAGCAGATGATGGTGTGTACTGGCGTGCGCCTCCGCTCTTGTGGAGGCAGCGGAAGCTGCTTTTCAATAGTCCAAACGTGCGCTCCACCACGTTGCGTGTTGATTTGTGTGCCACATTGTATCGTCTCTCACTCAGGGTTGATGGGTGTAGGTAGGGAGTGAGGATGAATCACCGCATGGCATATGCACTATCGCCTAGGTGAGAAAGAGGGTGCTATTAGTCACATACACCAATACACATTCATCTGCGGTAAGTATTAGGGTAAGTATTAGGGAGTGTCACAGTGATTTACCTAGCAGGTATCCTTCTCCAAATTCTCCCGCAACCAGGCGTGTGTAGATCCCACTGTTCTGGAAGATGTAGGAGTCGTGGGTGCTCCCAGGAAATTTGGCTACGATGTCAGTAATTATGTTGGCAGCATCGCAGATTACCTGCACATTTCTGGAGTGGGTGGACTTTCTGTTCCTGTAGATATACTCAGTGGCTGCTGGTGGGCAGATTGGAATGTGTGTGCCATCGATGCAGCCTATGACATGCGGGAACTGTGCCATCTGGTAGAAGTCTGTCTTGGTTTTCAGCAGTTCAGCCTGTGTGTTTTGTAGTGTTGCATTCTCTGCATCATGGCATCCAGGAACTTCCTGAAGAAACGGGACAAGCGACTCTGGGATACCCCGCTTACCGCAGCTATCACCCCCTGGTAACTGCCAGATGCGAGTAGATGGAGGCTACACAGCACCTGCACATGTGGTGGTATAGCGTGCGCCCTTGTTGTTGGATGGTCCAGGAGTGGGTGCAAGTCCCTTATCAGGTCCATGATGGTTTGGGGGTGTAGCCTGTACCTTTCATGTATCTCTGTCTGTAAATGCGCTCCTCCCGTATCCAGACCCTCATTCCTGCTGCCTGTAGACGTGGGCGCCTTGCAATCACATACAGAGCCGCCATGGTGATCACGCTGTTGCATTTTGGGATTGCTTATATGCACTTTAGCTGATTACCACCTGCTTTCACTCAGTGTTAAATACCGACTCTTAAATACCGAATTTCATGCAATTCGGTAATACCGAATTTACCTACATCTCTTTTCTCGTTTTACCATTTCCTATTTACCGATTCAGTAAATAAGAATTCGGTAATTCCGATTCGGTAATTTAGAATTCGGTAAAGTTGAATCGGTATCTACCGATTCATAATTACCGAATCCTGCTTTTTGGCCTCTTACATCTCAATCGCCGAAATATCGGTCGGTAACGTGATATTTACCGAATTTCGGCCGTTACCGACCGGTATTTAGCTACCTATATATGGCCCTTAAAGTATAAATTCAAAGCTATGTAAAATGATGGAAAACCTAATAAAAAGTAAAAAAAAAAAAATCCTAATCTGGCAACGACAGCAGGATCCAGGGACTGTTGTCTCGCTTTGTTCTTTCCAAGCACAAGTGCTAGTGCTTAGTCCTCCAGATGTATCTTTCTTTGTAACCAATTCAATGCCATACATTTCCTTCTGTATGTAAAGCAGCGCGCTGTAGTCAACACTGCGCATGCGTCCGCTCTCTTGACATGCAATAAACTTTTTTGTTAGTTGATTGACATATAAATACGGTGGCACATTGGTTCTGTCTTTCTCTTGCAATCCTTGCTCCAGGCCACCAGTTAAATCAGTGTCATCCTATTGGCTGAGTAAACTTTGTTTAGCCGCGATAGTGGAGTTATTACCCATTTGTACCATTTTGACTTTCTCACTCGTTATGGTCATTTGATTTCTCTAGACCAATGACTAAATGCCATCAATAGTGATTGTGCGGCTTGTTCACTGTCACTTGGGCAATCCAATTTATTAATGTAGTCTCGACATTTTCCCTTTTAATAGTTAAGTGTATACTTCTCTGAGCCTTTTGGATTTATTTAGAACGGAACGCATGTGTTAAATCCAATTTTTGAGGTATTTTCTGTCATTGCCAGGTTTTCCTTGAGCAATATGTATAAAGTATAATGTTGGAGTGAAAAGTCTATTTAAAATGTTCTTTTTTACTATGCCAATCTTTGTACATAACTTGCTTCTTGGGAGACGTCTAAGATGGCGGCTGTGAGGTAGCACAGTTTATGCCCATTTTGAGTTACTTATTCAAGGATTCTCATTCAATTTGCTGCACCACTCTGATTTCACTCTAATTATCTGAGGTTAGCAGTAAATCATTCAGTATCATTAAGCATTATTCAACTTTATGTCATGTTGGGCCATATGTAGGTAGCTAAATACTAGCCGGTAACGGACGAAAATCAGTAATTTTCCCGTTACTTGCCGGTATTTAGCCCTTTCTAATGTAGGAGGCTGGATGTAAGGATTCGGTAATTTACCGATTCGTTATTTTAAGGAATCGGTAAAATACCAATTCCTTAATTTAAGGAATCAGTAACTTACCGAATCCTTAAATCCTATGTAGGGAGAACTCAAGTGAGTGCATTTGTGGTTTGAGGATTTGTTATTTACCACCAACTACAAGTTGGTGGTAAATACCGAATACCTTTCCAAAAGCAATTTTGTGCTCTGTTAAAAGTGCCATGTGGCAGACAAAGGGCATGTATGTGCGCCACATGTGCACACATGCATGTTTCAGGGGTGCAACAGGGTGTCAATGTGACACCCTGCCACCCTTGAATTTGCTCCCCCTATTACCGATTCGGTATTTACCAAATCGGTAATAGTGAATGGCTTTCCATTCATACCTATGGGCCTCCAGGCCCATAGGAATGAATGGGAAGGTATTCCTTATTACCGATTCTGTAAATACCGAATCGGTAATAACGAATATTACCGAATCGGTAAAATTTACCGATTGTTTACTGACATTCTATTTACCGATTCTTAAATACCGAATCGGTAAAATTCGGTATTTAGGAATCGGTAAATAGAAATTACCTACATATGGACCGTATTGTTTAATTGGTGCCAAATGTATGCCCAGTCACCCTCTTAAGTTGTGTTTCCTTTGTCTTTTGGACAAATGCATATTGAACAACTTGCATTTTTTGGTGCAACGAGTATCATGTTAATACAGTTATTATTTTGTAATATTTATACATCGAGATACGGCAAAGCTAATGGACCTCGTTCATTGTGACTGATTTGTTTTGTTCAACTGAGTTATTGTCCAATCTTTTTTAAATTCATCAGGTGTGTTTTTTAATTCCCTTATGTTTGTCATATTGGTGTTCTGAGGAAAGTGCCTATTATTAGTGACAATACACAACACTGAATACATGCAAAAGGCTAGATGTCCCTAAATGCCCTCAATTGTTTGAATTACTTTGTTTTGAATTTGTAGAATCAAGGATTTGTCTTATATCCTTCTATTATGGGCTCGAAGCGTTTTTCTTTTTTCGTGTTTTGATTTAGGGGAGTGTAAGTAATTAAGTTAGCCCAGGTTGTGTACTATGGTTAATCGATTGTCTGTGTTTGTGTGTAAATGTAAATATTTAGTTGTGTAACAATATTTTTTCGACTTTGTGTCTTTTTGTTTTTTAATTAGAGGTTTTACTGAATATATTTCATGAACATTTTGTTGGTTGATTAGTCTGGCCTCGAAAGGGATGAGAGATGCATTTAATTATTTGTAATAGTTATAGAAATCGGAATATTTTTTGTCCTGTAGGGCGCCCTGTGTCTCAAGTGGTATGCAAGGCAGGGGATGAAACTGCAGTGCACGGTGGTCACCTTTCCCCAAGAAGTCGAGGACATAGCAAAACTGCAGCCAACCACTATGAAGGTGTATAGTATTCCAAAAGAAAACAACCTAAGAAATGCCCTGCTGCTACATCTCAGAAGAGGAGCAAAAGAATTCAGACAAATGTTGAAGGATACCTGGTGGTTTCACTCTGCTCCACCTTTTAACAAGGTGGATCAGTGATAGAGGGCCGGGAGAGAAGTTGAATCAAAGAACAGTTTTTAACTCGCGGAAGTGATGCACTTCTGCATTCCCTTGTGGAGCACATGAAGGCTATTATGACAAGCTATGGCATCTGGCACCATAGCCTCTTCCACAGAGAAGAATATCCTAATTATTGACTTCAAAATTGAGATTCAGCTGCCCTATGGAAGTTTCATCCACAAGCCGCTTTCTGAATAGTACATCGGCTATCCTTTTAGTTTTTTTAGCAGACCTGAGACCTTTGGACGTATGTGTATACTTTTCAGAAGACATTGTCTCAGCACAGGAATCTCAGTACCTTTGCCACTTTTGCATTCCGCACAATGGGACAATGGATGTCCATCATTCTTGATATTCATGCTTGAATCTCTTCCACAGTTTGATAATCGTATGTCAGAGTATCGCTGTCAGAAATATTGTCTGACATAAATTTCGTGTCCTAAATACTGTTTACAAAAAAAAAAGAACATGGGCCTATTTACAAAGGGAAACATGCACATGAATAATTCTACATGAGTATATTTACTCTTGCACTTTTTCCTAACTTTAATACTTTGGGCTATTCACTATTTACATGTATAAAGTTACTGAAAAGTGAAATGTCCCCACCCCCAAATTCAGGGAGTGGAGCCTGATTTACAAGTGTAAAGTTACTACTTGCAACCTTTCATACATAGGTGTCGATCTCCATAGCTAGGATGGAGTTCTCTGCATATAAAATGAAGAATGAAGACCTATGCATGTAAGTATGTGAATAGCATGTTGTAACACTATTGGTAGTTGTATTGTAGTACTACTAAATGTACTACAGAATGAAGTTTGTGAAAATGACCAATTGTGTAAAAATCTACAATTTTTGACTCCAATGGGAAGATGTTTTTGCAAACAATGCTTAAGAATTTATATTTATGTCAGATAGTATTACTAATTAAAGGTCTAGGTGTGGCAGTGGAAACAGCATGGAGGTGGAGTCATGAATAATGTTAACTGACATATTTATTTAAAAAAAGAAAACCTCTGAAGCAAAGTAATTAGCTACAAAGAGAAATGTGACTGTAAATCTGTTTTGACTTACTTAATTGGTAATAAAGATGTTGCTTTTAAAATGCCTTACAGGGTTCAGGCACCAGCTGCAGAAATTCTTGTCTTCCTAGAGATGTCCTAGTAATAATAATAATAATAATAATAATAATAATATAATAATAATAATAATAATAATAATAATAATAAGATAACTCTGATAGTTAATGCACTTTTAGGAGAGTTCTGTGTTTTCTCTAGTCACAGTTTTGACTCATAAAGTAGCATAGAGGGTTATTGTGGGCGCTGCAAAACACATTGGTGCCGATTACGATCCTGTAAAAAAATTCCCCGTACGACTCGTATCCGGTCTTTTTACCGTACGAATCGTACAAGTGCCGTACAAACTGCCAAGTACGATTCGCATGAGAAAAAGTCCATACGAATCGCATTGGGAATTATTCCCCACACGTCCTCGGGTCGAAAAATGTGTCCGACACGTCCTCGGACGATTTACCGTACAAATGTGAAAAGTGAAGTCCGACCGCGGAAGTACGATCCATCCTGTGTGTCCGATGTTACAACCGTATGGAAAAAACACTGTCCGCACCGAACTCCCATAGCAACCATGGAGACATGTGCCCGCATACGCGCCCAACACTCCCCCCAGCCCTTCCATGTACGAGTCGAATCCCCACCCATGTATGGACACCCGTGTATGTACGAGACGTACCCCCACCCGTGAATGTATGGAGCGTACCCCCACCCCAACCGTGTATGTACGACTTGTACCCTCACCCGTGTACGTATGGAGCGTACCCCCACCCCAACAGTGTATGTATGACCCGTACCCTCACCCGAGTATGCATGGAGCGTACCCCCACCCCAACTGTGTATGTACGACCCGTACCCTCACCCGCGTACGTATGGAGCGTACCCCCACCCCAACAGTGTATGTACGACCCGTACCCTCACCCGCGTATGCATGGAGCGTACCCCCACCCCAACCGTGTATGTACAGACCGTACCCTCACCCGTGTACGTATGGAGCGTACCCCCACCCCAACAGTGCATGTACGGACCGTACCCCCACCCCAACCGTGTATGTACGACCCGTACCCTCACCTGCGTACGTATGGAGCGTACCCCCACCCCAACAGTGTATGTACGACCCGTACCCTCACCCGCGTATGCATGGAGCGTACCCCCACCCCAACCGTGTATGTACGGACCGTACCCCCACCTCAACCGTGTATGTACGACCCGTACCCTCACCCGTGTACGTATGGAGCGTACCCCCACCCCAACAGTGCATGTACGGACCGTACCCCCACCCCAACCGTGTATGTACGACCCGTACCCTCACCCACGTATGTATGGAGCGTACCCCCACCCCAACCATGTATGTACGACCCGTACCCTCACCCGCGTACGTATGGAGCGCACCCCCACCCCAACCGTATATGTACGGACCGTACCCCCACCCCAACCGTGTATGTACAACACGTACCCACACCCACGTATGCATGGAGCATACCCCCATCCCAACCGTGTATGTACGGACCGTACCTCCACCCCAACCGTGTATGTACGACCCGTACCCTCACCTGTGTACGTATGGAGCGCACCCCCACCCCAACCGTGTATGTACGGACCGTACCCCCACCCCAACCGTGTATGTACGACACATACCCACACCCGCGTATGCATGGAGCGTACCCCCACCCCAACCGTGTATGTACGGACCGTACCCCCACCCCAACCGTGTATGTACGACCCGTACCCTCACCCGTGTACGTATGGAGCGTACCCCCACCCCAACATTCTAAGTACGTAGCGCACCCCAGGCCCCAACACCAGCACCTTCACACAACATCGCGCATGTACGAGCCTTTGCAACAGACTCACTGCTGCCAGACCCCACAGACAACCCACAGCACCATACTTGAACCTTTACTACACCTTACACTTGCACACCTTCACACAACCACCTTCACAAACACCCCCTCATCACATTCACACACACAGCTGCACAACCACACCCACACACCCACAACCAACCACACCCCTCACCATGCCCACTAACAAGAATCCAAAGTTCACTAGCCGAGAGTTGGAGGTCCTTGTCGATGAAATCCTCAGAGTCGAGCCACACCTCTTTGGAACATTGGTCAGACAGACCAGCATTTCAGAAAAAACAGCCATGTGGCAGACGATTGTCGATGCTGTGAATGCTGTTGCGTCCACCAGAAGGACCAGGCATGAATGCCAAGCCAGGTGGTACGATCTGCAGAGGAGGGTCCGAGCCAAAATGACCGACGACCACAACCAGGCCAATGTCACTGGAGGAGGGCCGCCCCGCAGACCCGTACAATACCATCCCTGGGAGGAGAGGGTGATGGCCATACTGCCGGTGGTGGCAGTGGATGGATTAGAAGGACTCCGAGACCCGGGTGAGTACACAAACAACTCACCTCACATGGGGGGAACGTCATCCACAACCAAACTCACAAACAGACACGCAACCACCCCAAGCTATCGCATGACTCAACCACACTCCATGAACACGCACATGCCACTGGCGCCACCATGCCCCATGCACCCAGCTGGACAATGCCAAGTCACAGGCCACAGAAAACACCAACACAAGACACGGTAGGCCGGATGGCGGGAGTGTGTGCCCCAAAAATCACATAGTGCAACTCAGAAGCAGACAACAATGCCCCCTGCCCATATGGCCTAGGTCACAGCCAGACAAACAGTGTGTCCCCACACAGGAAAGACTTGCCAGCAAATGGCGGACGCCTTGCAATAACACATGGGGGTGACGGCACGTTTTTGCACATGACAGCAGATAATGAACAGCCAACACTGTGAAAGAGTGGCAGCACACACCACCACAGCAGCAGCGCAGACACAGACACTACACCCAATGGGTGCCTGGAGATCAGAAACAAACTCACATCAACAAGCCAAGGGCCATTCAAAGATCTGCAAAAAGTGTGTGCCTAGGAAGCTGGGCTGAGGTGACAGAGGGTGACACACAGAGGGAGGGAGAGGGGGACAGAGAGGGAGGGAGACACAGGGAGACGGACAGAGGGAGGAGGCTGACACACAGAGGGAGGGAGAGGGGGACAGAGAGGGAGTGAGAAAGGGACACACAGGGAGCCCAATTCAGCCTTGGGGGTGTGGGAATGTCTGCTCGTCAGCAGGTGGACTGCGTGCATGTAGACAAGGGTGGCCAGTGCCAGAACCCCCCTCTTCTCCATGGCAAAACACAGGGCCATGTCTCAACCTGTGCACGAGCACAACGCCAGCTACCTGCATTATCTAAGTGTGTTGAACCACTCCATGTGCCCACATACAGTGCAACACGGAAGGCGCCAATGCTTGGCTCGCCACACCTGCTCACTCCACTGCTGACTGCAGTCACAATTGACGCAGCAAATAAGACTGTGCCACACATAGGTAAAGTCGCAAAAGCTGTGGCCAAGGGACATACCCATGCACAAGTGCACTGTGAGTGGAATGCAAGACATATCCAAATTCCCAGAGGAAATGTGCCAACTTAGAAACGAATGAAACATGGATGTTGCATGGAACAAAATTAACATTGTCTCTCTCACACATAGGTCAACGTCGTGAATCACCCCCCAACACTGGGGGGGAAGACTCACAGGACCGGGCTCTGCGGGATGACGGACCCACCGGCAGCGACGACTCTCACCACTTTGTGGACGAACCCGACCAACCTGGCCCCTCTGGTGTCCAACGACCTGCAGCACCTGAGTCAGGTACAACTGGGCCAACCACCACCCCCACTCCTGCCACATCCCAGGAGACACCCAGGATCCCTGCCCCACCACCACAATGCAGCCAGGCTGGCCAGGAGGGACACGGTGTACCGGGCACCCAGGAGGAGGCAGGCGACAACGCCAATACCACCCCTCAGGGGTCCCGGAGACCCGATGAGCCCACAAGGGCAGGCCAGGTGCAAGTGGGCAGGGTTGGTGGGAGTGGAGGACGGCGGAGGCGTGAGCCTGACCGGTTGGCTGCGGAACCGGTATATTCCCATGTCAGAAACATCCTGGACACATACCGGCAGGACACCATGGGCATGGCCCAGGTTGTGTCCATCCTTGAGGAGATCAAGACCCAGCAGGCCCAGCAACATGCGGAGCAACATGCCTGTCTACTGCGACACCAAGGGCGGATGGAGGACAGACAGGCTGAGCTCATGACGGTGTTCACGGGAATTCACAGTACACTGCGTCGGATAGCCGACAACATGGGCAACCCTCCCTGTGCCACCAGGCGTAGAACATCACCACCCACAGGGAGGGATCAGGAGGAGGAGGAGTCATCCGACGGAGCATCCCAAACATCGTCACGGCCTGCTTCTGAGGGTCCCCGCAGGAGGGCGGGTCGTCCACGGAAAAGACCGTGAGGGTCAGCGCAACAGCACCATCTCCCAGGACACCTGGCCTGGCACCTGGCCCACTGGACCAACAGCAGCACAGCAGCAAAAGACATTCTCTGCCACATGGACTTGCTGGTCACTGTCTGACCAATGTTGACAAAGACTGAGGCATGGACTCTGAGGATTTTCAATGGCAAGGCCACCAACTCCCCTAGTGAACTTTGGATTCCACACACCCGGAAAGCCCCTCATGTCATACCCCCCCCACGTACCCCAACCAAAATAAAAACTTACACGATAAAGAAATGATGCCTACATTTTGCATTATTACCTTACATGTGTCTTGTAAAGTCTAACCATGCCTGAGTTCTCATTTGACTTCAACCATCCACACCCTGGGGCCTGAGTCTGGCACAGGACACACATGCGTCACAATGTATTAGGAAAGACGGACATGGAGCACCATACACACCCGTGATGGGCCCAACCAGCTGAGGGTTGGCCGCACAACCGTGCCGACAGACATATTGAGTACAGCGACAGCCATGCGCAGAGGTCAGGGATCATGTGGAGTGTCCTGGGGGGCACCCAGGTATGTGTGGACAGGTGGCAGAACCATGTCCTGCAAGCTTGAGTCAGGTGGATGCAGAGAATGGTGGCCTGGCCAACGTTGGATGCATGGGGATGGCACATGTCACAATGCCCACACAGTCATGGACATCATGCACAATACACAGTCTAATCCCACACAAACAGCTTGCATCTTGCTACTCGACACATAGACACATAGCCACTATCACGGAAAACCATGCCAGACATGCCGTATGCACCGTGGCAACACACCAGCATTGACTGAGAAGAGGCACCTTGGAGGCATAGGGACACCTTTATTATTCATGTATTTGGGAATGCAGAGGCAACTCGGAGTACACATGAACAGGTCATGTGGAGTAACATGTGGGTCCAACACTGGAACCCCCCTTCTGCAGCACAAATGCGTGATAGCCATGGAACTGGCACACAAGTGTCGGCTAACAGCTAAACATCCCCTGCTGCTCACGGAGAGGCTGCCATACACCATTGATCCTCTGATGTGGAAGTCCCACACCATGTCAAGCCAATGCAAACCGTATGTGTCCGAGGGCAGTGTTACACACATTGATGCCATCATCACAATCCACTATCCCATCACAGATGACTGGCAACAAGTCTGACCATCTATTCAGGTCTACACAGCTACATGTCATGTGTCCCATGGTGATGCGACATGTCTGCAGAGGAACCAAACATCGACAGGGGCAGTGTGCACACATCGTAAACAACTGCCACACCCAATACACCCCTGATGCATCCCTTACCCTAAGGAGACTTCCAAACTTGTCCGTGCGTGTAACGCTGAGTCAGCACACAATGACATGTCCATGAGGAATAGCTGTGCCACAACAATGCAACCAGCAGACGGCATGCTCAAGTACCTGGGGATGAGAGACACACAAGAAGTCAGCCACAAAAAGCACAGCCACTTGCATGTGCATGTACTCGACACATGTAAGGATGACAACATGCTAGGTCACAATTATGACTGGGGAAATACAACCATCACTGGCACCATCACTCCAGTGACACATCCACACACACCTCTGACTCACGTGGCATACATGCAGATGGACACACACATCGCAACACATGCCACACGGGGACCAATGCGTGCACACACAGACACTGGTACTCACCACTAAGCAAAGAAGTCGCGTATGAGCCGACTCCGGATGTCCTCTTGCGGAACCACATCCTCCACATCACTAGCCCCATTGCCAAGCCCTTCGTCCTCCACGGGTGGATGGTCCTGATCATCTTGATCCAGGATGAGTGGCACAGCTTTCTCAACTGCCATGTTGTGCAGCATGCAGCAGACCATGAAGATTTTGCAGACCTTCGCCGGGGCATATGGGAGGGCGCCGCCGGTCTTGTGGAGGCATCTGAATCGGCTCTTCAGGAGGCCAAATGTCCTCTCTATCACTCGCCTTGTCCGGCCATGGGCGGTGTTGTAGCGGAGCTGGGCCGGCGTGATGGGGTTGCGGAGAGGTGTGATCAGCCATGGCATAGCCATCGTCCCCTACATGGAAACCACATGGACATAAGTAGGACAGGAGAAGCGGTCGTGCTGGAAGTCTACGCAAAATACAGGACAGACAGAGTGTACCCACCAACAACACTTGCTCGTTCGTTGCGCAGCTGCGTCATCATTTCAGGCACCCTGCTACGGCTCATGATGTAGGCATTGTGTGCTGATCCTGGAAAACGAGCACAGACATGTGAAATCACCATGTTGGACAGACACACCACAAGGGCATTGATGGAGTGGTAGTGCTTGCGATTCCTGTACGCCACCTCCTGTGCCTGTGGTGGTACCACAGCCACATGTGTCCCATCTATGGACCCAATGATATGGGGCATCCCTCCCAGGGCATAGAATCCACGCTTGACCCCAGTCAACAGTTCAGGAGTAGGGAAATGGATGAACTCATCCAGGTGAAGCAACATGGCCTCTAAGAAATCATGCAGCACAGGGCTGAACATGCTCTGGGACATGCCATCAACATGAGCTATGGTATATTGAAAGGTACCCGTGGCAAGAAAATGTAGGGCTGCCATTACCTTCAGCTGGGTGTCAGTGCCGTAGGATACCTGTGCAGCGGTTGCAGGTGTGGTGCCAGCCTCGCCGTCAACTCCTCAATCAACGGTTGGGGGAAGCGGTAGCACCGGATACAGTCATTCTCCCGCATGTCAGCCAAGTCCGGATTGGTCGGGGAAGAGGCGGCACTCTGCAGTAATTTGGAAGTGACAAGGAAGAGTGAGTGCACTACAACAACAATTTTTTTGTACTGAGCACATGTCAATCTGTCAATACACATATGCGACATACGGAGTCAGGTATGTGCCACATGCCCTGGACACGTATGGCTGCCAGGTGACACTCCTACCAAGACCCAGCTACACACGGAGATTGTGAACCTCCACATGCCATGGCATGGGATTAGCTGTGTCCCAGTGTAAGTGAACAGCCAGACGCAACACAGGAGTGACATACATCAACACATCAGCAGAAGTAGGATGTCGATTTCAGAGACTGGTAGCGGAACACTAGAGCCACAGGCCACACAACATCACACTAGGACAGCCCACACACCTTGCCAATATGGTGTACATGTAATGACTCACCACACATTCATTGAGAGGATGCAGACATGTCCTTGTTACGCTACTCCGTGTCCCATGCATACATACGCACCTCACATTCGATACCACATGTGGCCTGGTGTGCGTAACAGTGTGCCATGTCCATCTACACACAGACACATGTTGGTTGCTGCAACAGCTGATGCATTTGAGGGAGCACCAACATCAATCTAATGGGAACACCCCACACATACATGACATAGACACATCGTGCACCGTGGGTAGTCACATGTCTGGTGTGGTAACCCCTGTAGCGGGCATCAGGGGACACTTGCGTGTGTTGTTGACTGTGCCATGCCAGTGACGCTCATCTCAAGTGTGCAGTACGACATGCACACATGTCAAAGGCGTTAAGGGCATGCCTGGCACACATTGCACCGTCACACATAACATCTGTACACATCTCATCATACATCTGGTGCCCTCTCGACTCAGGAGTAATGTGCCACATCACAGCCTTTCACACCTGTGCCCCACACATGTAGTGCTGCCCAGACAATGCCTTGATGTCCATCCATGGACAAGTATGTCAGCCCTATTCCTTCCTGTGTGCTGCCTGTCACCACTGTGATGTGTGAAAGGCACCGTACATTCGCTCAGGGGGCCTGTGTACGTTCCCTATCTCTATGGGAGTGCTGCCGTATGTGTACCCATAGTGATAGTGAGCGTACGCACGCGTGTACAGTCCGTACCACTATGGGTACGCATACGCGAGAACTGCTGCTACTGATTCCCTGGAACCATGTCAAGGTCTGTGGAGAGGGCACAGCCTTTCACCCTGGAGGAGAACCTGGCTTTGCTGGATGTGATCCTCCCACAGTACCCCATGCTGTATGGGCGACCAGGGTATCAGGTGAGTGCAGAGTCTACTAGCACAGACTGTGCCCTTTGTTTGTGACTGTGACTTCTGGCATTGCGTCCAGGTGTGACACACATGCTATGTACTGTAGGGGGGGTCCCAGGGGGGGGAATGCCTGATGTCTCCCAGCCAGTGCATGCTGTGGTGCATGTCTGCCATCCTCACTTGCATTGTGTTTACTGTGACAATCACTGCATGGTGCATGCCACATTCTGCCTGTCTTGTCCTCCTGGGAATGTAGCCTCTACAGTCCTCATTCTATTATGTGGTCAGCCCAGTGTGACAGGTGACTGTACCCACAGATGTGTGTTAGTTCTGTGTACCTGTGCTGAGAGTGTCCACATGATGTGTTTGTACCCTGGACATCGGTGTGTGTGTAAGTCCCCTGTCATGTGGGTGGGTGCATATGTGGAGTGTGGCACCTGGGCTGCATGAGGGATGGATATACCCTGCCCATGTGATGTGAGCAGGGAGCGTCTGGCCCAGGTGAGGAAACGCTGCCAGGGTTTAAAGGTGCTGTGCAGATCCATTTACCCACAGTATAGCGGTGCTCTCCTGCCTCCCTTCCCCTCAATGTGCAATGCAATGTGTTCCCTGGTCTGTGTGTAGTCACTCCTTCACAAGGTTATGTAGGCTGGCACTTTCTCCACGTGAACTATGCCTGTTGCATCATGTGTGGCGGTGGTGTGTAACAGGTTTTGGGACCTTGCCTGTGCCCTGTCCAGTTCAGTACTTGTGGGTTCCATGTCAGTTGGCACTGATGCTGAGTCCAGACATGGGAGTTAGTCTCTCAAGTGTCATGCCTTACAGCACGCATGTCCTATGTTGTGGCCTGTGACATGATGTGCATGAGTGTGCAATACGCATAGTGCAGGGATGGTGGCGTGTGTTGCAGTCATTCCCATTCAGGACCATGGAGTTGTGTGGCCACTACTGTCCCCTGGGGCATATTTTCCTAGGTGTCATGTGTGTCATCACAAAATGTGGACACTCTCAGTGTCTACAGCATAGGTTGTGCTCTGTGCCATTGTCCCCTGGCACCATGTATATTGACGTAAAATGTAGTACAAGTGTCCACTGTACAGCCTGACCTGATTTTCCTTGTTCATACTCACGGTGGCCAGTGCCTGTGTGTCTTGTTACAATCATCTGATGCTGCCCATTTGTACATGATTATTTGGAGAGGCGCACCTTGGGTATTTGGTTTCCAATCTTGCATTCATCCAGCCCATGTGTATTTCACCCAGACTAAGAGATGTAAGTGCTTCCTGTGTCTCAACAAATTGTCTCATGTAGGGGGTGGTTGGTGCGGGCAAAGCCTACATGTCAAAACCTGATATCTCCTTGCTAGGTCTGGACAGTGTGTGATGTTTGTCTGCACATGCACTCAAGGTGCAGTGAGCCAGTCATGGTGGGCATGTTTTCAGTATTACCTATGCAGCATGTGCCTCAAGTTCATGGATATGGTCCCTGCTCATCCCTATTTTCGGCAACGCTGTGTGGTGCAGATGCAGTGCTGGATTGTCCCCAGGGCCTGGCTCCTCTGTCAAACTCAATTTCATGTCATTTGCTATTGTGTCATGCTCTCCATAGTTTTTCAGTGGCATGGTGGGTCAACCAACTGTGTGTTGCATGCCCTACATCTGTACCTTGTTTTGTAGATGTTACTGATCTTTCTTTTCAGGCTATGCACTGTAACCTATGTAGATTGGACTCATGTGACATATGTATACAGGTGTATGATTAATTGCTGTCTCTTCACCTTGCCCACAGCATCGTCGGGGGAGACATGAGCACAGACGGAGCGGAGGGACCGAGCACCAGTGCCAGTGACATCGTGCCTGGCACATCGAGTGGAACTGAGGCGGAGGAGAGTGAGGCCGAGGACCTGTCCACTGGCACGACAGAATATGAAGCTGACGGGTCCGAGGATGATCTCTCCGAGTGGGCGGAGGCTGCACCAGCAGCTGACAGCAGCACAACATCTCTCCCCGCCCCCTCCATTGCCATCAGCCGCCTCCCACTTGCTTGTGTCCCTTCCCAGCGTGCCCAGTCACCACATGTCTCCTTCCTGCCAGGCACCGCACCCCCTGCCCCTGTCTCCACTGCTGCCGCCAATGCCGAGTCTGTGGACATCCAGCGGCAGTTGCAGGTTGGTCAGGCTCCGATGCTTAATGTCCTCCATGGCCACAGCCAAGTGCTGCACAACATGGAGGCATACTTGGAGGGCATTTTCTCATCGCAGGCTGACCAACGCAACTTGCTGAGGTCCATTGACTCGACACTGACTGCAGCAGTGGGTCTCCTGCAGCGCTACGTCCAACCCCCTACCCCTGACCCATCCACACTTCCCACTCCCATGCCTGTCCCACGTACACCCAGACGTCAGCATGCACCCACCACAACAGACACAGGCACCACACCAGCAGGGAAGGTCAAACGCACACCTCCTGGCACGCACACACAGGGTGAAGTAGGCACACCCACTGGGTCGGGGGGCAAACGTAAGACACACAGCCAGAGTAGGAGTCCGCATTCCACCCAATCCACTCCCTCCAAATCCCCTCCCCTCAGCTCTCCTGGCCACATATCCGGCAAAGACTCCTTCATGGCCACTCTGTCCCTGAGCCCCACAGTGACACCACCCCGCAAGCGGTCAAGGGAGTCCCCGGTCAGGGTGGTTGAGTCCCCCCCCTGTCCACACCCTCCCCCAGTGGCGGTGCGACCCATCCCTCCACCCACCCCCTCCTTGGGGCCTGTGGTTCCTTCGGGTGCAGGGGAGTTGCTGGAGGACCTTGCTAAGGTGTGCAACGCCATCCTGGCCTCCGCCTTTGGCCCTGACCCACCCCCTGTGGTGGAGTCCTCCATCCCTGCACCCACGACGCCTACCCTTCACCCTCATGTCCCTGCGGTGCCTGGTCCTTCCCCCACACATGATGCCCTCCCCGCTCTGGAAGACGAAGGAGTCTGAGTGTGCAGGCAAGCTAGGGGACACGCGTCCCACTGTGTCCTCCACCTGGATGTGAACTTTGGATTGCCCTATGGGCATTGTACATTTTGAACTTTCAAGGGACAAACACATTTTTTTGATGCTGAATAAAGCAAATTCTTTTTCCTTATTACACTACTGTCTGTCTGGTATTGCTGTTGGTGGACCTGCCCCATTATTTTGGGTGGTGATAATGTGTTGGGTGTGTGGGAATTGTCGTCTTGTGCTGGTCATAGGGTGGATCCTGGTATCTGTGTGCCATCACAAGCTGTTGGCTACATAACTTTGTTCATGTACGCAGTTACTGCATGGTGTCATCGTCCCAAGGTGTGTTCCTTCCTCTGTGTAACCTGACATCTTCCCTGCAGGGTCTTTCCAATATGTGGTGCTGAGCTGTGTCTACATTGGCTGGGTGTGTGACGGACTCGTTAGACTTGGGCCATGCATGCTGAGCGATGTCTCCACCTGCATCATTCGTGGCGTCCTTGGTGGTCACTGTACTTGTGTATGTAGACTGTTGCCATGACTTCATGTGTACATGTTTTCTTTTTGGCGCTATGCATGTGTATACTCCCAGCCTCGCACACATGTGGTACATGTACTGCAGGATCTTTGTGCACCTGACTGACATTTGTGGGCATTAGATCTGTGGGTACTCCACCCTTTTCTTTGCAGGGGCACTGCTGTGAGTGTTAGGCACCCACCCCTCCTGTGTCTGGGCACTGCTGGGAGTGATAGGCACCCACCCCTCCTATGTCTGGGCACTGCTGGGAGGACTCCCACCCACCCCTCCTGTGTCTGGGCACTGCTGGGAGTGGTAGGCACCCATCCCTCCTATGTCTGGGCACTGCTGGGAGGACTCTGCACCCACCCCTCCTGTGTCTGGGCACTGCTGAGAGTGATAGGCACCCACCCCTCCTATGTCTGGGCACTGCTGGGAGGACTCTGCACCCACCCCTCCTATGTCTGGGCACTGCTGGGAGGACTCTGCACCCACCCCTCCTGTGACTGGGCACTGCTGGGAGGACTCTGCACCCACCCCTCCTATGTCTGGGCACTGCTGGGAGGACTCTGCACCCACCCCTCCTGTGACTGGGCACTGCTGGGAGGACTCTGCACTCACCCCTCCTATGTCTGGGCACTGCTGGGAGGACTCTGCACCCACCCCTCCTGTGACTGGGCACTGCTGGGAGGACTCTGCACCCACCCCTCCTGTGTCTGGGCACTGCTGGGAGTGATAGGCACCCACCCCTCCTATGTCTGGGCACTGCTGGGAGGACTCTGCACCCACCCCTCCTGTGACTGGGCACTGCTGGGAGGACTCTGCACCCACCCCTCCTGTGTCTGGGCACTGCTGGGAGGACTCTGCACCCACCCCTCCTGTGTCTGGGCACTGCTGGGAGTGATAGGCACCCACCCCTCCTATGTCTGGGCACTGCTGGGAGGACTCTGCACCCACCCCTTTCTGTGTCTGGGCACTGCTGGGAGTGATAGGCACCCACCCCTCCTATGTCTGGGCACTGCTGGGAGGACTCTGCACCCACCCCTCCTGTGACTGGGCACTGCTGGGAGGGCTCTGCACCCACCCCTCCTGTGTCTGGGCACTGCTGGGAGTGATAAGCACCCACCCCTCCTATGTCTGGGCACAGCTGGGAGGACTCTGCACCCACCCCTCCTGTGTCTGGGCACTGCTGGGAGTAATAGGCACCCACCCCTCCTATTTCAGGATATGTGCGCTTAGAACATACACGGGTGTGGGTTCGCTCCATGCATACGAGGTGGGGGTACGGGTCGTACTTACACTGTTGGGGTGGGGGTACGCTCCATGCATACGCGGGTGAGGGTACGGGTCGTACTTACACTGTTGGGGTGGGGGGTACGCTCCATACGTACGCGGGTGAGGGTACGGGTCATACATACACGGTTGGGGTGGGGGTACGCTCCATGCATACGCGGGTGAGGGTACGGGTCGTACTTACACTGTTGGGGTGGGGGGTATGCTCCATACGTACGCGGGTGAGGGTACGGGTCGTACTTACACTGTTGGGGTGGGGGGTACGCTCCATAAGTATGCGGGTGAGGGTACGGGTCGTACTTACATTGTTGGGGTGGGGGGTATGCTCCATGCATACGCAGGTGAGGGTACGGGTCGTACTTACACTGTTGGGGTGGGGGGTACGCTCCATATGTACGCGGGTGAGGGTACGGGTCGTACATACACGGTTGGGGTGGGGGTATGCTCCATGCATACGCGGGTGAGGGTACGGGTCGTACTTACACTGTTGGGGTGGGGGTACGCTCCATGCATACGCCGGTGAGGGTACGGGTCGTACTTACACTGTTGGGGTGGGACGTATACGTACGTGGGTGAGGGTACGGGTCGTACATACACGGTTGGGGTGGGGGTACGCTCCATACGTATGTGGGTGAGGGTACGGGTCGTACTTACACTGTTGGGGTGGGGGTACGCTCCATACGTACGCGGGTGAGGTTACGGGTCGTACTTACACTGTTGGGGTGGGACGTATACATACGCGGGTGAGGGTACGGGTCGTACTTACACTGTTGGGGTGGGGGGTACGCTCCATACGTATGCGGGTGAGGGTACGGGTCGTACTTACACTGTTGGGGTGGGACCTATAAGTACGCGGGTGAGGGTACGGGTCGTACTTACACTGTTGGGGTGGGGGGTACGCTCCATACGTACGCGGGTGAGGGTACGGGTCGTACTTACACTGTTGGGGTGGGGGTACGCTCCATGCATACGCGGGTGGGGGTACGGTCCGTACATATCCGTACCCACGCTATGGAATGCTGTGCGGGCCGTACCCAGGCCTTTGCCACGTGGGTACAGCCGTCCCGCCATTGTTGGGGTGACGTAGGTGTGGGCGTGGTACGACTCATACCCACGCTCTTAAGGCGTGGGTACGGGACGTACCTGTATTGTTGTGTTGCCGGTTCGCGTCGTCAAGCACTTCCGTTGTGGCGGACGCTGGCTTTGCTGGACACGCCCCCACCCCCTCGTAGTGACCAGGGCCTGGGGGTCAGGTACGTCCAGGGCATGTGTGCTGTGTGACTTTGGTGGGGGTTTTGTGGCCTGCCCCTGCTCCTGCCCCCCCCCTTTCCCCCCTCCCTTTGTTGTTCTGACCTTCTGCGGCGTCTGCGTCATAACCTGTAGAGGAGGTCGACTGCTATGAGGGCCGGGATGACACGTCGGTTCGGGTCCATGTCTGTCCGTCGCGTACAGGTACTCCTTGTTCGCGTTGTCCTGATTTCCCGGCAGTTTTTGGCTGCCGGAAAATATTGTCCGTGCGGGATGACGTCGGTGCGAATCGTACTTCCTGGTTCGTGAATGGCAGGCTGCGTGCGTCCCGATGTCACATCGGCGCTTTCCCGGATCACATTTGTATGATTATTTTCGTCGGTCAGGGTTTTGTACGATTCGTACGGAAATGGTATTTCCGTGCGAATCGTACTTCCATGTTTGTATATTGTTCCGACCGGGTAAGCGTCGGACGGAGAATATGCTCCGTCCGACGATTCGTACCCGGTTTTTACAGGATCGTGATCGGCACCATAGTGTAACCTTTATCTCACAGATTTGTATTTTTTGTAGATAACACAGTGGGTTACTGCTTTTGCCACAGAGACCGTTTTCTTACTTGTAGTTCATATTCAATCATTCTAACATAGCACAGTGAGCTATGCAGCTGCATGTGAGTTGCAAGGCATGGGTTTAGAATGTGATATTTGTTTCTCAATCATTCGCTAATATAAAGTTAATGGAAAGGGTTCCTTTGGGTACTAATTAAGTTGTTTTAATACAGACAACCCCAACCACTGCATTATGTTTAAGTCCTCACTTTATGTTTCTCCACACCATGCACCTTCTACATATGATGCACAACAGTAAGGTGGATATGTGGCTCCTGCACATTAAAATCCCCGTTGTCTTATATAGCATTTCTTATACATTGATTTGCACAAAGTGTGTATGTCTATGTGTGTGTGCCAAAAATGAAATTATGGTAAACCTCACAAAAACCCAGATCCTGGTGTTCAGAAGGAAGGTCAGGAAGTAAGGAAGTTGGTTCCTGGGTTGTCTTTTGGTCTCTAGGTACTTGTTATAAATTCCAAGGTGTCTGGCTGCAGGAACGTCTTTCTTTTTGTTTGCATTTAAACTCATCAAAGCCAAAAACTGCCTCTTTAATTGCAGCATTTCAATCATTATACCGCAAATTACAAAGCGCCACCTTGGCGCCTCTTCTTGCAGTGGTAAAAGTCAAACTTATTCCGACAATCAGCTTTGGCAGAGTGGCTTTCCTGGTGAAGTTTGGGGCCTTTTTTAATTCTGCTCAAAGAAAGGCATTTTGCATTCTTTCCGCCTCCCGATAACCACCGCCCCGGCCCAATTGCAGCTGGAATTTGGTCTGCTAAACCAAGTGTTACAACAGTACGGATCTCTACTTAAGCATATGTCACTACTAAGCCTGTCTGATCAGTTGACACTGCTTGCTGAGATATGGGAAGAAATTCAAACTACAATACCAAAAACAAATAGCTGGCCACAGGCTTTCAATCTGGCCATGAATGTCCTTGAGGCAAAAGAACTATGAGAATCAACAATCCTGTACGTCCTCTTTAATATATCTCTAAACAAGCAAATAGTGAAGATCTCATGGAATAGGGTTAAAAGAGACTTTAGTAAAAGAAGCCACGCATGGACAGTCATTGACTCTTATTAAAAAAACACCTGCAATCATACTTAAGTGCTTTACTGAGATTGTCTTATAAAAGCAAATTGCTGCATGCGCGTTTTGGCATGTGGCAAACTACTGATTGCCTGCCAATACTGTCAAGGAAACCTTTGCGCTCTAAATACAAGCTTTGTCATCTACACACAGAAAATAAGAAGCTGTCCTCACGCCTTACTCTTTGGTTTAAAAGGTGTATGTCCCCCAGTGGCTGCAGCTTTAAACATTTTTATCTTAGAAGCTTATAGGCTGTTGTCAGACAAAGGTTTAGATGCTGCAGTGTGAAGTTGGTGCAATCAGCTTCACACTAACGCCGTTGATTTTTTCCAATGTTCCCTGTTCCATTCTTTTAGCACTTTTGCACAGTTACTTTAGCACTTTATTCTAGATATAATGGAAGTGGCTTTTCCGGACATGATGCGGAACAAGTTCATGAGGGAATACTGTGGAGGAATTTTCCTGATTTGATGCTTCTTATTATTATCTTTCACACTTTGCTGCGAATTTTGCACCAATTGTAAAGTGGACAGGTCGCTGTCAGACAAAATGTTAATTACAGATAGTTCAGTATGAGGGGCGAGCAAACGTGTTTTTTTATCTTGATGTCTGTTCTTCCAGCTTTAGCAGATTTTATTTGTCACACCCCCACTTTGTATTTAGTATTGAAGAGTCAATGAAAGATAATTGGTACTAACATGGAATAAGAACATATGGGGTGACACTGCTGTCCAGAATGAGTCTTACCCTTTCCCTGTTTCTAATTTATGAGACCTTTGCACTTTTAGCCCATCTTGCGGCGCCACATTTGCACTACTTATATGGATTATGGGCAGGTCAATGTCAGATAAAATGCCTAAGATAACCCAACCTCACCCCCTTCTGAACTTGACACAGAGCAGTCAGGCTCCTCCCAGAAGCAATGTGTAAAGTATCTGTACACACTCACAGTAACACTGTGAAAACATCACAAAAGGACTCCACACCAGTTAAAAAAAATAGCCAATATTAATCTGAATAAAACAAGACCAAAATGACAAGAATACACCATACACAAGTAAATGATGAAGTTTCAAAGATTAAATCATTTATAGTGCTCAGAACCACAATAGCTCCAACTGGGGCTATAACAACGTGGTTGACAAAGTCGAATCTCAAAGTTCGGGGCCAACCGCTATGGAGCGAGGGCTTGGTGCGGAGTAGTACAGACCCCAGTTACAGTACATGGAAAGCGATGTCAAAACAAAGTTGTTACCAAGTGCCAGGGAGGTGAGGTGTCGCTGAGGGCAGTGCGGCACTGGTTCCTTATTGTTGGTGCAAATCAGCCCCTGGAGAAACTTTGAAAAACAGGATGCAGAAAGAAAAGTCCAGTCCTTTCACTTCCAAGCCATAAGCAGCAAGCAGTAGGCCAGCACAGCAAATAAATATCAAAGTGGCAGTCGCTCCTGACAGCAACACATTTCTCCTTCCTGGCAGAATGTCCTCAGTCCAAAAGTACATGGTATCAGACGTCCAGCACTTACACCCAATTCAGCCTTTGAAGAAAGAAAACTTCAAAGGAAGGTCTTTGTAGTGCGCAGGGCTCTACTCTTCATTGCCATGTCTCCAGACCACCACAGGGGGGTGAAGACTATGTTGTGAGGGGGCAGGTACAGCCCTATTCAGGTGCAAGTGTCAACTCCTCCCACCACTCTAGCTCATGAAGACCCATCAGCCGGGTGATGGGTCATCAGAATATGAAGGGCCCACCTCAGCTCCCTTTGTGTGTGACTGTCTATATTGTATCCACAAAGTCCAACTATCATCTAACCCAGATGTGTATTCTAGGGACATGCAGAGGCACAGAATGGCTAAGTGAGAAAATGCTGACTTTCTAAAAGTGGAAATTTCAATTTAAAAACCAACTTCACTAAAAGATGTATTTTTAAATTGTGAGTCCAGAGACACATAACTCCAATTTCCCATCAGCCCCCAATAGGCAGTTACACTTGAAAGATGTTATAAGGCAGCTCTAATGCTAACCTATGTGAGACATAGGCCTTGCTGTAGTGAAAAACACATTTAGCAGTTTTTCACTACAAGGACATGTAAAACACAACAGTACCTGTCCTACCTTTTAAATACACTGCTCCTGCCCACAGCCCTAGCTTAGGGGTGCCTTACATGTTATAAAAGGGAAGGATTGGTCCTGGGAAGTGGATGCTATTACCAGGTCGACATGGCAGTTTAACTGCACACACCGACACTGCAGTAGCAGGTCTGAGACATGTTTGCAGGGCTACTCGTGGGGGTGGCACAATCAGTGCTGCAGGCCCACTATTAGCATTTGATTTAAAGACCCCGGGCACACATGGTGCACTGTCCTAGGGACTTACTAGAAAATCAAATAGGCCAATCAGGGAGAAACCAAATATAATTACATTTTAGACAGGGACCACTTGTACTTTAGCACTGATCAGCAGTGGTAAAGTGCCCAGAATCCTAACATCAGCAAAAACGAAATGCAGCACACAGTCAAAAACAGGAGATAAGAGGCAAAACGACTGGGGAAACCACACCATAAAAATGCCAGGTCTAACAAGGGGGATTAAGTAAATGTTTCTTTTTAACTTGATGTCTTCTTCCATTTTTAGCAAATTTTATCTTGTCACGTCTGCACTTTATATCTGGCATTATAATGGGGGCAATGCAAAATAATAGGCAACAATGTAGAACAAGAGGAGATGGGGCATTACTGCTGTTTTGAAATAAGGCTACCTTTTCCTTGTTTCCCTTTTGTGCTGCCCTTGCACTTACAGAACAACTTGTGCGATCACATATGCTCTATACAACCGGTTTTATGAAAGAGGTATTGTAAGGCGAGATGGGACACAGTGTGAAAAAGATAATATGATATGATATTGCTCCCCTGAAAGAGATTATTGTTTTAATTTTCTGTGAACCTTTTTAATGTATTTTATTGTGATCCAAATCCATGGTTTTAATTAACTGACATAAACCTCCCTTGTGTGAGATGTGAAGCACTCGGATCCCTACACTGGAATGAGTAGCACTGTTAAAAAAAAATGTAAACACTAAATGAGTAAGTGCTATTTACATTGTTATCAGTGTAATTACGTATATAGACTGATACATATGGCATTCTCACAATGTAAATGTAAATATCAAGGTACTTAGAGAGCACACTGTCACCAGACGGCCACCTTGCGGTGTCGCCTTTGCGGTTTCCTGGCGCTGATACTCATACCGCTGTGGAACCCCTCCTGGCTTTCCCTGTGAAGTGTCCACTCCTGGGCACCCCCAGGGTGAAGCCAGGCATCCTTAGCGCTGTTGGGGCCGGTGTGGAGGCTGAGCAAGCTATTGCCCAGAGTTGCAGCGTGGGGCCCGTGATTAGAATAGGCACCGAGGCAAGAATATACAGGTCTGAGGAAATTGAGCCCGAGCCCCGCCGAGGCGGGAATCGAACCCTGGTCCCTGGCCTGAACTCCGTTTCAGGGTCTGCCGCTCTAACCATTGAGCCACACTCCTCCTATGTATGCACATCTCATACATGCAAGGGTTGAACAAAGTTGAAAACCTAAGAAGCTGTGTGTCTTTTCTTACCCCCATTGGATCGGCATCTTGGGAATAAGCTCTAGCTAGCTGCGCAGCCTGGATGACACTAGAACAAAATGAGGGCTGATGGCCCTTTAAATCAAGCTTTCATTTTGGGCACTGCTAAAAAGTGTCCCTGTGTTGGCAAATTGCACCTGGACTAATTCAACACATGTCACTGGGGCCAGCTCAGATCCCAAATCGGTCTCACTAATTGCTGCAGGGTTTAGTTTCCAACTATATTCCCGCCATTGCTGTAGTGGTAGCCGGAGGAACAGAACATCTCCCTCTGACTCACCACTCGAAGCGGGTGGAGATCTCTTCAGAAGGAAGGATTAGACCTTTGGGGGACCCAAGCACTAAATGGTCTGGCACATGGTCAGGTAGGAGTAACCAGCAGGAAGATTTCACCTGTGTCGAGTCATCTTAATAAGATACAGAGGATAGACATTTTACTGGAACCTGTGCGCGCTGTTTCCTGACCAGGAAGCATTACCCACTCCTGTACAAGTTAGGACCAACCCCAGGCATGTTTTCGAGTGGTGGGTAGTCAATACAGTTGCGAGGAACCCAGATCTACAATTTTGTAGCACGTACTATTGTTCAATAAGCAGTTTAACACATTTACATGATTACACATGTATGTGTTAAAGCTTGCTTTAAAATCCATATTCACCTAAAAACAAATACTTATCGTGAATTTTTTATAGAAGAGAGAAGCATACGAGTAACAGATTTCCATTTATTTTCTGGCAGCTCAAACCAACTCACACAGAAGCTCTTTGAGCCTAAGAAAACTGCTTTCAGAAAAATAAATCCACGCCTAATGAGACCCAGTGTGCTTTGACTGGGGGAAAAACTATTGTGTACTCTCATATTTGAATAATAAAAGAGCAGCATGAAATCTTATTTTTAAAACAAACTGGTTTGGGTCCATTAGTAAAACACGCATTGCAATAAAAGCATCTGAGCGGCATTGTTTCAATTAGCCAAGCGCCATTAGAGGCAGCTAATTTTTACGAATTATTGCTTCGTCGATATTTAAATCACTGATTGCCAACCGTTTTATCCAACTCTTCTTTATAAACGTAAGACACCCATGCCATTACACAGGTGTGATAAATCATTGTTAAATCTCTGTTAATCTGTATTCGAGACACACCTCACAGGTTGGAAGGTAATGTCAACAGAAATATTTCATCCAAGCACAGTTCTGGCTTTGAAGGACACTGCTCCTGGCTCCAGGGAGGTGAGAACATCGTGTGACTCATATCGTGTATTATAACACATGCACCGGGTTAAAAAGATTATCACATAAGGAGTTATTTGGATTTATTGTCATTCTATTTGCTATCTAGGGGGCAGATTTACAAGTCCCGTGCGCCACTTTTGCGCCGTCGTTGCGTCACTTTTGTGACACAGCGGCGGCGCAAACCTACCACCATGCTGCAACAGATTTACAATGTGGCGCATGTAGGGAGATGCGTCACGCTGTAAAGCCCTGCGCCACATTAAACCCGCGTCAGGTTTAATGTATGCAGGGTGGGCGTTACGTCGGAAAAAGCCTCGGAAAAGTGACTGCGTGAAATCTACAAGATTTCACGCAGTCACTTTTCCGACGCTGGTGCGTCAAATCCTTACGCCTGCTTCAAGCAGGCGTAAGGCGTGAGGCACCATGTTAGGGATAGGGCAGGTTAGAACAGTGCTGGAGTTGCATCGTGCTGGCGACACAACTTCAGCACTGCGCCAACCTTACGCTGGCAGATGCGTCACGCTTCTGCTTGTCCTTGCACCACGATGCACCACATTGTAAATGCGGCGCATCTGCGGTGCCCCATGGGCAAACTTGCGTGATGCATCTTCCCTGGCGCATCTCTGCTGATTTGCATTTGATTCTTACTTAACCTTCACTTATGTATCCACCGTGTCTGCACAAGGTATTGGAAGAGTATAACAGTAACAGTATTAGCTATTACCGTTAAAACAACAGGCACGAAGTCCTGATTCCACCCTTGTCACCCACAGAAAAGCTTTAGTTAATAAATGTAGGTTAGCAATGATGTTCCCAGGTGCATTTATGATTTACACTTGGAAAAATCCTCCTGAACTCCACATCAGCCACAGCTCCTTCACTAAGGCTGTGGAAAAAGGAAAAAAAGGAAATGATAATAACACAAGGTTATTATCATTTAACTTTTCCACTGAGGGAAGTTTACTGGGTGGGGCTAGGCTGTCGTCACAGCCAGCGGGAGAGGAGTGGGTATGATGGTTTTGGCCTGCCGTCTTTGGCCTTTCACACAGTCATGGACACTTTGCATGTTCTCCACTGGATGTTTTGTACAGCCTGGGTGGAGAACATGCACAGGCTAATAGTCCCTTTTTGAGCACCGAACACCAGCGCTCAGACCAATCACGACGCTGCTGTCATAGTAACAGCAGTGTCATGACTGGCTTAGGAGAGCCTATGTGTGCTTCCAGCAGAAACAGAAGAGGATGGAGGTGCGTTGAGGTGGCGGCCAGCAGCCAGGTGAGTCAATTGATTGATTTTCAACCCCCGGCACTTTTTGCTGGCAGCCGCTACTGCTCCACATGCAAAACTTAGAGCTGTTTGAAAGAGCCAGACTCAACTGGGTTATGCCTACGAATCTGTCACCTACGAGTGCAGTGAATTTTCCACTTTCGTGAATGACAAATGAAGCGGAGGAGTGGGCATTCCAAGGGGAGTCTTCAGGAACAAAAACGAACTAGGGTGGACACCCAAACATTTGTCTGTATTGTTAGTCATTCTCCATGCATGGACTGGTGAAGAATTCAACCTTCAGACTTAAAATCTTTTCTGGAAGTCAAATTTCCTCAGCGGGACAAGAATGCAGGCTGCAGCTGTAGAATGGTTCGACAGTGTCACATGTCAGTTGGAGTTGGGCACACTAAAACGGATTTGCTTCTGCAGAGAAGAACATAGTGAGAGATGTAGTGAAATCAGACCCACTGGTGATGCACTCTTGGAGGATCAGACGCATCAGCAGCATCCAGGGCAGATTCAGTTGAAACTGGTGAGCTGGAAACCTCCAAGAAAATGGCTTTCTGCAGCTTTTGTGTCCCTGTGGCTTAAGAGGTGTTCAGCCAATTGAACCTTGAAGTTTTGGGTGCAAGTGGGAGCATGTTCTCACAGGTTTCCACAGCAGATGCAGTCGTTTTGACCTTCACAGGTCAAGTAGGTTCTAAAAATTGTGCCCAGTGGTGCCACATATATGCCTGGCACTAGCCTCTTGGTGGGGATGGAGGTGGCTCTTTCCTAACCAATAGGGAAAAAGTTCCCTGGGGGAACCCTTCACATTTGTGCAGCAGTTCCTTTGTACCATACTACAAACAGTCCTAGAGTGTGTTATCTACATCTATGTATGAAATGGTAGCCCTTGTTGAAGTTAAATAAGTTCCTGGGCAGTGCCAGGTGATCATTGTGTCAGAGGACCAGAGCACCTCCACATACCCAATGCCTTTTTCTGAGCTCAGGGAGCAAGTTCACACCACAACAGGGAGCTATTCGGCTGTCGAGTGACAGTTGGAAGCTCATGCATATAGGCTTCTAGAGGTTTTAGGCATGCAAAAGCTCACGCTTTAAAAAGCACCTTTTGTAAAATATTTATTACAAATCCGACTTTAACATAAAATTGGGTTAGTAACCAATATTTAAAAAGTCCAAGGGAGAACATTTCAGCTGGTTCTAGGAGGATTAAAATTTCTTATCTTTAACAATTTGTCCTGATGCTTTCCTACGGACAGTGAAAACTGCTTTTCTGGCCTTGTCTTTGGAAAGACATATTTAGCCTTAAACTTTTGCATGTCCTACTTTTAAATATCATGCACCTTACCTTATTGTGCATTTAGACCTACTTAGGTGTGACTTGTTAATACTAAAAGGACAGTTTAGGCATTGTAAAAGGGTATTTATGACAGGTCGAATTTGCAGTTTTAAAACTCCACAAACAGGCTTCAGTGTTAGGTCTGCAGTCATGTTTTGTGCTGTCACTCTAGTTGTAGAACAATATCTGCTTCAGTCCACTAGTGATATTTAGTAGGCCCGGGTGTAATTTTAATTAAGCTGGCATAATTGAAGCAATTTAGGTAATTCCATGTTACTCTTTGATGCAGAGTAATCGATAATCAAGTGATTACGCCTGCTCACGTAATTAAAAGTAATTTGGGGAGAAAATAATCTTACAGCAGGAGCACATTTAGCGAACGCGAGCAGTCGCTCGCTATTTGTGTTCTGGTGTATTCAGCGCTATTTGCTAATGCAAAATTAATCCTTTTTTCCATTTTGGATGCAAGGGTGCATTTCGTGCTTAAAAAATTGCTCAATATGCCAGGAGGAAGTTGGGGGTAAAGTTCTACCCTAAGAGCACATTAAGGGGCCGATTCTGATCCTGGACTTTTATTTTACATACAAATCGGATCCGCATTTTTTTCCTTACAAATCGTACAAGTCCCTTCCAACCCGTGTAGTACGATTCGTACGGGAAAAATACATACAGATCGGCCCGATCCTTACAAATTGGATCGGCAAAAGCTGTACGACACGGACTTGTAAAAAAGACCATACAATTTGTAAAAAGGCTGTACAACCCGTCAAGTACGATTCGTACCGGGTTGTCAGCATGCGATTTGTATGGAAAATGGCCTGTATACGGGGAACGACTCATACCGGGCTACGAAGCGAACCCCTATATGCCTTGTACCCTGGTATGACTCGTTCTGGGGGTACGACTCGTACCGGGGTACGGGTCGTATAGGGGTATGAGGCATACAGGGGCCCTCCCACATGCGAGGCGTGTGTATGGAGCGTACCCCAACATCGCGCATGTACGCACCGTACATACACAATTTTGGGGTCCGCACCGTACATACGCACTTTTGGGGTACGGTGCGTACTCAAGCGATTTTGGGGTACGGTGCTTGTACAGTGCGTACACGACCAGTACCCCTTCTGCGCATATATACGCACCATACCCCACTTTCCGTGTCATCGGTACGCTCCGTACATACGCACCGTACCCCTATATTCATGAAGTGTACGACGCGTACATGGGGGGTCCGTCTCGTACTGTTTTCGGGGCGTACAATGTTTTCCCGGCACTTTTTGGCTCCTGCCGTTTGTACGAATCGTACTTGACGGGTTGTAAACTGCTGGCGGGAATACATGTGAACGTCGCGTACAGGGCAATCCGAATCGGAATCGCTTGTATATACGAGTTGTATGGTCTTTTTACAATTTGTATGGAGAGCGTCTATTTGTACGGATCGTACTTCCTAGGTTGTAGGGGAATCCTTACAAGTACGAGTTGTATGGGGAAAACGCACCATACCACGATTTGTACAGCGTTTTTCCAGGATCGGAATCGGCCCCTAGATATCATGATTTACAAGAGTTCAGGAGTTGGAATATATATACATTTTACATTTTATTACATTATTTAATAAAATAAAATGTTGTATGTTAAATAATTTACAGCTTTTTGCCGTTGATATTTTGAAAAGTACATGTATATATTTTAACATTTGTATAATATTTGGAAAATAAAAGTGTATGTAATATACATATATTTTAATATATAATAATTATTATATTATAATTTTTTATAATAAAATAATTCATGTATATTTTACATTTTTTATATGTTTATTTTAAACATTGTTTAAATAATATATATATACAATTGTATACATTTGAAACATTTTTAAATCATTTTTTATTATTTTCCATTCATTCCTATGGAGAGTTGGTCCTATTTTTGTTTTAATTATGCCACCATTTTTTTTCCCTTTATTCACTTTTTCACCTATTTAATTCGTTGTTTGGAACCTCGCGTTTGGGAGCTGCTTCGTCTCTGTTTACTTTTATTTACATTTAAGTTAATTTTAAGGTAGTGTTGAGTTAGTGGTAGCGTCAATGTATTTGTAAAAGTGTTATTTAAACATTTATACGAAAGTTATGTGTTGTTTACGTAGGTTAGTGATTTTGTGTTTTATTTACATTCGAATGTTATTAGAATGCAATGTAATTTGACTTATTACTTTACTGGGGCCGATTCGATCCCGGCCGCAAAACGAACCAACTGGCATGGACCCGGACCGGATACCAACCGACACGGACCAGCGCCGTACGACCCGTGCAGCACGATGCAATGTGTGTGAATTACAACCAACACGTACGGATTGCAAGCCGTACGACCGAGCCGTAGGGAAACTAGTGATCCGGCCGGAAAACCGACACGAATTTCACCGACCGACACGAACCCGGAATGAACCCGACTAACCCATACCCGCGATGTCCGACCTGGGCAGAACGATGCAATGCGTGTAAAACCAGACTGACTCGCACAGAGACCAAGCCGCACGACCGACATGCACAGACAACCGGGCCCACAAGCAATAGAGACCTTTGCGACCGATGCATATGAAACACAGAAGATACGCAGCGTGAACGAGGCGGAGAAACCCGCACAAGCCAACATCAGCATCCGTTTCCGTCAGATGAACGTCTCCTTCATGCTTACAAAACCCAAAGGAAAAAAGACAAAAAAAGGACCAAACAAGCAATGACAAAGCCAATAAATATCACATAATAAAAAACTGGGACAAAGACATACCCACAACTCCAACTATATAAATCACTACCATCATCCCTTGCAAACAGGAGACACAGCCAGAAGCAAACACCATCACACAGCAACCACAGACACACTCACAACTCACCCATCACACACATCAGCACCTCATCCAAAAGCACACACACATACAGCCAGCAAAACCAACACCAACCCACCCTAACACACACATCTCTCACCACCACCACCCATCACCATGCCCCCAAAGAAGAATCCAAAGTTCACACATAGTGAGTTAGAAGTGCTGGTAGACATCAGAGTAGAGCCACATTTGTTTGGTACATTGGTCCAAAGGACCCCCATGTCATAGAAAACCAAGATGTGGGCGAGGATTGTGGACAAGGTGAACGCTCAAGCACCAGCAAGGCGCACAAAGGATGATATCCAGAACAGGTGGTATGACGTGCGCAAGGAGGGTCAAGAAACTCATCGAAAAAGATCACGCCCAGAGTCAGTGCACCGGCGATGGCCCTCTTGCCAAACCAGTCTACTTCAGGACCTGGGAGGAGAATGTGCGGGACATCCTACCACCAGAGAGCGTCCATGGGCTAACAGACATACTAGAGCCTGGTGAGTACACAAACAACAAACCCAAGATTGTGTGGCAAGGGGACAGTGAAACCATGCACCGCAAGCAAAGCTACAGTAACCAATAGATAATCATACCAAGATGTGTATGCCAGTCAGACAAACACAATACCTGCCATCTCATAGTGACTTGGAACTGTGTCATCACATGAACCAACCAACAAACAAATAGAGCAAGGCAGTGGCACAAAGCTTAATAGACACTGCCAGACAGTTTGCCACCACAAACACACTACCTCACAGTGCAGCTGACTGACAGGAAGGAATTGTGGGGATGCAGGTGAAGTGAGTGTATCCAAAAGCATGATGGGACCTGTAGTCACAGATAATGCTCCCCCTCCTGATTGGCCCTTCAAGACCTCTCTGAAACATGCCCACATCACAGGGAGTGGAAAATGACTGACAAGATGGCTGACACTGGCTCCTGCTGTGGGGAGCACAAGGCCCTGCTAGGGCATGTGCGCAAATAAGAAGCAGGACACCACTGACTGACATCCTGAAAGACAACTTGCACGCCCCACAATGTAAGCACATTTCATGGTCGGATGTCTGGCCGGGTGGGAAGGAGGACTGACAGCTCTGACCATACTTACCAGCATGTGGAGACACACACACCCCTCAACACAAACTCCACACAACTCACCGCGTAAAATGCATTGAGCCACACCTCTGTGAAATATCAGCAACAGATACACCATACTGGGTGCTGCTGTGTGAAGCACAGGGGCTCTCTTTGGACTTGTAGCCAAACAAACACGAGGATTTCACAGTCAGCCATCTTGGTGCTGGGAGGGGTGGAAGGCAGAGGGCATGCCTTGCAGAGGGGTCTGGACTGCATGATGACTCCCACCTGGCACGCATCATAGATGCGTACCAGGATAGCACTGGATGATTTGGCCAGGTAGTGGGGATCCTCAAGGACATGCAACATGAGCAGGCTGCCCACCATGCCTGCATGGAGGCCAAGTGGGATGCCCTTACTGCGGTACATCGGGACATACTCCAATGCCTCCGCCAGATCAACACAAACCTGGCCACACCTCCCTGTGTGTCCACAACATCTGTTGCAATACCATCTGCCAGCACCACAGGGAGGGAGGAAGACTCTGGCGGAGAGTCCCCTGCACCGCAGAGGCCTCCACCTGAGGATCCCCCCCAGGAAGAAGAGGGGTCGTCCGAAGAAGGACATGTGAGAGGCAGATGTCCCAGCACATCCCCCAGGGCCTCTAAACCTGTTCTGGACAATGTTCTTTGTGTGCAACCCGTTCACCTTGTCCAATCGCACACAACTCGCCCACATGACATGGAGGGTTCATGTTGTGCTAATGTAGCAGATGACTGTGGACTTTACTCTGGACATTTCATCTACCAGCACATCCAACTCTAATGTGAACTTTGGATTCCAAAACCAATGTACAGCACCCACCATCCTGTGCACTTTCCTCACACATGTTTGAAAATAAACTCACCAGTACACCATACTTGCCTCTGTTGTGATTCCAACTTGTCATGTGTCATGGGCATGTCAATCTGCTACACAACACAGTGCATGCCAAATACTGCAACAATGTGACCAACGTAAGGTGAGTCATGGTGATGTGACACATGTGAGGGAGACACACCACTATGGCACCACAACACATACTCACCATGGCCATGTTACTCATTGCACACAATGATGCTGACCTGAAACACATTGGCATGCACAGACACAACACCAACCCCAGTCAGTGGTAACAAGTCCACAGGTGAGGTAAGCAGATGTCAGTCAGATGTGGGAAGACAGACAACGCACATAACAAAGCATAGCACAGGTTCATTACACATCAGCAACATGTTTATTCCACAATAGTTGCAAGGTAATTCTACGTAACAGTGGACACACGCTCACAAAGTGTTGGAGAATTGAAGACCCAGGGATGTGTGGTACATCAGTTGATGGGAATTGACAACTTCCACACTGGTGTTGGATTCTGGGTGTTGGGAGTCAGTGTTGACCAAACAACAGGCAAAGTACCCTGGGAAGGAGAGACACAAGGCACAGTCAAAAGCACAGCAGAACAGGAGAGAAATGCAATACACATGCACAAAACATGTCGCAAGAAACCTACACAAAAACAAGTTAGCAGTACTACCCTATTGTGGAGTACACACCACCTGAATGGACACGTCACTGCACGCATCCAGTCAAGTGGCACACAGACACACTCAGACAGCAACAGCGCAGCCACAACACATTCCAGGCTACCTCCATACATTGACATAACAACCCTGGAAACTCACATTCAGGTAAAGAAGTTCTTGATGAGCTGTGAGCGGACGTCACCCTCATCCTCATCATCACTGGCATCTTGGCCCAGGCCGGGATCCTCCACAGGTGCCGGAGGTTGGTCATCGTCATCGTCATCCTGGATGAGAGGCACCTCCTTCCGCACTGCCAGGTTGTGTAGCATACAGCATACAAGGATTATTTTGCACACCTTTGCAGGCTCATATGGGAGGACCCCTCCGGTCTTGTCCAGGCAGCGAAAGCGGCTTTTCAGGAGGCCGAATGTCCGCTCAATCACCCTCCTGCTCCGACCATGTGCCTCATTGTAGCGCATCTCGGCTGGTGTCACAGGGTTCCGGAGGGGTGTCAGCAACCACGGCATGTTGGGGTATCCGGAGTCACCTACACACACAAAAATGAACAAGTAGATGAGTTTTGTAGGAGTGCGGAATACAACATTGACAAACACACACAATGAGAAACAGTCAATACACACTGACAAGCCGTGCATGCTGAGCTGGCATCTGTGAGATCAGCGTTGAAATGCGACTACTGCTCATTATGTAGGCATCGTGTGCCAAACCAGGGAACCGTGCACACACATGTGTGATACACATGTCAGCAAGACATACCACCAGAGAATTGATGGAGTGGTAGTGCTTCCTGTTCCGGTATGCCTGCTCATGTGCCTGTGGTGGTATCAGGGCCACATGTGTCCCATCAATAGATCCGATGACGTTCGGCATCCTCCCCACTGCATAAAAGGCATCCTTTATTTCAGGGAGTTCAGCTGGGCTAGGGAACTTGATATACAGGTCTAGGAAATGCAACATCCCCTCCAAGACATCGCGTAGCACCCGACTAAACATCGTTTGTGACATACCACCAGCAGTAGCCACAGTGTACTGGAAGGTACCAGTAGCAAAGAAGTGCAGGGCTGCCATCACCTTCACCTCTCGGGTCAGTGCTGTAGGGTATGTCCGGCCAAGTAGCAGATATGGCGCCAACTGCTCCGCCAACTCCTCAATCAGTGGCCTGGTGAAGCGATACCGTCTGATGCAGTCGTGTTTCTGCATGGTCGCAAGGTCTGGGAATGGTCTATGGACAGCTGGTGCCCTGCAGTACAGAGATGCACAAAGGAAGATTGTCAGTTCCTCCACCCATGTGGCCATGACCAGGCTCAATATCACATGATAGATCATGACATTACACAATGTACTGAGGTGTGTGCTGTTGGGCAAGGACAAATATGTTACCTACATGACCATCACCTCACATCTCAATTCCACATGTCCACATGAGTTCCATGTAGTGCAATGGCCAATCATCTGGCTGTGTCACCCAACCTATGAACTGATGTGACGTTCCAAACACACACCACAGTGACAAGTGAGGCCTGATGACTTCCAGGCATCACAGATCTTTGCCATGCAGAGATCCAGGGTCCCTGTATTGCCACATCGACACTGGCATGGACATAGCGTATCACATACACACCACAGGGCAAGCGTAAGTCCCACAGGTAGTGGCCACTGTTGTTCCTACAGGCCCTACATGTACGTCTCTTAGACACACACACACCATCAAGGTTGATGCATATACCACATGGATGTGGAGACTGTCACCCATTGGGCACATTTGATCAGACACATCTGAGACACAACAAGCACACAGACTGGGTGCACATCAGTATTGTGGCTACAGGTCTGACTGTGACGTGCATGCCATCACCCCCTGGACTCAGGGTGTATGTGACATGCCCCAAACATATCCCACATGAAACTGTGTCCGTGACTCATGCCCATTACTGTACAATTGCACATCACAGTGGTAATGTGCAAGACACACAAAGGATTCTGCCCCCATGTACACGTGCACAGCCTGGGAGTGGCTGCACAAAAGTGCCACCCAACAAACCAAATGTGGCCCCCCCAAACACCCAGGGAATGCAGCCTTACATGCCATGGGACACTGTGTGGCCAATGCTGTAGTGTGGTAGGTGTGCACAGGTGTCCCTGGCAAGTAATTGTGTGTTGAATCCGTAGAATGGTCACACCAATGAGGTCCGACGCGGGTGACAATGAGTACGCATTGCACGGTTCATGACCCAGCCGTGCGTACGCTTTGCCATTGAATGCAACGAGGTCCGACGCAGGTGACAATGCGTGCGCATTGCACGGTTCATGACCGAGCAGTGCGTACGCTTTGCCATTGAATGCAATGAGGTCCGACGCGGGTAACAATGCGTACGCATTGCTCAGTTCATGACCGAGCCATGCGTACGCTTTGCCATTGAATGCAGTGAGGTCTGACACGGGTGACTATCATGCATACGCGTCGGGCAGGCATGGTCCGAGATAGACGTACGCCTTGACCATTGAATCGTATGGAGATGGGTGCATGTGTATTTTCAAAATACGTGTTGTACAGTCAGTTGACCGAGCCGGGCGCACCCATTGGCTCTGGACTGTCATGGAGACGGATGCGGATTCAAAGCTGGTACGAGTTGTGCACTGGAAATTCAGTTAGATGCCTACAACAATGTTGCAATTTCAAGTGTTTCATGAAGGTGAAGATTTGAACGATGCGGAAGGCATGTACGAGTTGTACATTTCCATGGATTGGCCAGATTCATAGAATGCAACCGTGTTGGATCTATCACCTGGGACACATCGCACAGATTCTGCCTCTTCTGCAGCACAGATATAAGGCTGCCTGGACCCCAGGGAGCTCACTTGCCTGCACTACATGCTACTGGACCACATCCCTGCTACCACTGCTGCTGTCTCTGCATCCTCTGGCTCCTGCTATGGCTCGTACTCTGGAGAGGGCCCCAGCCTTCACTGAGGAGGAAAACCAGGCCCTGCTGGACGGGCTCCTTCCACAGTACAGCAAGCTCTATGGGAAACCAGGGGAGCAGGTGAGTGTGCAGTCCACTGCCTTCCTAATTATGAATGTTGTCTGACTAGCAGTACTAGCAGTGTGTACACCAGTGGCAAGCATTCTCACTGACTACTTTCACCCCCCAAAGTCTGTAGGTACATGTAATGAACAGGTGTCTTGCTGCTAAAGTGCATTAGTGCAAGCTTAAACTATCCAGGCATTGTTAACATGTCAGACATGCAGGTGATTTGTCCTTCCCCATGGTTGCACTACCTGTGTAACTCATTTCCCTTTGTGATGATGACATGTATATCCAAATGTGTGCAGCACAAATCTGAGGCATGTGTGTTAATGTACATTTAACTTTGTCATCCTCACAGGTTAATGCTCACCAGAAGCAGGAAATATAGCTGACCATCGCCCGGGCTGTTCGTTCGGTGGGGGTCTACAAGCGCCGGATCCGCAACTGCCAGAAGAGGTGGCAGGACCTTTGGGGCTGGACCCGGAGGATAGCTAGAGTCCAGCTGAAGCTGTCACCTCCATGCAGGAGGGGCGGACACCGGACCCTGACCCCCCACATGCTCCGGATACTGGCGGTGGTCTTCCCGGTCCTTGATAGGCAGCTGAAGGCCAGACAGCAGCAGGAACGGGGTAAGTCCATGTCTAATCTGTGTACTATGTCTGACAAGCTAATTGCAGTCTTTTGGCCTGGTCACACTGATGAATACAAGCCCCAGCTAGGCCCGCAAGAGACAAGGGTTCGCTCTTCTGTAACGAAATCTATAAGGAAGTTGGCACGGAAACTGCAAAGTACAAAAACAACGTTTATTAACCCTTAAGGGTGGTCCTACAATCCACACAACACTCTTCAGTATTGCAAGGAGTAGCACAAAGAACTTGCATACACAGTCCCCTTTTATACACAGCAATGGGGCTCATGAGTGGGTGGATACCACAGAGTTGAAGAACATTACCATTTAGGGTCATTCTCGATACCGAATCAATACAAGGGCGGAGCTAACACACTCCTTGGGCCCGCGAAAACACATGGTCAAGCAAAGCTAATTATAACAGATGTGGTCAAGTCTGGGCATGCGCCAGACGGACAAGAGAGAGCTATTTATAACCTGTTGCTAGGCAGATTACAAGAGCAACTAACACAGAGGTCGGACTCTCCTCGTGGTGAACACATGGCAGCATGTCAATACAAAATGGAGTCCGGACTTCGGCCAACATAATGGGGAGAACACGATAAAAGGGAAACACTAATGTTTTCAGTAAATGCTTAATCACATTCTGCCTTAGTTTACAACAGACGACCCTTTCAGCATTTACTGAAGACATCTGGCTTCCAAGAATAATCATCGTTTATGTCAATTATCATCATTCCCTTAACCTCTTTAGCTAAACCCTTCTGGCGGGCAACATCGGCAATAGCTTTCTTATCTGGAATGCAGAATGAAATGCATACGGAACAGCACAATGGTCCACATTGAATACACATACAGAGAAAGAACAGAATTGCTATAATAATGCAGAGACCAGTTAAGACCTTCCATCCCCAGGCAGTAACCAACGCCCAAAACCATCCAGAAAAGGACCAAGTGCCGTTTTCTGTGTGGATTTCAGCTGCTATTTTATGCAGCTTATTAATGGCGTTATAAACGGATGGCGTATGATCAGGAATGAACACACAGCAGCTACTTCCAATAATTTTACAGGCTCCTCCTCGATCAGCTAGCATTACATCCAATACCATACGGTTCTGCAATGCAACAATTCTGGTAATCTGTAATTCTTCCGTAAGATTCCCAAGAGCAGCAGCAGTCTGATTAGTCACAGCTTCTACCACTCTTGTTAATCTTCGGATCTTCCTACTATTCAAAGCGGCTCCAACAAAGAAGAACAATCCTAAATTAAAATCAATATACTGTTGCAAACTGGTATCTGTTTGATCCACCTCGTCAATTGATAGAGTACGTTTATATCTATTTACAGTCACATTATTCAACAGTTTTAAATCCTTATGATATGACGCGGGTGCTAAAAATACAGGAGGTAATAGGAATGATACATAGCATACCCCAGACCACCCAGCCGGCAAACGGTAATAACCTTTATTTCCACATACAAAGTAGGTATTATGGGATGCTAGGAAGGTGCTGTTATTTAACCCATCAATGTTTAACACAGTTATACAATCACTGACACCAACAGGGATAAAACCCACACTCTGGACACACAGGTCCGCTTGGGCTTGTGCTACTTGAATTACAAATTTATCCTTCCCCACAGTGTCTCTGGTGTTCGTGAAGATATAGGGGATGGATTCATTGTCCGGTCGGTATTCTTCCCATTCCCAAATTGTCCCATCCGCTTGTGGATATCCATTCTTGTCCTGATGGCATTCTTTATTAAGTCTGAAAAGCAATCGTCCCACTGTCGGTTTTCGAGTGGCAAACAACAGAGTGTACCATGCTCTACAGGAGCCATTGTGAGAGAAAGGAAGTGGTATGAATGGCGTACCTCCTTTCTTCTGATGGGCTGGCATCATCCCGCATATCCAACAGTTCGTAGCATTTGTAGCAACGTGGGTGTGATGCAGCATCTGAATGAAAGTGTTATTCAAATAGGATTGCCGATGCTTCAACTCTTGGTATGGCAATGTGTAAAAGTAGTGCTCCGCAGGCACTGGAGTCGTCAACACAAGCATCTTTCGAGCAGGAGTTGCCTCCTCCACAAACCATGTGGTTATACCAACGATGGCTACTGTTAGCATGAACCCCAACGCACAAAGAATTTTCTTCTTCTCCATGTCAAAGGAAACAATACCCTGATATCTTCCTGAAACTAAAAGTCTGTCAGAACTCTTCCCCTTGGGCAGCGGTTGATTTCTTCACCAGCGGGCCAAGACGGGTGTCGCTACACTAATGCAGGGCTGATCCCCCCCCCTTGCCTCATTGGCTCTCCGTTTCACTAACCCAAGGGCCGTTCTGACAGTATGTCCCGGTACTGGAAACCTCACTTCCTTGGTCGCAGATGATATCGCCTTCCTCCAGAAGTCGTGTGGTCCGAAAAGAGCTCCTCAGTGTCGTTTGGCTCTGCAGCACGGCCTGTCTCTGCTGCTAGGATGTCTCGTTGATCGGTCAGCACGGCAGACTCCACCAATCCGGGCGGTACCTTTCGACAGTGCAAGGAATGGATCCAATTCTTCCTGTTCGAGACTCGCACTGCCGTCCTCGTTGCAAGAAGGACTTGCTCAGGTCCGACCCATCTCGGCTCCAAACTGTTCGTTCTGTCGAAGACCTTCAGCATGACATGATCCCCAGGCCGGAGACCATGTCCTTCACCGGTAGACCGATCAGGGAGCGCCTCTCGGACCTGTTGATGAATGGAAACCAAGTTATCCGTTAACTGTGCCAGATAATCACTCATCATCACACAAGGTACATCATACACAGCCTTAGGCCTTGGTGGACCCCAAATATTCATTGGGCGTCCAAATACAATCTCATAGGGTGTAAGGCCGGTTCGAGAGTGTGGCACCGACCTAATTGACAATAACGCCAGTGGCAAGGCGTCTGGCCAAGTCAAAGATGTTGAAGCTTGAATTTTGGCGATCTTAAGCTTCAGTGTACCATTATACTTCTCGACTAGTCCTGCAGACTGAGGATGGAACACGGCGTGGAACTTCTGGGCGATGCCTAGGCCCTTCAAGACATACTTTATAACATCTGCTACAAAGTGAGGGCCGTTATCACTCCACAGAAGTCTACAGACGCCGTATCGGGGGAAAAACTCTTTCAGCAATAGCTTCGCTGTAGTCATTGCAGTATTGTCTTTCGCAGGGTACGCCTCAACCCACTTACTGAAGGCGCAAACCACTACTAGAACATACTTCAAATTGTTACAGCGCTCAAGCTGGATGTAATCCATCTGCAGAACCTCAAAGGGTGCAGTGGGCGTCGCAAATCCTCCTGCTGGAGTTCGCGTGCCTTTCCCTGGGTTATACTTCAGACAGATCATACAGGTCTGCACCACCCTCTTTGCTGTGCTAGCAATCTCTGGATGCTCCCAGACTTGGGTAAGCAATTTCACAATTGCGGAAGCTCCAACATGTGCTAGCCCATGTGCCATCTGAACCATAGGTTGTACGAAAGCCGTGGGTAACTTCCATCTATCCATCTGCTTATTTCTCCAGCAACCCTCGTCATCCAGTTCTCCTTCGCTAGCCCATTGTTCCCGCTCTTTGTCAGAAGCGGTCTTTTGTATTTCTCGCACTTCCTCCTTCGCATCATGCCATCTCTCCACCTGTGACTTCACTACATACATGGCAGTAGTACCGGGCTGCATCGCAGTCTCCCGTGCTACTCGATCCGCTAACGCATTCCCTTCTCCAACCTTATCAACTACTTTCCTATGGGCACTACACTTAACAATGGCAATTTTCTTTGGGTATGTCAATGCAGTTAAAAGGTTGTGGACTAACTCCCCATGCATTATCTGCACCCCATGTGACGTTAGAAACCCTCTCTCCTTCCAGAGTAGGCCGAAATCGTGCGCTACTCCGAAGGCATAGCGGCTGTCTGTGTAAACATTCACACACAATCCTGTACTGAGCTCACACGCTCGTGTTAGCGCTATTAGTTCCGCTGCTTGAGCTGATTTCTGTGGTATGCGTGCTGTCTCCACTATCGTCTGTAACGTGGTAATTGCATACGCTGCTGAAGTCGTACCATCTGGTAGCTTCAGGCATGATCCATCCACCCACAAGTCTCCATCTACATCTGAAAAGGGCGTATCCTGGAGATCAATACGACCCTTTGTTTGTTCCTCAGTCACAAGAATACAATCATGCGCTTTCTGTGCCTCAGGCTGGGTCTCGGGGTATGGCAACAATGTGGCCGGGTTTAATGTCACGCACCTTTTTAACGTAATGTGAGGAGCTAAAAGCGTCAACTCATATCCCGTTAAACGGGCACTGGTCAAATGCTGCGTCTTTGTTTGATTAAGCAGGGCATCAACAGCGTGGGGAACTAACACCAACAGTTTATGGGACAATACAATTCCTTCACTTTGGCGTATTGACACAGCTGTCGCCGCAACCGAGCGAAAACACCCTGGTAATGCTCGGGCGACAGGATCAAGCACAGCCGAAAAGTATGCACAAGGGCGCTGCTTATCGCCGTGCATCTGCACTAAGACTGATAATGCACATCCATCTTTCTCATGCACATACAACGAAAAGGGTTTTGCATAATCAGGGGTCCCTAACACTGGTGCTGAACAAAGGGCCTGTCTCAATTGCTGAAAAGCAGCGTCACATTCATCTGACCAGGGGATCGGGATGGGCGTGTCTTTTGTCAAGAGCGCTAGTAATGGCTTAGCTATGTGTGAAAACCCCAATATCCACTGTCTACAAAAAGAAACAAGACCCAAAAATGCACGCACATCCTTCTGCGTGGATGGCCTTGGTGTGTCCAAAATTACTTGTATACGATCTGGTGTGAGTGCACGCCCCTCCTTAGACAAAAGGTGACCCAAATAAGTCACCTTTGGTCTACAGAATTGCAATTTCTTCCTAGAGACCTTGTGATTGTGGGATGCTAAAAAGGAAAGTGAGGCTATCGTACTTTTCTCGCACAACTCCAGGGTGTCAGCCGCCAACAGGATGTCATCGACATATTGAATGAGGGCGACCCCCTCGAGTAAGGCAAAGGAATCCAACTGTCGCTTCAAAGCCTGACTATAAATACTAGGGCTTTCTGTATAGCCCTGGGGAATTCTACAAAAACGATAAGATCTATTGTTTAATGTGAACCCAAAAAGAAATCGGCTATCAGGGTGAATGGGAATAGAAAAGAAGGCATTTTTCAAATCAATCACTGAGAACATGGTCGCCGTAGGCGGGACCAAGGTAAGCAACGTCGTGATATCGGAAACCACCGGATACTGAGGTATCACGATCTTGTTCACCTCCCTCAAATCAATTATGAACCGATAGACCTTTGCATCCGTGTCCTTTTTCAGAATAGGGAGAATCGGACTGTTACAGATATTATAGGGAACTTCTTCCACTACTCCTACTGCGATCAAATCTTGCACAATCTGTATGAGAGCCTCCTCGCCCTCCTGGGAAATACGATATTGTGGGAGGCGCGGTAGTACCGCCCCCTCCTGGACACTAATGTGGACCGGAGGGATCACCATTTGTCCGACATCTGTGTCCGATGTCGCCCATAAAGTTTGGGGGAGGGTAGCCAACAACGCGTCCTCTGAGATCGTACACATCCGCCCAGATCGGGGGTAGTTGTCATTTAAAATCACCCTCACACCCTCAGGGGAACAGCGAATTGTAGCCCTAAAATGCTTTAACATATCAAGGCCCATAATGTTATCCGGTGTGTACGGAGCAAGCAGAAACGGACAAGGCGCAGAAAAACAATCAACTTTAAATGCAAGGGGCTGTGAAAGAGGGCTGCGGGAGAGTGTACCGTCAAACCCTACCGATGTAACTATTGAGCCGGATGGGGGAGCCCCCGGAACCAAGTACCTAGACAACGCACTACGTGTCGCTCCTGTATCCACTAGGAACTGATCAGTAGAACCTAAAACCTCAGCCGATACATAAGGACCCGTCTGATCGACCGGCACCTCAACTGATTCGGACCCCCATCCAACGCATTCCTATGCATGCTGAGAATCGTGATATCCCAATCGATCGCTGTCCGATACATGATACTGGTGCTGGCGATCGAAAACATTTGAGCTATCTCGGTGCTGTCCAGCAGTATCGAAACGGACATTATCGTTGGAATTCCCTCTAAAGTTCGAGAAGCCCCCTCTACCTCTCGGTCCACCCGGAGTGTGCCCCTGACGCGAAGCACGCAACGCTGGGCAATCCCTGGCCCAATGGCCCAACTGCTTGCAATACGCACACTGGTTCCTATTCAAATCAGATCGGCCCGAAGGGGGACCATAAGATCCACCCCTTCCCCTATTATTATTACCCCGGCGGGGCGGGCCATATACTTGTGCTAACATCACTTTGGTTTTAAGATCTTTCGATTTCTTCTCCTCCTGGCCCTTCGCCTCGTGCTCCTGATGCTCATAATACTGGGCGATGATCAGAAGGGCCGTCGGTGTCGCGGAGGACCAAGAACTCTCACTCGCTTTTAACCGGGCCACAACTGCCGGCAGCAGATTAGCCACATATTTGTCCGCGAAAAGGTGGCGGCCCGTGTCGTCAGTAAGCGACTGGCCACTAAAATCATGGAACGTTTCCTCAAAACGCGTAAAGAAGTCCGCGACTGACTCGTCAACTTTCTGTTTACATGCTGCTAACATATTCCAGTCAATCTTTTTAGGGGGGATAATCGTCTTCAACTTAGCCACAATAGCCGCAGGGAGATCTAAAATATTCTGGGGTGGTTTCTGTGCGGGCTTCCGTTCCCTATCCTCATCCTCAAGGTCAGACCACCGGGCCTTGAAGGCAACCGCATCATCCACCTTCCGGACAGAGCGCCACGTATCCGGCGGTAGGATAAGGCCAAAGAACAGGTCTATATCCGCCAAGGTCATAATGCAAGAATTCAAGGCCCCCTCGACTTCTTCATAGAAGGCCGCTGGATTCTTGCGGGGGTCAGGCAGCGCATTCTTTAATGCCATAACATCGGCCCTATGCCATGGAGTATAAACCCAGTTATATACAAAATATCCCCTTGCGTCGGCGGAGTTAACATCCGAGCTAGTCCCCGCTCCCTTAGGAGGAACATACAAAGGCGCCGCCTCTCGCATTGGTTTAGCATGCACTATGTCATCCTTATCTGACTGGGAGGCGGATGGGTGGCCCCCTGCTGCAGACGAATCCGACTGCTTCTCCTCCTCCGTTTGTTGACGTGCTTTCTCTCTAAGGGCCAGTACCTCGTCCCGCAAAGCGAACAGCCGCCGAGCCGCCTCAGAAGCCTTAGGGGGAGAAAAAACACCATTACGTAATGCTCCGGCATCCGAAGACACGTCGTCAGGCTCAAAGACACTAGAATATTTTCGGAAAGCTGCAATTACTTCTTCTGAAAAATGAGACAGAAAATACACCCTCTCTCTATCTTGCCACGACCCCCAAGCATGGAACAACTCATCCATAGACATCTTGCCCTTAAGTGCACGGAGGGAAAGTTTCCGAAGCTCAGCCATATGCTCGGCCGATAACATGGACCGTGTGTCAACCTTACCCGGAGCCGGGCCAGAATCTTGCGGCCGTGGAGCAGATGCGCCAACATAAGGGGGCGGAGAGCGATCTAGTAAATAAAAATCGTCATCAGGATTATTAAGGACAGGATAAAGCGGCTGACGAACAACATATTGACCCGAAACTTGTAGCCTACGCTCTTTCTCTTGTCTGTCCGTTTGCTCTTTGTCCTCCCGACGCTTCGCTTCCTGCGCTCGCATATGATCATTCTTTCGCTGCTCCTTATCAAACAGCGCTTTCTCACGTTTCTCTCGCTCACGCACTTCCTTCACCCATAATCGCACACACTCAAACATATCCTGACGAGCACGTCGCTTACACATACACTGTTCCACATACTCAATCTTACGTATATCAAACGATCCATACAAAGGCCATCGCAACTCAGGATCCTTCCTAGTATATTTCCTCCATAACGTGCTGTGCATTATGGAAGAAAGACCATGCTTCACGTACATATCCCTATTAGGAGTCCCCTCTGGGGGAGCTGGAGCAGATTCCTCGAGGTTCAACCGGTTCCCAAGACAGCAGCACCACTTACGAAGTGCGCTAAAAGCAGGCATGCTAGAAATAATGCAAAATATGCAGTATTATCAAGAAAAATGGCACTTAATCGTTGCGCCGTTCAAAGTTTACACAGCTCCGGAGAAATTTCTCCACATTACCTGCCTATATGTGTTGCAACGCATATATTTTCACAAAGACAAATTCAAAATATGACTAGTCACCATCAATCAAACTCAAATAGCCAGACCAGGCTTCAAAACTCGGAGCAAGTACCGTACAACGGTTCTTACCAATCAAGAGTCCAGGTTCCAACTGCCAAGCTCCACAATCGCCCAAACGGCTCTCACGGCAGGACCGACAGAAGAGGTCTCAGTCGATGACCGGCGCCACCCAGATGGTCAGCTCGGAAGGGAAGGAAGAAAAACCTCGGGATGCCAAGGCTAAGACGCCGCTGGCAGTGATCACGTCCCTGGCCAAACTCCTCACCTTCGTCGCGACCAGTCCTTCGAGCATCCGAGTCGCCGATGAGCCCCACGTGACGGGCGCCAATTGATGAATACAAGCCCCAGCTAGGCCCGCAAGAGACAAGGGTTCGCTCTTCTGTAACGAAATCTATAAGGAAGTTGGCACGGAAACTGCAAAGTACAAAAACAACGTTTATTAACCCTTAAGGGTGGTCCTACAATCCACACAACACTCTTCAGTATTGCAAGGAGTAGCACAAAGAACTTGCATACACAGTCCCCTTTTATACACAGCAATGGGGCTCATGAGTGGGTGGATACCACAGAGTTGAAGAACATTACCATTTAGGGTCATTCTCGATACCGAATCAATACAAGGGCGGAGCTAACACACTCCTTGGGCCCGCGAAAACACATGGTCAAGCAAAGCTAATTATAACAGATGTGGTCAAGTCTGGGCATGCGCCAGACGGACAAGAGAGAGCTATTTATAACCTGTTGCTAGGCAGATTACAAGAGCAACTAACACAGAGGTCGGACTCTCCTCGTGGTGAACACATGGCAGCATGTCAATACAAAATGGAGTCCGGACTTCGGCCAACATAATGGGGAGAACACGATAAAAGGGAAACACTAATGTTTTCAGTAAATGCTTAATCACATTCTGCCTTAGTTTACAACAACACTTCCATATTAGAAATCAATCCTTAGCACACGTAATGATTCTGAACAACTGGTACGTATAGTATGTTAACACAAATAGACATATACATAGAGCAGAAATTAGTCTTTTCTTCTTGTCAGTAGTTCTTTTATTTGTATGCGATTCTCCTTAGTCAGTCTTTCTCAGCCACAAGCCAACATGTGTTTCGTCGCATGAGGGAAAAGTAGTCCCGTGACTTTTTCAAGGCTGTTTTACATGAAATAAAATAAAGAAACAAAATAATATTTGTAATATTCAACGTTGTGTACTATAAACAGAAAGTTCACAGTACCCAAGTGATGGAAATACAACCTTAAACCAGGTGGGATGTGTAAAAATTATAACTGTCATGTTGCAACCACTTTGTCAAATTGTTAGGGTAGAACGACAAAGCACACGTTGAAATACCATGAACAAGTAAATTAAGTCTATGATCCTAATAGAGATGGAGAGAGCTGGTAGTAGTGGTTGTGAAGTGAGGTATTGTGTTCTAAGCATCGTTTGGAGTGATGAGTAGTGAGTCATTTAAGGTAACACTACCGGGTGAAGTGCCACATTTATATGTGTATAAATGGCCCGAAGTGAGTTACTAAACAAATATAGTCAGGTGAGACTATCCTTCCCATTGATTGTGCAACACATAATAAAAATGGATATATATCTACCTAGTTTCAGATTTAATGAATCATCTGAAATCATAAGAAGCACAAAAAGGAAAAATGTAAGTAGAAAAATACTATAGGTATCATCTGTCTTTATATAGAATGGTGTTGATAGCTAAAAATTCACATACTTAGTAAGCGGTGATACTTCCAAACCGCAGATGGTTTCAGTAATCTCGGCGTCTCTTTATAATGCTCACGTCGTCTTCACTCAGTGCTAAGAATAAACATAAAGACGGCCCATTTGTAGTGTGATATAAGGCATATCTGCGTGGGAAAATATAAGTTCCAAATGGGCAGGTACTCATACTTCGTAAATCATGTTCATAAAGAAGGTGGTGTTTTGACCACCGTCGGTGAGGACAGATTATTATTCCGATAATAGTAAAAATATTTGGATAATATACCGTTCTGTTGGCTATATCCTGATTTACAAGTCGTTATGTAAATAACACATAACGGAACGACCCAGGTCTCCCTCATGGCATATAACAGTAACTCCCATAGTTTGTTAAACTGATAAAAGAGCCCCACACGTAATACCTCAGTCAGCTAAAGTTAACTTGTCTACTCTCTACGACTTTAGTAAATAGGGGGTGAAATCTAACAGGGTGCTTACCTTATTCCACCGCAGTGCAAGATTATTCTTAACGCCCGTAGATAGTGCCCGTAGTCGAGTACGCTAGTGTACGTTTGGTAGTTTCCGTATTTCAAGTTAGAAACGAGATCTAGTCGTCTCGCTTATGTAAAATCCTGTTAGCTGCTTGCTAGTAAGAGCAAAAAGGGACTACGAATATCTAGCGTTAATTTGGCCGCCATCTTGGAACGTATACTAAATGTGTGAATAGATCAATATTTAGATATTCTACAATGATACGGATCCAGTATAACACTAATATCGGTGCCGTGAATAGAATACTTTAAATCGACCGGTCTCTCCATCGATTAGATTCATTACAAAACGAACTTAAAACATTATCATGCTGTATTAGTAATTAAAATCTACTCGTCGTATCTTTCACATGTAGACTTGAAAGAGAAAATGCGAGTGAAAATGTTTACCATTTCAAAAGACATAGCACATCACAATATGATTTGGACAGAATATTGTCATCTGATCCTATTTTACACAGTATAGGTTTGACTCAAAGTCTGTTCACTGGGTTAAATAAAATTATGAACACTTTCATGGGTCATAGTTAAAAACCTTAAGTGTCTCTAAGTATATCCATCTGTAAATCATAGTTAGAAGTTATTTTTGGTGATTATTTCAAAATATTCGAATACAGTGTATTAAATATTATATCCTGTTTTTTCTCCCCTTTCCTACAGAAAAGGAATCAGTGTGTTATAATGTGTTACTCTTGTCAGACAGTTATAATACAAATCATATTACCTCCCCAAAAAATAATGTAGTTCATGGTCTATGTTAAGTCCCTGTTCCACACTGTGAAGTTTGAGAATCCAAAGGGCCTCTTTCTGTCTCAATGTAAGTTCCCTGTTGCCTCCCCTCGGGTTACTAGGGACATGTTCTATTCCATAAAATTTGAAATTGCGAATTATAGATTGAGCCGAGCAGATTGACATGTGTGCTGCTAGTGGATATCTCATGTCACCTTGTTTGACCGCTCTTATGTGTTCACCTATTCTTTCCTTTAGTGGTCTAATCGTGCTTCCAATGTATTGCTTATGGCATTTGCATTCAATTATGTATATTACAAATTTGGTCTGGCAGTTGATGTTAGTTTTAATTGCGAATTTTTTATTCCCTGGTCCTTCAAACTCTGTCTTCTTGTCATCCGCCCATTTGCATGAGCTGCAATGTCCACATATGTAGAAACCCTCAGTGTGTTTGCTCAACCAGTTAGTTTTCTTAACAGGCTTAGGGTAACTGGGGCTGAGTATGTTCCTCAAAGAAACCCCTCTTCTGTATGTTATGTGAGGTTTATCCGTTATAAATTCTTTGAGAGTGCTGTCTGACTTGAGTAAATGCCAGTGCTTGTTCAGACTCTTTCTCAGAATCACAGACCAGTTGTTATAGCCTGTGACTAGTCTAATTTTCTCATCTTGTTTTGTCTGTTTGGGTTTTTCTTTTAGTGTATCTTTGTGTGTTACTTTGTCAATCCTCTGCTCAGCTTTGGTAAGTAATTTTTTGCTATAACCTCTTTTCTCAAATCTAGTCAAAACCCCTTTTTTGTGGATTTGGAATTCTTCTTCATTGCTGCAATTGCGTCTGGTTCTTGTTAGTTGTCCGTATGGGATTGAGCGTATTTGATGATACGGGTGTGCACTACTAGCATGCAGCAAGGCGTTGCATGCTGTTGCTTTTCTATATAGTCTGCTATGTATCTTGTTATCACGTATATAGAATTCCACGTCTAGAAAGGAGATGTTAGTTTTGCTAGATTCCATAGTGAATCTTATGTTGTATTCATTGTTGTTGAGGAATTCCAAAAAACCCAACAGTTTCGACTGTGTACCTGTCCATATCATAATTCAATCGTCTATGTGGAGGAGTGTGGCTCAATGGTTAGAGCGGCAGACCCTGAAGCAGAGTTCTGGCCAGGGACCAGGGTTCGATTCCTGCCTCGGCGGGGCTCGGGCTCAATTTCCTCGGACCTGTCTATTCTCGCCTCGGTGCCTATTCTAATCACGGGCCCCACGCTGCAACTCTGGCCAATAGCTTGCTTAGCCTCCACACCGGCCCCAACAGTGCTAAGGATGCCTGGCTTCACCCTGGGGGTGCCCAGGAGTGGACACTTCACAGGGAAAGCCAGGAGGGGTTCCACAGCGGTATGAGTATCAGCGCCGGGAAACCGCTAAGGCGACACCGCAAGGTGGCCGTCTGGTGACAGTGCGCTCTATAAGTACCTTGACATTTACATTTATGTACGACCCCAGAACAAAATTGAGTCATTCCATTTTGAGCCCGATGGGCCCCAGATCTCCATCTCCTCGAACCAACCCATGAACAGGTTGGCATACGAGGGTGAAAATCTGGAGCCCATGGCTTCTCCTTGTTTTTGTCTGTACCATTATTCCTTGTAAAGGAACACATTGTTATCAAGTATTAATTCGACCATCTCTATTAGCATTTCGGTGTGATTCCAGGAGCTAGCTGCCCTTCTGTTTAGCATCCTCCTCACTGCTGTTATGCCAATGTCTCTTTTAATACTGGTATAAAGTGTTGTTACATCCAATTTCACGATTGTCATGCTTTCTTCCCAGCTCAAATCAGCTAGGGTGCCCAAGATGTGTTTTGTGTCTCTAATATAAGATGGTAGATTTGTCACTAATGGTTTTAAAAAGATATCCACGTATTCTGATATCCTCTCTGTTGGTCCGTCTATTCCTGATATGATGGGTCTACCAGGGGGAAAGGGAAGATTTTTGTGTACCTTAGGTACCGTGTAAATACAGGGATATCTTGGTCGGTCTACTTTTAGGTACATTAACTCATTGTCATCTAGTAGTCCCTGTTCATGCCATCGTCTCAGTTGGTTGTTGATATAGTTGGTTAGCGTCCAAATAGGATTACCTGTTAGAGTCTCATAGCAGTCCACCTCATTAAGTTGTGATAATATCTCTTGTTCGTAGTCTGTGCTACGCATAATCACCATATTGCCCCCTTTGTCTGCCTCTCTGATAGTTAAGTCCCTGTTGTCACTAAGTGTTCTAAGTGCTGCCCTTTCTTTATGTGTGATGTTATCTTTTTTCATTCTAGAGGCGGTATTTTTGTGGCTGAGAAAGACTGACTAAGGAGAATCGCATACAACTAAAAGAACTACTGACAAGAAGAAAAGACCAATTTCTGCTCTATGTATATGTCTATTTGTGTTAACATACTATACATACCAGTTGTTCAGAATCATTACGTGTGCTAAGGATTGATTTCTATTGTTCAGGGCTTTGCCCATAATTCTAGGAAGTCCGGTGGTTCTTCCTACCTTTTAGCACCGTTATAATAAGTAACTCAGATTACTATACATGTGAATTTTCTCTTGGCGCCATATACCTATAACCAATACCACCAAACAGGTTTTAACACTTCCATATTACGTAGGTCTTGTAGTCCAATACTCAGGTCCCTCAATTGTGTGATGCACCCTCCCCATCTGTTCCACGTGTGTGGCCCCTACAGTCTGCTGCTTGTGTCACTAGGGCACTGTGTCCCTGCAGTCAGCTATGCTTCATCTACCGAACAGCATCTGTTCCCGTGACTCTGTTGTGTGTTTCATGGGTGGGTCAATTGTTTGCCCGATGCCTGAGATCTGACATGTGATCTGTGTGTGCCCTTGAGATGTGTTCCACTTGCTGGTCTGACTCGCCACATGTGGCTGGGGTATTCCAAACAAACCCATGCAGCAGGGGACTCCAATTTTGGGGCCTCAGGAGTATGTATATCAAGTACATCACACTTGCTTAGCCACCTGACTACTGTCCAGGGCCAAACACTGTTTCATGGAGACCTGGGCAGTCATGCCTCCTCAAGGGCATTTAGAAACACTCTGTAAACCCACTCCTGTGTATTAAATTACAGGTTGTGCTTAGTTAGTGACATGTGCCCTTAGGTGTCTGCTTCTGTGTCATTAGGGTGTGGCTTGTTGTTACGTTCAACTGGGCTGTCCATGATTCAGAGGGTCAGCAGGACATCTGAGATGTGACTGTGAGAGACAAGACCTGTGTGACATATAGGTGTATGATCATCTGACAGCGCACAATGGTGTATGCAACTGTGTCCTTCATGCAGCTGGGTTACATGCATGGCAGACTGTGATGTGTTAATGTACAGGGAGTTGTGTTTGCAGAGATTCATATGTCTGATTTGCATGATGTGGGGTCTTCTGGGTTCTGTATATGTTTGCAGGGGATGGCCTAGTGCGCCGGTCATCTGCAGAGATAGCTTTACCCCTGAGCTAGGATAGGGAGTCAGTGCATCTTGTTGTTGTCTGGATGCCCTGCCCCTGTGACAGGAGACAGTGTTGACTGGCTTTCCAGGCATCCCAGTTCCATGGCATTTAACTTGCTATGAGTGATCCTGCATTGTGTTCAAGTGTGCACCATGCACCCCATTGTGGCATTGCCCATCAGGACATGAGAACATCATAGTGTGTGTTGCTGGCATGCATCACAAACATGTGAAATGAGTCTCTGCCCATTCCTTCATCCGGACACCTGTACTGAGTCAGTAGCAAGAGATATGCTATGTGTATAGTGACATACTCCTACATGTTCACTTGCATGTCCAAATAATGTCTGGGTGGTGCATGTCAGCACATTGGGGTATTAGCATCCAACATGCAACAGACATATGTGTGCAAGTGAAGGAGGGATATGTGTGCCATGGTTCATGTTGAGAATGACAATTGGCTTATTCTAAACAGTGTTGGCACTTTGAGCTGTGTTCAGCTGATGATGCCAGGGTTTGTCCTGTGATGTGATGTACTCACTGTGGTGTGTGCAGTCGGTGCAGGTGACTGATGTTGTTCTCTTACTTTCCATTCCTATCCAGATACATCCACTGCCACTGGAGGGGACAGCTCCATGGACCAGGAGGAGCCATAGAGCCAGACAGGGACAGAAGGAGAGGAATCAGGGGGACCCAGTGGCACGGAGGGCAAGTGGAGCCACACAGAGGAGTCGTCAGCACCATCACCCCCAGCTGAGGGCCACAGCAGCTCTGAGGATGACAACCTTGTGGAGGCGGGTGTCAGCAGCCACCAAACCCCAGCTAGTGAGGCTGTCCCCGCCACCGCCACCACCACCACCACAATCACCACCCTCCCATTGGCTCATCCCAGAGGTCCCTGTAGGTTCCCGTGTTCGTGAGCATGTCTTCTTTGTGCCAGGCACTGCACCCCCTGCCCCTGTGTCCCCTGCTGCCCTGAGTGAGGAGTCTGTGGACTTACTTAGAAAGATCCATGTAGGGCAGAAGTCGATGCTGAAGGTCCTCCATGCACACACCAGTCTGTTGACACAACTGGTGTCATTCATGGAGGGCATTTCATCGGGCATGTCTACCCTACAGAGGACCAATCAGTCCATGGCCTCCTTCCTGATGACAGCAGTGTCCCTCCTCCAACAGTCCCGCAGCCCTCCTACCCCTGAACCACCCACGATTCCTAGCAGCCTACCTGTCCCAAGCACACAAACACCTGCACATTCTCACAGAGCTACAGACACGGGCAGCACACAAACACCCAAACCAAGGTCTAGACATGCACACAAGCAAGCGCAGGGGACTGATACCACACTCACAGGGGCTGGTTTGCAGACACACACACAGTCATCCACAACCACTCCACAGTCCTCTGAACGCTCTCCCTCCCAGCCCCCTTCCCTTGCCTCACCTGCAACCCCATCTCCCCAGAAGCTCTTCCTCTGTGACCTTGGCCTCTTCCCCACCGACCCAGCAGATCCTGATTACAAGGGGAAGAGGAAGTCCCCACACATGGAGGGGAGTGCCCCTCACACCCAGACACCCTCCCCCAGGCGCAGTCAGACTGAGACCCTCACTCGCAAGTCCCCCCAGAGCCAGAAGAGCAATACCCCCGCCACCACGCAGCTCCAAGGCAAAGTCTCAGTCCTCCATCCCCCTGACCACCACTCCAGAGGTTCTGCTGCCACTCCCTGCCCCGGGTTACCCCACCCACAGATACACCATCCCCAAAATGCTAAGGCCCTCCCCCCCACCACTTGCTCCTCCACACCTGGCCAGATGGTTAGTGCCACTGATGTGGGGACTGTGTCCCCCCCTGTCCTGCCGACCTCACCTGCACCCCATTCCGCTCACATCGATGTAGGCACTGCAGTGGAGTCCACGACCACCCCGTCTGACTTGGGCACTGCAGTGGGGACCCAATCTACTCCATTTGACCTGCCCACTGGAGTTGTGCCGGCACCCACCCCATCTGACTTGTGCCCCACAGTTGTGACTGCACCCACCACTTCAGTCAGATCTACTGCAGTTGCAAGTGTCTCGCCTGCATCCACCACCTCTTCACTGCCTCCTTCTGCTGCGCCCTGATCCTGTCCCTGTGGTGCCTGGCCTGCCCCCATGTATGCCCCTCCGAGGGGATGACCCCGGTCCTTAGCAGTGCAGGCAAGCAACATGTGACAGCTGTCACTCTAGTTCACTCCTTGGCATTTGGACATGGACTGGCCTTTGGCCTTTTGTTTGAACGGACATTTAACTTTTAGTATGCTGAATAAAGCTTTTTTCTTTATCCCTGTGAACTTGATTTAGCTGTACATTATGTTGATGATGTTTAACATGCCCTTGCACCTGTAATGTTGGTTTCCAATGTTGAATACTGATGTGTTGATGTGAGGTACTCCATGTGGTCCATGAGATATGTATCCTATTCTGGTGGGTATCCATGTCATCCTTTGCAGCTACCTGGGTGTGTCATGATCAATTATTTGTGGACATCTCTGTGAACATTTAATTTGCACGGTCACATCTCTGGCTTGCACCCATGCACATATGATGTGCTTCCCATTGTCCAATTTGTCTATTTCACAGACTTTGTGTGCATCACCACTGGACCTACAGGTGTGGGCATCATTGGTATAGGAGCAACTGAGACCTCTGTGCAACTTGCTAGACATATGTTTTGAGTATGTGCAGATGACTTAGGGGAGACTCACATACCCAGGCTGTTGAGACCATTGCCTTCATTGTGTGGTAACTGATGGCTGACTGACCAAGTGTTCTGTTGACATGAGTGAGAGGTGCTGTGGATATGTTTGGCACAGCTGGGCTTCCACAGGAGTTGGGTCCCCTCAAGTAAGTGTGTTGCCCCGTGACATAGCCTGGGCCCATGGTGTGTGTTGTATGAGCATGTGTGTGTGTCCACACCCCTTTTCGTACACAGGCAGTGTTCCCTTGAGATGTTCCTGTTGTTGATGCTTGCTGAGTGGTACTGGGTTCATCCCACTACTTTGCCATGGGCTACCAGATGTGTGGGTGCAGGACACACTACTGTTAATTAGTGTATCATCATTGGGATATGTCAGTTCTGAGTGGTGATGATGTTGTCAGACTCAGATGGGACACAGTCAGGGTTCCCCAAGGCACTTGTTTATTTGCAAAATCATGTAGTTGTCCCTAGGTGGTACCTTTCAGTGATTGAGACATGTGTATGTGTGTGTGACTGCTCCCACTTGTCGGGTTCATGGCTGCAATGTTGGCAGGTGTCAGCATGTGTGCCTTGTGGTTCTCCTTGGCTTCTGCATTGTCCTGGGACTGTGGCAGGTATTCTGAAGGTTACGTGAGCTTTGACGTCATTGCCATGTACCGCATACTGTGCAGTATGTCTGTTATTGCCTAGGGTTGTAAACTGTCCTTGTGTGATGAGTCTGGGCACCTTAGTTTCTTCCAACATTCCTGTGTTTTCCATCGGTGCATGTGCAATGTCACCTGTCCATGTGGGCTTCACAGATGCACATTGTTGTAGTTCAGGGTGTGTGGGGTTGAAGGTGGACTGATGTAAATGTTTGCATGGATGGTCCCCTAGCTCCCGTTTGTCCATGGATGAGGAGCCATGCTGAGTGATTTGTGTTTGTGTATGTGTGACGTACGTTTGTACGACATCTGCCTTTGCCATCACAGTGGAAGTGTCATGCATGCTTGTGTCAACCCAATGTCCGGTCACTGGGCGTAGTGCTGTCGTGTGTCAGTCTCTTGCTGTGTTAGTTGGTGTTCATTCAAGCTTGTGTCACATGTGTCTATTGTGCTCCCTTCTCATCTCACAATGCCTGTTTGCCCACTAAGGGTGTCCCAATGATGGTTTACTTTTGTATGGCACTGTGTCCACATCTGTGTCACTGTGGTTCAACCCCCCTCATGTGTTGTGTAGTTGCCTGGGGATACTGAGACACACACACACACACACATGTTGTGTCAGATGTGAAGTGTGAGGTTGCCTAGCTGCGATTGTGCATCTGCATAAGTGCATTGGTATTGCTGTCGTGGGCCATTGTCTGGATGCTGTTTCTGTGATTTTCCCTGCTGTCCCTGTGAGTCATGTCACATCATTGTGCACATTCATCCTGGTTGTTACAGGCCATTACTGGCATGGAATGGGAGTTTGTGAACTGACATCTACAGTCTACACAGGTTGTTTTGATTAGTGTGTCTATTTTCGAGATGTGTGTATGCTTTGTGATGGTCACTTCTGCTCTTGTGTCATTGTACACTGTATGCATTGTCAGCCCCCATGTGTGGTGCCTGTCTGCACATGGCAGAGAGTGTGTTATGTTTTCACAGCACTGTTAGCCTCACCACATCTCTGTGGGAATGGGACACAACCACTACTTCGCCCCAGAAGTGTTTAATGTGTTGGGAGCAGGGATCATACATGCTGTTTGTTATTTGCAGCTTTGACCATGATGACACTTACCTTTTGGTCACTGTGATGAGGGGGGGTTTAGACCCCATCACCACAATGCTCAACTTCTGCTGCAGTTTGGAAGCCCACACTTAACTTTTGTTCTGCACAGTGAGGGGGTGTTCTTTTTACATTGACACGGTGCTATAGTGATGCTTGCCTTGTGTAGGGCACACTCATTTGTTGGTCACACATGTACTGTTAGTTACATTGTATGTTCAAAGTCATAATCAATGTTGTGGGCATTTGTCACAGACTACACACTGTTGTCATGATGTTAGGGGGGATGTATTTTGCTGACATAATATTGGAGTATGATGGATGTGTGGCACATCACCCATCCTATGAGTGGGGGTGGCAGTAGTGATGGGCAACAGGTCACCTATGGCTGGGGGTGGCAGGAGTGATGGGCACCAGGTCCCCTATGAGTGGGGGTGGCAGGGGCGATGGGCAACAAGTCCCCTATGGCTGTGGGTGGCAGTGGTGAGGGGCACCAGGTCCCCTATGAGTGGGGGTGGCAGGGGTGATGGGCAACAGATCCCCTATGGGTGGGGGTGGCAGTAGTGATGGGCAACATATGCCCTATGGCTGGGGTGGCAGTAGTGATGGGCACCATAAGCCCTATGGGTGGGGGTGGCAGTAGTGCTGGGCAACAGGTCCCCTATGGCCGGGGGTGGCAGTAGTGATGGACACCAGGTCCCCTATGTGAGGGGGTGGCAGGGGTGATGGGCAACAGGTCACCTATGGCTGGGGGTGGCAGTAGTGATGGGCACCAGGTCCCCTATGAGTGGGGGTGGCAGGGGTGATGGACAACAGGTCCCCTATGGGTGGGGGTGGCAGTAGTGATGGGCAACATAATCCCTATGAGTGGGGGTGGCAGGGGCGATGGGCAACAGGTCCTCTATGGCTGGGGGCAGCAGGAGTGATGGGCACCAGGTCCCCTATGAGTGGGGGTGGCAGGGGTGCTGGGCAACAGGTCCCCTATGGGTGGGGGTGGCAGTAGTGATGGGCAACATATGCCCTATGGCTGTGGGTGGCAGTAGTGATGGGCACCAGGTCCCCTATGAGTGGGGGTGTCAGGGTGATGGGCAACAGGTCACCTATGGCTGGTGGTGGCAGTAGCGATGGGCACCAGGTCCCCTATGAGTGGGGGTGGCAGGAGTGATGGGCAACAGGTCCCCTATGGCTGGGGGTGGCAGGAGTGATGGGCACCAGGTCCCCTATGAGTGGGGGTGGCAGGGGTGATGGGCAACATGTCCCCTATGTGTGGGGGTGGCAGTAGTGAAGGGCAACATAAGACCTATGAGTGGAGGTGGCAGGGGTGATGGGCAACAGGTCCCCTATGAGTGGGGTGGCAGGGGTGATGGGCAACAGGTCCCCTATGGGTGGGGGGGCAGTAGTGATGGGCAACATAAGCCCTATGAGTGGGGGTGGCAGTAGTGCTGGACAACAGGTCCCCTATGGGTGGGGGTGGCAGTAGTAATGGGCAACATATGCCCTATGGCTGTGGGTGGCAGTAGTGATGGGCAACATATGCCCTACAGCTGGGAGTGGCAGGGGTGATGGATGGGGGTGTTAGTGGTGCTGGCCATGCAACCCCTATGGTGGCCTGTTGTTAGTGGCCAGGATGTGGATCCCCTGTGTGTGTGTGCCATTTTGCGAGTACGTGTCGTTTGTGTGGTAGGTGTCTGACGTACCGCCTGCGCCGTCGGAGTCGGTTCCAGATCCGGTCATAGATGTAGAGTACTGGTATGACCTGCACGATGGGATTCATGATGTGTTCGTGTCATACACGCTGCTTGTTGCTCTGTCACGTACCCGCTGCAAGCTGGTCCGTCTCGTAGCCGTGGATTGAGTTGTGGCGCGAATCGTAGCTGATATGCTTGTTTTCCGGATGCTGTGACGTGACGTACGTGGCGACCCGTCCGGCGCCTAGGAACTACGCATCGTACTTGTCAGGCCGGAAACTGCTATGGATACTGCTTCCGGGCGACTCGGTTCGGCGTTCGGAGTTACGGCTCGGACGGAGAAGGGAGCTTGAATCACAGCCTACCTGTTGGCTGTGTTTTTGGCAGTTATGCGCGTCGTACTTCCTCTACAGGATGGACCGGCTACGGGTACGTGTGGGTCGCACGGTAAGGCTACGGACAGCTCTCGGAGAGCTGTCCTAACCGGGATCGGAATCGGCCCCACTATGTGTGTTTATATTTATTATATGTAGTTATTTCGATTTGTGGGTTTATATATTTGTTATGGGTGGGTGCTGTTTGCCTCTATTTACAGGTTCGGGCTTTGGTGAACAGATGGAGTTGTTCACGCTTTTTTTTTTAGTAATGGAAATTGTTGTTTCTTGTTTTAAAACAAGTTGCTATACATTTCCTTTTTTTGATCGGGTTGTTGGAGCGTTTTTTACAGCTAAGGGGCCGATTCCGATCTCGGTCGGAAGGGCACCGAATCGGGTTCGGCCGGAAAAACTACAAGCCGTACGTGTGTTTTCTGGCCGACTGCACGAGCGAGCAAGTACGATCCGAGCTACTTGAAATTCACCGACCGAGTCGTTTCCGGGTCGGAACCGCTCCATACGTGTCGGTCGGGAGCTAACCGTGGCGTGCAATGGATGCGATTTACAACCGAGCCAGTACGATGCACGTGTCGGACAGCCTGTGCGAGCCGGAGTGTCCGGCTCGCAAAAGCTCCCGGAGTCGGATTTTGGGGGTCAGCGTCGGACCCCCTGACAGCAGCAGCCCTACGACTCGGACACAGGGGGAGACCTATGGGTCTCCCCAACACAGGCATGTACGGTGCGGGGGGCACCGACTCGTACCCACTGTAGGGGGCGCACTTGTTAGAGACGTACCCATTCAGTCAATGGGAGCCCATGTGCGTGTCATATGACCGGCTCCCATTGACTTCTATGGGAGTCCGACTGAACCGAGTCCGACAGCATACGTGCGCATAGTATTCGCTCGGTCGGACTGTAGGGGTCCGGCTCGGTCGGAAAACACTCCGGATCCGATTCGGTCGGAGTGCTTTCCGACCCGGATCAGAATCGGCCACTAAATATTTTCCAGTTTTTATGGTTTCTTTATTGAGAGGATTGCTGCATTGGATTTTTTATCTACAGTTGTATTTTCCCATTTCTTGGGGTGTTTCATTACTACATGGAATAAAGCTTGCTCCTTCAGCCATTTCTAGGGTATATCTGTGAAGATATATACATATGTGTTGAGTAAATATGCTTTTGTGAATTATAAATATGGTAGTTTTAGTAGTAATTGAAGGAAAATACTTACATTATTGTTCTTTCTGTTTTGTTGATAGCTTTATTTGCTGCTTTTTGATTTTCACAGTTGTAATTTCTGTAGATGGGGTGGAAAATTGTTTATGTTAATTATATTAGAGAATATTTTTAAGGTTCTTTGTCTTAATCATTTTTTTACACTGAAAGTATACTTACTTTTTGTAGTAGATGAATTTAATTTGGTGGATGTTCTTTTGTTGATACAGTTTGTCAAAGCTGTGAAGAAAAATGTATTTATTAGTTTTGTTTTCTCATTTTAGGCATGTAACAAAATTAGACAATTTTCTTTTATTTCTAGGTAAAGTTGCTTTTTTAATCGTTCATTTTTTTATCATGTAGAGTTAGATAAGGTTCTTAATCACATTTGGATTTTTTTTTTTTTGCTGTGGTTGTTAGCAAGTTTAATTTTGATATAAAAATAGTAGAACATTTAATCAATTTAGGTAGTTACGTTAAGGATGTTGAGGCATTTATAATAATAAAAAATGCTTTTTCTTACCTGTGTTGTAGTATAATCTGTTATAGTAGTTTTTGTAGATCGTCTTTCTCTCTCTCTCCAGGAAAGTAACACTCTCCTTCCGTGTTTGGCCGATAAACGGTAATTTTTTTAAAGTTAATTCTTTCGTTTTTATAGTGTTTAGTTAATTACTTCTCAATTTTAATTGGTTTGTGCTCTTTTAGTTTAAAATCATTGGTTGAGATAAATTTTTTGAATTTTGTAGTAGTTACCTTTTAATTAGGTAAATATATGTATTTGTTTGTTTGATGTTTATAATATATTGTTTGTTGTAGTTATTTAAAAATATGTAATACTTTTACTTTATAACGTTAATAAGTGTTGTGTATTATATATATATGTGAATAATTATGTGTTAGTGAGTATATTTATTGTTTTTTGTGAATTGATATATTTATTAGGGTTTTATATAATTGTTTTATAATTGTTTTAAATATATATTATTTCTAGATATGTTGTTATTATTTAATATTATTTGTTTTAATACATTACATTATTATATAGTTGTAAGAGAGTTTATTTAATGTTGAATAGTATTATTGATATTTTTTGTATAAGTTATAATTATATTTGTAAGTCGATATTACTGTCATCGATATTTTTGTTGTGCCTCTTTATAATTTAAATGTTTCAATATTTTTGTTATCAATATGTTTGTAGTCGATATTTTTGTTCACGATATTTACTAGGCCATATTAAAATATCGATAGTTGTGTAAAATCTTGTTTAAGTATAGGATGGCGACAGTTTTGTATACGATATCTTTCCATCGATATTTTTGTACATCAGTGTTTTTGTTATCGATATTTAAACAGTGATCCCATTGTTGCACCCACATACCAGACAGGAGCAGAGAGTTACATATAAAACATTAATCTCATAAATGTGGACTTAAGTAAGTTAAAATCAGATGGTGCATAGGAAACGATAGGTAAGGGATTGTCAATTGTTAGCAACTGGTTAGGTAACTTAGGTTATGAATTGGTAATTTCCATCTTGAGAACTTTAGTGGAGATCTTTTTGTGCATAATGTTTATGATTATATCTATCAAATTTTGAAAATACTGAAAGGAAAAAGAAGGAGTGTAAAAGAATCAGAACTGATATTGAAATAGAAAATGAACAATGTAAATACTATGATGAAATGCAAATCTTAAAAGAGAGTAGAAAATAGAGGTTAAAGACAACAAACCTGTAATCTGTGACGAGATCTGATGAGTTGAGATTGTGATGGATTGATTAGCCAACAGAGGGGGGCTTGATAGTACAAATATTTCAAGACTGCTTTACATTACACTGATTTAGACACAAACCTGAATGTGCATATTCCACAAGATGAAGGATGTGATACAGCAATGGAGACCAGTGAAGTAACAGAACCGTAAAAGCGTGATTGAAAGAGTTAGAAAAAGGAGAGATGACATCGCTCAATAGTTATAATGCTTATTAATAGATTTATGCAACAAGATTACTCATGAAATGATGTTTTACTATTCACACACAGATGAAAACTAATGAATCTAATGATGAGGCCTAACATTTCTAATGCCTTTCATTGCAAATGTATTAGGAATAGATTGTGGTGCAATTATGCAATAAAATTAGTTTGGAAATTTTACTTAGTGATGTGATAGTAGAGACCATAATGATTATGAAAATTAGAAAAAGATTTTAGTAAAATGGTCTTCAAGAATAAGCTACATATATGAATGTTGAAATGTTGTTGCAGAATGTCATAGCTAAAGCTAATCATTTTTGTGTAAAAATACATTTATTATTCTTCACTTATTATGAAATAATGATTTGATGCAATATGTTTGATTCTAATTAAGCTTAATTCATTTAAACCTTTTGTATGCATTTTAAGCTCAAAATGTGTTCTTTCTTAACATGCAATGTTCCCTTAGCAAACAAAATAATTCATTGCCCTTTCTGCAAGTGTTGCATTATTTGTTCTGTGCATATTTTCATCTTAACATTTAAAGTACATTCTTTCAAAGTTCACTGTGAGATGGCTCGGTGGGAAAGTCAACTCCAACCTAATGCCGTAGACTGTTACATTTTATATTTCTTACCGTTGACAAACCTGTGAGGCTAGTAAAGCTAAGTCATTCAAATTAAGTGCTTGGGAATGAATGCAGGAATAACTAAATATAATTAGTAACTACATACATAAAATATTCATATGTTGGACTGACAAGTGGAGTGACACCATGTCATTAAGATGTCATAAGTAAGTCCAAAGGAGGGAAAATGCAAGGCTATTATTTTTCTTTGGGACATACATCCACTCTGTGTCATTATTTTTCTTTCCCTCTCAATGTGAGGATGCCCATAAAGCAATGCAATGCTAATTTTCCTTTCTATGGGACACAACTCATTACACTTTTCATTTTATCTTTTATCACAATGCATACATTTTCCCTATCCTGGACTGCCTTTTTGCTGATGCCAGTGACGGCCCGTGAAGGGCGTTTTACCGGGGAGGTGATATGGCGCAGAAGAGGGGCAGGGTGGGGGTTTGCAAAATGTGGCAAATGGCCAATTTCAGGTAAGTTACGAAAAAAATTAATAAAACGAATTTCGCTGCGCGCGCTGCATCGCCAAATGCGATGCAGCGCGCACAACGAAATTCGTTTTATTAATTTTTTTCGTAACATACCTGAAATCGGCCGTTTGCCGCATTTTGCAACCCCCCACCCTGCCCCTCCTCTGAGCCACGTCACCGCCCCGGTAAAACGCCGTACACGCGCCGTCACTGGCTGATGCCCTTATGCAGTAGATCTTGAATCCTACTTTGTCGAACTAATTGATTTTAGCTTCATATTTTCTATTTGCCAATGCTCATGAACTTACCCTTAAAGGACTTTAAAATTGATTAATTTACCCCTTTGCTTTAAATTTCCAGATGCTGTTAAAAAGGGACAGAACTATCCTTCTTCCTTTAATGGTGGTAGAAGCCTGTAACCTTGTTTCTGATGTTTGTTTTAAACCATTCTCTTTAGATTTGAACCTCTGATTAAATGTGTACACTAATACACATTAGTGTACACTACTACTACATGCCTTAATATTCTTGACTGAGATGCTTAAGAAATTGCTTACCGGTATCGATTCTAGAACATTAACATAATAACTAAACTATCTAAATTGCCTAAGTCTATTATTGTGTCCTGATGTTCTTTATTTGAACCTGAGTTAAAATTATTCTTTTGATTTTAGTGAATCTTTTCAGAATTTTCAAGTTCTGCTTCTATTCTGTGCCACAGTAGCAGAGCTTCGAGTGTTTATCATTTTAGTTAGTTGGATTTCTCCATTGGGATAATTTTTATTTACAGTATGGTCCTGAGAGTAGTGTATTTGAACCTTATTTCAAACATGTGAGTTAGCAACCAATTAATAGTCCTCATTAGGTGGCTAATGTGTTTTGGACATCCTATTTCCCACCCCTGTCGGCAGAGAAAGATCCATCAGAGGGCCATTCGCCTTTGTGTTGAGGGTAATGCTGAAATCCGCCTTGCTAGATACAAATACCAATAAGGGAATCAGTGAATGTGTGTGTGTGAGAATCCGTAACTGATGACTTGTTTTCTGTTCTGATATTGTTTTTAGTGAGATCAGGTGAAACTGAGAACATTATCTATAGTTTTGCTCATATGTGGATCAGGAGTCTATCTAAGCCATTAAATAGTTTTGACAATCGCGTGATTAGAATTGGCGACGACAAAAGAAGGAGGAAAAAGAGGGTGGGGCTCCCCTAGGTAGCAATCTCCCAAAATATAACAGTACAAAAAGGCAATCTGGGTGGAGGGGTATGGAACCAGGAATAACCTGAGTAAGGGGACCCCTATTCTCCATAGTTTGTGTGTCATCCGGATTTTTTTATACAAACTAAGATGAACCCTCACCCATTAACCCTGAATACTAGAAAAATAGTCATCTCCAATATCATCCTGTCGCTCCTTGCTTTTAATGTCAATTTAAAAACCATTTATAAAATTAGGAAAACAGGTTATTCAAAAGGGATTTTTTAAATCATGTTTTCAAGATTCCCCATTTCATAACCAATTGGGAATCACCCACTTACCATAAAGTACTCTATGAGCCTTCAGGGATTCCTTCCGCCCCGCTAAAAAACTGATGGATGAGGCAACTCAAATATGAAGCATACCACTGGGGTGTCAACAATGATGTCCTATGGTCACAGTTGTAACAATAAACTGATACCTTTAGGATAGGAATTCTTTTGACAGCAGGTCACTGCAATTATTGCTGTTTTTTATCGCCCATTTGTAATAAAGTGATTTGCATGCTGTTTCAGTTTGTTCATGCAATGGAAATGCCCTAGGCAAGTTTTTTTCTGTGAAGGGGTAATTTCCCCACAGACAGGCAGCCTATAATTCTTTAAACACAAAATCTGATTTCTCCTTAATAGAATGCCGTTCATCATATGCCTCCCACAAATCTTGTTTAATATACTCACTCTTTGTAAAGTATACCCAAACCTCCCGGCTTGGTTTCAGGAAAAGATACTGGTGCACCAAATAATTACAATTGTTACCTGAAATTTTAATTACACAAGCAAAAGTTCCTTAATTCCCAGATTTTGCGTAACATGAAATTCGTAAATATTCTTGACATTACTCACTATGTGATTTCACATAGTTTTTCTTTTTTACCCAAGTGTGTATCTCGCATGAAAAAAGTCTTACGTGATACTAGAGTGAGATTGGTTCTTGCATATAGACATGTTCTACTAAAACCAATTTCATGCTGACAAATTGCCAGACTATTTAATGGAAGGTGGGCTTTAAGTTATAAACCAAACGCACAAATGTCAATTTACATTTCGCAATAAAAATGTTTTATTGTAAATATTAATGTAATTTTGCGACATTTCACAAAAAAACAAGTCCATTTCACCCTACACTTCATAAAAGTTCACATATATGCCCATTCTATTCTGACAAATGAGGATTAGCACAGACGTGAGAAATAATAAAGTAATCAGGACTTTCACAAGACTCTCTCCTCACTCTTTTATTCATCTCCCACCCTGTCTCTACCTATCTCTTGCTACCTATCCATACCGCAGCCCTTTCTATTTGCCTCGTTTTTGTCTATATCACTTATTCTCGCTCTATTATCTATCTCTCCTTACTTTTCTCACTCCTATTTACCCCTTTTTATTTCTCTGTCTTCATCCCTGTAACATACTTTTATCTCCTGCTCTCTACCTTGCCTCTCTCTTTATCCCTCCCTTCTGTAACAATCTCAACTTTCTCAGCTTCACTAAATCTCTTTCTCTTTCTAACTCTGACACTTCTCCTTTCTTCTCGTCCTCTGCTTCAACTTTCTGCCTCATGTCTCTCATTTTACCTCACCTCACATCTCCAACCAAAACACAATTTCCTTGTCAGTCTCTCCATACTTATGTACCTACCCAATCTCTTTAACACTAACTTCACTACTGCACCTTTCTTTTGTCTTTCAATATAACCATCTCTACTCTACCTCTTTCTACCTATCTCTCATGACTTCACTTCTCTCTCCATCACTCCCTACTTCGTCACTCTCTTTCTCTCTCTATCTCAACTTTCTCTACCTTATCATCTTACTGCAGTGTACTGCTCCATTTCCATCTCACCTCCCTGTATCTCTCCTCATCCATCTCAACTTTCTATACCTCATCTCTATGTGTCGATACTTCTCTATACCTCACTTCTCTCTAGCTCTCTCTCTCCCACTCATCCTCACCATTCTCTACATAATGTGTCATCTCTCTCAATCCCTTTTCAACTGCCTTTTCAAATTATGTAACTGCTTGTATTCAACCTTGCAACTCCACCCCCTTCTTTACTTCGACCATTCGTCATGGTACATTACATTTTGTCTTGCCTATTCCTTTCTTGCTACCTCTCACTTTACCTCTACCTCTTTTTCTCTATCTGTCATTACTTCCTCTCTTTCTCTCCAATCCTTCTCTGTACATTCCTCTCTATTTCAAATCACCTTTTGTACCTCCCCTCTTGCTCTAACAATTTAAATCACTCTGCCTCTCCTCTGGTTACCCTCTCTCTTTACCTTATTCTCTGCCTCACTACTATTTTTAACTAACCTGTCTCGCCATACCTCACTTCTCATTTTTTATTTCTCAACCTCAAAACCTAATCCCACTACCCTACTTCTCTATTTTTATTTCTCTCTACCTCTGTTTCACCTCTCTGTGTACCCTAACCATTTTCTCCCTACATGTTGTCCTCCCTATCTCTAACCCTCTTACCTCAATAAACCCCTACCTATCTGTCTACCTCTTCTCCAGTACCTATCGCTTCCTCATTCTACCTCTTTATATCTTTCTTTCAGGCTACAGCACTTTTATATCCTTACATTACTTTTCTCATTATCTCATCATCCTCTTTACCCTATTTCTGACTGTTCCTCACGTCTTATTTATTTATTTATTTATTTATGAAGTGCACACATCATCCCCAAGGGGACATCTCGGCACTAGAACCAAACAAAGAAACTCTGCAAATAAACACCCTTTAAAGAGGATGCAACCAAGTCTTCAAATGATTGCGAAACAGCAAAGATCCTCCAGGAGACGCATACCTAAAGAAAGCCAATTCCAATGAAGTGCATCTAAATGGCCGAAAGAAGGCCACCCAACCTGGCTTTCCAAATTCGGGTACAAAGAATCAGAGCTTGCTGTGAAGAACACAGTGCTCTACTAGGCTCAAAGTAGCTCAGACTTCCAAGTAAAATAGTTGGTCATGCCTCCTGAAGTGCATTATGCGCATAGCAAAGTATTTTAAACCTGGATCTCTTCCGTGCTAGGAGCCAGTGTAACTGATTAAGGCAGGTGGATGCTGAACTCCTTCCCGGGATGTTGCAAATAAGTCTATCAGCTTAATTCTGAATAAGCTGCAAACGACTGAAAAGATAATCGGCCATCCCTAAATATAAGGTGTTGCCATACTCCAGTCTGTTCAAAATGAGCACCTGTGGGACTGTCCTTCAAACTAGAGGAATCCATCCAAATAGCTTCCTCAGCATGCATATGAGGCCAGAGCAATTTACACACAACAAGTTTACCTGGCACTACATAGTAAGGGAGTTTTCTAATTTGAATACCACGGGGCATATTAGCAAGACCAGCGATAAAATAAGAACTTGGGGGCATATTACAATACAGGCAATAAAATTATCGCTGTTTTAGCGGCAGGAAACTGCCACTAAAACAGCGATAATGGGCTTGATAATATGCGTTATAGAATTCCAATAGAAGCCCAGGTTAGATGTCCTGCACATCTAACCTGGGCTTCTATTGGAATTCTATAACGCATATTAGCAAGCCCATTATCGCCGTTTTAGTGGCAGTTTCCTGCCACTAAAACGGCAATAATTTTATCGCCGGTCTTGCTAATATGCCCCCAAGTTCTTAGTAGGCTTAGGAGCCAACCCAAGGGAGTTTGGCAACCAGGTGTCATTCCAGACTTTATCCACCCCTCTGAACAACAGGACTTTTGGATTTTTCTGCGGTCAGCTGCAAGCAATTAGAACCTATCCAGCTAGCGACCTCCGGGTGACAGCCCAGGAAATTCTCATGAATTTGAAACTTATTCTCATTGATGGTAATAATAAGCTGGGTGTCATCCATGTACGAAAATGGCTCAAAGCCCCAAGATTTAACAATGTTCACAAAGTGAACGACATTGACATTAAACAAGGGCAGGCTTAAAGATGACCCTTGTGGAATACCACCCTTAATCTGCAAGGGGGTAGATTTACCTGGAGCCAATAAACAGAATAAGTGCTCCAGTTCTTTGGAGAGTGGTGAAGAGCAAGCCTGCTTCATGGAGCCCACAAACTAACCGGAAGTGAGACAGTATTGAAGGCAGCAGACAGGTCTAATAGGATCAGGGCAACAGCCTTCCCCTGGTCTGTCTCCGATCTAATTCTTTCAACCAAATCCTGCAGGGTGGATTCTGTGCAGTTATTTGCTCTAAAGCTCATTTGGGGAGTGTCAAGAACATTGTTGACTTCCAAAAATCGTGTTAACTGGGTATTAACTATCCTTTCCAACACCTTCACCAAATAAGGCAGGAGGGAGATAGGACTATAGTTGAAAACCCCCCAGCCTCTGCTCCAGCCTTTTTTAATAGAGGCAGAACAAGTGCTGATTTCCAGCAAGACAGAAAGCCAGCCTTCTCAGAAGATAGCCAAAACAAGCAGGCAATTAAGGACTTAGGACCGGGGCAAGTCGAGAGGGGGACAGGGATCCAAAGGAGACTTTTCATCTCTTGATCAAAGCAGGCAACAGGTGCATTGGCGTTTAGGAAGGTAAACCTCCTTGTGCTCTGGCGGATTTTGTACCCCAGGTTTCACTGCTCTTACAAGCCCATAGCCTACAGAATTGTATACTGCTGCTCAATGAAATACTACAAATACAGGACCAATCACACTGTACCCGGTTACCTCGGATATCAGTAACTTTGTCCTATTAAATGCAAAAATGATCACATGTTGTGAATAATACCAAAAGTGAGAGAATTATTTCAGCATCCATTTATCTTGGGTTCTGATGTCGCCTTAAATACCTTGAAGGTGGAAACACGTTGACCGTTACTTTTCTGAGAGTGGTAAAATCCAAAGATGGAAATGTTGATTCAATCATCCTGCATTGGGGAACTTAATCAGGAGGTCTAAGGATAAGACTGCGGTTCCCCAAACATTATTTTGCGGTTCACTTTCAAACCAGTACAAAGGATGAATGGAACCAGCACTGTGTATGTGAATTTTAAACATTAAAATTATTTACGGGAGAGGCCAAGATTTATCGCAATTTTGTTTGTTTTTTGAGAAATATGTGAATTTATGTATGTTTATGATATTGATAAATATTTACTAAGCATTTGTCTTAAAGAACGCAAAGGAAAATAAAGCAGTGCCAACAGCTGGGTTTGGAAATATGTGGTCTTATGAGTTTTCTTGGATATACGTCACCATAATTAAGTTGATCGGCCTTTCAAACACATTTAGTGTGTTTGTGATAATAAATGATGTTAAGAAGTTATTCCTGCACTCACCTTCTTCTTTTTTGTATGAATAGTTAGCCAAAGAGTGTCAGGGATTATAGGACATCCCCATACACTTTAGAAGTAGTTTTTAATAGAGGCGGCACAAGAGCAGATTTCCAGCGAGACTGAAAGTCAGCCTTCTTCAAACATAGCCGAAAACACCAGCCAATAAAAGGACTTAGGACCAGGGCAAGTCTAGAGAAGATTTAATGGGGACAGGGATCCAAAGGAGATCCCGACTTTACCTCCATCATGGTCTTTTCCACTAGTTCCTGGTTAATCTCCTGGAGTTTACCCCAGTAAATAGATGTACCGGGTGACGACTGACTTCCTCCTGGAAGAACTCTGTCACTGGGGATTGAGTCTCAAAAGCAGAGTAGATCTTCTCAATCTCCTCATGGAATAATTCAGATAGATCTTCACACAGCTGAACCGAAATAGAAATAATTTGATTCACAGCTGTAGGCTGAGATAGTTTCTCATCTTTCTTAAAGAGTTCTTTGGAGGAGCTACAATTCTCCTCTAGTCTACCCACAAAATTAGCTTTTTTATCGATCTTGAGCATTTTCTGATGGTATTTTAAAGCATCTCTAAATTCTCTTGTATTCTAAAGCATCTCTAAATTCTCTTGGTGATCCAGGGGGGAATTAAAAATCCGCCAACAGCATCCTAAAAATCTTACCTCCTAGCAATTCTAAGATCGTTTTTATACCATGTCCCTGAAGGAGAGGATCTCAGTGTACGCCTCAATTTAAGATGGTCACATCTTTCAAGAGGCTCAACAATTGTAAACTCCAGAGCTTTAATATTGGTACCCACAGTGAGATCAAAACTTATAACTGGAGCTCAAAGTTGTCTGTGAATGACTTTAGAGAGACTTTCCTCTAGGGCCTAGACCTCACTGGTGGAGTGTCATGCATGGCAAGAAACTTGTTCTGCACCATAAATGTTAGTTTTACTAAAAAATGATTCGACCAACATACAGGATCAATAGAAAGATTGGAGATGGAACAGAGATTTGAAAACAATAGATCCAGAGTATGTAGTGCTCAATGGATGGCACATTTAATCCACTGAGTAAGATGTAACACTTGCATCTTGTTCTCCAGATTCCTAGTATGCAGGTCCTCCTTCTTCTCAAAGGGGAAAATAAACTCACCAATCAAAATTAAATATTCATATTTTAGAACAAAAGGGGACAATGCTGCTGCTAAGGTCGCAGCTATTTGAGCCAGGGGGTCTATAGCTGACCTATCCGCTGAGCAAAAAAAAGAGATCTTCGTGGGGAGCTGAAATGGCAGCATCTCATAGTCAGCAATCGAGGATGTATTAATTTACGTACACTCAAATCAATCCCTAAAAATGATTGCCACACCACCTCCCTGCCGGTCATCTCGATTACACCTCAAGGTCTTGTAGCAGTATTGTCAAAGCTAGCTCCACCATGAAGTGATAGTTCAGCCATGTCAATGTGACAAACAAAAGGTCATGGTTGGAGCTGTGAATAATATATCCCAAACTTCCAAACAGTGCTTGGTAGGGACCTTGGGTTAAAATAAGTGCAGCTGGTATAAGGGCCAGCTCTTATAGCCCTTGATCCTCTCTCTTCATTCAATACCCCAGAATGAGCTAGTGTGAGAACATATGCACCATTCCCATGATCCAGAAGAGTAGTCTCCTGAGAGTTCAAACATCCCCACTTACAGTTCAAACAAGAAAAAGGGTCAAAGGTAGTTCCAGGCACCCCTTTACACCAGCCATCCCTAAATATAAGGTGTTGCCATAATACAGTCTGTTCAAAATGAGCACCTGAGGGACTGTCCTTCAAACTAGAGGAATCCATCCAAATAGCTTCCTCAGCATGCATATGAGGCCAAAGCAATTTACACACAACAAGTTTACCTGGCACTACATAGTAAGGGAGTTCTCTAATTTGAATATCAAGGGGCATATTAGCAAGACCAGCGATAAAATAAGAACTTGGGGGCATATTACAAGACCGGCAATAAAATTATCGCTGTTTTAGCGGCAGGAAACTGCCGCTAAAACAGCGATAATGGGCTTGATAATATGCGTTATAGAATTCCAATAGAAGCCCAGGTTAGATGTCCTGCACATCTAACCTGGGCTTCTATTGGAATTCTATAACGCATATTAGCAAGCCCATTATCGCCATTTTAGCGGCAGTTTCCTGCCACTAAAACGGCGATAATTTCATCGCCGGTCATGCTAATATGCCCCCAAGTTCTTAGTAGGCTTAGGAGCCAACCCAAGAGAGTTTGGCAACCAGGTGTCATTCCAGACTTTATCCACCCCTCTGAACAACAGGACTTTTGGATTTTTCTGCGGTCAGCTGCAAGCAATTAGAACCTATCCAGTTAGCGACCTCCGGGTGACAGCCCAGGAAATTCTCCTGAATTTGAAACTTATTGTCATTGATGGTAATAATAAGCTGGGTGTCATCCATGTATGAAAATGGCTCAAAGCCCCAAGATTTAACAATGTTCACAAAGTGAACGACATAGACATTAAACAAGGGCAGGCTTAAAGATGACCCTTGTGGAATACCACCCTTAATCTGCAAGGGGGTAGATTTACCTGGAGCCAATAAACAGAATAAGTGCTCCAGTTCTTTGGAGAGTGGTGAAGAGCAAGCCTGCTTCATGGAGCCCACAAACTAACCGGAAGTGAGACAGTATTGAAGGCAGCAGACAGGTCTAATAGGATCAGGGCAACAGCCTTCCCCTGGTCTGCCTCCGATTTCATTCTTTCAACCAAATCCTGCAGGGTGGATTCTGTGCAGTTATTTGCTCTAAAGCTCATTTGGGGAGTGTCAAGAACATTGTTGATTTCCAAAAATCGTGTTAACTGGGTATTAACTATCCTTTCCAACACCTTCACCAAATAAGGCAGGAGGGAGATAGGACTATAGTTGAAAAACCCCAGCCTCTGCTCCAGCCTTTTTTAATAGAGGCAGAACAAGTGCTGATTTCCAGCAAGACAGAAAGCCAGCCTTCTCAGAGGATAGCCAAAACAACCAGGCAATTAAGGACTTAGGACCGGGGCAAGTCTAGAGGGGGACAGGGATCCAAAGGAGACTTTTCATCTCTTGATCAAAGCAGGCAACAGGTGCGTTGGCGTTTAGGTAGGTAAACCTCCTTGTGCTCTGGCGGATTTTGTACCCCAGATTTCACTGATCTTGCAAGCCCACAGCCGACAGAATTGTATACTGCTGCTCAATGAAATACTACAAATACAGGACCAATCACACTGTACCGGTTACCTCGGATATCAGTTACTTTGTCCTATTGAACTGCAAAAATGATCACAAGTTGTGAATAATACCAAAAGTGAGAGAATTATTTCAGCATCCATTCATCTTGGGTTCTGATGTCACCTTAAATACCTTGAAGGTGGAAACACGTTGACCATTACTTTTCTGAGAGTGGTAAAATCCAAAGATGGAAATGTTGATTCAATCATCCTGCATTGGGGAACTTAATCAGGAGGTTTAAGGATAAGACTGTGGTTCCCCAAACATTATTTTGCGGTTCACTTTCAAACCAGTACAAAGGATGAATGGAACCAGCACTGTGTATGTGAATTTTAAACATTAAAATTATTTCCGGGAGAGGCCGAGATTTACCGCAATTTTGTTTGTTTTTGGAGAAATATGTAAATTTATGTATGTTTATGATATTGATAAATATTTGCTAAGCATTTGTCTTAAAGAACGCAAAGGAAAATAAAGCAGTGCCAACAGCTGGGTTTGGAAATATGTGGTCTTATGAGTTTTCTTGGATATACGTCACCATAATTAAGTTGATATGCCTTTCAAACACATTTAGTGTGTTTGTGATAATAAATGATGTTAAGAAGTTATTCCTGCACTCACCTTCTTCTTTTTTGTATGAATAGTTAGCCAAAGAGTGGCAGGGATTATTGGACATCCCCATACACTTTAGAAGTAGTTTTTAATAGAGGCGGCACAAGAGCAGATTTCAAGCGAGACTGAAAGTCAGCCTTCTTCAAACATAGCCGAAACCACCAGCCAATAAAAGGACTTAGGACCAGGGCAAGTCTAGAGAAGATTTAATGGGGACAGGGATCCAAAAGAGATTCCGACTTTACCTCCATCATGGTCTTTTCCACTAGTTCCTGGTTAATCTCCTGGAGTTTACCCCAGTAAATAGATGTACCGGGTGACGACTGACTTCCTCCTGGCAGAACTCTGTCACTGGGGATTGAGTCTCAAAAGCAGAGTAGATCTTCTCAATCTCCTCATGGAAGAATTCAGATAGATCTTCCACAGCTCAACCGAAATAGAAATAATTTGATTCACAGCTGTAGGCTGAGATAGTTTCTCATCTTTCTTAAAGAGTTCTTTGGAGGAGCTACAATTCTCCTCTAGTCTACCCACAAAATGTGCTTTTTTAGCGATCTTGAGCATTTTCTGATGGTATTTTAAAGCATCTCTAAATTCTCTTGTATTCTAAAGCATCTCTAAATTCTCTTGGTGATCCACGGGGGAATTAAAAATCCGCCAACAGCATCCTAAAAAGCTTACCTCCTAGCAATTCTAAGATCGTTTTTATACAATGTCCCTGAAGGAGAGGATCTCAGTGTACGCCTCAATTTAAGATGGTCACATCTTTCAAGAGGCTCAACAATTGTAAACTCCAGAGCTTTAATATTGGTACCCACAGTGAGATCAAAACTTATAACTGGAGCTCAAAGTTGTCTCTGAACGACTTTAGAGAGACTTTCCTCTAGGGCCTAGACCTCACTGGTGGAGTGTCATGCATGGCAAAAAACTTGTTCTGCACCATAAATGTTAGTTTTACTAAAAAATGATTCAACCAACATACAGGATCAATAGAAAGATTGGAGATGGAACAGAGATTTGAAAACAATAGATCCAGAGTATGTAGTGCTCAATGGATGGCACATTTAATCCACTGAGTAAGATGTAACACTTGCATCTTGTTCTCCAGATTCCTACTATGCAGGTCCTCCTTCTTCTCAAAGGGGCAAATAAAATAACCAATCAAAATTAAATATTCATATTTTAGAACAAAAGGGGACAATGCTGCTGCTAAGGTCGCAGCTATTTGAGCCAGGGGGTCTATAGCTGACCTATCCTCTGAGAAAAACAGAGATCTTCGTGGGGAGCTGTAATGGCAGCATCTCATAGTCAGCAATCAAGGGTGTCTTAATTTCCGTACACTCAAAGCAATCCCTAAAAATGATAGCCACACCATCTCCCTGCCGGTCATCTCGATTACACCTCAAGGTCTTGTAGCAGTATTGTCAAAGCTAGCTCCACCATGAAGTGATCGTTCAGCCATGTCAATGTGACAAACAAAAGGTCATGGTTGGAGCTGTGAATAATATCCCAAACTTCCAAACAGTGCTTGGGTAGGGACCTTGGGTTAAAATAAGTGCAGCTGGTATAAGGGCCAGCTCTTATAGCCCTTGATCCTCTCTTTTCATTCATCACCCCAGAATGAGCTAGTGTGAGAACATATGCACCATTCCCATGATCCAGAAGAGTAGTCTCCTGAGAGTTCAAACATCCCCACTTACAGTTCAAACAAGAAAAAGGGTCAAAGGTGGTTCCAGGCACCCCTTTACAGCAGCCAGACAAATGCGGCCCCTGGAGTTTTAGAGCAAGCAGCCTATTGCTCGAAAAAGTAACCAAAGGTTTCTTACCTTTAGTAAAACTTCACTAAACCATTCTCTTTAATTCCCTACCCTTCTCCCATATCCTCCCACTTCCCATTTTTCATACTCAGGAGGGCTGAAAGTCACTGTCTAGATAGAAAGATGTACACATAGAAAGAGGAGAGGAAGGACAAGTCAGGGGAAATGAATTAAGTAGAAAATTATCAGATTTCTCTCAAATTGGAATAGTGAACTTCTTCAGTACTTATTGCTGCATTGAGAACAGCATTTGCGAAAAGAAATTAATTTGGAATTACAAATATCTGGCAATTAAAGTTAAAATTTCAAGTGCTATCTGCATGTGTCTTGTTTTATTATTATATACTAATCCATCAAGCATCCATCAAGTCATCTTCATTGATTCTTTACTAGAGTTAAGTAGTGGTGGGTTAGGCACTACATTCCATGTAAAATGCTGTTGTGAGACAAAATAAATGTAGATCCAAGTGTAAACAATTACTTTATCGATGCATGTTCTTACTTTCTTTTGTTTCCCTTTGATTGGTGGACACAAGTCAGCTTGAGCATCTGGATATTTTCTAAAAGTTAAACAAATTATTCAGTATCGTTTGGTATCAAGAAGGATTAAATTGGCTTAAAGTGTGCATTAAATTTAAAGTTGTTCTGAACAAGGGGCCCCAAAACATGCCTTGCTTTGGGCCCCAGTAAATGTGATCTATTGTCAATCTTCAGCACATGTGAAGTCATCTTCCATTCACTCTGCCACAGTTGCCTTCCAAAACTGGTGCCACTCATGAGATAGATCTCACCAATTCATGTAGAATGCATCTTAATATTTTGTGTTCACAAAAGGCTCCAAAGAAAAGAAATGTGAAAGACTATGTAGGACACGCCACCTGGAGCAAGTACTTGTCTTTTCAGTCTTGAGACCCAACTGACAACCAATATCCCTCATTCACCAACCCCAATATTCTACCTTTGAGTCACGAGTCAGACAGGCTGAGCACAAACATAGAACATTGCACAAGATGTTGTTATCTTTTCTTTATTTGGTTTAGTTGGCATTAGGTTTTCTATTTGGTGTTGCACATTTCACATAGCCTGCTTACTCCACCATCAGGCATTGTGATGCCACAAAATGTAGACTTATAGATGGGTAACAGTGAATTACACGGATGTTTTCAGTGACTGGTTCTGAGTGACATCAAATAGACAGTGAGAGCAGGACTTGAGTTCTCTATGATGTCCCTCCCACCCTGGGTTGAAAAAAAATCGCTGTAATTAACTTTTTACCCGTATATAATTTTATGGACTGTATGACCCCCAAAGGCATCTGCTTCTGCTTTCGGCAGAGGAGTAAGGGGGAGACATGCATAACATTGCCTCTCCTCCTTGTCACGAATAAAAGAAAATACAAAGCCTTCCGCCACCCACTCCACCATTCTCTGTGCCTTCCTAACCTTCCCTCCAGATGCTGTGCTCCCTGTTTTCAAATGCTGCTCTGACATGCTGTTGGAGGACACAGCCAGAGCAGCCTGGAATTCCTTTATGTGGTTTTCCCAAAATTGTTACTACCTCATAGCAAAGAATTAGTGAACTTGGAATCCATTAATTCGCTTTAATTGCTTTGTATTTTGGGCATGCATAGCATAGAATTATAAATAGGTAACAATGAATTAAGGGGATGTTTTTCACTGCGAAGTTCTGAGTGACATTAAATAGAAAAAAGAGCAAAGCTTGAGTTGTCTATGATGTCACTCAGAACCCATAGCTCTATAACTTTTTGTTATGTATGGCCCCCAAAATTAACAGCTTCTGTTTTAAACTGCTATGCAGTGGCAGGGAGGTAATATGGGCACCATATATAACGTGGTCTCTGTTATATATCTCTGTGAGAGGGTAAGGGGTTGTGTTATGAACTGTTGGAACCTCATAACAGTGATTTATGAGATTCAGAAACTGAAATACACAAAAGAGGCTCACTATGGGGCATATTTACAATGAGGCGATAAAAAATTATCGCCGCTTTAGCGGCCGTTTTCGGCCGAAAAGCGGTGATAATTTTATCGCTATATTAGCAAGGTCACGCTAACGCATGGGGATTTCTAACGCCCAGCTTTGCATCTCTAATGAGATGCAAAGTGGGTGTTCCTGACCTGACATGATAGGAGAAATGTCGCTAAGCGACATTTCTCCTATCATCAAGCCCCACGCTATGAAGCATAGCGTCAGGAAAAGTAGCGATAACACCTGTTATCGCTACTTTCCTAACACCTGCTTCAGGACTGACTTAGCCATGATATCCTATGGAAGGAGGATATCATGGCTAAGTTTTGAGTCCCTATCAACAAGCTAACGTGAGATAATCTCACGTTAGCCAGTTAGCGTGAGGATGTTTATCGCTATTGAGATAAGCGTTGCTAATAGCACGCTATCTCAGCGATAAAAATCCACGCTAGCCGGCGATAATTATCCTAGCGCTAAGTGCGCTTTGCGATAATTATCGCCGGTTGTTGTTGATATGCCCCTAAGAGACCCAGACATAAAACTATAAATTGTTACAATAGAGTAGCTATATCATTTTCTTATTAAAGGTGAGTATCGCTATCAGAACTACACAGTAATAAAAAACAAAATGTAGACAAAGTTTTAGAATGGATATCAGACTTTCAAGTATTAAATATCCATGGTTGTGTTTTATTTGAACCTATCAAAATGCCATAGTTCTACAACAGTAATATATCTTTGCTCTTCCAAAAAACAACATTCTGTTGAAATAAGGATTGGGGGAAAGCAACATGTGGTTGGGAGTCAAAGCCTCTTATGCGTAAACGAAAACAGAGGAATATGTCACCAGGTAATTTTCTAAAACCACACACATATATTTTTTGGCAGGAAAGCGAAAATATGTTTTGATTCAAAATGCAGCTCCCACAGTGAAAAGCAAGTACCAAGCCGACCTATACCGGGCAGAATGACAATCTAATTAAGATTTCATATGAATAGACCCTTGCTGTGAAGATCAGCAAGTGTATTTGAAGAGTGAATGATTTGGAACAATTGTGTACTGTTTGGTGCACTGATTTTCCGCCTTTTAATTCCTTAATCACTGGCAGGTGCTGTGCAGTTGTCATAACCCATCCCATTCAACAGCATGTTGCTGGAAATGCGTTAACTAAATTGTAGCTGTTTTTCTCCGTTTGTTCAAAGTTTTGTGAACAAAGCTAGCTCTTTCTCACGAATGTGATTCTTTAATGTCAGTTAGTACTACAAAGAGGCGTTCTGATAAACTGAGACATCTTTCTTGATATACCATGCAGGCGCTCCATTGATCCATTCAAAATGTGTGACTTGTTAACTTAGGAAAGGTTGGGACCTGTCAGGAAAGGAGGCAGGTTTATTTATTTATTTATAAAGCACACTGACACCTGGAAGGCATCCTGGCACTGTCGTACTCCGTGGTAGAAAAAGAGTGTAGCCTTACTCAGTCGCTAGATACTAGATTAACAGCCAGAGACCCTACTCTAATTTTGGGAAAAAACGGGTTTAACCTCCTTTCTTATGTTTGAAAGCTTTATTAAAAAATTGATGACAAGAAAGAGACATCAGCACAGATTGCAATACAAAAACCATTGAGAAGCTTAACACTGCTAATATCAGTATTAGAAACCACAAAGCATTTTAGGAGGATTTTAAACGTTGAGGGGGATAAAGGGAGGGGAGGAAGGGAGGGGGGGAGGGGGAGAGGGAAAGGGGGATATAAAGATAATAAAATAACCATACAATATCTAAAAAATACGACACATAACCAAATTGTAAAAGTCGTAAAAAGTCAGCGATGCACAATTACCATCATAAAACAAGTAAGAATATTAAACAAAACATATAGTGAATAGGAAAGGAGAGAGTTCGAGATGTTCAAGGAGGTTTAAAATTTTCTGCATTGAGACATATAGGTTTCTTTAGGGCCAAGCAGTCCAAATATGTGGTGAGAGGCAACCAGAAAAAATCAACATTGCGAGCAGGTTTACAAGAGGAGGCAAAGGAAACGTCCAATCTATGAAAGTGGCATAATGAATTCCACCAACCTTGCAAGGAGATGGAAGCTAAAGATTTCCAGTTGGAGGAAATATGTTGGAAGGCAAGCGCAAGCGTGAGGTCAAAGAGACCGTGTAGATGATCAGGGAGGTTCAAGGAATCAGAGAGGCTACCCAAGAAGAGAAATGAGTGTGTAAAAGAGGAAGGGAGAGGGAAGATACGGGAGAGGCATGACCACACTTTCCCCCAAAAGGTAGAGACAACAGGGCAAAGAAAAAGCATGTGGAAAAGGTCAGCATCAGAAGAGGAACAAGTCCAACATTTAGAGTCGGAGGAGGGAGAAAAACGGGATAAAGAAAGAGGAGAAAGGTAAAGCCTGTGATACAAATAAAATAAGGATTGAGTAAGAGAAGCAGAGCGGGAGATTTTTAGAGATCTGGACCACAGCTTATCCCAAAGAGTAGTTGACCAATTACAAGAAAAATCAGTTTCCCAAGCGAGCTCCACTTTAGATTTGACACGATTGGGACTAGAAGATACAAGAGATTTATAGATGAGAGATGCTTTAGGGAGCGTAGCAAGAATATTAAGAAGAGGAGAAGGAGACGACGAGGATGATGATGAGGAGGGAAGAGAGTAGAAACAATCAAGAATAATTGCCATGAGGGTTGTGAATTTCCGCAAAAAGGAGCGAGGGCATCGAAATAAAAGTTGAAATTGGGGAAAAGAGCAAGGGGATACACCGTCAAAAAGTTGGTTGACCCATATTATGCCCTTTACCCTCCATGCTTTCCAGAAAATAGGTCTATTTCTTAAAAGGATAAGAGAATTATACCAAATAGTGGAGTTTAAGAAGGATGTACGTGTGACCTCGGAGGGAAGAACCAGAGGGTTTAAAAGAGAAGAGGTATGTTTGAATAGGGGGCAAAGAGAAAAAGGATTCCTGGAAGAGAATCGCATCACCTCGGCAAAAGAGAAGGGTAGTAGTAAAGACTGCTCAATGAGGAGCCAGAGGGGGGTGAAAGGAGAGAGAGTAGATGAGATCCATCTCGAGGCCTGACGTAAAGAGAAGGATCTATGATAAAGACGGAAATCAGGGAAGTTAACCCCACCATTGGATTTAGGCTTACGAAGGGAGGCAATGGAAATTCTGGATTTCTTACCTTTCCAGAGAAAGCGAGAAAGAAGAGAACCAATTTTTTTAAAGTAAGATGCGGGGATGTGAACCGGTAGCATAGAGAGGGTGTAAATTAAAATAGGGGCGATCATCATTTTGATTGAGTCCAAGCGACCCCACCAGGATAAAAATAAGGGATTCCAGGCTGAGAGTGACTGATCAATCCTGGAAATAACTGCCGAGAGATTCAATTTAACCGAGGATGAGATGGAGTTAGAAAACAGAATACCAAGGTATTTAATCTTGGAGCTACTCCATGCAAAACCAGTAGCAGAGAAAAGATGGGGAAGACAGGATGAGGTGAGAGGGAGTATTTCGGTTTTGTCCGAGTTGATCTTATAACCGGAAACCAAAGAAAAGGAGTGAAACTCGGATAATAAGGGGGGGACGGAAGATTCAGGGTCAGAAATAAATAGCAAGATGTCATCCGCATAGGCAGAAAGTTTCAATTGATGAGAGCCATACGGGAAACCAGAAATGGAAGTGTTATTGCGAATGGAGGATAAAAAGGGCTCGAGAGATAAAACAAAAAGAAGCGGGGAAAGCGGGCAACCTTGGCGAACACCTCTCTGAAGAGTAAAAGAGGGAGAGAGTTGTCCATTCACAAGCACCGAGGCCTTGGGGGCAGAATATAGGAGAGAGACAAGGGATATAAATTTGGGACCAAAACCATGCCAACGCAATGAAGCGAACAAAAAAGACCAGTCAACCCTGTCAAAGGCCTTTTCTGCGTCGACAGAGATAGCAGCAAGAGGAGTTGAAAGTGAGGGGGCTTTATTTAGAACGTTAAGAAGAAGGCGAGAGTTGTCCGAAGTAAGCCTGCCCTTAACGAATCCGCATTGCTCTTTGCCAATGAGATGAGGCATAAGGGGGTCTAAGCGCATTGCAAGTAATTTGGCAAAGATTTTGTAGTCTACATTGACTAACGAAATCGGTCGGTAATTCTTACAAAACTGGTGGTCGCGGCCTTCTTTGGGGATCAAACAGATGGAGGCATCTTGAAAGGTGCCTTCAGCCTTGCCAGAAGAGGAAAATGATTGAAAGAGGGCTAAAAGTTTAGGTAGTAGGATGTCTGAGAAATGCAAATAAAATTCCACAGGAAAGCCATCAGGGCCAGGGGTCTTCCCTTTAGTAAGGGCCGACAAGGCAGTGGAGAGTTCCTGAAGAGAGAGATCGAGATCAAGATCCGGAAAATTCAGGTGAGAGTTAGATGGTACAGGGAGCTTCTCAAAATAACTCTGAATAAGGGAAGGAGTGGGAGGACACTCTGGGGTGTAGAGATTCTGATAGAACAATTGAAATTGCTCAAGGATTTCTTTGCCTTTGTGGAGAAGAGTGCCAGCAGGGGAATATATTGAGTCTATAAGAGTGCGTTCCTTACGGGATTTGAGATAATTGGCCAAGAGCTTACCAGATTTATTGCGACCTCCGTAATACCGTGCACTACTGCGAAGGAGAATCGAAGAAGCATTATCTGTAGTTAATTTGTTGAACTCTAGTTTAGCTCGCAGGAGATCCGGTGACATAATTTTATCAGAAGAGGTGTAAAACTGGTGTTCTAGAGTTTTAATATGAGCCAGGGAGGATTTCCGCTTTTGAATAAACTGTTTCTTCTTCCGAGAGACGAAGTCAATAATGAAACCCCTCGCGGAGGCTTTAAAAGAGTCCCACAGAGTGTGAAGAGAAGTACTAGGGTCTGAATTGAGAGAGAAAAATTCCTCAACGAAAGAGCGAAAAGAAGAAGAAAAATTGGGATCAGTGAGGAGTGCACTGTTAAAGCGCCAACGGGAAGGTTTAGGCTGTGGTGGGAGAAGATCAAAAACTGTCACGATGGGAGCGTGGTCCGAGATGACAATAGGTTCAATAGAAGAAGACAGAACGTTCTGAGATAAAGAATTAGAGAGGAAAATATAGTCAAGACGAGAGAAAGATGAATGAGGAGGAGAGAAAAAGGAATAGTCCAACGTGTCCGGGTGTGAAAGACGCCAAGAGTCAATAAGATGTGATTGTGAGATAGTATTAAGAAATTGTTTGTGGGGTTTGTGTGGTGTAAAACGGACTGTGGATTTGCGGTCAAGGAACGGGTCAACAATCTGGTTGCAATCACCTCCAAAAACAAATGAAACATCTTTATATTGAATACATTTCTCTGTAATCAAAGGCCAAAAAGAACAGTCTGCTTGTACAGGCCCATAAACATTAAACACAGTCAAAGGAATCGAGTTTATCAATAATTTAGCCAGCACCCAACGACCTTCAGAGTCCGTCTCCTGGAACAGAACCGTACATTTAAGCCTCTTGTGACAGAGGATAGCAACTCCATTCTTTTTGTTGTCAGAGGGTGAAAATAAGACTGTACCTACCCAACTTCTTTTTAACTTCAGGGATTCAACATCATTAAGGTGGGTTTCTTGCAAGAGAGCAATATCTGGGTTGTAGGAGGCCAAATGGGACAGAACTCTCTGCCGCTTGATAGGGTTAATAAAACCTTTTACATTCCATGTAATAACTTTGAATTAACAAATAATGTAGAATCAAGTAGGACAGAAGAAATAAAGAAGAAGAGGCATACGCAAAAGACAAGTCGAAAAAGAGAAAACTTTAAGAAATACCGATGAAATAGGTTAAGAAGAGAGGAAAAGAGGTAAATGGAAACAAAGGGACATCGGAATTGATCAACCAGTACAGGGAAGAGAAAAGGATAAAGGAGAAGGGAAAGGAAAATAAGTACAAGGAGAGACAGCACATATCCCAAAGGGACGACTGAGGAGAACATACCTGAGGGGAGTACGAAATAGGACAACAGGGAAGTGGCGACACTCAACGAGACAGATCCCCCGAACGGGAGACCAGGCCGGATCGCACCGGAACAAAAGGAACATAACCGAAGAGCCAGGATGAGGGGGAGACGGTCCATCTAGATAAATGAATAAAGAAAGAGTAACATTTGAGAACATGAAGACATACTATGACGAACCAAGGATGATAATGCAAGTGTTGAGGAACAAAACTGGACACAAAACTTAGAAAAGATATGAGGGAGTCTAAGGTTAAAAACATGTAAGTAAGAAAAACATATTATAACCTAATACGAAGAATTAATAAACGGAGACAGAGGCAGGAACAGAAATGGGTGACCTGTAAGGGAAGCAAAAGTTAGACATATCAATTAATCAAAAGATGCAAAACAGTTAAACAATCAGCCACAAGAAGAGGAGGAGGTCTCCATGGCAGAATTAGAACGGGTATGAATGACATTTTTGAGTTCAGCAGGATCCTGAAAGGTCCAAGTCTGATTCTGTAACGTAACTTTGAAAGTGCATGGGTGAAATAAACCAAATCTAGCACCAAGGGACCTCAGCGGAGCTCGCAGGGACAAAAATTCCTTCCGGCGGGAGGCAGTGGCATTTGAAACATCTTGGGAAAGGTATACTCTCTGACCCAACCAGGAGATCTGACGCTTGGCTCTGGACGCTGAAAGGACAGAGAGAAGATCTGTGAATTTGAGAAAGAGGATAATGACACCCCTTGGCCTGGTTGAGGTGGGTGAACGAGGACCAAGTCTATGCGCTCTCTGAATATTAAGGGAGGTGGTGGATGGCATGTCCAAAAGCTTCGGGAGAAAGGAGGAGAAAAAGAGCACAGGGTCGTCCCCTTCTAAAGCTTCCGGCAAACCATAAATACGGAGGTTGTTCCTCCTATTCCTATTCTCCAACTCCTCCGTGTGCTGCTGAAGCGCCAGAACAGATTTTTCTAAGGAGGAGACTCTCTGAGATGTAGAGTGAAGGTCTGAAACCTGTTGCTCCACAACTGTAACTCTGTTGTCGATAGATGACCATTTCTCCTCAAGAAACTGCATTTTACTATTAGTCTCCTCAACAAAAGGCCGAAGGGCACGAATTTCCTCAAAAAGCATCTCCATGGAAATAGGGGATGATGGCTTCTCTGATGAAGAGGCATCCTGCTTAAGGCGTTTAGAAGATGAAGCAGATGGAGGTGAAGATTTGTTTGAAGGAGGCTGTGTTGAGGAGGAGCGAGGGAGGGTTACTCCCGCCATTGGTGCTACCTTGGTAGGAGAGTCCGTCGGTAAATGAGGTGAAGAGGTTACCACAGGAGAGTTCCCCGAAGGGGTAAAGACAAACTTTGGATTACGTAGTTTGCCCATAGAAGCCAGTCAGGAGTTGACAAGCAGTAAACAAGCAGTAAACAAGCGGGCGACTGTGAGGAAAGATGAAGGGATTCAGTCGCATAGAGGTGGAGTAATAATCCAAGGAGAGCTTGTGGAGTGAGTAAGGAAATGTTCCAGAGCGAGCAGAGACAAGCCAGTGCCCAACTAGGCAAAAATGAAGAGTGCAGGGTCAGAAACCAACCAGATCAAAGACGTCCTCCGTCAGAGGCAGTGAGTGCAATCAAAAAAGGAAGACAGGAACATCACAAAGAAAAAGTCATTTATCAGGAACTACCTCATTCCATCCATGTGGAGCAGCACAGGCTAGAAGATATCCATGTGGCATGGCAGCGCCCAGAATGGATGATACCGCAGTCAGGAGGCGTGAAACTCCAAAAAGGGCAATGTAGAGCAGATGCAGTCAAGCCGGCAGAAAAACGGACATCACGCCACAGACAAAATGGCGGCCGCTCTCTGAGGAGAGAGCGACTGCGGCGAAAAAAGGGGCACCCCGGCCCTAAAAATGCGTCAAAAAGCGCTCACCAGAAGCGCGCTGCATTCCGACGTGTAAATCTTGTGTCTGCGGTGAGAAAGGGCTCTCCGGAGGAAAAACGGGATGATTGAGAAGCTCCGTTGCGTCGGAGGTCCCGCGTCAGGCGGCCATCTTGGTCGGCGTCGTGGCCACGCCCCCTAACCTCCTTTCTAAAGTGTAAGAGATCATTAATGGATCTTGTGGTCACTGGCAAATCATTCCAAAGGCGAGCTGCTACAATCATGAATGGCTATCCCCCCAGCCTAGTCCTCTTAAGGACTACGCTCAGAAGGAGCGTAAACTTGTTTGAGGCATACCATTTTAATTTATTTTGCAGAAAAATTGGCCCAATGCCATGGAGTGATTTAAAGACAATGCACAAAGACATGAACATGATTCTTTGCAGTATTCATAGTGGTGTAGGTCAGCTAGAGTTTGGGTTATAGAGTATCTTCTCGGCCTACTCAAGGCCAGTTTGGCTACAACTGCTTGAACTCGCTGAAGTCGCTTAGTTAAATACTTGGGAGCTCCTAACTGTAAGGCATTGCAATAGTCCAGTCCAATTAAAATCACACTCTGTACCACCAGTGCTCTAAAGGAGATAGGGATTAGTGGAAGAGTCTTTCTGTGCACTCTAATTAAGGTCAAACAAGTCCCTACCATCTTATTGACATAATCCTCCAAAGTAAGCTTCCTATAAGCCTCTGTGGGCATCAAAACCTCATCCAAAGATCCTGGCCAAAAATTAGGTGGAAGTGAGACTGGACAACACAAGATCTCTGTCTTGTCTCCTTTAAACTGCAGCGAATTGGATTTGTGCCACGTTGTAATCCCCTTTTACTCTTGGAATGTGTCTAGTGGCATTGATTGATCGCCATCCAATGATAGAATTAGTTGGGTATCATCAGCGTAATTGACCACCTCCACTTTATATGATTTGATAAGTGAAATCAATGGGCTCATATAAATATTAAAGAGTATGGGACTGATTGAAGACCCTTGTGGAACTCCAAATGTATATAACAGCTCTGAATTCTAAACAGAAGATAGGAAGGGACACAGCCTGCTGTCTATCAGGCAAATAAGATTGTGGCAGCTTTGCCACCACACCCCTAATTCCAATTGAGAAGAGCCTGTCCAAAAGAACATTATGAATGACCGTATCAAACACTTCAGATAAGTCCAACAGAATCAGAACCACTGTATGTCCCTTATCTGCTCTCATTCTGAGAATCCATGGACATTAGCAGAGCAGTTTCCATTCCATGACCTGGACGGAAACCAAATTGCTCTTCCACCAGAATCTCTTAGTTTCCAGATAATGAGAGAGTGTTTCACTAACAGAACGTTCCAACATTTTCACAGGATATGGAAGAAGAGAAATTGGCCTGTAATTACTTAATGACTTGGGCTCTAGAGATGGTTTTTTTAAAAGTGGGGTAAGACTTTGAGTGCCAATCTGCTCTCTCAATAAGTGTGGGTAACAATCAGCCCCATAATAAATATACAGTATAATTGACTGTGCAAATTAATATTAACTGCATGCAAAAAATCAATCCCTACAATCTTTATGATGTTCTGTATGTAGCTTGTAGACACATCCTAACATGTCATCAATGCTGAGAAGGTGGATATGATGTCCTTGTAGTGCTTTATTTAAACAAGTGGTTGCAAGTGCTGTCCACTAGAACTCATTTTTGGACTAGGACTTGTTTTTTTATCATAAGAGTTTGAACCAGTACAAGAAAGAGAAAGGCAGATAAAAGTGAAGGGTGACAAAACAGGGATACTGTGACAAAGAGAGGAAGCCAGTATGGCAATTGACCTGCAAAAAGATGTTAGAAAACTGGATGTGCAGAGTGGTGAAAAAATGAGTCATGAGATTGAATCAAGGTTAGACAGCCTTGTTATTTGGCAACCACTGTACTGGGCATCACCAGTGGCAGAATCCTAAAAAACAAAAAATTATGCACAACATTGATACTGACAAATATATTGACATAAAAAGCTGGGGTAACTCAAATATTGTGGTGTAGAGTATTGCAGTTAAGACTCTATTATTTTTAGGTGTTTAATATGTTTTTATTATAGTTTCAGTTAATATTGCTTTTGTATTAGATTTTAAAGTTTTCGCATTTTTGATGTTATTAATAGATTTTTTTAATTGCCTGTAATGCTTATAGTAGTTGTTTCATAGTTTTTATAATATATTTAAAGTTTAGTTTTGGAGTTTATTGAAAAAAAAATGTATTGATGTGTTATTCAGTTTATAGAGGAGTAACATGAGAAGATATTGGAATAAATATTTAACATTCTTTGTACAATGTTTTCCAATTTGAAGTATGTAATTTGTTAATTAGATTCATAATTATGCAAATCATTTAATTGTTACAATATTCAATTAATATTTAACACCACTGTTATTTGATTTTGTATCCATTGGCTAAGTAGATTATTAATTATGTTGGTGTTTTGATTCTTTAATTATTCAATGGTTTGTTTGCTAATTGTTAATTTTTTTATGTTAATATCATTTTTTAATACAATTATGTTGGGTTTTCACAACACTTTCCTTATTGTTGCCTAGTTTGTAGAGGAAATATTAAATCTGATCCCTCCAAACTCCAACATTTTCTATAATGCTGCCTAGGTTTGAGTGGGAATAGTATATTTGTCCCCTCCAAAGACCAACACTTTCCCTGCTTTTGCGTGTGTTGGCCTGGCAATAGGAAATCTAAGCCCTCCAAAGTACAACACCTTCCCTTTTGCTTAGATTGCAAGAGTAATTTTAACTCTGACCCTCTAAAGTTCAAAACTTTCCGTACCTTTGCTTACGTTGGTGTGGAAATTGTAAATGTCACTCCTCCAAAGTCCAGTGTTTTCCCTACTGTGAGTTCGCTTGGAGAGGGAATAGTGAATATGATCCCTCCAAACTCCAAAACTTTCACCAATGTTGTTTAGGTTGTAGTGAGAATACTAAATCTAATTCCACCAAAGTCCATTGCTTTCCCAACCGCACCGAGATTGGGAGTGGGAAGAGTAAATCTGACCCTTCCAAATTCTACTTTAGAAGAAACACATGTTGACTTTGTATTCAATGCCAGGCTGTGTGTTGTTGTCACTAGTCATCTACACTACATCTCTGGAACTCCAAGAAGAAAAATGAAACAGCACCACTGAACCACTTAATTGTTATTGACATCCATTTTATTACAGTTTTATCTACTTACCAGTCTGTGTAATCTAAAATTTTTCTTATCATTTTATTGAGTGACAGCTTTTACCCCACTAGTATATAACACCCATTGGTAACCTGTGGTTTGTGTTGATAGCACCAGTATCTGTTAGACACATTTCCAATGCATCCCTTCTGCACACTAATTCTTTGCACTGCATATGTTGGGCATTTACAACATATTTTTAATGCCTGCCGTTAGACCTGGCATCCTTTGTGTGGTTCCCCCCCAACCTTTTGCCTTGAAACTTCCTGTTTTTGCTGACTTCATTATTGCTGGACTTAGGACTCTGCACACTTTACTAATGTTAACCAGTGGTAAAGTGATTGTGCTTGTTGCTCAAAACATGGTAACATTGGGGCCGATTCACAGAACTAACTTAAGACAAAATCCTAAACGTACTACTTTTGGTATTCACAGAAGTTAGGATTTTGTCTTAAGTTTGTCTTCCCTGGACCGGAAACAAGCTTCCTAGGACCGGTTTCTGGCATTTCAGCCGTCTTCAGCCAAGCTTGCTTGAATCCAGTGGCAAAGTGAGCAAGGGACTCACGTCTGAGCATACCCTGCCAACTTATGGCATTCAAAGCAAAAACCAAAGGAAATGATGGACGGAGTGTTGAACATTGCAAGCACTCACCCCCAGTCAACTGATCTGGGTTTAATCCATCACCGTTCTTTAGGCCACTCTGCCACCCCAGTTCAGACATGGCCATATGCAAATCAGTCTGACCCTGTGCCTCATGGGAACAGTCCAGCCCGAACTGCCAAGCCATGTCTTCCCTGGACCGGAAACAAGCTTCCTAGGACCGGTTTCTGGCATTTCAGCCGTCTTCAGCCAGGCTTGCTTGAATCCAGTGGTAAAGTGAGCAAGGGACTCACGTCTGAGCATACCCTGCCAACTTATGGCATTCAAAGCAAAAACCAAAGGAAATGATGGACGGAGTGTTGAACATTGCAAGCACTCACCCCAAGTCAACTGATCTGGGTTTAATCCATCACCTTTCTTTAGCCCACTCTGCCACCCCAGTTCAGACAAGGCCATATGCAAATCAGTCTGACCTTGTGCCTCATGGGAACAGTCCAGCCCGAACTGCCAAGCCATGTCTTCCCTGGACCGGAAACAAGCTTCCTAGGACCGGTTTCTGGCATTTCAGCCGTCTTCAGCCAGGTTTGCTTGAATCCAGTGGCAAAGTGAGCAAGGGACTCACGTCTGAGCATACCCTGCCAACTTATGGCATTCAAAGCAAAAACCAAAGGAAATGATGGACGCAGTGTTGAATATTGCAAGCACTCACCCCCAGTCAACTGATCTGGGTTTAATCCATCACCGTTCTTTAGCCCACTCTGCCACCCCAGTTCAGACATGGCCATGTGCAAATCAGTCTGACCCTGTGCCTCATGGGAACAGTCCAGCCCGAACTGCCAAGCCATGTCTTCCCTGGACCGGAAACAAGCTTCCTAGGACCGGTTTCTGGCATTTCAGCCGTCTTCAGCCAGGCTTGCTTGAATCCAGTGGCAAAGTGAGCAAGGGACTCACGTCTGAGCATACCCTGCCAACTTATGGCATTCAAAGCAAAAACCAAAGGAAATGATGGACGGAGTGTTGAACATTGCAAGCACTCACCCCCAGTCAACTGACCTGGGTTTAATCCATCACCGTTATTTAGCCCACTGTGCCACCCCAGTTCAGACATGGCTATATGCAAATCAGTCTGACCCTGTGCCTCATGGGAACAGTCCAGCCCGTAGTGGCATAGTGGGCAAAAGAACAATGGATTTAACCCAGATCTCTTGACTGGGGGAGAATGGCTGCATTGTCAGCATTCCGTCCATCATTTGTTTGTTGTAACGCTTTGCGCCCTAAGTGGGATGGGTATGCCCAGATGTGGGTCCCATGCTCACTACGCCACTGGAGTCAAGCTATCCTGGCTGATGACGGCTGATAGCCAGAAACCGGTCCTAGGATGCTTGATTCCGGTCCAGGGAAGACATGGCTTGGCAGTTCGGGCTGGACTATTCCCATGAGGCACAGGGTCAAGACTGATTTGCATATGGCCATGTCTGAACTGGGGTGGCGTAGTGGGCAAAAGAACGATGGATTTAACCCAGATCTCTTGACTGGGGGAGAATGGCTGCATTGTCAGCATTCCGTCCATCTTTTGTTTGTTGTAATTCTTTTCGCCCTAAGTGGGATGGGTATGCCCAGACGTGGGTCCCATGCTCACTACGCCACTGGAGTCAAGCTATCCTGGCTGATGATGGCTGATAGCCAGAAACCGGTCCTAGGAGGCTTGATTCCGGTCCAGGGAAGACATGGCTTGGCAGTTCGGGCTGGACTGTTCCCATGAGGCACAGGGTCAAGACTGATTTGCATATGGCCATGTCTGAACTGGGGTGGCGTAGTGGGCAAAAGAATGATGGATTTAACCCAGATCTCTTGACTGGGGGAGAATGGCTGCATTGTCAGCATTCCGTCCATCATTTGTTTGTTGTAACGCTTTTTGCCCTAAGTGGGATGGGTATGCCCAGACGTGGGTCCCATGCTCACTACGCCACTGGAGTCAAGCTATCCTGGCTGATGACGGCTGATAGCCAGAAACCGGTCCTAGGATGCTTGATTCCGGTCCAGGGAAGACATGGCTTGGCAGTTCGGGCTGGACTGTTCCCATGAGGCACAGGGTCAAGACTGATTTGCATATGGCCATGTCTGAACTGGGGTGGCGTAGTGGGCAAAAGAACGTTGGATTTAACCCAGATCTCTTGACTGGGGGAGAATGGCTGCATTGTCAGCATTCCGTCCATCATTTGTTTGTTGTAACGCTTTTCGCCCTAAGTGGGATGGGTATGCCCAGACGTGGGTCCCATGCTCATTACGCCACTGGAGTCAAGCTATCCTGGCTGATGATGGCTGATAGCCAGAAACCGGTCCTAGGATGCTTGATTCCAGTCCAGGGAAAACATGGCTTGGCAGTTCGGGCTGGACTGTTCCCATGAGGCACAGGGTCAAGACTGATTTTGCATATGGCCATGTCTGAACTGGGGTGGCGTAGTGGGCAAAAGAACGATGGATTTAACCCAGATCTCTTGACTGGGGGAGAATGGCTGCATTGTCAGCATTCCATCCATCATTTGTTTGTTGTAACGCTTTTCGCCCTAAGTGGGATGGGTATGCCCAGACGTGGGTCCCATGCTCACTACGCCACTGGAGTCAAGCTATCCTGGCTGATGACGGCTGATAGCCAGAAACCGGTCCTAGGATGCTTGATTCCGGTCCAGGGAAGACATGGCTTGGCAGTTCGGGCTGGACTGTTCCCATGAGGCACAGGGTCAAGACTGATTTGCATATGGCCATGTCTGAACTGGGGTGGCGTAGTGGGCAAAAGAGCGATGGATTTAACCCAGATCTCTTGACTGGGGGAGAATGGCTGCATTGTCAGCATTCTGTCCATCATTTGTTTGTTGTACCGCGTCTAGTTGACCTGCAGCACTGATTGTGCCACCCACTTAAGTAGCCCTTTAAACATGTCTCAGACTTGCTGATTGTAGAGTCTGTGTGTGCAGTTTTAACCTGCCATGTCGGCCTGTCAAACAAAAACTGTCGCCAGGTCCACACCTTCCTTTTTAATATACATATGTTACCCCTAAGGTAGACCCTGGACAGCCCCAAGGACAAGGTGCAGTGTATTTAAAAAGTTGGACATGTACACTACTGCAAGGCCTATCTCCCCCACAGGTTAACATTAGAGTTGCCTTATTACATTTTATAAGTGTGGTTTCCAAATGGGAAGATATATTTGGTTTATGTTTGGTGTCTCTGGGATCATAATTTTGAATCTAAAGACAGATTTTAAATTACAATTCTGAGAATTACAGTTTTAGAAAAATGGCATTTTCTAGCCCTACCCATATGGTGCCTGCAGCCTATGTCTGTTCACATGACTGGATGTAGTTGGCAGTTGGGAGTTTGTGTTTCCTCCTAGACACCCACACATAATGAGAACTTGTGTGTGAATGGATGGGCTGTCACTGGCAGTATGGGAGAGAGAAGCAGGGCACAGCCCCATTAACACTTAAATAGACTGTGTCCTGTCTCCACTCAAAGGGCTGCATACCCCCTATATTTAGTCTGGAGCCAGGACAGAGAAAGCAGGGCATCTATGCACTTCAAAGGCATGCCTCTAGAAGCTTCTCCGTACTTCAGAGCCATAACTGTGTATAAAAGAAGGACTGAGAAAAAGACAAATGAAGGGAGGGTCCTAGGGAAAGAATTTAAAGACCTGCAAAGGATTATATCCCCAATCAAACAATACAAAAAAACATAATCCTTGGGTCTGAGTTATCTGAACACGAGGACAAAGACAAAAAGGTCCTGACAATATCCCTACAGGCCGAGCTGGGGGATAAATCCCTTTAGGACAAAATCCCTCACCCACCTATGGTGGCATGCTTTATCATTTGGGATTCTCCTCCCAGAGGAAAAACCTGATTACTCTGAGGGCTACAACCCCCTCTCTGAGAGGGAGGAGCACAGGGATGTTTTTATATCTGCTCTAACTGGATTTGCTAAATCCACCAAATGAGACCTGTAGTGTGGGTGAGGACGCAGCGCAACGAAAGAAATAACGTGGGTGAAGTGAAGATAAAACTAACTAGAGAGAACAAAATTGTTGCTTGATTTGTAAGTTCTCGCTGCCAGGATTAGAAAACAGTGTACCTGTGGTATGGATTTAAACCGCATGTGTGAAGTGATAGATTGTGGTCGACATGTTTTAGTTGTAAAGCCCCTATCTCGGGCAAGGCTTTCTTCAGGACCTCTAAGATGCTGCTGCTAAGTGAAATGTACAGCAATTTTTTTTCACTTAGCAGCAGCATCTTTGAGGTCCTGGAGAAAGCTGTGCCCCAAATAAAGCAACAATTTAGTAAGTCTAATGTACCTCAATCCTATGTTTTTTTATTTTCTATACATATGTATATATATTTAAAAAAATTGTGAATAATTTTTAGTTAGGAAAACTAAATTCATTCTTTTTTTTTGTAATAATGTACAGAAGTTGTGCACCCTTCGCGCATCCTACACGATGGCTGCACGCATTCCGGTAGCCATTTTGAAAAGTCGCACTGGGGTCGCGACTTTGGCATAGTTTGTAAAGTATGAAATATCTTTAAATTAATTATAAATAAAAGTTTTCCTTTAAGTGTTTGTCTAAATTAATGTATAAAAGTATTTTTAAATTATTATTTTCAGTATAATTTCGATGAAAGTAAAGTTATGAAATGCGCCGTGTAGCCGCTTAATGTGCGCAACATCTCCCCACGTGTATTTTCGTGGTCGTGCCATGATCGTGCTGAGATTGAGCCGAAGTCGAGACTTCGGCGTACTTTTAAAGTTGAAAAAATGACTATAGAAAGTTTGAATATGATATTAGACTGAACAGTTTTGCTAATATACTTATTAAAAGTTTATAGAAATTTTTATTTATAGTGTATAATGATATATATGATTTTAGAGGGTGCGCGAACGGTGCGTGACGAGTGTGTGCACCCTACGCGACTTCATGTCAGCAAAAGAAAAAAGGAATCTGATTTGTTGAAATCAATTCCATTGTGAAAGAGGGAGGATCCATCCTTCTGATATTTCCCTTACCTTTTGTCCCTGATAGAGAGAAGACCTGTTTCTTGCTTCTCTTTATATTGATATACCTTTTTTGTGTGCTTGTTTATTTTTAATACAACTATGGCTTCTAGTTTTGCCGAAGTTGATCCACTTGCAGTAGAGGAGGAAGAACAGATGGTGCAGCAGAAGAAGAAAAGAAAGGAAAGCATCTTTTGGTCCTTTTTTAGTGTATAAGAGGACCTGCGATGAATGCCGCTTCTACCTTCCGTAACCTAGAACGACACAGTACGGTCAAACTGCGGTGGGACGCACACTCGTTGACTTCTCATGGCACTGCTCCACACTTTGTGGAGGAAGCTTTCCATTAGCTGTGTTTTCTGATGACGTGTCGCGCCGGCCCCGTCCAACAACAGAACTCCTTTAGATCGAAACCGACTTTTCCACTCTCTCACTGGAAGTGAAACCAGGCCACGAGGACACTTTCACAATACAAAAATGCACTTTTCGGTAAAAAAACACATTCCTTACTCCTAATCAAATACAAGACTCACTGAAGAACAGGGGCCAGCTTCTATCAGTAAACAGCTGTTACAACGACTTTTTTACTTCGCAATACCATTACAACGCATGCATTACCATGCATGCGTTGTACATCACGAAGTCATTACTACGCATTTTTTTAGAACGCATGGTCATTTACCACGCATGCCTTTACAACAAATTTCGTTGTAAAGGTATGGATGGTAAGTGACCATGCGTTCTAAAAGAATGCAGATGATCCACGTCGTTGTAAGGAAACATAGGCTGTTCCGTTTCCTCACAACGACATGCACCGCCCCTCAGAGACAACGTGAAGCAGGAACCATGAGGAGTGACAGGTAAGGGGGATTGGGCATGGGGGTTACTTTTCTAGGGTTTAGGGTAGTGTAGTGGTGTTTGGGTAGTGTAGGGGGTCGTGGTGGGGGTAGTGTTTTAGGGTTTAGGGTAGTACAGTGGTGTTTGTGTAGTGGAGGGGGTCGTGCTGGGGGTAGTGTGTTAGGGTTTAGGGTAGTGCAGTGGTGTTAGGGTAGTGTAGGAGGTCATGCTGGGGGTGGTGTTTTAAGGTAGTGCAGTGGTGTTTGGTAGTGTAAGGGGTCGTGCTGGGGGTAGATTTAGGGTTAGGGAAGTGCAGTGGTGTTTTAGTAGTATAGGGGGTCGTGCTGGGGGAGTTTTAGGGTTTAGGGTAGTGCAGTGGTGCTTGTGTGGTGTAGGGGTTGTGCTGGAGGTAGTGTTTTAGGGTTTAGGGTAGTGCTGTGGTGTTTGGGTAGCATAGGGGGTCATGCTGGGGTAGTGTTTTAGGGTTTAGGGTAGAGCAATGGTGTTTGTGTAGTGTAGGGGGTCGTGTAGGGGGTCGTGCTGGGGGCAGTGTTTTAGGGTTTAGGTTAGTGCAGTGGTGTTTGTGTAGTGTAAGAGGTTGTGCTAGGGGTAGTGTTTTAGGGTTTATGGTAGTGCAGTGGTGTTTGGGTAGTGTAGGGAGTCATGCTGGGGGCAGTGTTTTAGGGTTTAGGGTAGTGAAGTTGTGTTTGTGTAGTGTAGGGGGTCATGCTGGGGGTAGTGTTTAAGGGTTTAGGGTAGCATAGTGGTGTTTGGGTTGTGAAGGGGGTTGTGCTGGGGGTAGTGTTTTAGGGTAGTGCAGTGGTGTTTGTGTAGTAGAGGGGTCCTGTTTTAGGGTAGTGCAGTGCTGTTTGGGTGGTGTAGTGGGTCGTGCTGGGGGTAGTGTTTTAGGGTTTAGGTTAGTGCAGTGGTGTTACAGTAGTGTAGGGGGTCGTGCTGGGGGTAGTGTTTTAGGGTTTAGGGTAGTGCAGTGGTGTTTGTGTAGTGTAGGGGGTCATGCTGGGGGTAGTGTTTTAGGGTTTGGTGTAGTGCAGTGGTGTTTGTGTAGTATAGGGGGTCGTGTTTTAGGGTTTAGGGTAGTGCAGTTGTGTTTGGGTAGTGTAGGGGGTCATGCTGGGGGTAGTAATTTAGGGTTTAGGGTAGTGAAGTGGTGTTTGGGTAGTGTAGGGGGTCGTGCTGGTGGTACTGTTTTAGGGTTTAGGGTAGTGCAGTGGTGTTTTTGTAGTGTAGGGGGTCATGCTGGGGGTAGATTTAGGGTTTAGGTTAGTGCAGTTGTGTTTGGGTAGTGTAGGGGGTCATGCTGGGGAAGTGTGTTAGCATTTAGGGTAGTGCAGTGGTGTTTGGTTAGTGTAGGGGGTCATGCTGGGGGTAGTGTTTTAGGGTTTAGGGTAGTGCAGTGGTGTTTGGATAGTGTAGGGGATCGTCGTGCTGGGGGTAGTGTTTTAGGGTTTAGGGTAGTACAGTGATGTTTGGGTAGTGAAGGGGGTCTTGCTGGGCATTGTTTTAGTGTTTAGGGTAGTGCAGTGGTGTTTGTGTAGTGAGAAGCGCATGCGCTGTGTCTCTAGGCGAGACCTAAAAAGCATTGCACCAAGATGGCTGCCAGCACTTCCTGGATTGAAGTGTTGGCAGCCAATTAGAGCCAAGCTTGTGTTTGTGTAGTTAGGTCCCGTCCAGATATATAAAGATTTTTTTCCTTTAATATCTCAAAAACTACTGAATGGATTTACACCCTTTAAAAAAAAGGACACTTTCTGAACCAAGCACTACCTTTTTGCCAAATTTGATATAATTCCGTTCAGCAGTTCGAGCTGTAGCTGTGTCTAAAGTTTCCTATGAGAAATGCATTTTTTGACCTCTTTTTTTTAAATTTCTCAGGAACTACTGAATGGATTTACACCATTTAACAAAAAGGTCTCTTTCTAAACCAATGGCTACCTTTTTGCCAAATTTGGTGTAATTCCGTTCAGCAGTTCGAGCTGTAGCCGTGTCTAAAATTTCCTATTGAAAATAAAATGGAAAAAAACACGTTTTGGAACCCCCCTTTTTTCTCGGCCCTGCTTGGCAAATCACCCAGAAACTTTCGGGATAGGAGCTGACCGGCGCGGGCCATAAGTTTTATAAATTTCGCGAAGATTCGTCAACTGGCGCCAAAGTTATTGGGAAAACAAAAAAACGCTTTTCCTATGGAAACTAGGTCCTAACTATAACTATCTAATGGTGACCGCCAGTAGAATATATATATATATATACATATATATATATATATATATATATATATATATATATATATATATATATATATATTTATATATACATATATAAACCAAACTGCCCCACAGCAATAAGAACGCCCTCAACTTCAAAAGCAAACCTTCCGGTTTATTTACAGGAAAGGAGGCTACAGCATTCATGTACGTTTTTCTCCGATGCGTTTCGAGGCTACTGCCTCTTAGTCATGGATAATTGACACTCCACAGATAACTCCAAATCAGCATGCTCATTCAAATACCCTTGGTGGGCGTCGCTCAATGTGTAATTATTAAAATGCAGGCTGGACCTTGTTGTAAGGATCAGAGTTCATTCTTACCCTCCAGTGGGCTCCGCTAAATGTCCATATTTAAAATGTATTGTTACCCTCCGGTGGGCCATGTTTGCTGCGCACGTTTCTATTATCCTCTTCTAAAGTGCTGGAATAAGTCAGGCATTGTTCATGCTCACAGCCTCTCACTGATAGTCCGGAAATGGTGCAGTTCTCCACGGCAGGGCTGCCGTGTGAATATGTAGAAACCACAGTGCCCCAAAGCAATAAGAACGCTCTCACCTTTAAAAGCAAACCTTCCAGTTTAATTAGAGGAAAACGGGCTACAGCATTCATGTACGTTCTTCTCCGACGCGTTTGGAGGCTCCTACCTCTTAGTCATGGATAATTGACAATCTGCAGTTTTCACAGAAACACACAGACCCTGGATGATGTCTAACCCTGGGCATAGCTTGCGTAGTAGCGCTACGCCTAGCTACGCAAAGTGCACTTTGCACTACGCACGCTACACGTAGGTATGCGAACTGCATAGTTTGGTAGGGAAATGCTGTTTGCACTGATTGAACAGTGCCAGATGCTTGTCTGCTCTGTGCAATCATTGCAAACGGCATCTTGCACAGTGCAAGCGGCATTTTCTGCCACTTGAGTAGATTTGTACTTGAGCGGCAGCTTTCTCAACCCGGACTGGTGGTTTCTCATCGTGAGCATACGCGACCACTCGCAATGAGAAACCTGACCTCCCCACGTTGAGAATCTCGCCGGGAAGTTTATTTTCCACGCTCACGGTCAGCAACTTGATGTTGAGAACCGCGAGCAAGCAAAAAATGCCCGCTACGCTACGCGTTTTTGCACTGTGCTACGTGCAATTTGCATAGTAGCGCAAACTACGCACGCTCTGTGAGCGTAGCATAGTACTATGCCCAGGGTTAATGATGTCATCAGTGATGTCATCAGTGATGTCATTTGAGATGTCATCAGTGATGTCACTGACTATGTCATGAATGATGTAATATATGACGTCATCAGGAGTGCATTGCAGGGGCACAAGTTATAGTTAGCCCAACTAACTATAATGGCCAAATTTCTCTGGTTTTGTATGAGTGAAATGTCCAACTAACTATAACGTCCCTAAAACCTCTGTTTTTTCTGTGAAATTCTAAGCTTTTTTAAATGCTAATTTCTAACTATAAGGTCCCTGAAACCTATGTTTTTTTTCAGTGAATATATATATATTTTTTCAGTGAATATATATATTCACTGAAAAAACCATAGGTTTCAGACATGTTATAGTTAGCATTTAAAAAACCTAAGAAATTCACTGAAAAAAACATAGGTTTCAGGGGTGTTATAGTTAGCTGGACATTTCACTCGTACAAAACAATTGAAATTCCCCCGTTATAGTTAGTTCAGCTAACTATAACTCGCGCGCCCGCAATGCACTTGTGATGGCGTCACATATTACATCACTCATGACATTGTGGTAAATAATTTAATTACCGGGACTTAATTTTGGTACAGAAACATAATAAAACAGCTCAGTAAATAAGAGGCAGAATCCGTGGTATTAGAGGTTCGGAATGGGCTTTATTCCAATGATCGATTATAATCGGTTGCTCCAAGTTCCGTCACCACGAAGGTTCAGGAAGTGAAGTACATACTTTATTGACAAGAAATGACTTTTATAGAACATACATTACAATGAAGCGAATGTGGTAGGCGTAACAATTGATAAGGAAAATGACGATTCATATGCGTAACCGAAAATGGGCGTAATGAAGAGTAAAAAGGAACATAATTGGTTATGATGTCATATATAGGTGGATCTATAAGATAATACTTGGCATAGATGCGCGCGCAGCAGCATGACGTGTGATTGACGTGCAACTAGGGGGTGAAGGGGACTTGACATTTAGCTCTACATGTGGAGACGAAAAGTCTGGGGGGTCAAGTCAACCTAATCCCAAATCATATCTAACATCCTATGTTTAAAGAACTATGTTATCCAAAAAGAAAGATCTCTCGAACAAAATCTATTCTATACTGACTGTGAGTGTGTGTACAAGCGTCTAAGTGTCTACACTAGATGCGAGGGTAGGAATCTTCCATAGTAACAGGGCTATGAATTACTTGCATAAAGACAGAGAAACCGGGCCCTTTGCTCGGCAGCTGGAAGAATGTTTACTTAAACTACTAGACAGGAATGCATCGGCTGGGGAGCGAAGCAGATAACTCGAAGGTGAAATACAGTTCTTGGCAGAGAATAGGCTGATGTCAGGCTTCGTGAGCCGCGCAGAGAATGAGACAAAGTTCATGGTCACAGATGCAGGCTCAGACTAGAGTTTTCAGAGGCAGAAGGCAAGAAGAGTTTGATGACAGAATCAGGGCCTACTTGCCTGGACTGTAAAATGGCATAAGTGAACCATATAAAGTCGGTGGCCTTTCATACTTAGGAATGAAATATCCGACCTATTCATGGCGGATCTGACAGAGGACATGTTGACGGTGGACGCACATGTGTTTGCGTCTTCATAACTGGAACTGGAGGGAACATACATGTACTTGTGATTCATACATGGAACCGTTGGGGTCCAAGATAGGGGACATAACTGATCAGAAAAATCCATATTTCCACATTCCCTCCTTGTCCCCTACTTGCCCGTTAAGAGACATCAATCTTCATCAATCCATTGATCTGTTCATATAACATCATTTGTTCTTCTTTCTTCTTCCGTGATGAATGAAATCTTGGTGGTGGAATACACGATGTGGCACACAGACCACAGATCGCTGGTCCACATTGTAGACATAGACAGCAACTGAATAGTATGAGAAGGCCGATACCTAGGAAAGATAGGACCTTCCATCCAAAGGTAGATAATACACTCCAAAACCAACCGGACCAAGTCCAGGTGCCTGGGTTCTGGTGTATCTGGCTTACAATCTTATGAAGGCGAGTTATGGCTTTATATACAGATGGCGAATTTTCTGGTATGAATACGCAGCAGCTTGATCCGATGACCCTACAAGCTCCGCCCCTATCAGCCAGGATGACGTCAAGGACAAGACGATTTTGAAGCACAACAATCCGCATAGCAGACTGCTCTTCTGTTAAATTGCCTAAAGCGGAAATAGTTTCATTCACTACTGCTTCAAGGGTTCTAGTTAATCTACGTATCAGCTTACTATTAGTAACAGTACCTATATAGGGAAAGATGCCTTTATTAAAATCTACATACTTGTCCCATGCCGTCTCAGTATAATCGACAATTGGGAGATCTCTCCGCTTTCTGTTGTGTACTAAATGAATATTTCTATAATAATCAGGAGGAGCTAGGAAAACGGGTGGCAAAAGAAATGCAATGTAGCAGGTACCATCCCAATCTAGAGGTAGACGCATATATGCAGTCTGACCACATATAAAGTAGGAGTGGCGATAAGCCCTAAATGAAGATTTGCCTTGATCACTGAATTCTACTATAGTAGTGCATTTACTATGGCCCATATGTATGGAACCAACTTTTCTTACACACAATTCACCCTTTGCTGGGAATACTGACATGGTGGGTAAAACTAGTTCAACTTCGGATTCGACATTTAGAATCATGAGATTAGGTGTAAAATTACCTAATCCATATACTTCATTTTCTAGATCAGTTCCTGTTCCTTTGGGGCGACCCTCCTTGTCAGGGTAACAGACTTTGAATAAAACTAGGTTCAGATTTCCCCATACCCAATGGTCTTGATAAACTGCTGTGTCTGAGTCTATGGAATTGATTAAGCTGAACCATGCTCCACAGGAGCCATTATGTGTAAACGGATGTGGAAAGAAAGGCAGGACTCCTTCATAATTCTGATAGGGAGGGAGCCGGCCACACACCCAACAATTAGTAGCATTACTAGTCTGATGGGAATGATGTAACATGCTAATGAAAGTGTTATTGCGCAGCGCAAGTCTATAGGACAATTCATGCGGGGGTAGGTCACTAAAAGAATGTTCAGCAGTAACATTGTAAACATGTCTAGAAATAGGATAATATATGTGCAACAATATACTTGCAGTAATTATTAAAAAACTCAAGAAAAACAAAATTAATAACGTCATTATGCAATGGCTACGCAGTGATTTACAGTACGCCTGTCGTTTCAACATTTTTCGCGATTTTTCATGATTCAGGTCTAAGGGATACATGTCGGAGACAGATTCAACCGCTTCACCTTGGAGAGGACTTAAACAATCAAATCGTCCGACGGTTTAGGCCTGAGTTTTTTTTTATAAAGTTCCTGACTGTTGGCCTCAGCCAAAGGTAGTTTTGAGTCAATGGGTGAAGACACACGAGGTGGGCTATTCACATCCGAAGGAAGTCCATGAAATTTCTTGATATGACTTGAATGAATCCATCCTTTTCTGCCTTCAATCTTCACGGCTGTTCTTGTGGTCAGCAGGACCAACTTGGGTGACTTCCACCTGGGCTCCAGCTGAGTCTTTCGGTCGAAATTCCTCACAAGAACGAGGTCCCCCGGGACTACGTCAAGGGGTTTCACCTCAGTGTTGTCGGGAAAGGCTGCAGCTACCTGTGAACGACAAGATTGTAGTGCAGACATCAAGGAAGCCAAGTAATCTGTCAGCATATTACAGTCAATATCAGTTATTTTTCGTGGCATAGGCGTCCCCCACATATTTGGTGGTCTGCCGAAGATCACTTCATACGGGGATAGCCCTGTTCGAGAGTGTGCTACCATTCTCGTGTAAAAGAGTGCAACTGGTAGTGCTACTACCCAGTCGACACCTTTCTCCCTGCATATTTTGGACAATCTAATTTTCAGGGTCTGATTATGTCTTTCTACGAGACCTGCTGCCTCAGGGTGTCGGACACAGTGGAATTTCCACTGATATCCTAACAAAAGTGAAACATGTTTCATTAGTTCGGATGAGAACGGCTGGCCGTTATCCGAGTGAACAACACGTGGTAAACCGTATCGTGGGAAGAATTCTCGAACCAACTGTTTGGCAGTAGTCGGGGCAGTGTAATCTGAAACCGGGTATGCCTCCGTCCAACGGGAAAGAGCACAAACAACTACGAGGACGTATTTGAATCCTCGACATCGTTCCATCTGGATATAATCCATCTGGAGGACTTCGAAAGGGTGATCAGGAGGATGAAATCCACCCTGTTCTACGGGAACGCTTTTTCCTGGGTTGAACTGGCAACAGATCATACAGGTACGGACCTTTTGTTTGGCTGCTGCTCGTAAATGTTTATTGGACCAAATGTGTTGAATGCTATCTAGCATAGCTTTTTCTCCTAGATGTGCTGGACTATGTATAGTGTTAATTATAACTTGGACCATTGAATCAGGAAGGAACCACACAGACTTTTCCTTCATCATCCATCCTTGGTCCGTTTGGATCCCTCCTAATTCGGTCCATTTCTTTATTTCATCTGGTGTAGCATGTGTCTGGATGTCAATTACGTCAAAAGTAGGATCTTTAACTGTCATACAATGTGTCGGCATCGGGACTATTGTCTTTGTCATGTCGGAGGTTTGAGTTTGAGCAGTCTGTTTAGCTGTTCTGTCGGCTAGATCATTGCCTTGAGAAATGATATCAGTGACTTTCGTATGAGCTTTACATTTCATAATTGATATAGCAGTCGGTAGATGTATCGCATCTAATAAGGCATGAATGAGGGGTCCGTGCTGAATGTGGGCACCGTGGGAAGTTAAATAACCTCTCTCTCGCCACAGCACGCCGAAGTCATGTACAACTCCAAATGCATAACGTGAATCAGTGTATATGTTGACTTTTTTATTAGTGGCTTGAATACAGGCTTGTGTCAGAGCGATGAGCTCTGCGGCTTGAGCTGACAAAGTATTTATATGATTTGTTTCAATGACTTCAGTATCTGTTGTGACTGCGTAAGCAGCCACTAACTCTCCTGTATTTGTTCTCATACATGAACCATCTACATACAATGTCAGGTCTGGATCTGACAATGGGACATCGGTTAAGTCTTGTCTGGGTTTCGTCGTTATAGTAATAACTTCAATACAGTCATGGGCTAGTGGGTCTGTTCCGGTTACTGGCAAAAGTGTGGCAGGATTCAATGTGTTACAGCGTCTGATTTCTATATGTGGCTGAAACAATGTAAGTTCATACCCTGTAAGTCGCGCTAGAGTCAAGTGTTGTGTTTGCGTTCTATTTACAAGAACCTCTACTGCGTGTGGTACTTGAACTGTCAATGGATGTCCTAACACTATGGCATCGCTTTGTCTGATTGCTAAAGCTGTCGCTGCCACTGATTTCAGGCACGCAGGCAAAGCCTGAGCTACGGGATCTAATGTACTAGAAAAATAAGCACATGGTTTGTGTGCTCCTGCTTGTTCCTGAGTGAGCACTGACAAGGCAGTACCTTCGCGTTCTGTAACAAAGAGTGTAAACTGTTTACTGTAACATGGTGTTGCTAAAACAGGTGCTTGACATAAAGCTTTCTTCAGGCTTTCAAAAGCTTGTGTATGTTCCTGAGTCCAAGGGAGAACAGTCGATGTGGCTGCCTCCTGTGTTGTCAACTGAATGAGTGGTTTTGCTAGAAATGCATACTGAGGGATCCACTGCCTACAATATGAAGTGAGGCCTATAAAAGCCCGCACCTCCTTTTGTGTCTTGGGTATTGGCATGTTAGCAATCAACTGGATGCGGTCAGGTGTAAGCTGCCTTCCCTCCTTGGACAGCGAGTGTCCAAGATAAACAACTCGCTGGACACAGAATTGCAGCTTAGAAGGGGACACCTTGTGACCCTTTTCAGCTAGAAATTGTAAAACTGTCAGTGATGCTTTTTCACATTCCGGTTCGCTTCTCGCGGTGATCAGCAGATCATCGACATATTGAAGCAAAGCAGTGTTAACTGGCATGTGGATACTGTCAAGTTCTCGTTTCAGTGCTTGGCTATAGATGCTGGGGCTTTCTGTAAATCCTTGAGGTGCGCGTGAGAATTTAAAGCTACGTCCATTTAAACTAAATCCGAACAAATATTGGCTTTCCGGATCTATTGGGACGCTGAAAAAGGCATTCTTGAGATCAATTACAGTAAAGAATGTTGCTTCGGAATCAATGGCTGTCAATAATGACGAGATATCAGGGACCACAGGGAATTGTGGCACAATACACTTGTTTAATTCGCGCAGATCAATAACCAATCGATATACTGGCGGGGCCTTTGGATCTGTTCGTTTAAGAATCGGAATTATTGGTGAATTACATACATTGGAGTCTGTTTCCACAACTACTCCTTGGGCAATGAGCTCGTCAATGATTTGCAGTAAAGCCACTACAGCATCTGGTGGTAACTTGTATTGTCGCATTCGTGGTAGTACCACTCCTTCCTTTAATGTGACTCGATATGGTGTAATATTCATGCAACCAACATCAGTAGGGCCTTGTGCCCATAGATGTGTAGGTAAAGTCTGCAGTCGGGGATCCATGTCTCTAGATACATAGTGACCTTTAAAATCACGTAAAAACAATCTTACTCCTTCCGGAGAACAACATATTATAGCTCCTAGAGCTTTCAGTGTTTTTATTCCTAACAGATTTTCTGGACATGATTTAGTAAGCAATAAATCGGTAGTTCGGGTCAAAGGTCCTATCGTAAGTGGAAGAGGTTGTGACACTTCATTAACAATAGGTTTTCCTGAAAAACCAAGGGAAATATTCTGAGAGCCTGAGAGGGGTGCCCCTGGAACTTCACTACGTTTTATTGTTGTTCGACTTGCCCCTGTATCGAGTAAAAATTTTCTATCTTGGCCTAATAATTCACTATGTACATAAGGTCCTTCTTGATCTACAGGAATCTCGATAAGGGGTAAGTCAACTTCCCTCTCTAGGCTGGTTCATGCGTATCGCTGGTAATCAGGATAGTCATACTGTGCGGTCTGGTACAGTTGTCGTGTCGTGGTTTGTGTGGCAGCGACAGGCAGCGCTGGTGCAGCTGGCACGAACTGTACAGACTGTGGTGGAGCTGGCATGGACTGTGCATGCTGCGAGGCTCCTTGTTCATTCTGACCCTGTCTAGGTGGCCGTGGTCTTTCTTTTGTATTACCTATGGCGATATTATGTTTCAAAACTGGACAATCGTGTACGTAATGACCTGGCTTTTTACAATAATTGCATGTCCCTTTTACAGGTCCTGTTGAATCACCGGAATGTGTCATACCCTTTTTATGTCCTTCAGCTGGAACTGTCTGAGAAACCAGCATTTTCATTTTCGTATCTTTCATGCGTCTGTGTTCATGTTCTTGTTCCTCTCTAATTCTATTGTGATGGTACTGTAACATTTGTAACATTTGTGATGGAGTGTTACCTTGCCAGGTACTCTCGAATTTTAATACTCTATTCTTTACTTGGGGCAGGGCATTTTCTACTAATTTTGTTACAAACAGATGCGGGTATGATTCGCTACTTGCTTTTATGCCACTATTTATACCAAAACATTTTTCAAATCGGGCATAGTAATCACTAGTGTCTTCATCTTGCTTCTGCTTACAGGCTGAAATTGTACCCCAATCTTCCTTTTTCGTAGTTAATAAACGTGGCAGTACCTGTACTAGTAAACCTGGTAGTGCTTTAGTTTTATCCCCAAGTCCTGCTCCTGCAGTTCGGGCCTTTTCTTCTGCTTCCAATACTGACCATTCGATCTTTTGGTCTCCTACCTCCCACTCTTTTTCCCTGAGTTTCTCATAGATGCCAGCAGGCATCAATACCTTTAATATTGTCATAATGTCGGGATAGGTATACTCTCCCATGAGTAACATGTCTTTAATTTCTCGGTGAAAACCCGCTGGATCTTTGTCATGACTGGGTACCACTTTCTTCATTTCTAACAATTCTATTTTTGATATGGGCGTGTATACAAATACGCGTTTAAACTCATTGTCCTCGCCCTTTATTGGGTGTACTTCTCGTAAAGGATTCTGTCTGTCCATGTAATACGTGGTTCTTTCCTTAATGGGTAGTGAGACACGTTCTGAACATACAAAAAGAATGTACTGCTTTCTTGATTCTAGAATTTCTTTAATTAATTTAGTACCTGAACCTCTCCATCTATTCATGAGTAATTCAGTCAATATATCAGGTAAGGGACCAGGGTCCGAATGCTGACTCTGATATAGTATAAGGAGTTGTTGAATCATATAAATCCCAGCTAAACGCTGTTCATCTGGGGTGAGATTCAAAAATGTGCGTGCTACTGTATCATCACCATATTTTCCGGGACTGTCAACCCAATGGACAGCTGACCTAGCTAAATCTTGTTCATCCATAGAATCGAGAAAATGATAACCCCTTCGTTCTCGGAGTAATTTGTCGGCGGCTTGGAACGAATGCTCGTTAGACCTTATATGGACTATGGGTGTTGGGAAACTCCTGTTATTATCTGGATATATCGGACGTATCGGGTCAATAAGACATCTATTACTATTACAAGATCTTCCTCTACCTACATAGGCTATGGTGTCTGACTGTCCTGTGGACAGTCCTGATCCTTCTTCCTCGCTTTGTTCGAACTGGTCTACCGCTAATCTCTCTTCGTGTAGGCGTTCTATTTCTTTACGGATCTTTCGGCACATGGCTATTATACAATTTTGCTTATCATGTCTGCCTTCTGATATATTCTGGCTCCATCTGGTAAGAATTTGCATTGCTTCCGGGTCTACCCCTGGTCGATCTTGATTTCTGATCACACAATTTATGAGGAAACGTAACAGTTCCCCCTGTATCTCCACTTTCTGGTATTCCATAGCTCTGTTAATACATTCAGAATCTTGCCCTGTTTGGACAAAATGATATATTTTATCTAGATGCGCAGTCATTCCCGGTAACTTCCCTAAATACACTGCGGCTCGTCTGATACGCAGTGATGCCAGGGTCATTTCGTCCTCTTTGCCGGGCACAGGGTCATATCTACAATCTACAAGAAGTTCCTTAAGCGTACGGGCATTTATGAGTTTGGGTGTACGTGAATGTGCTGACTCTTGAAAAGTAAGTTTATTTATTCTGGGTGGCGTAGAAAAAATATTGGTAGCACCTCCCGTAGCCCCATCTGGGGTGTCGGGTGTGAAAGGATTCGTTGAACGCGATACAGCAACTATAGGTGTGGACACAGCTATAGAAGTAGCTGTAGGAACAGATGCAGAAACAGATGCGCTTGCCGGAACTTGTGACACGATCTGTTGCTGTAGGGATACGGGTACTGGATCTTGGCGTTGAACATCCCTGGTATGCGGTCTATGTGGGGCAGAATTAGCATATTCGGGAGCTGCGTCATCTAAATATGAGGAAAGAAAAACATCTTCTGCGGTTCTAGGATGCCCCTTAGGATGTACCTTTATTGGAAATAATGGAGTTGGCAAGTCTTTCGGTATCTCTGGAGTAGCCTTAGGTAATCCTTCGGCCAGAAGGGGGTACATACCATTCATAAGGGCATTTCTTTGTCTGTCTACTTGTTCTGATTTCACTCGGATACCTTCTTCAATTAATAAATTTTCTCGAACTTTATTTGAACTCTCTTTATTCTTTTCTTCCTGTCGGAGTGCTTTTTCTGTGCGTCTATGAGATTCTTTACGCCATAACTCAACGGCATCCTTCTGTGACTGTCTGACTTTCCTTTTCCATAACTCTTCCTCGACTTTCATGATGCACTCTGCATCCCAGGTCCCCGCTGCGGGCCACCTCTGACTTTCTGGTAATTCCTTGGTATAGTCTACCCATAAATCAAGAAATAATATAGCGTCTAAGCCATGTTTATGATACATGAAGTACCCTGGAGTGTCCCTAGGAGGAATAGGAACGGCTTCTTCGAGTACCCCTTTTCTTGTAGTGATCTGTCTTAGTTTCGAAAAGAGCGGCATATTGAGAACTGATCTGATACTTGATTTTGAACAAACTTAATACAGTAAACACGATAATGAACAGTCATTCACACCACAATATGTAGAACGTACTTAAAACATTTAACATTTTAACATTTACCTGAACAATCCGTAATGATGACGGTCTAAGGAAAACTTAAATCACTAAACATAATACTCGACATTAACTGAATTATATTCTTGATATACTGCTATACAGTACAGATACACTGCTGAAACAGTGCAGACCGGATTTGTGTACCCAAACCCGTCTTGACCGGCACAACCTATGTGCACGTCAGAAAGCCTCCCCAGTAATGGTACTCACCGGGTAGCTCGGAAACGGAAGGCCTCGGAAACTGAACTGAACTTGAACCGGACTGGACTCGACTCGAACACTGCGGAGACTGGACTCGACTTGGGACTTCGGAAACTGGTGGGCCTCTGTATACCTCGGATCTTGCTCTCTCAGCTAGGCTCTGGTCGGGATACTTCGCACTTCTCACCGCCTCGTCTGGGTGTTGATCGCAGCCTCAGTCGCCCCCGCTTGACCGGAGGGAGATACAGGAAATCCTGCTGGTACGCGTTATTGTCCGTCCAGCTGTGGCAGGAGACCGGGCCTGCAACTCACCGCCGGCGCGTGAGATGAGAAAGTGTCCCTATTCGGGCGCTATTCTTGTGGTAAATAATTTAATTACCGGGACTTAATTTTGGTACAGAAACATAATAAAACAGCTCAGTAAATAAGAGGCAGAATCCGTGGTATTAGAGGTTCGGAATGGGCTTTATTCCAATGATCGATTATAATCGGTTGCTCCAAGTTCCGTCACCACGAAGGTTCAGGAAGTGAAGTACATACTTTATTGACAAGAAATGACTTTTATAGAACATACATTACAATGAAGCGAATGTGGTAGGCGTAACAATTGATAAGGAAAATGACGATTCATATGCGTAACCGAAAATGGGCGTAATGAAGAGTAAAAAGGAACATAATTGGTTATGATGTCATATATAGGTGGATCTATAAGATAATACTTGGCATAGATGCGCGCGCAGCAGCATGACGTGTGATTGACGTGCAACTAGGGGGTGAAGGGGACTTGACATTTAGCTCTACATGTGGAGACGAAAAGTCTGGGGGGTCAAGTCAACCTAATCCCAAATCATATCTAACATCCTATGTTTAAAGAACTATGTTATCCAAAAAGAAAGATCTCTCGAACAAAATCTATTCTATACTGACTGTGAGTGTGTGTACAATCGTCTAAGTGTCTACACTAGATGCGAGGGTAGGAATCTTCCATAGTAACAGGGCTATGAATTACTTGCATAAAGACAGAGAAACCGGGCCCTTTGCTCGGCAGCTGGAAGAATGTTTACTTAAACTACTAGACAGGAATGCATCGGCTGGGGAACGAAGCAGATAACTCGAAGGTGAAATACAGTTCTTGGCAGAGAATAGGCTGATGTCAGGCTTCGTGAGCCGCGCAGAGAATGAGACAAAGTTCATGGTCACAGATGCAGGCTCAGACTAGAGTTTTCAGAGGCAGAAGGCAAGAAGAGTTTGATGACAGAATCAGGGCCTACTTGCCTGGACTGTAAAATGGCATAAGTGAACCATATAAAGTCGGTGGCCTTTCATACTTAGGAATGAAATATCCGACCTATTCATGGCGGATCTGACAGAGGACATGTTGACGGTGGACGCACATGTGTTTGCGTCTTCATAACTGGAACTGGAGGGAACATACATGTACTTGTGATTCATACATGGAACCGTTGGGGTCCAAGATAGGGGACATAACTGATCAGAAAAATCCATATTTCCACAACATGGTCAGTGACATCACTCATGACATCACTCATGACATCTCAAAGGATATCACTGATGACATCACTGATGACATCAACCAGTGAATGTGTGTTTTACTGAAATTTAAATATGTTTTTTATATGTATATATCAAGGTTGATGGAAGAATAAATAGGGATATATGTGTTTTTAAAGTTTTCTTTTTTTAAATTGTTTGTATAATGGACTGATTAAGTGTATCTTAGTGAATACATGGGTTACTGAGCAATGTTTAAATATGTAAATATGTTTTTAAATCTCACACTTTTTGTATAAATGTAAATGTTGGAGACTTGTAAAGCGCACAGCTACCCCAGCAACGGGGCGTCCCGGCGCTGTAGACCGCTGGGGAACCCGTCCTGGCTATCCCTGTGAGATGGTCCCTTTCTGGGTATCTCCAAGGTGAAACCAGGCATCCCCGGCGTCTGTGGGGGGCCGTTGTAGAGATGAGGCAAGCTTAATGCCCAGAGTTGCCGAGTGTGTTCCTGGTTAGAGTAGGTACCGAGGCGAGAATTATCGAGTCCGTTTTGACCCTGGTCCACGACCCTGCCGCGTCGGGAATTGAACCCTGGTCCCTGGCCGATTCTCTGCTTACGGGTCTGCCGCCTCTAACTAGTGAGCCACACCTCTCCAGTGACTGCATGGGTTGGTAAGTAGCTACATGAGTGTCTATATGGGCTATTAGTTGGTTTGTGAGTATTAGTATGAGTGTGTGAGTGTCTGTATGGATCAGTGGGGGGTATTACTTAGTGCGTAGATGGATGACTGAGTGACAGTGTTTGTATGTGTTGAACATAGCATGTGTACAGGACTGTATAGGTGAATGAGTGTGTGTATGGGTGTGTTAGTGAGTGAATTAGTGTCTCTATAGTGTCTTTTAAGTAACTACATTTATTTAAATTAGTATATGTGAGTATTGGTGGATATAAGTGAGTATATGTGAGAGTGAGAGTTTGGAAGTGTTCCTGTATAAATAAGTATATGTTTCTATAAGTGATTGTTTGAGAGAGTAAGTATGTGTACGTTTCTGTAGAAGCAAGTGTAGTGGTGTGTGTATAACGGTATATGCAATGAAATGGATGTTTGATTCTTTATTAGCATGAGTGACTGTGTGTGAGTAACTCTATGAATCAGTGGTGGAGTGTTACAGGATGTATAGGTGTATGTGTACATATGATGAGTGAGTATAAATGTATGCGTGACTATATATGACTTGGTGAAGCAGTGGATGTGTATGTAGATGTTGAATTTACTGAAAATTTTAGTCTCTATTTAAGAATGTGTGTATCAAAGGTTATATTAGGGTGAGAGGAGGTCTGCCACTGTATCACAAGGATGATGTCATCTGTGATGTCATGAGTGATGTCACTGACCATGTCATGAGTGATGTAATATGTGACGTCATCACAAGTGCATTGCGGGCACGCGAGTTATAGTTAGCTGAACTAACTATACCGGGGGAATTTCAATGGTTTTGTACGAGTGAAATGTCCAGCTAACTAAATGCTAATTCCTAACTATAACATGTATGAAACCTATGTTTTTTTCAGTGAATTTCAAAGGTTTTTTAAATGCTAATTCCTAACTATAACACCCCTGAAACCTATGGTTTTTTCAGTGAATTTCAAAGGATTTTCAAATGCTAATTCCTAAATTTAACATGTCTGAAACCTTTTATTTTTTTGGGTGATTTTCTAAGATTTCTGAAATGACAATATCTTAAATGTAAAAATAGCTCTATTTATTTTTTTGATATTCATTTTCTACATTTTTTAAATTATTTATTGTTAGATTTTTTTTTTAAATTACATTAAATATTTGTAATCTAATTTGATTTTTTTTCAAATATTGAAACAAATTTTTTTTTTGTTTAAGAATTTTTTGCAAAAGAAATTTCTTTTCTTTTCTGTTTTTCAATTTTTTTTTTGGAACCGCGCACCCAAAGCGCACCTTCCTCGATCACTGCGCGGAACCTAGCCACCATTTTAGGACTGTTGCGTAGGATCCACGTGGGATATGCGATGGGTATGTATTTTCATGCGCGATTACTATGCGACCAGTATGCGACTCCAGCCGCATACGCGAGATATACGTATTGCTTAACGTGACGCTCCCATGCTTCCGCGTAACTTCATATACGTGTTCGACACGGTGGTTGCGGAATCGTGCACCCAACACGATAGGAGTCGTGCACCCAACGCGTGCACACCAGGGGGCTGCGCTGGATGCAGAACTCCTAATTTTACCGTAAAAAAAAAATGGCACCTGTTACTAATTTCTATTCTCCCGGGCACCCCATCCCCCGGGGCCTATATGCAATGTTGGAGCCCGTGGGGGGAGCCCCAATGCCCCCACGGTCTCAGCCAGCTCCCCGCGTCCTTCGGGAGCCAGCATTGCTTTTCCACACGGGGAGCTGCTAACGTGCAGTTCCCCGGAATAGAGATTGCCAGAGGAAGTTATCCAGTTTGAAACAGTAAGGAAATACGGAATGCCAGCTCACATTACGTAGCAGTGCATGTTATTAAGAAGCAGATAACTGCAGTTAGAAAGCTGTATGAATGTTGGTCTGATTGTGGGAGTTGGCTTGCTGTTAAGAAAGCACGCAAGATTGGGAGCTGTAAGCTTAGAAACGTCGGGCAGTTGGACATTCTTGCATAGTAATGAATGACTGCCATTGTGGTCCCACTTTTCAGACATCCTCTTTAAGACAGCGATATGTAAATGGGAGAAACCACTGCTCGTGCATAAATGAGCTACCTTATATAATCACATACAACATGACAAACAACATGTACACCTAGCAGACACAACGACACTACATACTGTGGGAACCGTGGCTAGCCATGTACACAAACCAAACATAGCACCTCTGCCACACAATACAGAATGCGGGGAGTGATGGGAGCAATGTATGTGCGAAGGTGGCAAGTGATTCTCGATTGTAAAAGTATACAATGCAAAGTGTTGAGGGGATGTGCAGGACAGACTTGAGTATGCAGAGCACAGATATGTACATGTCAACATATACTGATGGTCTATTGAGTGAAGTGGACAGTGGACGCAACCATGATAGTACGGTCAGTAGAGAAGATTATGAAAACATAGCGCGTACGTGCCCCCTCCCCCCCAAAATCTTTAGCATAGTGGCCTGGCTCGTCATACGCAAGGCTAGCGTAGGGGTATCAAAAAAAAAAGGCACGTTTCTCTGGGTGTGGTTCTCTTCCGGAATGGTGAACATGTCTGTCAGGTATGTGCAGCTTACACCTCCACGAGGCTGACGCCATGAGCAAAGGTGGCTGCAGGAATAATGCTCTCAGCCTGCTGGTACCCAGAAACCATCATGGCTGCTGCAACACACATATGCCCCACAGTTCACCTTTTGACACCGCCGTGTGTGAAAGAGGGCCCACCACGTGCCGGCGGAAGCTTCTGGGCCGAGGTCTGCAAGCTGGGAAGGCGCCTGAGGCCCAGCACCGTGGAGTGTTCTGTATACTACTAACACAGTAGTCCAACAGGTACCAACAGTGGAACGGTGTCTTGATACTACAATGGACGATGTTAGAACTGCATCTGAGAGTGCAGATGAAGGTACTCCTTTCGACCAGCTATTACCAACTCTAGGTTCCAACAGTGGAATGGTGTCTTGATCCCACAATGGACGATGTTAGAACTACATCTGAGAGTGGAGATGAAGGTACTCCCTTCGACCAGGTGTAAGCAACTCTAGGTCCCAACAGTGGAACGGTGTCTTGATCCCAGAATGGACGATGTCCGATATTACCTGGTGCTTGGATTTCACAGAACTCTCTCCATTGAGGTGCATCAGACTCTGTGCTTCCGTAGCTAATTGCTGCACATGATCATTTGGCTTGGCTGACTGCAGTTGCTGGAGTACACTGCTGTACAGCAGGTCTGAACAGTGGAACGGGGTCTTGATCCCAAAAGGGACGATGTTAGAACTGCATCTGAGAGTGCAGATGAAGGTACTCCCTTCGACCAGGTGTAACCAACTCTAGGTCCCAACAGTGGAACGGTGTCTTGATCCCAAAATGGACGATGTCCGATATTACCTCCTGACTGTTTTTCACAGAACTCCCTCCGTTGACGTGCATCCGAGTCTGTGCTTCCATAGCTAACTGCTTCACATGATTATTGGGCTTGGCTGACTGCAGTCGGTGGAGTACACTGTGGTACAGCAGGTCGGAACAGTGAAACGGGGTCTTGATTCTGTGATCGAGGATGTCAGAAGTTAAAGTTTGTGATGATTTGTGTGTACCCCCTCCGATCATGTGCAACCAACTCCGTGCTTCCGGATCCAATGGCATGTGGCTGTGAGGCGTTAATGACCACTGCCTCTGGCCTACACTGCGGTCAGCAGGGCTCACAATTCAGATCGAGTGGTGATTGTTTAATTACAGAATCCAGTAGGCAACTAACTACAACGTCTATTGAAATATACACAATAGCCTTTTAGTATACTTGCTTGAAGAAGTTTTTTAAGATGACTTATAGGTCTAGTACAATGACCAAATTCTTCTTGGTAGTGGTAAAGAACACTGAATAACAGTGTACACAGTGGACAGCAGAGATCGCAATTCGAATTGTTTTGATTTATTTATTGCAGAGTTTTGTGTAATTTATGTTGTTGTATTTTGTGAAGAGGAAGTGAGAAAAAGTATTCATGGAAGACTGTGCTCATCACTGCCTTCAATTTACACTGCAGACAGCAGTGTTCACAATTCAGATTGAGTCGCTATTGTAGATGACGCAGTCCTGTAGGTAAAAGACATTGCTCCAGTGCGCTCTGTCCGCACCACGCATACGCATCATCACAGGGTCTGCACACGGTTTTTGTTGCTTCGCGTACGGCAAAAAGGACAGCTCAAGGCAACGCCACATGGCTGTGGGCCCTTGCTGACCGCTCTACACTGCAGACAGCAGTGTTTACAATTCAGATCGCGTCGCTATTGCAGATGATGTAGTGTTGTAGGCAACAGACATTGCTCCTAGTACGGCCCGCCCGCAGCACGCATCATCGCTGGCTGTGCACAAGCTGAATGCTTTTGATGTGGTTATCTGAGTGGACCCTTTATGATACAATCTTTTTGTGTATTATTTCAGATCTACTGCCTGTATCTCAGTATACCACAAGTTATGGTTCTTTTACAATAGAATCTTTTCTGTATCATTTCACATCTAGTGTCCCTACCTTACTGCAGCACAAACTATTGACCCTTTTATTATTGAATCTCTGTGTGTGATCCAATGATTACTGTTGTAGTTGATGCTAGCAGCAACCATTCCCTGAGGGCTGGTTTACACTCACCCCACACGCATTCAGCAGAGACGTCACTGGATATGTGACCCTGGTAATAAAAAGGAGTCGAGCGCACGTTCCCGTACCCACTTACACTATCTATCTGTGTCCGTGTGTTCATTATCTATGCCTGATTCTGCCCCTGGGCCATACCACATTACATTGTGCTGTGGACAGCGTATGCAACCATGTTACCTCTGGCAGTGGGGAAAAGTTCTGTTATGTAGCTTTTAGTTGCATGGCTATCACAGGTAGAAGGCTACTTTACAGAGCATGAATATTGATGAAGATGATATTTGCGTGTTGTGTGTAGTGTTAGATATGTGTACATAGCAAAACGTTTTCAAAAAAGTTCTGTAAGCAGAAGAGGAGTCTCTCATTAAACACTGTAGAGAGAATGACTAAAATGGGTGGGGTTCTCCAACTGTTACAATGAGAAATGTTATGAACCAATCAAATGCTTTTCTTTAAGGTCACATGGCAATCACGCACCAAGCGTGCAAGGAGTCAGCACCCGACGCGATTTTGAGAAAATATATTTACCATAATATAAGTTTATTACAGTTAGAAATATATAAATGTTTAAAATATTTTAGATTATCGCTTGTTCTCATATACACTTTAAACTTATTTAGATATAGTTTTGAGACGAAAAAAAATGAGGGAATGGCATTCCCGGCGCGACAACAGAGCCTGACAGCGTTCACTCGTCGCATACGCAATGCGCAGCGGGCGTGACCCCATACGTATATGACGTAAGGCGTGGCTTGTTCCTGCGTACCCGTCGCATACCACAGTAGCAGCCGGCACGACCACATACATATATGATGTTATGCGGGACGCAGTGCCACGAACCCGTCGGATACGAAATGCGCATCCTTTACGAGTTTAGCAATATGGTTGTCAGACTCTAATTACGGTACTCAAACTTACACAGGAACAGAGATGCTAGTTCCCAAATCCACCCCGACAGCAATCCAGAGCTTAGTGTGACAAGTCTCTAGAGTGGCTATCTAGGGAGAAGGGGGAAAGTGGATAAAATAACAAAAGAGAGAAGAGACTGTTCTGCGGCTTCCTTCAGGAGTCCGTCCAGCAGACTTCTTTTGCTGAAGAGATAACCTGTAGATAAGAGTTATTGTTATAATAAACTTTTAGCCCTTAACCTCTCTTATCTCTCAACCCCAATTGCCTTATTTCCTTACCATGCCAATTTCAGAACTCTGCTTCTCTTCTATTTCTTTTCTGTGTGCGCTTTTATTTCATTAACTATATTCTTCGTCTGCAATTAAAAAGGAAATAACTAGCACCCAAGGTTTATCTGCCTCATATAAATCTTTCTCTCTGAGCTTCTCACTTACTTTCCTATTTTTCTTTTTACTCTCCTATGTCTTATCTTCCTTGGTATCTGCCTTAATTCACAGCTTCCTTTTCTTTTTGCACACCTGTAATATAGTTACATTTATCTGTTAAGAACTTCTGCTTTCTTTTTAACCTGACATTTTCTATTTTAATTTGGTGTACTACTTACTGTGTTTGAGGTCTTTTCCTATTGGTAATTATTCATCTGTTTGTTTAATGCTTTCTCCTCTTTTCGTGATGGTATTTCGCTCTCAGTACTTAGCTATTGTTCGACGACTTATTTCTGTGGTAAGTATGTTTTGTATCTTATTCTATTGTTTGTAGTTGCTCAAGAGTTCTAATCTAAATTGCAATTCTCTCCTCGACTTTTTCAGGACTTGTCGTTACTATTCGTTACCTCTGTGAAGAATTACAGTAAAGCCACTTCCCTCACAGTAAGTTCTATGACTCTATTGCTTTCGGTAATTTACTGCAGTTCTCTGACGTGACAAATATTTACTTCAGTTCTCTGACGTGACAAATATACACTCGTTAACTTAGCTTCATTTTTCTTGTTCTTCCTTCAGATGCTCCTGTTGATGCTGCTTCCTCTCCCTGACGACTCGGTGCGAAATCTCCACAACTAAGATTTGCTGTTCTCCTCAAAAGTCACTTAACTTCTTGGAACTCAGATTTCGGACTTGTATCAATGACTTCCGAAAACTCTTCAGGGTAGATTCTGAAAAGCCTTCGAGCGAGAACTAAAACACCTTTAGTCAGCGCGCACTGGAATGCGCACCTGACTCTCTAGAATTCTTGGTGAAGTGCGCAGTTCCTAGGCAGCGCGAGCCTCACCTAGGATTCCAGCGCCTTCTCTGCCAAACACTAGAACGCTAACAGCTACTCAGTTCTGGTGGCCTTTTCTGGCGCCATTTCCGAGTCAGCTCCACCCATGAACCTTCCATTGCTCGGGGTGTACAAACTTTGAGTCTTCGATGCGCAATTAAACCTATCTGTAATCTTGGGTTTCTGACAGTACCCTCCAACAAGGTAGGTTCTCTCCTCTGGGGTTTAGTTGGTGATCGTAGGTGAAAGGCCTTGACTAGTCTTGGAGCATGGACATCTTCCTCTCGTTCCCAAGACCTTTCCTCGGGCCCATAACCCTTCCAGTCCACCAAATAGTATAACTTCCCTCTTTGTATCTTGGAGTCTAGAATTTCCTTGACTTCGAATTCAGTACCAGTCTCTAGCTGAAGAGGCCTTGGAGGCAGGTTTTTTCGCAGATCTTCTGGAGCCTTCTTCAACAGGGATATGTGGAAAACTGGATGCATCTTCAACTTTGGTGGCAATTGAACTCGGTAAGTCACCGGATTTATTTTCTCCTCTACCAGATATGGACCAACAAATCTCGGTTGAAACTTCCGATTACCTTTCAATCTCAAATTCTTAGTAGTTAACCAAACCTTGTCTCCTATTTCCAATGAGGGGCCTACTCGTCTCTTTCTGTCTGCATAACTCTTATATTTATCTTTAGCTAATTCAAGATTTTCAATTGCCCTCTTATGTACCTGATCTAACTGTGTTACAATCTCCTCCACCGCTGGAACTGAGATCTCGGTTTTCCTAAGGGTCGAGTTGGGATGCCTTCCATAATTCATAAAGAAAGGGGAATACCCAGTGGAAACATTCTTTGCATTATTATGGGCAAACTCTGCTGCCCACAAATAATCCGACCAATTTCCTTCTTGTTTCAAAAGAAACAATCTCAGATACTGTTCAAGTTCCTGGTTCACCCTCTCGGTTTGACCGTCAGTCTCTGGGTGGTAACTGGTGGAATAACGGACTTCCGTACCCAACCCTTCCATGAAAGATTTCCAAAAGTGGGAAATGAACTGTGGACCCCTATCTGTGATCACAATTTTAGGGATTCCATGTATTTTCACTATTTGAGCACTAAAATGAGTCGCCAACTGCTTAGCTGTTGGCACTTCCTTTAAAGCTGTAAAATGAGCCATTTTAGAAAGGGAATCTACTACTACTAAGATGGTATTGTAGCCCTGACTAAGGGGTAAGTCAGTTATGAGGTCTAATGTAACAGTGTGCCAAGGATAAGGTGGAGTGGGTAAGGGCATACGTAAACCTTTTGGGGCCTGCCTCTCGGATTTTCCCTGAGCACAGATCTCACAAGTCTTAACATATTGCTCAATACTCTTCGACATTTCAGGCCACCAGTAGTGTCGCTGGATCAGTTCTCTGGTCTTTGCCTCTCCCTTATGTCCTGCCAACTTTGCATCGTGGCATTCTTTGATAATCTGTTGTTGCAACTCTTTAGTGGGAATGTACAGAGCTCCTTGGAAGTAGGGCAACTGATTACGAACCTCTCTTCCTTCCTCCTTCGCCCACTCTTTCAAGGTCTTTTCATCCATGGCGTCAGTGATACCCTGTTCAAGATCAACTGAAGTGATTGCTCCAATAATCTTCTCACTTGGGATAATGGATTGATTTCCTACAGGTGTCTTTTGATTTTCTGTGTCTATCCTAGACAAGGCATCTGCTTTTCCGTTCTGGGCCCCTGGTCGATAAGTAATGACGAAGTCGTAATCAGCAAAGTACAGCGACCATCGCAATTGTCTTGGTGTTAAGGTTCTGGCTGTTTTTAGAAATTTTAAATTTCTATGGTCTGTATATACTGTGACTTGATGCTGTGCCCCCATTAAATGATGTCTCCAATCTTTGAATGCGTCTTTTATGGCCAATAGCTCCTTCTCTGTGATGGTATAGTTTATTTCTGCCGGAGTTAATTTTCTTGACCTATAGGCGACTGGATGCAGCTGCCCCGTTTGCTTGCTTCGTTGGGACAAAAATCCTCCCACCGCCTGATCAGAGGCATCGGTCTCCACATAAAATGGTTCAGTCGGATCTGCATGTTGTAGGATTGGGGCTGACGTAAAACTTCTCTTTAGGGATTGGAAGGCTTCTTCAGCTTCAGTTGTCCATTTAAATTTGACCCCTTTTTTCAATAGACGGGTGAGTGGCAAAATCTTATGCGAAAATTCTCCGATGAATCTCCGGTAAAAATTGGCAAAACCAATAAAGCTTTGTACTTCTTTGACGCTCTCGGGGGACTTCCAATTTATCACCGCTTCGATCTTCTTGCGGTCCATAAGAATGCCTGTTGGTGAAATTATGAAGCCCAAAAATTCAACCTGAGAGACACTGAAGGCACACTTCTCTAGCTTTACAAACGGTCTGTTTTCTCTCAGCTTCTGTAAGACCCTTCTAACCTGATCCTGATGTTCTTCCTTGTTCTCAGAGTAGATAAGGATGTCATCGATGTACACCAGTGCACACTGGTCGATGAATTCCTTCAATACATCGTTAATGAAGTGTTGAAAGGCTGCGGGAGCGTTACACAGCCCATAGGGCATAACCTGATATTCAAATAGGCCGAACCTCGTTCTGAAGGCTGTCTTCCACTCATCGCCCTCCTTCATTCTCACCAGATGATACGCTCCCCTCAGGTCCAACTTCGTGTAAATTGTTGCTCCTTTCACTTGATCTAGCAAAACAGATATTAGCGGCAATGGATAACGTTTTTTTTTTGTAATCTTATTGATGGCTCTGTAGTCAATGCAAGTCCTCAAATCTCCTTCTTTATTTGGCACAAAAAATAGGGGCGAGGAGACTGGGGACTGCGAGGGACGAATGAAGCCGTTTGCTAGATACTTGTCCAAATACTCTTTTAGGTGATGGTGTTCTTTTTCCGTAAGGGCATACACACGGCTGCAAGGTAGATTCGAACCGGGTTCGATCTCAATTTTACAATCATAAGGTCTGTGGGGTGGTAATTGTTCTGCCTCCACTTCATTGAATACGTCTTCAAAATCTCGATATTCCTCTGGTATGTCTTGCACATGAATTACACAAATTGATTCTCCCGTCTGACACAACGAATGTGCAGGATTCACCTCTTGCTTTTGCAACTGGCCCCTGTAACAATTTCCCAAACAATAATCTGATTCCATCTTAATGGCTCTGGTACTCCAGTTGATTGTTGGATTATGTTCAGTAAGCCAGGGAAGCCCAAGGATCAACTGGAATTGGGGGGCATCGATTAAGTTAAACTGGATCTTCTCCTCATGTCCGTCATTCGAGATCAGATGAATTAATTCTGTGTGACTGACTATTGGACCAGAGGACAGGTTGGTTCCATCCACTGCCCTAACGGGCTCTGCTTTTAACTTTTTGATGGCTTAGATTCCCACCTTGCTCGCAAACTTTAGATCGCAAAAGTTTCCAGTGGCTCCTGAGTCGATCATCACTGAGACTTCCCTCAGCGTCACGTGTCGAAACCTGATTTCCATGGATAAAGTTAGATGTGGTGCTGCAGACTGTAGAGTATTGGCCACCCTATGTTCTTTTGGAGTCTGATCGAAAATCGCATCCACCTGTTCAACTCCTCCAACAGATGGTGCCTTTAGTTTTCCTTCGGCTTGAAACTTCCCTTGGGTTTCTTCGGACACGCACGTACAAAATGACCTCCCGATCCACAGTACATGCATAGGTTGTTGGTTCTTCTCTTTTCCTTCTCTTCTTTGGAAAGAAGACCCCGTATTGTACCAATCTGCATTGGTTCGATGCCCTGCTGACCTTCATTGCTTCGTCCTCCTTCCGACCTTACTCGATCAAATCGTGGAATTACTGACTTGAAATCTTTCCTTTTTTCACCTTTTCTTTCCCCATGACGGAAATCGATTTCCAGCACTAAATCCACCAACGCGGAGATTTCTGTGGGTCTATTGGGTATTCCGGCCAATGCATCCTTTAGCTCATCTCTTAAACCTCGATAAAAAACCGCTGCTCTCTTACTCTCAGGCCAGTTGGTTTCCACCACGAGTTTATTAAATTGAGCCAAATAAGAGACCACATCGCGGTTGCCCTGTTTCAGGTCGAGTAGTTCGTTGTCTACGGTTTGGGATATCCGCTTTCTGTCAAATATTCGAAGGAACTCTTCTTTGAAGTTCTCATAATTCCGCAATATGGGATCGTCTTTTGAAATCAGAGGCAAAGACCAGGATGCTGCATCCCCACTTAAGTATGACAACACAAAGGCCACTCGAGACTGAGCATCTGGAAAAATGGAAGGGCGGCACATGAAATGTAATGAGCACTGCGTAATGAATATTTGAGCCTTCTGCGGATCCCCACTAAAACGCTTGGGTGCCGCTAATGGAATGACAGGTGAGAGGGAGTGAATCACCTGAGTTGTCCTCCTATTAGTCCCTTCTGTCAACGAAGCTTGAGCGTCCGACCCTGAACCAAAAGGTTGTCTAAGTCTTTGCGCCAATTCTGCGGTTTCTTTTCTAGAATTAACTACTTCTAATCTGAGGTTCTGGTTTTCCTCTCGGACTGCACTTAACTCTTTTTGTATGGTATCTAATATTGTTCCTAAACCTTGTACGTCTATACCCTCAGCCATCTCTGTTCGGGTGTAATATGCAACGTGGGCACTTCACTCTGTCAGACTCTAATTACGGTACTCAAACTTACACAGGAACAGAGATGCTAGTTCCCAAATCCACCCCGACAGCAATCCAGAGCTTAGTGTGACAAGTCTCTAGAGTGGCTATCTAGGGGGAAGGGGGAAAGTGGATAAAATAACAAAAGAGAGAAGAGACTGTTCTGCGGCTTCCTTCAGGAGTCCGTCCAGCAGACTTCTTTTGCTGAAGAGATAACCTGTAGATAATAGTTATTGTTATAATAAACTTTTAGCCCTTAACCTCTCTTATCTCTCAACCCCAATTGCCTTATTTCCTTACCATGCCAATTTCAGAACTCTGCTTCCCTTCTATTTCTTTTCTGTGTGCGCTTTTATTTCATTAACTATATTCTTCGTCTGCAATTAAAAAGGAAATAACTAGAACTCAAGGTTTATCTGCCTCATATAAATCTTTCTCTCTGAGCTTCTCACTTACTTTCCTATTTTTCTTTTTACTCTCCTATGTCTTATCTTCCTTGGTATCTGCCTTAATTCACAGCTTCCTTTTCTTTTTGCACACCTGTAATATAGTTACATTTATCTGTTAAGAACTTCTGCTTTCTTTTTAAACTGACATTTTCTATTTTAATTTGGTGTACTACTTACTGTGTTTGAGGTCTTTTCCTATTGGTAATTATTCATCTGTGTGTTTAATGCTTTCTCCTCTTTTCGTGATGGTATTTTGCTCTCAGTACTTAGCTATTGTTCGACGACTTATTTCTGTGGTAAGTATGTTTTTTATCTTATTCTATTGTTTGTAGTTGCTCAAGAGTTCTAATCTATATTGCAATTCTCTCCTCGACTTTTTCAGGACTTGTCGTTACTATTCGTTACCTCTGTGAAGAATTACAGTAAAGCCACTTCCCTCACAGTAAGTTCTATGACTCTATTGCTTTCGGTAATTTACTTCAGTTCTCTGACGTGACACATATTTACTTCAGTTCTCTGACGTGACAAATATACACTCGTTAACTTAGCTTCATTTTTCTTGTTCTTCCTTCAGATGCTCCTGTTGACGCTGCTTCCTCTCCCTGACGACTCGGTGCGAAATCTCCACAACTAAGATTTGCTGTTCTCCTCAAAAGTCACTTAACTTCTTGGAACTCAGATTTCGGACTTGTATCAATGACTTCCGAAAACTCTTCAGGGTAGATTCTGAAAAGCCTTCGAGCGAGAACTAAAACACTTTTAGTCAGCGCGCACTGGAATGCGCACCTGACTCTCTAGAATTCTTGGTGAAGTGCGCAGTTCCTAGGCAGCGCGAGCCTCACCTAGGATTCCAGCGCGTTCTCTGCCAAACACTAGAACGCTAACAGCTACTCAGTTCTGGTGGCCTTTTCTGGCACCATTTCCGAGTCAGCTCCACCCATGAACCTTCCATTGCTCGGGGTGTACAAACTTTGAGTCTTCGATGCGCAATTAAACCTATCTGTAATCTTGGGTTTCTGACAATGGTGAATAGGATTCGCGTGCTGATGGAGCTTGGTACACTACCGGTACGGGGCTTCAGTTTTCTCAACAACAAAAAAACAAAACAATATACAAACTTTTTTTGAAGATATAAAACATTACATATTTTTCAAACAAAAAAAAAGGATAATAGTTCCAAAATATTAAAAAACAAAATAGAAAAAATATAGGATTTATAAATATTTAAATATGAAATTAACATTTAAAAAACCTTTGAAATTCACTAAAAAACATAGGTTTTACAGACATTATAGTTAGGAATTAGCATTTAAAAAACTTTAGAAATTCACTGAAAAAACCATAGGTTTCAGGGACGTTATAGTTAGTTGGACATTTGACTCATATAAAACCAGAGAAATTCACCCGTTATAGTTAGTTGAGCTAACTATAACTTGCGCGCCCGCAATGCACTGGTAATGACGTCACATATTACATCACTCATGACATGGTCAGTGACATCACTGATGACATCACTGATGACATCTCAAATGACATCACTGATGACATCAATGATGACATCATCCACATGATAATCTGATGCACATACTGATGGCCTAATATAAACTTTGATACACGCACTCTAAAATACAGACTACTATTTTGGAAACCATACCCACAACAATGCCAGATACTACATACCACCCACTATTTCCTAGGTCTACACTCACATCCACTCACTTATATATGCAGCTACTCATCAATACAGTACTATAATATTATATGCACTCATACATCTATACATACAGTCACAGTCCGCCACTCATCCATAGAGTTACTCACACACCTAGTCAGTAATGCAAAGAATCAATTACATACCCATTTACTCATGTATACAGTTTTACACACCAAATGTGTTATTTATAAACTCACCACATCACTTATTTATGCAGATACTAACACATACTTACTGTCTTATACAATCACTGATACAAGCAGACACTCTTTTATACATCCACTCCTCAAATAACTTACTCTCACGTATAGTCATTTATATACTCCAACACTCACATATACTGCCTTAAAACATATGTAGTTACTCACACATATACCAGTGAGACATTCATTCACTCACCAACACACCCATACACACACTAACTCACCCATACAGCCCTTCCCAGATGTACTTTTGAATCCATACAACCAGTGAATCACCCACTCAGACATGTATGCACAGTCACACACACCCCCACCCACCCACACAGACACTCATACAGATACTCAGACAACAAATTAATAACCCATGTAGACACTCATGTAGCTACTCACCAACCCATGCAGCCGCTTATACACCAACTGAGACACTAATACAGACTTTCACACAGTTTAGTCACTAATCCATACATTCAGTAACACATGTTCAATCACTCTCTTATACAGTCAGTCACGCACCTACTAAATAATCCATTCAGGGACTTGTAAAGTCACTCTTTCTTTCAATACACCTTGGCATAGATATATATGAAAAATATTTAAACGTTACAGAAACACACATTTACTGGATGATGTAATCAGTGATGTCATCAGTGATGTCATTTGAGATGTCATCATTGATGTCATCAGTGATGTCACTGACCATGTCATGAGTGATGTAATATGTGACGTTATTACCAGTGCATTGCGGGCGCGCGAGTTATAGTTACCTCAACTAACTATAACGGGTGAATTTCTCTGGTTTTATATGAGTCAAATGTCCAACTAACTATAACGTCCCTGAAACCTATAGTTTTTTCAGTGAATATATATATATGTATGTATGTATTACCTACTAGCTGTCGCCAGTAGGGAGTTATAATTAGGACCTTGTTACTATAGGAAAATTGCAACATTCTATTCGCAATAACTTTGGCGCCGATTGATGAATCTTCCTGAAATTTTTTAAACTAATTCTTTGTTGAGATCAGCTCCTATATTAAAAGTTTGGGGGTGATTTATCAAGGGGGGACAGAGAAAAAAGGGGGTCCCAAGACGTAGTTTTTCAATGTTAATTTCCATAGTAAACTTTAGAATAACCCTGGGCGTAGTGGGCATAGTGGGGCTACTCGGAGCATCACGGAATGGGGGCAAATCTACGCACACCTGCACACTCTGCGTAGTCCCGCTACGCACCACCCACCTCCCTCCCGCCCGCTTTTAAAAGGCTGTGAGAATGTACCAAAACTTTAAAAAAACAAGTTTAAAGTAATTAAATAACTTACCTGAGCTGCGGCATCCCGGGGCTCCCTCTTCCTTTTCTATCGCCAACTTCTTCCTCACAAATGCGCATGCGTGGGGGCCCGGGCATGCGCATTTGTTGCGACAAAAGCGGGCGAGAGGGAGGTGGGTGGCGGGCAACTCACTCTGCCGTGGGTGTGCATAGCCTTCCTGCCCTAAGCCTACTTTGCGGATCGTGAAGTAGGCAAAACTACGCACACTCCACTTCCAGAGCGTAGCACTGCGCCCAGGCTTACTCTAGACAAGGCTACAGGTCAAACGGGTGAACCGAATTACCCCAAATTTGGCAGGGAGAAGGGTCTTGGTCTAGAGAGCATGCTTTTGTTTATTTGGTGTAAATCCGTTCAGTAGTTTTTGAGAAATATTGAAATTTACAGATATCGATATTTGGGAATTCTGCCATCTGATTGGCTGAGGTGTTACGATCACAAGCTTGCTGCTGATTGGCTGCGAGCGCTTGCAACTAGGAAGTGTTGGCTGCCATTTGTGATTCAGTTGAAGCGAGTAAGGGGGAAAAAGGGGGGAAAATGTGGGAAAGAGGAGGGTAGGAGCACTGTAACCTTTGTGGGGTGTTTTTTGGTGTGCTATGTGCTATAGGGGGGGTGCGAAGTGAACTAATCATACCTACCGGTGTGAAAGTTCTAGGCTACAAAAATTAAGTGAGGTATTGGCTAGTGTGTGATGTTTCTAAGGTGAGCTTGTGCGCGACTCGAGGATTAAAGCGTGAGCCCACACTGTGTGTATTATGCTGTGAAGTCATGTGCCCTGGCCACTGCAGTACAGTTGTGGAAGTAATGTCAGCATATGGTTATACCTACTAGGATGAACTACTGACCCGTAGTGGTGTGAAAGTCCTGGGTATGGAAAATATGTGAGGAATTGTCTAGAGTCTCATGGAAGGAGGAAGTGATGGCCGCCATTTTGTTATTCCGTTGAAGCGAGTAAGGGGAAAAAGGGAGAAAAAAGTGGGAAATAGGAGGGTAGGAGCACTGTAACCTCTGTGGGGTGTTTAGGGTGTGCTATATAGGGGGTGCGAAGTGAACTAATCATACCTACCGGTGTGAAAGTGCTAGGCTACGAAAATTAAGTGAGATATTGCCTAGAGTGTGATGCTGCTAAGGTGAGGTGGTACGGGACTCGGGGATTAGAGCCTGAGTCTAAATTGTGTGTCATTGCCGTGGCCGCTTCGGTTCAGCTGTGGAAGTAGTGTCAGCATGTCTTTATAACTACTAGGACGAACTACTGACCCGTACTAATGTGAAAGTTCTGGGGTACGGAAAATATGTGAGCTAGTGTGTAGAGTCTCATGCTGCTAAGCGGAGCTGCTGCTAGACTCGGGGATGAAAGCGTGAGCCCAAACTGTGTGTCATATGCTGTGAAGTCATGTGCTCTGGCTGCTGTGCCACATCTGTGCAAGTGGTGTCAGCATGTAGTTATAGCTACTTGGAGGAACTTTTGTTTCGATCATTTTAACTTTTGTATGGTGCTTAGGGGGTGTTATATAGGGAGTGCGAAGATAAATCTGTGTCTATGAAATGAATTTGGTATTTGGAAAGTGGAAAGCACTGACTCCTACGGGTCTGATGGCGGTGGGGGCGTAAGGTGAGGTGCTGCTGGAGTTGGGAATAAAGCTGTGAACTACTGATCCCTATTGTAAACTTTTAACGTGCACGTGCCGTTAAATGGTCGATAAAATTATGCAAAAGTATATCGTTAGGTTAAAAAAAACTAAATTATGAACTTTTAACCTGCAGGTGTCGTAAAAGGTTCCAGAAAGTGTGGTGATAAAATCGTTTGAACTTGTGACCTGTATGTGGCGCGGAATAATAAGTAGCTTTTCGGAAGGAAAATTCAAATTTAACCAATGGAGGTAAGTTTTGGAATGACGTTGAAGGAATGGAGTATTCTGATTTGTTCTTTACATGTATTTATGTGTGGAGCAACAGAGAAATTGTGCCATTCCTGGTTTCATTCTTGGTGAAGTCGTAGCTTTACATGTACTATGTGAGAAAGAGAGAATTGTATGCATGTGTCATTTGAAATCTGGATAACAACTACAAAGGTGAGTTAGAAATCAACAAGGTGTGTTATGTGTTTTATAGTATTGATTAAGTATTTGAGGTGATGTTTTTAATTTTGAAAGTATTTTTTATTTCAAAGTAATATAGTGTTAGTAAAGTGTGGTGTTTGATATTGGTTATGAAATATGCATAAAATGTGAGCTGTTGTTATATAAGTATTTTATATATGTTTAGGAATTTTTCACAGAGAAGAAGTGTAGTTTGTCATCGTTATAGGACTGTATTGTTTTGAAAATGAGGTACAGCGTTAATTTGAGTTTGTAATGTATTTGGGGAGATAAAGAAAATGTCACACGTTTGCAACTGATACATTTTGTGGAAATAGTGGGGTGGGGGGTGGTGGTAGGGGACGTATGTGTTATTAAGTTAAAAGCGATAAAACAAAATGCAGAAATGTTATGTGGGTAGGTTGTGGGCTTATTTTTGACACTGAGAGGTAGGTTTGAATGTAAGTCACGGTAGGTTGTTGTACAGTGGGGCCGTGTACAGTGTTTGGAGATTACATGGAGAGGAGATGGAGACAGGAGAAGTGATATGTTCCTTTTATATGTACGCATAGTTTGAATCATGTGATCCTAAGTTGAATATGAATATGGTTTCTGGTTTGTATTTGGGTATAGTGAATAGTTTTTGTAGTTTCTGACTAGTGAATAATAAAAAGGTAGATATACTAAAATATATGGTAGTAAACGTATTAATTATTGTCTGTTCTTATGGAATAGAAGTAGTTGGGGAGTGCTTCTTTAGAAGAGATGTTTTATAAATGTGTGAGAGATCAAAAAAACGTAAATGTGCGGTATATTTTCAGTATGACTTTGTTAACATTAGAGAACTACATGTGATTATAAGTGATACTATTTGTCAGGCTGTGTCGCTGTGGCAGATATATGTAGGTGTTGAAGTGGTTCATGTTTTACTGATGGTGAGTTTCACTATCCTTTTTGAGACACTCGTCAATTTATTCATTCCATTTCATATCTTTAATATAGATACAGTAAAGGGACTGTATATCAAAAGTTTGGGAATTAGAACTTTGTTTACTCTCCCCAAGCCCTGCTATACACTCTACAGAGTGTTTAAACAACTTTCGTAACCTATAGATGTCTAGCTAGTAAAGGTGGTGTAGTTCGACTGGGCCCATTTATAAACCATGCTATGGGATGGTTTATGTTTTACCTGCCAATTTACATGTTTGAATACTTTTTGCTGATAAGTGTTCTGGCAGACACCTGTTAAAATTAACATCATATATGGGTATTGTGGCGCTACTGGGAATGGTGGGGGTTTCTGTTTGATTTCGTACGGTTAAGCAAGGGCGGGGGTGGGGGTGGGGGAGGTGGTTATGTTGCTGATTGAAACACAGAATTTAGTTACGTGCAGATGTCGAGCCACTAAAGGTGATCTAGTACCACTGCGAGCACTTATAAAGCGCCCTATGGCATGAGATATGTTTTAGTCGCAAATTTGCATGTTTTAATACGTTTTGCTGATGAGCGTTTCAGGAGACATCTGTTGAAATTAAGCCTCTGTTTGGCTATAGTGGCGCTTCTACGTTTGCTGGGGCTCTTTCTTTTATTGCGTAAAGTTAAGCAAGGGCGGGTGTTGAGGTGGTGTAGTGGTACTGTGACTATTTATAAACCGTCTTATGGTATGGTGTATGTTTGAGTTGCAAAATTGCAGGTTTTAATAGGTTTTGCTGATGAGCATTCTGGCAGACATCTGTTGACATTAAGTCTATGTACGGCTATAGTGGCGGTAACGGGAGTGCTGGGGCTCGTTGTTTGATTTCATAAGGTTAAGCAAGGGATGGGTGGGGGTGGGGGAGGTGCGTATGTTGCTGATTATAAGATGGATATTTGTAACGTGGGCATGTGTAGTTACTGAAGGTATTGTAGGTTCACTTGGCCCATTTATAAACAGTGCTATGGGATGGTTTATGTTTTACCCACCAATTTGCATGTTTGAATAGTTTTTGCTGATAAGTGTTCCGGTAGACACATGTTAAAATTAAGCCTGTGTACGGGTATAGTGGCAGTACTAGGAATGGTGGGGTTTTCTGTTTGATTTCGTATGGTTAAGGAAGGGCGGGGTGGGTGTGGGGGAGGTGGGTATGTTTCTGATTAAAACACAGAATTTAGTAATGTGCAGTTGTCGAGCTACTGAAGGTGATGTAGTACCACTGGGAGCACTTATAAAGTGCCCTATGGCATGGTATATGTTTTACCTGCAAATGTGTATGTTTTAATACGCTTTGCTCATGAGCGTTCCGGTAGACGGTTGTTGAAATTAAGTTCTTGTATTGGTATAGTGTGTTTACTAGGTTTGGTGTGGCTCTTTCTTTAATTTTGTAAAGTTAAGGAAGGATGGGGAAGAGGGTGGTGCAGTGGCAGTGTGCCTATTTATGAATCGCTTTATGGTATGGTATATGTTTTTCTGGCAAATTCCCATGTTTTAATACTTTTTGGTGATGATTGTTCCAGCAGACAGGTACAGAAATTACACAACATTTCTGTGGATATGACATCTTCGTTCTGATAGACACTCTTGTACTGTGGCAGAAGGCTGATAGCGTTGATGGAAAATTATGAAACTTGGTGCCATTGTAGATTTTCATGGAAGATTACACTGTTTGTTTGTTACTATGGTGTAGTTAGGGTTCTAAGTGGGAGAAAATAAGTGGGGCTGCTCTAAAAGGGGTGCAAAGCTCTTAAAGGGGTGTGGGCTATGCAAGTTGGGGTGTGGTCTAAATCAAGATAAGTATCATTGTGTGCTTTAGAAAATCCTCTCCAATTATCCTAGGTTCGGAAAAAACATTGTTTAAAGGATTTCCCTTTCTTCTACAACGTGGGTAACCTAGCGTGATGTCTCCAAAATAAGCATGCATACATCGATGTGCATGCTGTCACTGCAGTGTAATAAAAAATTTAAAAAATTGACTATATTTGAGAGGGCCGAAAATAGAGCCTGGTAGAGAGTCGTTTGGAGGCTGCCTAAAAATAAGTGCCGGTCCCCAGACCCGGCCCAATTATAGCGCAGTATCCATGCATCCTAAGCACTGCGCCATTCAACCATCTTTAAATTGATGGATATATTCCTACTTATATGTATACATAAATCTGTTCGTCCGCTTATCTTAAGCATCTATGAGCGCACTCGCCTATAGTAAGCACTATGCCATTCACGCAGCGATACGCCTATATATGCAGAGATATATCTGTCCCAGAATCAATCCTAAGCATTTATTAGCCCACTCGTCTATTGTAAGTACTGGTCTTTGCATTAATTCATCCTTCCATCCATCCATACATTAATACATTGATCTATGTATCTATCCATTGATGCATCTGGCCATGTATCCACTCGCCCTTTATTCAACTATACATTCTTATTTCTGTGCATTGTCTGCTCCCGATCTTACATACAGTGTATTATACTCATACAGCATTGAAAAGGCTTGCAAAAAGCATTGACAGGCAGATTTTTGAATAAAGAATAACAAAGCTTTGAGTTACTCTTTGTGGAGCATACTTCAACACCCTTCTCTGGTGGTGTTTTAAACAAAGGTACATCTGGCGAAAGAAATGTAACGGAGCTTTTAAGTTTAATACATTAATTTAGAAACATATCGTTTTGTCGAGTTGTTTATAGGTACAATGTTTTAAAGTGGACGTGACTGACAGATACTGAATACCTGTACTTCTTATATTTGAGAAAGTATACCAGAGAGCTAATTTGGGGTGGTGAGAACCTTGAGTTCTATATTTCCATGTGAAGTACAGTATAGGAATATAAAAGTAATTGGAAAGCTTTTATGTTCATATTAAAGAGGGGGTGTGAGAAGTTGAACTTAGTGAGGCAGGCAAAGTGTGTATTTTCATAGCACTAAAACAAGACCGTGTGTAAGGTGAGAGCAGGTTCGTGCTGGAGTTGCCTTGTTGTGGTCGTTTGCAGAGGCGCAATCAGAGGGAAATTTCGGGGGAGCCTAATTCTTTCAGCAATAGGCAGAGTGGGGATGTAGGGGTTGTAAATAAGGGTGAAAAAGAACAGAGTCTCCCTTACAAAAAAATTATGTTTTGAAGACCAGTGAAGTACTCGGGTGCAGCTCTGTGTATGTGCCCGGGATGCTGTGTGAGAGAGTCCGGGGCAATGGGTGTTGCGCGCCTGGTGGTCTGTCTGCTAATCACCCCACGATGATGTTGCTGGTGCGTTGCAAAAAGAGAAGGGAAATACTGAGAGAAAATGTCTCTCTTTATTGGATTTCCCTTCTCCTACAATACGAGTTACTTGGCATGATGTCTGAACTTTTAAGTAGTGAGCAATGTGCACACAGTGCCACTGCAGTGCAATAAAGAAAAAAGAAACGGATTACTTTTGTGAGGTCGGAAAATAGATCCCTATAAAGACCCGTTTCGAGGCTCCCAAAAATAAAGTGCTGGTGGTCACATCCCCACAGACACCCCCTCCAGTTAAAGCCCTGGGTGCAGTGTTATGTTTGTGAAGTTGTTGATAAAATTGTTAGGTAATAATGGAAATTTTTATGTGTGATGTTTGGTTGATAATATAATTCTAAGTACATAAATTAACATTTTTAAATATACTATTTATAAAGTTGTGTGCGGTGGGTTGCAGAGAAAGTGGTTTGTGGTGGTGGGGTGTGGCGGAGAGGTGAAAAGTATGAGGTAGTGCAGTTATATATAAATTGGAAAGGAGTATGTAAATAATTAAATAAATACTTGCTGTATGTTCTATGGCACTACTTGTCATCCTAGTGCTCATCTGTCGTGCTCCATCACGTTGCAGCACTGGGTCTGGAAGTTGTCAGTGGAAGTTTTGTAATTGTATTTTATTATTTTAACATAGTGAAGAACTGTGAAAAATAATTGAATCTATTTTTTGTTTTTCAGAAAATTATTTCATTTGGATTGAAATTTGGAAATGCCTAGAAGAAGTAAAAAAAAAGAAAAGAGAAGAAAAATATATATTTGACGAAAAGGAAAGATCTTGATGTAGAAAAAAATGCGAGTAGTAGAGAAACTGTTTGTTCGAGTAAAATCAAAAGACAATTTTTGAAAAAATTATAACGAACATTTAATGAGAAAAACATCACACAAAGCAAAAAGAAGAATTTTTCAAGTAAGGTGAAGCAGAGTTCAATTTCAAATACAAGGAAAAGGAAAGATGATAAGGAGTCAAATACACTGATAGAAGCGTTGTTGAAATTTTTCCCCGAGCTGGAAGCCGACAAGCTGGTGCTTTGGGCAGTGCAGTGCAGTGCAGGCGCCACACGCTTACGAGGTACCTGTCTTTGAGGCTGCACGCCGCACGCCTCCGCCGCCGCTTGCTCCTGTGGGCTGGCTGTGCCCCGCGAAGGCTCTGGCTGAGCGTCTCCGGGAGCGGGAGAAACAGGGCGTGTCAGCGGCGACAGCAACGGGCGAGGAGCTTGTTTACAGACACGATGCTTCCGAGCGGGACTCAGGCTCAGGCAGCACCCGCGGCCTTGGCCGGGCAGCCCGGGGTGAGAGAGACGCCGCCATCAAGAGAGCCAGTACACCCCGGCGGATCACGTGAGCACATTGGCTGCATGCAGAGTGCAGAGTATCGAGTGCCGAGTCACGAGTGCAGAACGCCGTGCACCTGTGCTCTAGAAGCGGAAAGAGACACCAATGGGGGGCTCTGTCTGTGACCTGGAGTCTGGAGTCTCGGTCCTCGGTGAGCGAAGAGGGGTGGACCGCGACTCTGCAACTGAATCTTCAACCGAGGTGCCGTCGGCTGCTCCCATTGCAGGTGTGGTAGAGGAGATCTGCCCTGGGAAGAAGCCGCATCAGCCGGCATCAGAGATTGAGGGCGCGGAAATCGTGCAGTGCTCATTGGAACGCTGCAGAGGAGCCCTGTTGTGCCCCCTGTGCCCCCGAAGCTCAGATCTTCCTGGAAGATCACCTCACGCTGATCTACATCGAGGGGCGCTTTGGTGCTGGCGGCATTCCCTGAATTGTGTGAGCGGGAGGATCGGTGCGTGCTGGCAGTTGGACTGCAGTGAGCACCTTGCCAATCTGGACATTGCGGCATACGCGTGGCCGACGCACCGGCCATTTCGACTGACTGACTTCTGCTCCAGTTCAGGTTTTGCAACTCTCATGAGCGCGGGAGAGTCGGGAGAGTTGGAGTTGAGAAACAGCTGTGGCAGCAGCAGGAGCTGCAGAGTTGGGGCGGAAAACGGTGCGACACGAACCCGGGGGGCTGAGAAGGGGCTGAGAAGGGGCCAGTAAGAGCCCCGTGAGCCCTGCGTGCCCCAGTGTGTTAGAGGAGCCAGAGCAGCCAGCGAAGTCTGCAAAAAAATTCACAAAAGTCCGCGAGCCCTTGTAATCGGCAGTCATCTGTAGAGACTTCAAGCCACTCCCTGGCTACCCCCCTATCCTCATCACTGGGGAATCGTTTGGTCATTCAGCTTCGGTCCCTATCAAGGCCCGGAGGCCAAGATGACCACTTGGGTCCAAAAACACCACTCCAATCTATCTAATGATCCCAACTTTTTAGAAATTATTGAAACAATAACACAAAAAAAAGAATTTCAAGGGAACGCCTTGCCATCAGTAATTTGTACAGAAGCCCAACAGAGCAGAAAGGGAATAGCGGTATCAACCCCACAAAGCCAGCTGTCTAATAATGAGCAACAACAGATTGGACTAGATGATAGCAGACGTTCTCAAACAAAACTAAATCAATTGAATCTTTCAGTACCAATAACAATCTCATCCGTTAGTATGATAGATCACGAATCAGGGGATTCGGGGAAGTGCCATGAACAACACCCGAGTTCACAATGGAGTCAGTCTTTGCTAGGCACACTGGACCAAGTAATAAGGGTGGTGAATTACCAATCCGACAAAATGGAAGTTCAAATAGATCTCATAAACCTAATTGCTGGTCACATTTCAGGCATAAATGCGAAGATGGACTTAATTACATCCCTATTAACAAACAGGGGAAAATTGGAGGATCAAACACACAAAGATAAAAAAAGTGCCTGACTGCGGCTGCGGAAGTATAATTGAGAAATTGGCAAGTCTCCCGGATATTTTAAAGGATATTCTAGGGGCCGTAAAACTAACCTGTAATAACAAGCAGCATATGGAAACCCAATACAAGACGGACATGACAGCAATTTCAAAATGCAACAACTTAATAATAAAATCAAGTAGTAAAGTAAGTGGGGGACGAGAGCAAGCGGAATGGGATGAGCAAACGAATAAAACAGATAACCTGATGGAAACACCACAGAATTCTTTTAAGACCCCACCTCTAGCAAAACCGCCAAAAAGGCAAAGAAAACGCGAAGGGAAGGCCAGGCTCAAATATAAAAAGCAACAAAGCATAGATTCAGAAAAAAACTTTGCAATATTTAAAAAGAAATCACCCCGAGGAGGCAAAATAAAATCACTGAATGATTCCTCGTGTGTGGCAGTATTAACTGACATAGCTCAACTGAAAGATACTTTAGAACCCATTCCAACGGATAAATGCTCAGTTACTGCAGTTAACACCGTTTCCATTCTCCCAAAAAATACGTCGAATCAACGTGCCCTTACAGATGTAGGATGTTCGTCAACAAAAGAAATAGATCTAAAATATAGACAGGAAATGCAGGAACAACCGGAATAAATCAAAGACGTTGGGCAAGCAGGAACATCTCAAACAATAGAAATAAATGCCCCCTGCAATAACATACGCCGAGAAACAGCAATAGAAGATGAACTTGCACACCGGAATGAGGAAAGTAAGACACAGAAGGAACAAAGAAGACGGGAAAATTCAACAAACAAAAAGCTTCTGGAGAAAATAAAAATCAATCCAAAACAACAACATAATCCATTAAAGGTTACAATAATTGGAAAGGGTCGAAGATGCACACCATCTACCACGGAACCAGACCCCGAACCACCAAGGATAAGGTCAATAAGGAACCCGAGCAAAACAGAGAGAAAAAAAGAGAAGGTGAATGAAGATCCAGTGGAACAAGAAGATCACGTTATGTGTGACTCAATAATAAGCAATTCTGCTGCTGCTAAAGACGACATTTTTCAACTTCCCGAAGGCTTCAAAAACCATTTATAGGCCTACGAACTAAAACTGACATTCGTGCCAGAATATCCCACGAAAGGAAGGCAGGATACTCTAAACCGAGGGAACTTGTTAAAGTTGTTCAAAAAAATCCCAGAATTAAAAGGGATAGCCACACAAGACTTGATAGGTGTAGAATTTCAACAAAAAAAATCAAATTTAGCTATTGAAGAAACTGTGACAACTTGGGCCTCAAAGGAACTGGTGGATAAGATATACTTAATAAGATCAAGATTTGGAGCCTGGGGAATTACATTGATGTTGCACAATCGCCCAAGGTACCCTTATCCCCTCCTAAATAGTCCAAGAAATTCAAAGAAGGAAGCCAGAGTTGGGAAAAGCCAGACTTCTTGCGTACGAGGCGTTTGATCCACCACGCCTGTAACGTCACTTATTGGAAATGGGGGCAACATAACAGCTAGTACACAAAATGCGGGAAGTCGAGTATTGGACAAAATTGATTGGTCATGGGTGCCAAAGGCATTAAACAAAAAGCATACCTAATGAAGAATCAAAACTAATAACGGAAATGGAAAAGCAGGACCAAATCACGAAGGAAAAAAGGCTGAATAGTGTTACAATCTGTTCATGGAATATCCACGGTTCTAAAGAAATGGACCAGGACCACGAAACCCTAAACGTTTTCCAGCAACAAGACATCATCTTGCTTCAGGAAGCTTGGAATATGACTCCATCTCAATTCCAGGATTTAAAGAACATCACATTTCGCAGAAAGATTTTCATCGTTTGGACATCCACGAGGCGGTTTATCAATATATTCAGCCCAAAAATATGATTGGGTAACTGAAGAACAGGATGTAGGGGTTAACTGGGTACAAGTGATTAAAATTAGTGGCAAGTCCCCACTAAATAATTTAAAGTGGCAATTTATATTGATCAATGTTTATATTCACCCAGAGAGAAAGACTCAGAAAGAAAAACAGTCTACATTAATGACCCTGATAAAAACAATGCAAAGATCTTATGAGCAATGCTCTATGTTCATTTCAGGAGATTTCAACTGCAATCTCAAAACCAAAGATCGATTTGAAGGAAAGAAGCAAACGAACGGGGGAGGACAAATAATAATGAATGAACTAAAAGACCTGGGATTGACAATCGTGAATGGCAACAAAAAGGGAGATACACCAGTGCCTATCACATACTTGAGTGGTAAGGTTCACTCAACAATAAACTTCACAATCATTAGTAACAAGTTACTCCCCTGCATTGACTCATTTGAAATTGCCGAACGTATAGAAAGTGATCAATTCCCCCAACTAACAACAATGAATATCTCTCATACTCAGGCCCAAAATATAAATTCCCTCATACAACATCCCGAAAAGTTTAACTTAAGAAAATTAAAATGGCGAGGTAGCGACTTGAAAAGCATTCAGGAGACAGCAAGGGAATATGTGAGCAAATTGGGGCCACAGATAGATGATGAACGCGTTAACAACTGGGAACAGCTGGCCCAGGTCCTCACCCGAAGGTTTCCAGCCTTGCCGGGTAGTTGAAGAAGGATAAACACCAGGAGGGAACCATGCTTCAACACTGACCTACGAGACCAAAAGAGAAGTTGCAAGAGAGGTACGATTACAAATGCAGGCAATAAGAATGGGAAGAAACCCAAACAAACGTAGATTAAAGGAAATAAGGAACAACTATAGGAAGATGTTGATGAATGCTAAATGTGCATACAAGGAATCCATCTGCAACAAACTATTGTGTGCAGGCATACTGTCAAACAGTAGGGATTTCTGGGGCATTATAAACAACTTGAATAAAGGAGCAAGACTGCAACAGGAAGCAGGAATTGGAGAGGAAACGTGGGTTCAACATGTACGAAACTTGTACAGCTGTACAGAATTAAGTAGCATTGAAGGTTCCCGTGGGCTCACGTTGGTAGTGAAAAAATCAAAAACAAATCTGAGCCTGGAGAAGGTTAAAAATAATGAAATAGAACAAGAGAAAAGGGGTAATGAAGAATATTCCCTGACCACTTGTAAACAACTACGAGGCATAATACAAAAACTTAAGACAGAGGGAGCAGCAGGTCCAAATGGGCTTCCCAATGCGCTTTTTAAGAACGACCCAGATTTCTGGTCGGAGAACCTAACGTCTCTCTTCAATCAGATATATGCACAGTCCGATGTCCCAGATTCATGGAATGGGAATATAATCCACCCAATATTTAAACAGGGAGATCATCGCAAGTCTTTGAATTATAGGTTGAAATTCTTAATTGATGTAGAGGCAAAGCTTTATGCTTCTTGCCTCCTTCTACAGCTGCGAGACTGGATGGACGACAAGAACATAATTCCCAAATTCCAAACAGGCTTTAGGCAAGGGATGGGCACAATAACAAACCTGGCAAGCTTTTAACAGAAAATGCTTTAAAAAAGAGAACACAGCTGTATGCATGTTTTATTGACATAAAATCTGCTTTTGATCGAGTGAGTAGAGAGTGTCTCTGTGTAAAATTAAATGCATGGGGTCTGCCGAGCCAACTACTAAATGCAATAATTGCCCTGTATAGTGACACCTGGGCAAGAGTGAAATTAGGTGATGGATGCAGTACAACCCCAAGTGTTGACATGCACCAAGGTTTAAAACAAGGTTGCGTGTTAGCACCAAGCCTATTTAATTTGTTTCTCTCGGATTTCAGCAAAAATATGGAAGCAGCCAACTGTCACCCGCCGAAAATGGCCAATAAGCTGATCACCGTGTTACAATACGCGGACGACATTGTAGTACTAAGTCAAACTCCAATAGGTCTACAAAGAGCGATAAATAATCTAGTATCCTATTTAGACCAGGAAAACTTGGAATTAAACAAAGCAAAAATAAAAGTCGTTCGCCTAGTGGATCCTAAAAAAAACAAATTCAAATGGTCGGTGAAAGGGGCAACGGTCGAAGAGCAAGGGTCATATAAATATCTTGGTATAACACTAGGGTAGGGCATAACACACAAGGAGCATAAACTGTCTATAAAAGCCAAAGCGCAATCACTCATTTTTGCATATAGACTACTAAAAACAAAATTGGATTGCCCGAATTATAACCACCTTTTAAAAGTGATGGCTGCACAAATCTTGCCTACCTTGTCATACGGGTTAGTCACCTGGTGTGGCAAGGCGGCTGTCCTATTAAATGATCTCCAGATGAAGATTTATAAGGCTGTTTTCAATCTGCCTCTCTGTCGCAAGTTCGGCTTGAATTCGGCCTTCAAAATCAGAAATTTCGGCGCATGAGCGGCTTTGAAAAGCTATGCCAAAAATTCCATTCTGCAGAAATAGTTAATATGGACAGCTTATGCTGGGAAGAAATTAAGTACCAGGTGGACCACGAAATATCGAGTTCATGGGGAAGTTATTTGAAAACATGTTTGGCCGACCTGGAAATACAAACAGCATGGGAAAATAGGGCAGACAAAGCAAGTATCAGTAAAGCGTTCAATGCTGCAGCAAAAAGAAAATCTTTTTTGGAAGACAAAAATACAATTTCTAAACGTCAGCACGGGTGGACTGTCATCACTTCTTATAAACTATTGAAACCGCAAGCATATTTAATCTCACATTTCAGCCGGTACGTAAAAAAGAGCTACACAGACTTTCGGATGGGCCAACACGACTCAAAATATCTACAGCCATCCTGGAAGTATACTAAACAAACTGCGCAGTGTCGACTGTGTGGATACACCAAGGAATCTTTAACCCACTTATTATGCATGTGTCCAGCAGTTACGTTCCTGAGGAAACGGTATTTAAAACCAATTTTTAACAATCTGAATATCCGCACGTGCAGGCAAGCTGTGATACGCTGGTTGGATGGTTCCTCCATAATTTTGGCCTGCCGGGTAGTAAAATACCTGGTTGAGGTAAGAAAACTATTACAGCAAGCCGATCAGGAGGAAACAGAGAAGAAAGACCGACCAATTTTGGGCTCCTCTGAGCCAATTGTGTAGTAGGATTGAACGTAAAAAAAGATTAAGAGTTTACTTAGTAAGTAGGATCACAGAAGCTGGATTAGATTTAAATATTACTACTGTATTTATAACACGTACGTGCTGGTTGAACACACGCTTTTAAACGATATAACCAATGGGATATTATAAATATTGATTTTAATGTCTGGTTTTAATTGCGATTGTAATGACATTAATTTTACCACTTTTTTGGAATAATTGTAAAGATTTTAATTAATCATACAATACATTTTTGATTGATTGCTTGAAAGATGATAAAGAAATAGTATCTCGGAGACAAAAACAATTTCAAGAAATTCGTCAGAGACTTTTTCGATATAGAGTGATTCAGAATTTATTGAAAACATGCTGCAAATATAAAAGAAGAATGTTCCAATTCAAAGAGAAGCAGCGTATTGAAAGTATAGTGGATACTGCTTTCAATTTGAAACATAATTTGTTCATTTTGATTTTAAAGAGATTGAAAGTATTGGATAAAATAGTGAAAGTATTGAAAGACAAAAGTAGAAAAAAAGACTTGTGAACAGAACCAACTTTTGTAACATCTTTAGTGGACATTGGAGACATAGTTCTAGTACTGAGCCTTTTTTTAATGAGGAAGATAGTTTATCATTTGCAGTTGATACTGGAGGTCGTTGCTACGAAGTTCAGGATGGTGTTCCTCTTCCAAAGGAGGAAATGATTGGTAAAAGTGCAGAAGAGTTAATAGCTGAAAAAGTGCAAGGGAAATGTCCACGAGCTCCTGTGTATAAGTGGAGTTGTAGTAGCATTTGTAGTATTCGACAGGAATCTATTGATAAAATGAGAAATTTGCTACGAGAATATACTCAGAAGAGTATAAAACAGAAGATTAAGTTGTTACATGGACTAGATCCATGTAATGTAAGAACATATACTAAGAAGTATGGGCATTCTCTGGCTTGTCTTTCAAGAAAAGTTTGTAAAAGTGTTTTTCAACATTTGAGGATGTTAGCAGTACACCATTCAGAAATGCGAAATTTTGTAAAGAAACTGTACTATGTAAAAAGTCCTGCATTAAGTTTAAGTGAACTGAATGGAAGTCTTTTAAATGGTTCTTTATCAGATGTTCCAAAAAAGTGTGATGATATTGAAATGCGATATTTTGGTTCAGAAGAGCAGTTCATAGAAAGTGAAAGTTTGACAATTACAGATGTTGGAGGAGATGAGAAAGTGATTAGCACTGATCAGTTTGAAGAAGAAATTGGAAAGTTTAATGTAGTGTGCTCTGAAATACCACACTATGTTTGTGTTTGTTGTCGACATACTCATTATAAAAGTCAAAGTAGGAATGTTGATTTGTATTTGGAAAAGGAGAACATTGGTAAGTGGGAAGAATTTGCAACTTACTTGTTTGTTGAAGGTCGATTTGAGTTAGGTAGTGATCAATGTATATGTAAATATTGTTACAACAAATTAGAAGAGAACAAAATGCCTGCTTGAGCAGTGCATAATAAGTTGGAGTTGGTAGCTATTCCGCAGGAGCTGACCAAATTGAATAAATATGAGTTGGTTCTAATTCAATCTGTTCATCCTTTTCAGACTATAAGTCGGATGGAGCCTAAAACAGGTAAACTGCCACCAACAGACTTGCAAAGAGGGCTGAAAGGAAGAGTGGTGTACTTACCTTTGGATTTTAAGAAAAACATTGAAACTATTGCTGGAGAGAAAGAGGAAGATGAGGCAGTAGTTATTTTAGTAAATGGTGTACCCACAAAGAGTCGGAAAATATGGCAAGAATTTGTGGATGTTAATAAAGTTGAAAAGGCTACCTTATATCTTATAGAGAACAATATTTATTACAAAAATGTAAATGTGGATGAACAGGTAATACGTTTAGAAGATGATTTTGAAATTTTAAGTGGTCAAATAGAGAAAGTGGACAAGTCAAGGACTGAAGAGATTTATGAACATTATACAATATGCCTTTTGCATTCAAAAGAAGTGATGGGAAGTAGCATTGAGTTATTTCAAATGAAAAAAGCACAGGGAACTCCAATAAGTGTATGGGAGAAAAGCTTGGAAGCTTGTTGTTTTCCACAGTTATTTCCTACTGGAGAAGGTGGACGATATGATGACCAACCTGTACGGATTCCGGCTTCAGAATATCGGTCAACAAGATTATATTCGGAAGATCCTAGATTTCGACAGTGCATTCCATACATAGTTCACCTTTTGTTTGAAAGTGATCTGTCTTCTCTCTCGTATGCAGTGAATCATATACTTAGAACTGGAGTTCATGAATCACTTCTTTCTGCGAAAGAATTTCTGGAGAAAGTTCAAGAAACAGATGAAAATTTAGAAGTACAGTTAATCAATTTGATGGCATGTCAACGTGGAACAAATGAGTATTGGTATCGTTGTCATGGAGAACTCAAGTGTATGTTACGGAACTTAGGTACACCAACATGGTTTATCACACTTAGCTGTGCCTGAGTATGCATGGGAAGATTTGCTTGAGATTTTAAGAGAAGCAAATTCTAATATAAAACATTTTGAAATAGAGACTCCTGGTGAACTGTGTTCATTGCATCCTGTAAATGTGTGCAGATATTTTAATCATAAGTTTCAAGCTATGATGTCTTTTATCTGTAATAAAAAGAACCCACCTCTTGGAGAAGTTACCGATTTCTTTTGGAGAAAGGAGTATCAAGCAAGAGGTGCACCTTATATACATATGCTAGTATGGCTCAAGGATGCACCTACATTTGGAAATGATTCTGATGAAACAGTATTGTCTTTCATTGAACAGTATGTGACATGAGAGATTCCAAGAGAAGGAGGAGATAGAAGCTTGAGACAGCAAGTTTTACGTTTCCAAAGTCACGTTGTGGAAAGTATTGCAGAAGGAAATATAAGTCTAACGAAAATTTTACACCAAATGTCAGTTTGGTTTTCCCCGTACAGTCATTTGTAAAGGAAGAGTAAATTCTTTTTTTCTTCTTGAGGCACACAATAACTCGGAAATCTCCAAAGAATACCTACAACTTAAAAAGAACAGAAGTGTCAAAGTATATCAATGACAACAATCCAGTCATTTTAAAAATGTGGAATGCGTACATGGACATACAGTATGTTGCGAATAACTAAATTGCTGTTGCACGTTATGTTACATCGTACATAACAAAATCTGAAAAAACAGAGATGAATCAAATATGGGAAGAAATTGACCAAGAGAATAGTCTTAGCAAACAATTGTACAGCTTTAGTTTGAAAATGCTGTCCCACCGAGAAATTGGATCGTATGAATGTATTTGTATTTGTATTTGTATTTAGTTTTTATACCGCGCAACTATCACCCTACGGGTATCTTGGCGCTTGGGCTATGATGGAACAATACTTTTTAAACCAACAAGAAAGTGCATCAACAGAGACAGATAGGAGGTGAGAGATAAATGAGTGGAAGCCAGGCAAGAAATAGGGAAGTTAAGAGGCCATAAGCCCCTCCCTAGGAAAGAGCCAGGTTTTCAGATTTCGCCTGAACTCCATCAAAGAGTTTGCCTGTCTGATATTCAGAGGGAGTTCATTCCAGTATCGTGGGGCCACAGTACTAAAGGCCCTACCTCCCATTCTGGCCTTCTTGATCCTGCCAGTGTTTAACAGAGAGGCGTTCGAGGAACGAAGAGTCCTTTGAGGTTTATACCAGGAGATCTTCTCCTGTAGGGTAATTGGGCCAGTGCCGTGTGCTGCTTTATAGACAATGCACAGGGACTTAAATTTAACCCTTTCCCTCATAGGAAGCCAGTGAAGCTCTTGGAGCGCCAACGTGGTAGAGGAGCCACGATTCGTAGTCAGCGCCAATTTGGCAGCCATAGACTGGACCCTCTGCAGTCTCTGAAAGATGTAAAGAGGAGCTCCTAAATACAGAGAATTGCAGTAGTCCAGCCTGCTCAAGATGATACTGCGAACTACCAAATGTCTTTTCTCCACCGGCAGGAAAGGTAGGATCTGCCATAGAGCTTTCATAAGGGCAAGACACACCCCCACGTTTTTTTTAACTTGTGAAGCCATTTGCAGATCATTATCGAACATGACCCCCAGATTCCGCACCGTAGTCACAGGGACAATGGGATCCATTTCAGGGGCCAGACGTAGGTCAAAAGGCATATCCCTTACTTTCGCTGGGGAGCAGTAAATCACCTCAGTCTTGCCTCCATTAAATTGCATGGAGTTAGCCCTGAGCCAGTCCGCAGTCTGACTCATACATTTCTGGAATTCATCCATAGTAATGGCATCCCTTCCCTCTAGTGAGAACACCAATTGGGTATCATCCGCGTAGTTGACAATATCAACCCCGTGCGCCTTGATTATAGGAATTAATGGCTGCAGATAGATATTAAAAAGAATGGGGCTGATAGCGGATCCCTGAGGGACCCCATGTTCCACCAAGGTTTTACTGGAGGTAAAAGGGGGCAAGGAAACCAGTTGTTGTCTCCCTGTGAGATAAGATCGTATCCATCTCAAGGCACATCCCTTTACTCCCAAATGCTCCAGTCTGTTCAACAGGATTCGGTGGTTTACCGTATGTCTAAGAGGACCATTACCGAAGAAATGCCTCTGTCAGCCCGCATCCGAAGGTTGTCCAGCACCGTGACCAGAGCTGTCTCCGTTCCGTGACTTGGCCTAAAGCCAAACTGGCTCTTATCCAGGAGATGGAACTCCTCCAGATACCCAGAGAGGGAACTACTCACTACCTTTTCAAGAATTTTTATTGGAAAAGGTAGCAAGGAGATGGGCCTAAAGCTAGTTGGATCTCCCGGATCCAGAGATGGTTTTTTTAATAGTGGAGTAACCACCGCCAGCTTCCATGTTTTGGGCACCATCCCTTCCTCCAAGGATTGGCAGCATATCTGCCATAGCCGAGGGAGTAAAGCCGAAGTATGATCTTTCCAGATCCTATTAGGTATGGGGTCTAATGGAGACCCTGACCTCACATTCTGTGCACATTTATTAAACAACTCATTAGTGAGTGGTGTAAAGTGCTCCAGTGAGGTTACTCCCCCTAGCTCTTCCAGGGGCGACTGTCCAAAGACATTTGGCGGGGAGGTGTCGCACATAGTAAGCCCCCCTACAATCTTAGCGATTTTTTCCTCAAAATGGGAGGCGATTTTATCGCATAGCATCTGTGATGCTACCACCTTATTTCCCACACTAGTGGGATTAGAGAGGTCTCTGATGATCTTAAAAAGAGCTCTAGCGCTATTTGGTGCTGATAAAATAGAATTGAGGAAGAAGTCCACTTTGGCCTTAGCCAGCAATTCTTTATACTGAGCTTGTACTTTTTTAAAGGCCACTTTATCATGCTCAGCATAATGCCTGCGCCAGTTCCTCTCTGCCTGCCGAGAGGCTTTACGTATGATACTTAGCTCTTCAGTAAACCACGGCGCAGAGTGTTTTGTTCTGTCTTTCAGGCGTTTCAGAGGTATGAGCTGATCTAGTACCTCAACAATGTAGTTCTGGTACAGACGATAGTTTAGGTCCACTGACTCATGAGGATCAAAAGGAGGCAGATTTTGAAAAGGTGACTCACCCCTGCTCCTCATGAGTTTTGCCCAATCTCTCCCCATACGATGTATAGCCGGAGGCCGTCTGCTTGTTTTGCCACCAGGTATACAAATCCGGAACTGGATCAGCGAGTGATCTGTCCAAGTCTGAGGTGGAATGTTAACCACCTCAGTTTCTTTAGAGTCAGCAAACAGAAGTTCCAGGATGTGCCCCCCTTGATGGGTAGGTTGCTGGACCAACTGATGCAGGTTAAGACTCTCACAAGTTTCCAGCAAGTATCTTAAGTGGCTATCATGAGCACCATTCTCCCACATATTGAAGTCACCCAAGAGCAGCATTCTGGAGTGGGTCAATGACTGGGCCGCAACAACATCCAGAAGCGCCTGGACCTGAGTAGTAGAGCTTGGGGGTCTATAACTGACCATCCCTGTAAGGAGCCTCCCTCTCTGTTCTTGTAGGGAGAATCCTAATAGCTCAATGCCCGCCACTTCGTCATCCTTAAATGGAGCGAAGTCCCAGGTGTCCTTAAACATCACCCCGACCCCTCCACCCCGTCCAATTGCTCTGGGCTTATGGAAGATCTTATATCCCTCTGGGCAAGCAAGCCCTAATTCCACCAGAGAGTCATCACTACACCATGTCTCCGTGAGGAATAGCACATCTAAATGCAGGTCTTCCACCAAATTAAAAACTTCCTGATAGTGTTTTGTCAGAGATCGACAATTAATCAGGCCACACTCAAGGACCAGGCTGGGCTTTGGCGCCGCAATATCTTTTCCCCCCCCACTAACCTTATTCCTTATATCTAGTAGTTGTTCCCTAGAGTATTTCACTAGTCTTACATTAGTTCTAGCAGCAAGGCCGGTGCTAGGTGCGTCCGAGGCGCGGACGGGCACAGACGGGCTTGCCTCTGGCGCGCCTCCGGCGCGCCATCTGCGCTACCGCTGCGCGCGCGCGCTGCGCGCTTGCATAGCCCCTCCTAAATAGAGGATCGGCTGCGTTGGTTGAGCCACTAGACCGTCAACCAAAATGGCGGCACTACAGCGGTAACCGGAAGAGAACCGGAAGAGAAGAGAGAGTCTATCCCTCGCAAGCGCGAGAGTGAATCAATCAAAGTTTTACGTGCGGGTAAGTGAAATTTTTAAAAACTGAGTGAATTTAAAATTTTGTTGCAATGCACCAGACTAACTTGCTTCCAATGCGAATAATTCTGACGTCTCCCCCACCTCAATACAAGCCCCACACACAGAGCAGGTAGCATAGAAACGCGCTCTCAATCACTCACAGCAGTCCATTACAAAGCACAATACAAGTTTTAGGTTAAAAAGCAATCTTAGGACTGCGCGCTTCTGTTCAGACCGCTTGTGTTCTTCAAGTGTATATTCAAAGTCACGAGGAATCTTGTGGGTAAGTTTAGGTCTTGCCTGAAAATGAAATAAAGTGTTGAAATCATTGGAAGAAATTGAACAATTAGCAGCAAATGAGCCAGATAGTACAGACATTCTTAAAATAAAATGTTGGACACATACTATCCGAAAAGGAGTTAACATCTGAACAGCTATGTCTGTATGAAGTACTTCAACATTACAGCTTCAAAAGAATTGTTAAAGAGAATTTAAAAGAAGGAAAGTTTGCAGTAGTTGGATGTCATGGTTGTTTAGTAAAACATGCACAGGGTAATCTTATAAACCACAAGAAACTTAGTTGTGAAACTCCAGATAAGCAAGAATTTTACTATTTAGCACTTCTGAAGCTGTTTCAACCATGGCGTAGCGAAAGTGAATTACTTGGAGAGTTTGACTGCTACGAAGAGTCTTTTAATGCTTGTAAAGATAGCATTCGATGTCCAATTTTCCCTACATATTTAAAAATTTTGAAACTACTGGTTCACATTTATGTTGTGTGGTAACAGCTCCAACTGGATTAGCTGCACACAATGTTAAAGGAGTTACTTTGCATAGATTATTGATGTTACCAGTGGAGCATGATAATAAATTAGAATATCAGAAGTTGTCTGGAGAAGCTTCTTATGAAGTGTCAAGAGTGCTGAAGAAAATGAAACTTATAATTATTGATGAGCATGGTCTCAAACTTAATGCTTGCTTTTGTACACTTAAGAATGCAACAGATGCAACAGGTATTAAACACAGTTTACGACGTTCTCTTTGGGGGAAAACATTTAATTGTATTTGGAGATCTGCTACAACTAACCCCTGTAAAAGGAGAACCAGTGTTTAAAACTCTTCTACATGAAGACACTAAGAAATCTTTGGGAAGTATTGGAAATGTGAATCTGTGGTTACATTTTGAATATAAAGAACTCACTCAGACTATGCAACAAGCAAGAGATGAAGATGATGCACATATTCTAAAAGATGTGAGAATTGGTGTTCTAAGCAAACAAGGCAAACAAGCTTTTCAAAGTCCTCTACTAAAGAACTTCTTTACAAAGGAAAACAAACCAGCAGAAATAATGTACAAGAAAATGAAAGAAAAAAAGTCTATAGTTTGCTTAATGCCTACAGTGGAAGAGTGTTATACATTTACTAGAGAGCTTTTGAAATTGGAAAATCAAGACATAGTTCACATTGAAGCTATTGATAAAATAGAGCATCAAGGAATAACAATTGTTCCTTCAGAAAAACTACAAACTAAATTGTATTCTTTGGAAAAGTCTGTATCAAAAACTGCTGGCTTAGAAAAAAATTGTAGATGTATGTTTAAACTGTCGGGTAATTTTGAAGCATAATCTGAATGTAGAAGAAGGTTTAGTGAATGGAGCAATGGGGAACGTTTTGGAATTTTTTTAAGTTAAATTTGATCAGATTGCAGAGGTAAGACAGATTGCACGTTCTGCCACACATTTTTTCCCTTGTTTAGCATATGCAATAACTATTCACAAATCACAAGGTTTAAGTGTAGATAATGCTTTGGTAAATGTTGGAAAAACTTTGTTTAAAGAGGGAATGGTATATGTTGCATTATCTCGAGTTAAACGTTGTTGTATTTAATTGATTTTGATGAGAACAAGGTTAGTGCTGATGTTAATTGTGTAAGAGAATATAATCATTTGAGAAGGCTTTATGCTCCCCATTTAGGTGAATATCCTATTTATGAGAAACGTGTTGTGTGTTCAAAACGCAAATATGTTGTAGAGTTAACTATGGTTGAAAAGCAGAAAGAAAATCAACAGAAAAGAAAAGATGTAAAGAAGCAGAAAATACAAACAAGTGATGATGTTGTTGGATACCAATTAGAAAATGCTTCTGGTGTCAATTGCTATGGTAATGTCACTCTAAATGTTATATTTTATATTGGAGATGTTTGTGGTAAAATTATGGAAAGTCAGGAAAAAACTTTATGTTCTGCACTCTACACTTTATTTCAAGAATTGAGAACTGATAGAAGTAAGATTCATTCTGTTTCTGGTATTCGCCAACTGTTGGATACATGTACTGGATCTTTAATGTTCAGTGCTAATATATACAGCAAGATGCACAAGAACTTCTGATGGTTATTCTTGAAGTACTAGAAGATGAAGGAATTCAGATTGAGAGTTTATTTGGACTCAGTTACAAATGGGAACATAAATGTGAAGAGTGTTTATTATCTTCAAGGACTATAGTTGACAGAGAACGATTTTTATATTTAACAATACCTGACTGCAAATCTGTACCATTTTCCAAATTAGTAAAAGAAGATGATCATGAGATGATTTGTTCTCGTTGTAAATCAAGAATGCTATCTGCATTATGCCTATAAAGATATGGAACATATTTGATTATAATGCTGCAACGCTGTCGACCAAATGGAAGAATAGTGGAAACCAAAAGAAATTTTTTTGTTGCTAATCAAGTATTTATTTCTGGAAGAACTTTTGCAACAGTTGCGATTGTTTTCCATGCTGGAAGTACTACTACAAGTGGACATTATACAGTTTATTTAAAGTGTAATAATGGTTGGAGTCACTGTAATGATACACACTTGGAAATGAAACCGAGATTGCCTTATGAATTACCCAACTCATACTTAATTTTTCTGAAACAAAGATTTTAGATACACTATTCGGCTTTAATGGGAAGGTGTACAGATCTTCAAGGAATTCAGACTGGATGCTTTCAAAGCAACATTTTTGATACATTATCTGGCGTATTGGGAAAATGTGCAGAGAAACTACGTAAGATCTTTAAGGAATTCATACTGGATGCTTTCATAGCAACATTTTTGATACATTATCTGGTGTATTAGGAAATTTGTGCAGAGAAACTACGTAAGATCTTTAAGGAATTCATACTGGATGCTTTCAAAGCGCAATGTTTGATACATTATGTGGTGTGTTGGAAAAATTGTGCAGAGAAACTACGTAAGAGCTTTGAGGAATTCATACTGGATGCTTTCAAAGCGAAATTCTCAATATATTATCTGGCATATTGGGAAAATGTGCAGAGAAGCTACGTAAGATCTTGAAGGAATTCATACTGGATGCTTTCAAAGCAACATTTTTGATATATTATCTGGTGTATTGGGTAAATTTGCAGACAATCTACGAAGTAAAGGTAAGCTTTGAACATTTGAAGTACTATTGGATGTGTTATTTGTGTTGATTTTGTATTATATTTGAGAGAAATCGTTTTGTTTTTTTTAACAATGTAGTTCATTGTTTTTTTTCCCTCTGCTGTTTATGATGAAACTACACTGGCATCACGGTGAATAGTGAAGTTAAGTAGTAGCTGATGGCAGCAACAAAAGGGAGAAACATTGTTATCTGAATGTTAAATTGTTTTGTATTATTTAAAAACTCATTGTAATTTGTGAAATGTATTACGTTACATAGTACTTTTGCAGTTTATTTTATGTAGTTGAAAAGTTAGAAAAAATAGTGTTAATGACAAATGCACAATAGTAGTTCGATATTTAAAAATCCTTTGAAATTCATTGAAAAAAACATAAATTTCAGAGACGTTATACTTAGAAATTAGAATTTAAAAAACCTTTGAAATTCACTGAAAAAAACATAGGTTTTACAGACATTATAGTTAGGAATTAGCATTTAAAAAACTTAGAAATTCACTGAAAAAAAACATAGGTTTCAGGGACGTTATAGTTAGTTGGACATTTGACTCATATAAAACCAGAGAAATTCTCCTGTTATAGTTAGTTGAGCTAACTATAACTCGCGCGCCCGCAATGCACTGCTGATGATGTCACATATTACATCACTCATGACATGGTCAGTGACATCACTGATAACATCACTCATGACATCATCCACGTGACAATCTGATGCACATACTGATGCTCTAATATAAACTTTGATACACCCATTGTAAAATGCTGACTACAATTTTTGAAACTATTCACAGAAGAATGTCATATACTACATAGCACTCACTATTTCCTAGGTCTACACACACATCCAGTCACTTATACATGTAGTTACTCATCAATAGAGGACTATAATATGCACTCATACATCTATACATGCAGTCACATGCTGCCACTCATTCATAGAGATACTCACATGCCTAGTCAGTAATGCAAAGAATGACTCACATACCCATTTAATCATGTATACAGTTATTCACACCATCTTCGTTATTTTTAGACATACCACATCACTTATTTATACAGATACTAACACATATTTACGGTCTTATACAATCACTGATAGAAGCAGCCACTTATTTATACACCCACTCTTGAAATAAATTAGGGGCATATTATCAAGCACGGCGTTAAAATTTTCACCGCTTTAGTGGAAGAAAACTGCAGCTAAAGCGACGATAATGGGCTTGATAATATGCCGCAGAGAATTCCAATAGAAGCCCATGTTGACACCAGAACATGGGCTTCTATGGGAATTCTCAAGGGCGTATTATCAAGCCCACTATCGCCGCTTTAGCAGCAGTTTTCTGCCTCTGAAGCGGCGATAATTTTAACGCCGTTTCTTGATAATATGCCCCTAAGTCTCACGTATACTCATTTATATATTCCAACACTCAAATATACTGGCTTAAAACATATGTAGTTGGTCAAATATATACCACTGGGACATTTATTCACTCACCAACACGCCCATAGACACACTAACTCAACCATACAGCCCTTTCCAGATGCACTTTTTAATCCATACAACCACTGAATCACCCACTCAGACATCTATGCACAGACTCATACACCCACCCACCCACACAGACACTCAGGGACCCACACAGATACTCAGACAACAAATCAATAACCTATATAGACACTCATGTAGGTATTCAGCAACCCATGCAGTTGCTTACACACCAATGGAGAGACTAATACAGACTTTTACACAGTTCAGTCACTAACCCATGCATTCAGTAAGACACGTTCAATCACTCACTTGTACAGTCAGTCACACACATATGAAATAATCCCTTTAGGCACTTGTAAATGCATTAATTCTTCAATACACCTTGGCAAATATATATAAAACATATTTACATTTTATAGAAACACACATTCACTGGGTCATGCGTGATGTCATCAGTGATGTAATTTGAGATGTCATCAGTGATGTCATCAGTGATGTCACTGACCATGTCATGAGTGATGTAATATGTGACATCATCAGCAGTGCATTGCGGGTGCCCGAGTTATAGTTAGCTCAACTAACTATAACAGGCAAATTTCTCTGGTTTTATGTGAGTCAAATGTCCAACTAACTATAACGTCCCTGAAACCTATGTTTTCTTCAGTGAATAAAGATATATATATTTATAGCCTAAACGCGTTATGTGAAAATAAACAGATTCCTGATAGCACCCATATATATACATATATTTAGAGCCAACAAAGGCAGCCTTGCACCATGGTGCAATGGTGACTCCGTTGCAGGCAGTGTTGTTTTTGTGCAGAAAGAGGCACCTTACTGCACAAAAACAATCTTGAGAGGTGTTTTCCTCTTTTTTAATGGGTGCTGCCGAAACAGCACACATGTAAAGAGGAGAGCAAGAGAAATAAACATATTGCCCCTTGTTACGCCTCACCTTGAAAGACATACAGATTTGAATCTTCCGCAGGTTTACATCACTTTGTAAATCTAGGGCAGTGTCAAATTCCATGGCTGTTGATTGGAAACACCCACCGCAATGGCCATTGAATGCCTCCCAGGGCGCCGTAAGGCAAAGCATTGATTTGTGCTGTGTTCCCTTACTTATGATTTATGAGGCCATTCAAACCCACGCAGAGTGGCTTTGTATGGCTTCTCAGATCTTTGTGAAAGCCCTGCATCACGCACGTACCACTTTATGTGGTGCAAAAGAGAAGCAGAGCTCTCATAAATAAGCCCCAAAATAAATTACCTAATTGATTAAATATAAAAAACTAAAGATATTTACTAAAAGATATATTTAAAAAAGCAAATTATACAAAAAAATATAAATAAACATACAAATATAATAACATTTAAAAAATAAACAAATAATAATATTAAATATATTTGAACAATATTAAAAAAGGATTGGTCTGGAAATAATAGATATATTATTCCCACTCCAGTCTGTGCAACAGTATGGAAAGCATTGGACTTCAGATGGGTCAAATTGACTATTCCCACTCCGGTCTCTGCAATAGTAGGGAAAGCTTTGGACTTCAGAGGGGTAACATTTACTATTCCCATTCCAGTCTGTGCAACAGTAGGGAAAGCATTGGGCTTCGGAGGGGTTAAAGCTACTCTTCACACTCCAGTCTGTGCAACAGTAGGGAAAGCGTTGTACTCCCAAGGGTTATATTTACTATTTCCTTTTCAGTCTGTGCAACAGTAGGAAAAGCGTTGGACTCCAGAGGGTTAAAATGTACTATTCCCACTCTAGTCTGTGCAACAGTAGAGAAAGTGTTAGACTCCAGAGGGGTTACATTTACTATTCCCACTACAGTCTGTGTCACAGTAGGGAAAGCGTTGGAATTAGAAGGGGAAAAATGTACTATTCCTACTCCAGTCCGTGCAACAGAAAGGAAACCGTTTGACTTCAGAGGGGTAACATTAACTATTCCCATTCCCACCTGATCAACAGTGAGAAGAATGTTGGACTTCAAAGGGGGTGAAATTTACTATTCCCACACCAGTCTGTACAAAAGTAAAAAAAAAGGGCTGGACTCCAGTGGGTAACATTTACTATTCCCACTCCAGTATGTGTAACAGTAGGGAAAGCGTTGGAGTTTGGTGGGGTAATATTTACTATTTCCATTTCAGTCCGACAGTAGGGACAGTAGTTCACGCCAAACACATAACATATATAAAACAAACCTCTATTAATGAATACTAAATTTAGAACTCTTAATATGAACTTTATTATTCAATAAAAAAAGTATATATAAAAAATACAATTAACATGATTAGCATACAATATATTAGTATATATTAGACTATACTTTCTTTCTCAGAGGCCTGACTCCCCACTAACTCTTCCCAGGTGCCTGCAGCCATGCCAGCCTTGTACTTTTCCAGTCAGGACACTGATGCCTGATTATTCAAACATCTCTCAATAAATTCCTCTCTCTGTAGATCTCCCACTGTCCTCCCTAAATATGATCCGCTCATATCATGCTTCTGTTACCTTATAATGAAATGCATAGTAATAAGTAGCCTGTCATGCAATGCCTTTATGTACATCAAGATCTCCGAGCATCATCTATGGTAACCTTCTTTCTCTGCACTGTTCTTTTGGAAAATGTTAAATAAAGCATTATAATGAATTATCCTTTTTTTAAATATGGTAATTTATTTATTACTTAATTAATTTACCACATTATACCCCCGTAAACCTAGCAGCCCACACATAAAATAAAATAAAATAAATAAATGCAACACAATTAACATAATTATCAATCAATTAAATATTATGAATTTAATAATAAATCCTTATTTAAATGATTAGGTTCAACCACATACTTCTATTAACCCAACAGCCCACACCTAATGTATAACTTAAAAAATATAATTATTGCACAATATACATATGTATTATTCTATTAAATATTTACTCATAAAGTAATAATTAATTCTTAATAATGTATTAACTTCCTTCCCTATACCCCTACAAGCCCAACAGCCCACACCTAATATATAACATACAACACATAAATAGAACAAAATGTACATATTTATTAATCAATTAACTAATTAATAAATTGTTCATTTATTATTTATTAATTATCACTCAATTAACTTCTCAACCTATATCCCTACAAACCAAACAACCCACACAAAATATATAACTGAAAAAATATAATTATTACACAATTTGCATATTTACTCATCAATTAAATAATTAATAATAAATTGTTAATTCATGTTAATTAGTATAGCCTTATAGCCTGCCGTAGTGGGCTATACGGCTATTAAAGGCCTGCTGCATCGTTAAAGGCCTGAGCCGAAGGCGAGGGACTTTAACAAAGCAGCGGGACTTTAATTGCCGGTATAGCCCTGCTACGAAGGGCTATAAGGCTATTAGAAAATTCTGCCACTAGAGGGCAGAATGTTCTAACAAATAAAACAAAGCCTTCGGAGAGTGCGAGGGGATTCAAATCCCCTCAGGCTCCTTGAAGCCTTTGTTCATAGCCAGAGCTGTGAACAAAGAAACATTGGAATGTTGGAGCTCCGGGCTTATACCAGCCATTATAAGCCTGGAGCACTCCATTGTTTTCAATGGAGCTTCCGACATTCCAATGTTCTAATTATACTTAATTCCCTCCCTAAACCCCTATAAGCCTAACAACCCATTACAACAATGTAAATTACGATTAGCAGTTCATTAAAAAATATATAGATCACTTAAAATTACAAACTGTATTTAAAAATATTATTAACTACTATACAAACAATAATAACACCTACAATTGATATATACACTGACACATAAAGATAATTTATAAGTATTATTTTGTACAACTATATTATTGTAAACAATATTAAAAACAACAATATTCTTGAAAACCATATTACTTACCTGGAAAACCAATGTTCTTGACAATCATATTTTTGCATGCCAATATTTTTTATCAAGATCTTTTTTTCCCATATCAGTGCAACTCGATATTAACAACTCACTATTTTGTCTAAACACCCCTCAGCTTCAGGCAGGGTAAAGGTAACTTTTTAAAAGTTACATTTCCAACACATTTAATAAAATTCCATCGTAACCATTACACAGAATTTGTATTAATTGTATAAATATGTCTTTGAAAGTTCTGTAAGTGGTACAGGTCAAAAGGTATAGATTCAAGTGTATAATCTATATTTAGATTTTTCCTATGTGCCAGCTTTAGCCCGACCAGTGACAATCTCGTTTTGGGCCTAGTGACTAGAATAAAATGCCATTCCATTTCTAATGTTACACTTGGCCCACTCTTAAATGTTTTGCACCCTACCTTGTGGACAGCAAGGTGCTCTTAGGATTGACATCTAATAATTAAATCCAGGTTTTCTTACCTCTCAGAAGAGTAATCTAGGCAGGTCTATGCTGCAGGGTTGAATCTGCTGCTGTCAGGCTACACAGGATGAGCCAACAGCCATGTTTTCTTTGACATTTAGTGGATGGCGGAGTCGTTGCTGCAGTCAACATATGGCATTTAATTTTCAATGCATGGGATGATTTCTACACCATATGCTATGGCTTCACAGGAACTTTAATTGTATCAATCATGTTTAAGTAAACATGTTTAAAGCGGCATTAGAGGTATTCAATTCACATAGCTCTAAGTCCAGCAAAAATAGTTTCCAGAAAATGCAAAAAAGGTGAATTTCCAACACCCTCTAATAGTTTTTGCATGTCTCTATATTATGAGGAATATAAACTGTATGGCACATTGGAATATTGGAATGTTGGGAGCGCCATTGAAGACAATGGAGTGCTCTATGCTTTTACGGGCCGGTAAAGGCCCGCAAAGCAAAATTCCAATGTTGTTTTCAAAGGCCTCTCAAAGCCCGAGAGGATTTGAAACCCCTCGAACTCCGAGAGGCCTTTGTTTTATTTGTTGAAACATTCTGCCCTCTAGTGGCAGAATGTTCTAATAGCCTTCATAGCTGGGCTATACCGGCTATTAAAGTTCCCCTCCCTTATTAAAGTCCCTCGCCTTCGGCTCGGGCCTTTAACACTGGAGCTGGCCTTTAATAACCGGTATAGCCCGCTACGCCGGGCTATAAGTCTATAGTATGTCACTATGTAGGTATTTGTCTTGCTGGCAATTTATGACCAAAGAATGTTCTTAGTTATCGTATGAGTGTGAGTGGCAGGTGCACTTACAATGGGTGCTATTCTGAATGTGTAATTATCTTATATGAGTTGCCCTCCGGATATCATGTTTCAGAGAATGGCCACTGATGCAAGTGGCTTCATATAGCCACCCCATTGATGACCCCATCGTAATTTGGACTGTAGGACTCAGAATTTTGGCACTCATTCGACTCAAGAAATTCTACAACATGATTGTTCATCTGGGTGTAATTGTCTGAAACAAAAATGAATTTTGAGGTACGTTTAAAATATTGTATATTTTTTCACTGTAACATTTTTCTGCTCTTGACAGTTGTCTCTCTTACCTCTCACTTTTCTTTGTTGTCTGAATTGAATATCAGTATTCTGTGTCTCGTGTCATTTGACTCAAAGAATAACTAAGACCAATTTACTTGTCTCCTATCTCATGCTGTCATTCGATTGGAATAATATAAACAATTTATTCCATTAACTCATTAACGTTAAGTAGAACACAGTACAATGATGCAGAAATAGCATCACTACAAGACCAGTTAGTTGTCATAACTGGCGTGCAGTGCGGATATACACCACCCAACTGAGTGATGTTAACAGCATTCCTTCAGATGTAAACTGATGTGAGCAAAGCTGCAGCTGACACATGTCAAAGAAAATGTTTGAATTATGAATATAAACCTGAACTTGACGTTTTTTGCTGTGTTAAGTAAACTTAACCTAGTGCGCAACTCATCTGAGGGGTATCTCACCACTGCAGACAATCATAGTCAGAAGTCAATTTAGTTAGAATAGAGCATGTTTTTGAATTTGTAGTATTCGGTGCAAAGATGGACATGAAATGGTAAGCTGTTCCAGTAAACCAGAGCTTAGTGAGAAAAGGATCTGCTGACACATCGAGTCAATCAAATACGGGGTACACTCAGCAATGCTTTGACAATGGAACTTGAATTGTTGGCTGGGAGGTAGCATTTGAATTTCTGATGATGATAACTAGGACCTTTATCCCTAAATGAGTTATGCAGCAGATTTTTAAAGTGCTCCTCTGCCTGACTCATAGCCAGTGTAAGGATTTCACCAGTGGGGCTGAAGCGGTGCCCAGCAGAAGGTTGAAAACAATCTTGGCCGGTGTATTTTGCATTATTTGTAATATGGCTGTAAGGGTCACATTGGCTGGGGTAAGTGGTGCATTACCATAGTCTAGTCTGCTGATTATTTGCACCTGGTCTAGCATTCTTCTGACGGAGGTGGGGAGGTAAGGAAAGGCTCATTATAGTAAGGGCATGGTATGAAAACAGATACCAGTAGTAGCCCAGATCTGCTCTTTCATAGACAGTGCTTGATCTATTTTTACACCAAGCTTTTTCACTGCCTGTCTGGGGGTCAGAACTGCAGCCAGTTCAGGGGTCCACCACTCCTCAGACCAGAGTGAGTTAGCCTTTTCAAACATCATGATCTCAGTCTTACTGACATTCAACTTTAAACAGTTGGCTGTCATCCATCTTGAAATGGCTAACATTTCCTTTGAAAAATGACCTTTTGTTTTAGCCTGATTTTTATCAAAAGAAAAGATAATCTGTGTGTCATTTGCATATGAAATTATTTCAAAACGATATGACTCTGCTATCAAGGGGGGTATATTTATGTTGAACTATGTAGTGCTTAAACAGGAGCCTTGCGATCTACCCTTGTCAATCCGCATATTGCAGGATTTGAAAAGGCAAATATAAATGGCTTGAGTGCAATTCTAACAAAAACCACATACTAAGTCCTTGGGTCTATTTTCTGCAGAATATTGGTAAATACGAGATAAGTAAGCCGCAAACTATAACACACATACCTAGCTGTGGAAAATTCCATTCTCAGGACGAAATCCCTCACTCATCAGAGGTGACATGCTTCATTATATGGGGTTCTCCTCTCAAAGGAAACACCTAGTTCCTTTGAGGGCAACAACCCCCTCTCTGAGAGGGAGGAGCTCAGGGATGTTTTAAATATCTATTTTTGAGATATTCTAAATCCACATGTGATGAGCAGAATAGTGTGAGCGAGGGCGCAGCGCAAAGAAAATACAAAATGTGCAAGAAGTGTGAGTAAAACTAGCTAGGGGGCGCAGAATATGCGTTTTATTCAGAAGCGCCCTCTGCCAGGATTAAAAACAGTGCACCAGCTACATGGATTTAAGTCGCAGTAGTATGGTGGAAAGTAGTGGTCAACATGTTTCAGCCTAAAATGCCTTTGAGTCGGGGCGAGGCTTTCTTCAGGACCTATACGGATGCTGCTGCTACAGTGCTCAAGTGAATAAACAAAAAAGGATACAAGAACCAGAGGTGTTCATAGTTCAATTGCTCTGGAAGGAGAATTTACCTAATGGAAACAGAACCATTTGTTCAAATCCGTGCAACCTGTGGGAAATTGGTATGACTAGTGGCTTAAATCTACCATAAGTGAAAAAAGGAACAAGAGAAACTCTTACCCGCTATTGCTGGGCAAGGAGCTCCACCTCAACCTGGCGACAGCTCAGGATGAGGGCACCGCTCTAGGAGGAAGAACAATAGTGGTGCAAGTGTCATTATTACAGTATGTACTTTTCCAAGTCTGTTGACAGTATGCCTGAAGCATACAAACTATGGCAGTCATAAGGTGTTAAGAGCAAACAATGAGGGAAAACCTGATGGATCACGTAGACTGACCGGACATCTAGCGTTCGTTGTATCTCAATGATTAAATTCTCACATGTGTGCACAAACTAGCAGGCAACACATGGGGCGTCAAAAGTATAAAACATCTCTAAATTAACACTTAGGCAAAATGACAGACATGGCAGGCCAGAGAGTAAGTGACCATAAGGGAACACTTACATTACTGCTTAGTCCCTAGCTAATGGAAACCAAGACCATGGGAGACATGGACATTATGGGGCATATTATCAAGAAACGGCATTAAAATTATTGCCGCTTTAGCGGCACAAAACTGCTGCTAAACAGGTGATCATGGGCTTGATAATATGCCCTTGATAATTCCCATAGAACCCATGTTCTGGTGTCAACATGGGCTTCTATTGAAATTCTCTGCGGCATATTATCAAGCCCATTATCTCCCCTTGAGCGGCAGTTTTCTGCCGCTACAGCGGCGATAATTTTAACGCTGTGCTTGATAATATGCCCCCATGATCTTTAAATGGAGCTGCAGAACATCCAAGTACAATAAGGCAGAGCCTCACCACGCCACTCACCTCTGCGTCGATACCCCGTGCTCAAATTGAGCCTGCAACTGGAGGTGAGTGTCTGTGGCCGGAGCGCTCACTTTTGTAATGCCCAAATCCCAATCAACAGCAGGTGTGGAACCCCTGCTCCAAAAGATGGTGCGCATGCGTTGGTGAACTGATACTAGTTCCCTGCGCATGCGCTGTTAGTTGACGGGAGAATGGCATTATAGCCTGTGATTAGGTTATTGTTGTCAAGCTCTCAGATGAAAAACTCACTGTAATTGAATGCAGGCCATTTTAGAAGTATTTAGCATATCCAACAAGAATGATTTGAATATCGGAAAAATGCAAAAAGTCGCGCATGTGCCTCACACATTTGGCATGCTGGGATGTGTAGTTTGGACATCAGAACAGCAGAGTCAGTGCCTTGAAAGTACAAAGAAAGTGCGGGTTGTCGCGCACCCTCTACAAAAACGTGATCTATGTCGAGTGTTCATTAATCTTATACCATAATCTCGGTTACATACAAATATAAGGGATCGGTCAGATATTGGAGACATGTTCAACGTCGCGCATGCGCCTCACATACTGGGCATGCGATTAGAGTTACCAGACCGGCACAACAAATGTCTCAACGTTTGCAAAAGAGGTGCGGGACATCGCAACCCCTGTGCAATTATCACAACCTATTTATAGTGTCCTTCAGTCTGGTGAATACAATCTTAAAGATTGCCTTTACAGTAAATACAGGCGACAACAGAAGAGAGTGTGCTGCGCTGCGCATATGCAGCGCGCGCTCTGTGTGCCAGAGTGAGTTGACTTATCTGACAAAAGACATTAACTCCACCCACGGTCGGTGGTGATATGCCTGGCATTTGAGTCAGCAAGTTTTACGTGTAGATGACCTAGATGTAATGTATAAAATGTGCCAGAAAAATTTACATGCACAAAACCCTGAGATGTGGACACAGCCACGGACCCCCTTAACAGGGACGGTACGTATGTATTGGTTACCAGAAGTACTAAGCCTAAATGGAACGGCTCAGGAACTCCTTATAAAGACACCTATGGGATCTTGTCATTCCAACCTGTGTTGTCACTATCTAATCTGTGCACCCATTGTTGCTCACATCTGAACAGATAGGTAGTGATGTCTGTTATATGGTTTGGAATGAATGGTTTCTCAAGAACCGTCCATCTGAGATCTTGTGGAGAATGATTGGCTTCGAGAAAGTGGCTGGTCATTTTGGTAGAGGATTTATTGCACCAGATCGTACTCTTGTCTTCCAGGATACAGGTTTTGACTTTACATGTAGTCATGCCCACGTATCGATGTGAAGAAATAATCACATAAATTAGCTGTTCACTATTGCAGTTGGTATGGTTAGATAATACCCAGGGTCTGGCTGACCCAATGTCTATCTCTGTGGTGTGAGATGTTTGAGGGCAAGCTGCACAAGAACCGCAAGGAAAATGTCCTTTCACCGGAGGCAAACCCCAAAGGGTCTCTTGTTGACCAATCTTCCTGCATCTCGGTCTTGTGTATACCAAATGGACTTTAATGTTAGTGCTGCGTTTGAAAGCAAAAAGTGGGCGTGGTAATGGTGGCATGGTCCCAATGATCAATATTTTCCAATTAGAAAGGATGCTCTTTTTAATTTTATTTGAAAAGCTACAAAATGTGTTCACACAGGTCAGTCTGTTGTTCGCTTCCTTGGGTTCACTAGGCTCTATAAGTGCTGCTCTGTTGTTGTTGGCTGCCTGTCTCTGAGATCTCTTCACAAGTTTCTTTGGATAGTGCCTAGATTGTAGTTGGGTCGCCAAATTCTGTGCGTGCTCATGATATTTAGAAGTTGACGAGTAATTCCTTCTGATATGTAAGAACTGCCCAAACAGCAATTTCTCACTTAGAGCTTTAGGATGGAAACTCTGATATGACAGCAATGAGTTCCTTGACATCGGTTTTCTGTAGAGCTCAGTACCCAGGCCTCCATCTGTAGGGAAGATTCTGACATCCAAGAAGGGTAAGCTGGTATTCCTATACTTGCAGGTGAAGTTCAAATAATCATTCCTCTCATTTAGCCAAGTTTTGAATTCAATGATCGATGATGGTGCTCCTCTCAAAATCACTATCACATCATCGATGTAGCGCTTCCATAAACGTATATGGTCTTTATACAGATTCACGCTACTGAAAATATGTTCCTGTTCAAAGACATGAACGTAAAGGTTTGCCAAACTAGGAAAAAAAAGCTCCCCCATAGAAGTGTCCGAAACTTGGAGTAAAAGTTGGTCTTCGTACTTAAAAATGTTCTCCTTCATTGCTATTCAGGCACAGGAGATGATGAAAGACACCGGGGTGATTGTGTCTGGAGCTCTGTTCATCAGTAGAGTCTCAATGGTGGATAATAATAATAATAATAATATGAGATTTTATAGAGCGCGACAGCTACCCCAAGTAGGAGTGTCCCGGCGCTAAAACCATCAGGTGAGTTGCGGCCAGCGAGCAATGAAGCATTAGAACAAGTTGAGGTGTCCTAAAAGAGCCACGTTTTTAAGGCTTTCCTAAAACCGGATTCAGTGTTAGCCTGCCGCAGGGCAGCTGGTAGGGCATTCCACAGTGAGGCTGCACCAACTGTGAAGGTTCTCCCTCCTAGACGTGCCTTCACGAAGCGGGGGGTCTGCAGCAAGATCTGAGAATTTGATCGCAACACACGGTTTTGCTTATATAAACGTAGTCTTCTCTTCAGATAGCCAGGACATTTTCCCTTAAGGACCCGATACGCCAGAATCAGGGCCTTAAATTTAATTTGTTTCTTCACTTTCAGCCAATGGAGCTTCTGTAAATGCGGAGAGACATGGTGTTTGAAGGGTATACGTAGAACCAGTCTTGCAGCCGCATTCTGTATCATTTGGAGACGTCCTATGGCATATTTGGGGAGACCAAGGTATAGGCTATTCGCATAGTCAAGCCTGGACGTGACTGTAGCATGTACTAATGATTTACGGCAATCCTCCGGTAAGATATTAAGGACTCTCCGCAGATTTTTCAATGTGCTAAAACAGCATGACGAGACCTGCTGAATTTGAGCGGACAAGGAAAGATCCGCCTCCCATTTCACTCCTAAATTCCTGATACGCGAAGCAGGCGTCGGTGGTGAACCCATTTCTGGTGGCCACCACATCTCTCGATCTGGCACTGAGCCCTTGCCGATAAACAAAACTTCGTTTTTTCCGGCATTGAGCTTTAATTTGTTAGCATTCATTCATCGTGCTATATCCCGCAAACAGCCCTTAAAATTCTTTAAAACATCTGCCGTCCGCTCCTTAAATGAAAAAAACAGCTGGGTGTCATCAGCATAAGAGATCGCTTTCACACCCCAGTTGGCAATAAGGGAAAATAGTGAAGCTAAATAGAGATTAAACAGAAGTGGGCTTAAGGCTGAGCCCTGAGGGACGCCACATCTAAGCTGCTTAGGTTTAGATACAAATGATTGTAAAGCAACTCTCTGTGTGCGCCCACTCAGATAGGATTGCAACTATGATAGCACTGTCCCACCGAGCCCCACATCTTGTAATCTCTGGACCAAGATGGAATGGTTGACAGTATCAAAAGCAGCAGACAAATCCAGGAGCACCAGCATACACCTGTATGTATATGTATACTGTACTGTTGAGACTTAGGGCCCCGCCGACACCGCAGGGGCAAACCTCCCGCCATCCCTGTAGAAAAGAGTCAGACCCCCACATGTCGACCAGGCGGAAAAGGGTTCAATATGGCGGTGGTGTCTCTCTGAACACACCGCCAGCCATATAATCTGCATTTTGGAATGCCTTTGCGTGGCGGCATTGCCGTCCGCCACGGAAAGGCATGCAGACATTGCAGAGTATGCTTGGGGGCCCCCATGGAGGAAACCTACCTATGCTATGGTACCCTTCCTGCCTTTCAAAGCAAAACGTGACAGGCTCCGTGCGGGGCCCGTCATGTTGTGCTTGGAAAAGCAGCGCAACATGTATTTTTAGCATTGCTTTCAGCACTGCCAACCAGAATGTAAAAAAAACCAGGATGCGCCCGCCACTGTGCCGGGCGCATCATCCTAATTAATTGTCCCCACGGGACCCCCACCCTTTTTAGCGTGAGGATGGCAGAAGTAAGTATGAGTTGTGAACGTTTGAAGAGTGAACTAGAAGACTAGAATCCCTTTAATTGGCATAGGAGCGGGAGTATTGAGTAACCAATGGCCTCATCTATCTGATTTCAACTCCGCTTTGAAATTTTATGGAGAAGAGCAGCTGGTGCACTGTTCAACTAAAAAGTGAAATACGGGTGGAAGGAAGAAGGACGGGCGAGATTTAAAATGTTATGTACTACTGTGCTTTATAGTGCTACTCTACCATTCCACTATGTGTATAAATAGTTAACTTGTCTTACTGTTTTTCTAAGAGTATATTTTACAATTGTCTTGTTTTTTTCTTTTTGATACACAGCTACTCCTAAACTCAACCAAAAGGAGTTGGCCGCCAAGGCACGGCGCCGGAAGCTGGAGGCAATCCAGCGGGAATACCAGCGGCTGGTGGTCTTAGCAGAGGAGGAGGAGGAGACTGCGGCAGCAATTGAAGCCTCCTCCAGTGCCCCGGGCCCCAGCCACCGCCCTCCAGTAGTACGGCGCCACCGTGTGGCGGCTGCCCGCCGCCACCGTAGTGCCATCTCTCGTGCCCCCCCACTGTGGCTGCAACTGCCGCGCCCTCAGACGCCGCGTCGCCTGTTTAGAGGAGCAGATGCGTGTCCTCCTTGAGTCCCGCCCCACACCTTAGTCCCTGTCATCAAGTTCTGCCCCTTTTAAATTCTTGTTTGGGTGGGTGGGAACTGGTTTGGGCGTTGGGTTTGGGTTTTTGCTTTACGGACTTTTTCTCCTGGACTTTCCTATGGACATTGGTTGGGGTTAGGGAGGGGGGTGGGTCAGCTTTTGTGGGTTTAGTTTATTTGTTAGGGTAAATTAAATATATTTTCTATGTTACATGCAATGTTGTTAATGTTTTGTAGGTGGGGTAACTGTTTTACATCACACTGTTTCCTTGCTGGTGCAGGGCCGCCCATAGCCTGTGTTTGATTTAAATAATTGGCTGACAGTGTAAGACACAAACAGATAGATGCGACACACCTCACTGATTGACTTGTCCTTCTAGTACTTTCAGTCTGTCCTCTAGTCTATGCATTCTTTATCTGGACTGGTGTGTGAAATTGAAATCATTGACAACATGTCCATTATTAATTCTGCCTCCCCCAAACTTCTCTCTTACCTGTGCTTGATGTTTATGTTCAACTTTGGCACAGCAATGGCTGCATGGTGAAGATGGTTTCCTTTTTCTAACATGCCATGATTGGGGTGGTGGTGGTGGTAGTATAGTAGTAGTAGTAGACACTGGCAGGGCGGCAGCATTTGCAAAAAAAGGAAAAGGAGACAGGAGTAGTAGAATGAAGTACAGTACAGAACTTACCGAGCAACAATAATATGCTAAAATATTTTACAACAAAACATAATGGTGGTTGGGATAGCCTACTAGACAGAGTTACAAACTATAGTTGTGTCGAGTCACTTGACTAGGCCTACAGCCTAACAGTTAGTGCTGTATATGAGGAATGACAACAAACAAATCCAATCAATGCCGGCAATTAATGCTGAGGTATATGTTCCTTTGTTAAATAAAATAACCTCTAAAATATCCTACTCATGGGTGGGCAAGCAGAAGAAGATCATCGCTCTGCCTTGAAATTGAAGTATTGTTGCTTTCGCCACATCCGCCCCAGCAAGTGTGTGATTCAGTATTGGTGTACATTTAATTTAGTCACACCTCGACAATAAGTCACACAGCCCGAGGGAGGAGGGTTACGGTTTGTTGAATGGATGGGAAGGGGGTTTTTGGGAAAGGTTTGACATAGAAAAACAGTATGCATGGACAAACAAACGACAATCATTGAAGACTACAATATCCATATGTTAAGGGAGAAAAAGGAAATGCATGCATGATGATGAGAGACCCGGATTACATACACTTCTAGTTCTTGTTCTGTTGTTCCGGCCTTAATACTTTTACAGATAGCAAATAGAAATTTTAAATATTGGTAGGGAAGAATTGTAAACAGAGAGGAAACCTAATGATGATAACAGCAACTCCAAGAACACACTGTTGTAAAGATTGTATACAAATTATTAATCAAATTATTTAAAAGAAGATAAAAGCGGATACTGTTACTATGTTATCCTGGTAAAAAATGTGGACTGGATTTGCATCTCAGCATTCCTCTTGGTCCTCTCGTCCATCAATCTTGGGTGTGTCGCCTCGCCACTCGCCACTGCCCGGGTGGAAAAAAAATGTTGATTTATTGGTAAGGTAATTGTGCATTTTAATGTTTTCCAAAGTATAGGGCAAGGCCCGGCCTGTAATTGTAGATGGAAAACCAAAGGGGATATTGAGAAACAAAGTTGAAACAAATGCACAAGTTATGGTGTAGTGCAACAAGAACACTTTCCGAGGTGGCATGTATGCATCATCTCTACTCTAGTCTGTTTCCAGCATTGACCTTCAACAATAACAGGAGAGAGCAGGCCCACAGTGGTTAGCAGTAGCACATCCTACGTTAAGACTTTAGAGTACTGTTTTTTTTTTTTAAAGAGTTGGACAAAGGCAAAGCACATTATCCATTCCAAACATAGCATTTTACAGTTTAAGTTAGTAAATCAATGCACCACAGTCATCCCACCGCTACACTCTATTCCACTTCTACACAGACATTTGGGTCTGCTGTGGTTGTTGTTGACGTGTTTACCCTTAGGCTTTTAAGTTTATGCCACTCATGAAACGTCCTCCTGACTTCATCATCAACTCCGATACTTTTACTGACTGACTGTGAAGATCGGCCTGCAGTAGAAGTAAAATTGTTATTTCACAACAAGAGTATAAATATTATTGACTTGAGTCAGTCTGTAATGTGTACAGAAAGATAGATTACTAGTACACTTTGACTTCACTTTGTGCACAACTAACAAACAACGAAAACACAAAGACCAATCGCTCAGAGTCAGTTGTCCAATGCATGCCATTAATTGTCATTACCTGTTCCTTCTCATCTTAAGTTAACAGGCCGTCTATTTTGCCATCATCATGATGGACGGTGCTGTTGTGTCAATCATACTCATTGCGCAGATTGAGTGATTCCCCTTCCTGTATTGAATTAAAAGCAATGTATCACCAAGCTGTAGGAGAAGTACAAATTTCTTATTTGCAAGAAGGAGAAAATTGAATTCACCTTGAGTTAAGTTTAGTGTGTTCTGTAGAAAGTTGATTAGTGGCAGTGCACAATTACATAAATTCATGCACAACAAACACAACAAAATCATTCAGTCTGCGACTCTGCTTCCAATGCATGGCATCAATCATTACCTGTTCCATCTTATTTTCAGTTAATGGCCAGTCCCTCTCGGCTCTGAAAGGAGGATAGCTATAGTAGTCATCTGATTCATGCTCCACTTCTTTTGGCAGGAGTAGGAAAGTTTGAATTTGTTCTTGTAGTATTTTACCATCATCCAATCATCATTCATGAGGGCAATGGATTTGGGCGGGAGATTCAGTATGATGGAGCGGAGGAGCTGGATTCGGAGGACTGTACTGTCAAATTGCAGACACCTGAAAATTGTATATTAAATAAGAAGAGTAGAAGACGGTGGTAATGGATTTGTTGTGATTCACAAGTTTGTAACCGGAACGACAGACACACAAATAAAGGTGGGAAAAAAGGGAGGAAGACAGTAAGTGCAAGCCTAATTGTCAGGGAAGTATAGCTCGTCCTCAAACTCTGGGGGGTCAGCCAGTAGTAGGTAATAATCATCATGTGACACACTACTTCCGTCACCTGAGCCGCTGACCTCATCTTCCTCCATTGCTTCATGTATTGTGTAATTCGGTGGTATGAAGTGCTGATTCATTTTGATCATTGTTAACCTCTCCACATTTTTGGGCGAGAGACTGGTCCTTCTCAATGTTACAATGGAACCAGCAGCACTGAAAACACATTCGGAAGAGACACTTGCGACAGGGCAAGCCAGATAGCTTATCGCCAGCCTGCTGAGCTGTGGCTATTCAGACCTTTTAATATACCAATACTGCAATGGGTTTTGATCAATGTACACCTCTGTTGGGTCGTCCAGATAGGCCTGGACCATCCGCTCAATGTTCAGGGTTGCTTCTGGTAAGCTTTCGTGCTCTTTTCTCTGTGCATTAGCACTGTGCCTATTAATGCCTAACTTTACATACCAATTGTGTAATGATTGTACTCGGCCTAATGATCCAGTTATTGTTTCTGTGGTCGATAGTGATGGTGAGTGTTGTGATCCAAACGCACTGCCCTCAGCCGACGAAGTTGCACTTGATCCTGCATGGCCTGCTGCAGTACTTCTTGTGGGTTGATCTTGCGGACTTTTAAATAGCATCCGTTCGTTTTCCAACTTACTGGCTGCTTCAGCTATACAAGTTTTGTAGCGGGCAACATCAATCTCGGAAAAAGCAAAGGATGTCTTCAGTCCAAATTTTGCACGTGGATCCAGAATTGTGGCACAAATGTAATGTTCTTGTGACAAAATTTTATTTTGTATCCTTATATTTTCAGCTAAACACCAGGATAAGCTCTCCACCAAGTCATGGGCTTGCCTTTTGTCCTCTACACCTTTGAATGATTCAGACACATTATTCAGCTGATGCTCTAGCATTTGCAATAATGGGATAGCTTGGCCCATTTTACAGTCCTCCTTGCTGACTTCACGTGTGAAGACCTCAAAAGGACAAAGCATCTCAGTCAGGCATTAAATTAGGCTCCATTGCTCCATCTCAAGGTTCATGCCTTTAACAGTAGCAGTCCCTCTTCTTTTCCAGACATATTCATGGAGTGACCTGTACTGCTCATACAGACGATCAAGCATGTAATACGTTGAGTTCCAACGTGTTGTCACCTCCTGGATGAGTGCCTTGACTGGCATCCTATGTTCACGTTGGATGATCCTCAGCTGCTTCCGAGCTTTAAAAGAATGGCTGAAATGAGTGCATATTCTTCGGCAGATGGCCAGTAAATTGCTGACTATGGGTTCTTTTTTCAGAAAGTCTTGAACTATAATGTTTATGCAGTGCGCCAAACACGGAACCCTGAAATAGGAACCAAGTTCCATGGCCTTAAGTACATTACTGCCATTGTCTGTGGCAACAAAACCAATACCAAGCCCTCTTGGCCACAGCCATTCCAAAACCTTGCTGCGAAACTCGTGTAAAATGTTTTCAGCCGGATGCGATTTCTCCATGGCGAACATGGCTACAGTTGCATGTTTCTGAGTACCTTCAAAAATCGCAGGTGTGTCAACAGCACCTCGTGCAGATAGCTTATCTCTAACCCCCACAAAAGAGATCCAGTGTGCAGTGATGCACATGTAATCTGTGGCTTGGCAACTGGTCCACATGTCTGTTGTCAGGTGGATATTGTGAACACCACTCTGCTGCAAAGCTTGTCCAACCAGCACATCATGATGTAGTGCCGGAACAGCAATTCTTGTGAAATAGGACCGGCTGGGAACCTTCCATTTAGGGCAGATGGCAGACACAAATTCAAGGAAACCCACCCCTTCCACAAATGAAAAAGGAAGAAGGTCCAGCGCTAACATTTTAGCCAGCTTCACATTGTACAACCGTGCCGTTGGGTGGTTGCGTTGGAACTGCCCCTCCAACCTAAACATGCTCTCAATGGTAGGCTGGATTACTTTCCTTTGTGGTGCTGTTTTCATTAACCCACTAAGGCTCAACGACACAGATTGTCTCATTGCGGTACTCGATCGCCTTGGTCTCTCAGCCTGACTCAGAGTATGGCTCTTACTGCGGTGCCACTCTGATATTACTGAGGAGGATGTGGGCGTTACCACTGCACTACTGGGGACAGGGCTGGAAATGCCTCCCTCTTCTTCACCTTCCACCGCAATAATATTGCTCCCTGATTCTTCCTGACCAACTTCAATGGGTTGAGTTTTTCTACTTTCTTTTAACTGAAGTAGGTGATCCTCCCACACAATAGTGTGGTGTATTCTGAGATGACTTGCTTGTCCTCCGGTACCATAGTTTGTACCAAGCTTACCACGCCGAACACCTTGCCGACAAATTGAGCATATATCAACGTTCTCCTCCTTGGCGCTAACAGAAAAAAAGTTCCAAACTGGGGAGGAGAACTATCTGGCACTGCTGGATGTGCCACTTTCAATACCAGGTGAGCTGGAGAGTGTGCTTGAAATGTGACCCTGTGCACCTAGACTGTGACTTTTACTACCACTACCTACTGAGATGGTTGAGCTGGATGGAGGTCCCTGCCGGGCCTTGGAAAATATGGCAGCTGGAGGTAGTGGTGGTGTAACCTGTGTTGGTGATATCCGTGCTACATCCCGCTCAGTAGCAGCCTTTCTGGATAGGGTGAGAATGTTGGTCTCCAATCCCTTTGGGGCGGGAGTAATGTGCGTGATGTCTGGCTCGTCTTCATCAACATCATCACCCCCCTCTTCTACATCTACCTCCATAATTCTAAGTTTTTCTGGGACCTTCCTTTTCAGAAGCATTGTCTTGTGGCTTCTATCACTCTCAGACTGAGCTGGTGGGAGCCAAGTGGCATCACGATCATCAGAAGCTGGGCTTGAAGAAGAAGATGATGGACTAAGCCTCCTTTTCCTTGCTGGTGGTCTGGAAGACAATAGCTCTTCTGAAACAGTGGTTTGACTTTGCTCCACTTTGTCTGCAGGAAGCTCGATTTCCTGAAATGCCCCTACGTCAGGAGCAACAACTAGTATGGGGGGCTGTTGCGGCCGCTGCTGTTCTTGTTGCGGCTGCTGCTGTTCTTGTTGCGGCTGCTGCTGTTCTTGTTGCGGCTGCTGCTGTTCTTGTTGCGGCTGCACACTTATCTGCTGAGTTTGCGCCTGCGTTGAACTTGATTGTGTACTACTTTGCGGTAATGACATTTCTTCAACATCGCTGCTCGTTAGTAGACTGGCTACCTCTGCGACACTAAAGCCCTTGGGCCTAGGTTGGTGGGGTTGGACCGCTGTGCTGCTCCCAGCTTGGTTCCTGGACAACGCTGCTGCAGGCGTAACTTTTTTGGTGCCAAAAAAAACATTGGCCGACACACCACCAGTAGTGGTTAATGGCACTTCCTTTTTCTGTTCCTTCTTCTCACCGGCAACTTTCTTGGTACTGGACCTGGTACCTTTCTTTGGGGCCATCTTCTTCAGATGTCAGGCAGGATGCAGATGCACAACAAGTTCTGGTCACACGTGGACGTGATGCGCAGCAGGACTTCTGTCTGGCTGGCAGTACAACGGGTAGCCGGGTGATGCTGATGACACCTCCTCCTCTGGCTTTTTGTGCACCTAAAAGCAAATAAGCCAGGAGAAGAACATCAGTGAAATGTTGCATTTTTTGTTGTGGTTCAGTTATTTAGTACTGTACTAGTGCAAACAAAAGATATAGTTTTTTTGAACAAGGGCTATGTTATACTACTGTGTACAGTCACACACTACACTCTCAGGAAGGATAGGAAAGTTAATAATATCCACCAAAATAAAATTGTAATGGAAGTGGGGTGGACCCTATTTGCCATTAAATTATTTGAGCATCTCAGCATCCATGGAGCTGCTGCTGGCAAAGGGGGTGGATGGATGGAAGCAGTAAGCCAAATAGCCAATAGGAAAACCATGCAGGCCTATGGCAAACGCAGGACATTAATAACTCCCAGTCCAAACACAAAAAAAGGCCACCAGCCACATGGACACTCACAAATCACAAACAAGCAGGGGGCCTGGGAAACACCAGGAGCTGACAAAAGACCTATAAAAGCCAGGTAAAGAATGCATGCTAAAGCACAATGCTCTGCCTTTTTAATGCAACCAAATGGAAATACAAACATTCACAGGCCCCAAAAAGGTCTACAGGGTGCATGCATTGCACACCAACACACCAGACACATACAGCAAAAGCATGTCTTTAAGACAACCAATTCAGAAAGGCCACCCCAAAAAAACACACTTCCCCAACTCAATCCAATGCCATCCATGCCCTAAATGATGTCTAAATTCAACAGACCACACAGAAAACACTTGATTAATAAAGCTGTGGCTACCTGCTCTGATCCTAGTGGATGAAAAAGCAGGCCTGTTGGCAGACAAGGCCAGGCAAGCTTGCAGGCCTAGGCTTCAAAATGGCCACCAGCCACATGGCCAGGCCCAACAACATCAGAAAGCCCACCCCAAAAAAACACACTTCCCCAACTTAATCCAATGCCATCCATGCCCTAAATGATGCTTGAAAATGAAATACATTAAAAAAACACCAAAGGAACAGTTGCTTCATCATGCACACACCCATGAGGCCATGCCCATGACTAGCTCGGGCCTACTACTGACTACTACTACACTCAACATTTAAAAAAAAAGGAATGATGATAGATACTAAAAATAAATTGTAGTTACAACAACTGCAATGCCCACAATCAAACAGACACAACAACCACTTAAAATATCCAAATCAAAAAATCCTCAAACCCTATTGCAATGATACAGCAGACAAAAAGAGTGATCTTCCCAGCTCAAAATCCAAAGGCAGAATGAGCAGGAGATGGAAAAAGCACTGGGAGGAGCCTGCTGGACAGGAATAGGAAGTTGGAGATTCTGTGTCACTTCCTCTCTCTCTCCACCTTTTTAAAAAAGGACTCCTTGCACAAAAAGGACAGCCAAATGTCAATCTGAGGAGTTGTTTCCATCCAAAATCATCATTTGCAGAAGGTTTCATGCTGCTAGAGCTGATATTCTTCTCCAAATTGAAAATTTTACATGTTCGAGTTCTCGAGCTTCACATTACTTCCGCCGGATGTCGATGGTGTGTCCAAAATGACTTGATCGCGTTCTCTCGCTCCCTGTCGCATTGGATATGACGTGTTCGGGGTCTCTTTCTCCTTTTCGCGTGCCCGCGTCCTCACTCTCTCGCTCGCGGTGGAGAATGACGTGTTCGAGATCTCAATCTTCTCATACTCGCACGGTGCATGATCGCGAGAAGAATGACGTGATCGCGCGACAAATGACGTGATTGCGCGACAAGTGACAATAATGCGAGCGCGAACTGTTGCGAGACAGCGCAAAATGGCTACCAACAATCCAATATCTCGTGGAGAACGCGACCGGGTCGGGAATACTTGTCAGCGAGCACGGGGATTCAGGTAAGGCGATCGCGCGCACGCGAGAATGTATTTTTTTACAGCGTGAGAAAGAAACAAATTATCGCTAAGCTGCGGATTGCTGACATTTTGACATTTTCGCGCTTTCCGTGGAACGCGAAAATGCCAAATTATCGCAATTTCCGTGAACGGAACGGAATTTGGGCCCAGGCCTAATTGTGGGCCTCTTCCCTGAGGACTTGTTGTCAGGGTACCATCTCTTCTTCTGCTCAGGTAGCGGTTGGGACTCCTGTCCCATGGAGCTATTTTGGGGATCATTAGAAAACACTTTGTTTTTATGTTTGTCTACCCTTCCTTCTTCTGGTGGGGACCATGTCCACCCTTGTGGTGATTCCTCGTCAGATACCTTCTTATAGACCCTGATGATGAGCAGTAGTCCACCTCCTTAGCAAGATCCCTAGGGTCAGTGATCTTAGTATCAATCAGGTGTTGGCACAGATCTGCAAAACAAAGATTGAACATGTTCTCTTTTCCAGTCAGGTTATACAGCCCCTGGTAATCCTTCACACCAGTGCTCTGTACCCAGGAATCTGGTGCCTTGTAAAATAAATCTACACAATCCACTTAGGACTGATGGGCCAGCTACTCACTAACCCTAAATATTTGTCACTACACTACAGTTCAGGGGTGAGACCATATTTTCTGAAAAGGGTTTCCTTCATGGGGGATACCTCATCCTGCCACCCGTCTGTAGGGTCATAGAGAGTGCCCCCCTCACTCGGGGTATGCTTCAAGAGACTAGTCCCCAATCCTCCTCAAGAATCCTCTGCATCTGCAAAGCTAAAACATAAACTTTAAACCATTTTTCAATGTTGTACCCCACAACAAAGGCAGGCACCATACCGTTAGAAATGTGAACCCTCTTGTCTCCACAGGATACTATAGCTACGCTGCTGCCAATGTGGCTGGGCCTTTCTTGCCTAGCTCTTGCTCTCTGAGGCTCCTCTTGTTAGCCATGTTTCTCTCCTCTGCCTCCATGGCCAATTCTTTTTTTTCTGAGGCTCTCTCAGCCTCCTTTTGAGCTGACTCCATGGCCAGTTTCTTTTCCTCAATTTTTAACTGGGGAATCTGCAGCCTAAACTACCTTTCCACCTTCCTGCCCACCAGATCTTCTGGGGACAGGCCGTAATAAGACACACCACCCTCTGCTCTGGCAGGGAGCTTCAACTTGGGAGACAATTCATCCCACTCAGCTGACTGATGCATCTCAGGAACCTCATCAGGGCCCTACTATGGTCCCTCCACATCATCTTCCCCATCCTGGTCATCTGTGGGGACTGGCAACTGGTGGGTCTCTGCCCATGCCCTCAGACACTTTTAGAGCTCTGCCTTCCTGGTGGTCCTTTTGGTGGGCAGCCCCCTCCACTTGCAGTATTCCTGGAGCTCAGCCACAGTGTAGCTCTGCAGATATTTTGGAGCTCATCTTTCATTCTTGCAGATGAAACCATAGACTCCAACTGTCAGGTCGAGTAAGGATGAATTCGGAAAAAAGCAAAAAGGTCAATCAAGGAGAAATGTAAAACTCAAATTGGTCGTAGATTATTTATCTAGGATTTACACAAAATCACTATACAGCACTGCATATGCACAAGTCCTAATCCTCACCGCTGAAAACCACGTACGAAATTGGGTTAGTGGTTGAGGAGGGTGAAGTCACAAGCAACCTCCAAATTAACCTGTGCTCATCCCTCTAGTGACTAGCACAGAGAAGTCAGCTTAATTTAGATGCAAAGTGTAATCTATGCAGCACTTCAAACAGTAGTAAAATAGAAACACAACACAAGATAATTCCAAAACCAATTTAGAAAATTGGACTGGAAGTTAATATAAATAACAGGACCAAAACCACAAATATCCAATCAGTAGAACCCGAGATATGCAATTGTGAAAATAGTGCCAAAACGCCCAAAGCAGCAAGTGTGGTTATCCGGTCATGTCCGACCAGGACAAAGTCACAAGTTTAGGCCGACCACGATGGAGCATGGGCTGTCTACAGGGAACCAGTTAGGCTAGCTGAAGAAAAATCCTGGAGCGTTGCAAGGTCCTGCACCGAGGATGCATCAAGCAGCCAACGGGATGTGAGGTCCTAGTCGGAGATGACTTGTGCAGCATCCATTCCCGAGGGGCTGCAATATGAGGTCCTGCATCATCATCAAGGAGGGCATTGATGAGGGGGCTTGGAATGCAAAGTTCAGAGTCAAGGACAAGTGACTCACCAGCTGGGTCCGAAGAAGCTGCGGGTCGTGCAATGCAAAGTCTTGCCTCCTTGTTGAAGATGCTGCCAACAAGGGCTCGCAATTTGGGGACTGCATCTGGGATGCATTGTGCCACTGCATTTCTGATGAGGCTGTGGGCTATGAAGGAAATGCGTAGTCCTTCTGATGGGAAAGTCAACACAGGAGAGGCGATGTGTCACTTCTGCTGGGTCCACAGATGGGCTGACAGAGTACCTTCAGGTTCCCCTCCAAGGGTCCAGGACTGGGATGGCTCCACTTGGGAGGGCAGCACTCGCAGATGTCAGAGTCTAGGTACTGGGTTCAAGGCTGTTCGAAGCCTGTTCTTTTCCTGAGGCTTTTGATCGGGAGGCCAGCCAACTAGCCCTTAAAGTTACTTGGAGGTCCTGGGTTTAGAATTGCAGGGCCAGTCCTTCTCACCCAGGAAGGACAGCAGGGCAACAGGGCAGCACAATGGGGCAGCAGGCCTTTAGGGAATCAGCCCAGCAGAGGGGAAATCCTTTCAGCAGCACAGCAGTCCTACTCCCTGACAGAGTCTTCCACAGGTCCAGAAGTGTATTGAATATTTAGGCCTACTGGTCCAATATTTATACCCAGTGCCAACTTTGAACTAGAGGAAGCTTCTAGAGGGTCCCACCCCCTTGAGGCACTAGGCATTTCCAACTCCATGTCCTGGCCCTAGCTTGTCTAGGGTCACAAAATACCAGTGTTAAATCCTTTTGAGAGTGCTCAGGCAGAGCCTTTGAAATGTGCAAGTGTGATAGGTAACAGCTCCTCCCCCTCGTTAACTCAGAGTGTTCCATCCTGTCAACACCTAATGTCCCTTTGTCTCACTGTCTAGGAGCAAAACACAAAGACCAGCTGCTAGATACACCTAGCCATGTCACCCAGGATCAGGCTGCAGGTATTAAATGATTAGGACAAGAAAACGTCAACTTTCTAAATGAGGCATTTTCAGAATTTTGATAAAAAATCAACTTTACCATTAAAGAGGGATTTTAATTACACTTTTTTAGAAACCAATCTCGAACTGTCTACCTGCTCTCAGTTGAAAGCTACAGCTTATTGAATTTGATAAAGTAACCCCAATATTATTAATATATTGAGAGGTAGGCCTGGAAGTAGTGAAAAAATTATTTAGGAGATTTTCACTACTAGTACATGTAAAACATAAAAGTACATGTCCTGCGTTTTATGTACACTGCACCCTGCCCTCTTGACAGTTCTGGGCCTACCCTTGGGGTGAGTTATATGTATTAGAAAGGAAGGTTTGGGCCTGTCAAAAGCTTTATTTTTGCCAGTTCTAAATGGCAGTTTAAAACTACATACACCGGCTTCAATGGCAAACCTGAGATATGTTTTACAGGGCTACTTAAGTGGGTGGCACAATCGATGCTGCAGGCCCACAAGTATCATTTAATTACAGGCCCTGGGCACATGTAGTACTACTTTATGAGGGACTTAAAAGTAAATTAACTGTGCTGAATTGGGTATAAGGCAAATCTAACATCTTTTAAGGGGACATCACAAGCACTTTTGTACTGGTTGGCAGTAGTAAAGTGTGCAGAGTTCTAAAGCCAGCAAATACAAGTCAGCAAAACAGGAAGGCTGAAGGCAAAAAGTTAGAGGAGAACCACGCCAAGGATGCCAGGTCTAACATGTATCTTTTTGAACAAAAATGTTCACAAGTAAGTACACACAAGATCATTACATCAGTGGTAAATAGGTGTACCGCAAGATTCCATGTCGCAATAAACTCCAAATGCCAGTATTTCTCTTGCAAGGTTCAAACATTATATTTCTCTACAGTTGATATATGTATAATAACTAAAGCTACCAATACCATGATGGACCATACATCTTACCAATAGTTCTTTTTTTTAAATATTTTACTATACCACAAATAAAAATATTTACAAATCACAAATGTGATCATAGTGCATTTATCTCCATATTACAATACCACATCACTATAAATGCCTCTTGGACATAACACATCAGATTTTTTTTATAGTTCAGCAAACCATTATTTTTTATATACTTATAGGGTCTATCTGATTAAAATTGTTAAATTCAATGCTTTGAACAATTAATAATCTTACAACGAGGAGCTCATCCTAGAATGGATTATCAAAATGAGTAATTCATCTCTTTGCACGTACACAAACTAACCTGCATTTTTAAAAACATTTATTGAAGAGCATAGGTTGTTGTGTATTATTGTTGCAATTTGATGGGCACGTCAATAGCTTTGTTTCATTCCAAACTGATGATCTATATGACAACGAAACATAACAACATGTCACACACAAGCAACAACACCTACCCCCCTTTTGTAATAACAAGATATAACGTATTGTTTCAATGAAAAATAAAATAAAATGCACAATTGCCAAATATTTCATTTCTATTGCTAAAATTACAGTGAAAACTTAAACAACCTATTTTCTTTAAAATATAATACTATTATGGATAAAATGCAGTATAATAAACATAACTACAACCCTGAAAATGGGTGGAGAGCTGGTAAGGGCAAACATGGTGGGAGATCGTTGCTGTACGAAAATGTCTTTAAGTCTAATTATGGGCATATATATTCTGCTCTAGTCCTCCCAGTCATGGAACTCTTCCTCCCCATCAAATGGTGGGGGTGGTGATTAGGCAAAAAGAATGGGTGGTGGAATGGGGTCAAAAAGGGGTTATGTGAGGCTGATAGTATATATGGATAAGGACATGGGCGATGTTGCACTAAATTCCATTCTATCCTTTGACCAAAATCCTGGAGAAAAGTCACAACCATGGTCTGCACAGCACACAGGCCCCCTAGGGGAACCAGGGCCTGGGAACAGAAAATAAGTGCCTAGAGCAAAGGAAGGAAGCCTGATTTCTTCTGGCTAGGAGGCCAGGTACCTCTTTGGGATAAAGAAGAGATGGTGGTACTGGTGGTGGTGGTAGTGGTGTTGATAGCTCCAAGAACAGATATAATGCTTTCACGCTCCACACCAAGGGTGTTGGCCAAGGTCAGACAAATCACCTGGTGACGCTGATGATGACCCTTGCCTATGTCAATTTCTCACCCTCTGTGCTGCTGACCTGTCTGTACTATTTCTACCCCATACAATTGAAAATTATGTATCGGCCTTACGTTCTCTAGCTGGTTCATATGCATTTGAAACCATTAACTATGAACAGGTACTAAGAGTTCAAATAATGATGAAAACAAAGAGTAAAAAGATACAAGAAAGGTTATGGTTAGGCTGTAGTTAACATTGCCAAAGGCATTGACCAATCTGAAAAGTTTGTTAGCGAGATCAGAGGTCAACCTCAAACACTTAGGGGCCGATTCCAATCTCGGTCGGAAGGGCACCGAATCGGGTTCGGCCGGAAAAACTACAAGCCGTACGCGTGTTTTCCGGCTGTACGAGCGAGCACGTACGATCCGAGCTACGTGAAATTCACCGACCGAGTCGTTTCCGGGTCCAAACCGCTCCGTACGTCCCGGTCGGAAGCCAACCATGGTGTGCAATAGATGCGATTTACAACCGAGCCAGTACAATGCACGCGTCGGACAGCCTGTGCGTGCCGGAGTGTCCGGCTCGCAAAAGTTCCCAGTGTCGGACTTTGGGGTCCGCGTCGGACCCCCTGACACCCGCAGCCCTACGACTCGGACACAGGGGGAGACCTATGGGTCTCCCCAACACAGGCATGTACGGTGCGGGTGGCACCGACGCGTACCCACTGTAGGGGGCTCACTTGTTCGAGACGTACCCATTCAGTCAATGGGAGCCCATGTACGCGTCGTACGACCGGCTCCCATTGACTTTTACCGAACCGAGTCTGACAGCCTACATGCGCATCGTACTCGCTCGGTCGGACTGAAGGGGTCCGGCTCGGTCAGAAAACACTCCAGATCCGACTCGGTCGGAGTGCTTTCCGACTCGGATCGGAATCGCCCCCTTAATGCGAAAGTACAAGACCCCGTAGCACAGGTATCACTAGGAAAGACTCTGGTTTTAAAGACAATAAATTTAGTAATAGGAGAAATCCTGTGATCTGTTACAGATGTGGCAGTTTTGATCATGTAGGAAATTACACAGGGTGTCATGCGTGGAATAAAATTTGTATTAAATGCAAGAAAGCAGGTCGGTTTGGGAAAATGTGCAGGTCTTTACAACAAGTTAACTGTGTTACTTGTGAAGAGGATGAAATCTCTACAGAATTTAATGAATTCAATTGTATTTCTTGTGTCTGTGAGAATAATTGTAAAGGTTTTCCATCTGGTATAATATTGGTTGATGGGAAAGAAGTGACAATGATGATCGATTCTTGTGCCTGGTACTATCATTGGCAAGGATGTATTTGAAGAATTGTGGGATAGCAGAGAATTACTCCCTCCTGATATCAGACCTGGCAGCTACTAGGGGCACAAAATTTACTTAGAGGGATTTATTTGGGCAGACTTGGTTTTCAAAGGAAAAGAAATTAAAGGTAAATTGTACGTAGCTACCAGAGGAGTATCCATACTAGGTTGTATAGTGTTTCCACAGACGATGAGGCATTTGTGCTAAATATAAAAAACATGTTTCCGAGAGTGTTTAATGATACACTTGGGAGATATGTAGATTTCAAACACAAAATTATACTTAAAAACTCATCTGTTCCTGTGAGGCATAAAGTCCGCAATGTACCTTTAGCTTATCGCAATCAGTTGAAAGACATGTTAGCAGACCTGGTTTCTCAGAAGATTATTGAACCAATAGAATCTTCCCCATGGGGTTTCCAGTGGTGCTTTCCCTCAAAAGTAACGGAGATCTTCGTTTGTGTGTTGACCTCCACAGTTTGAATAAAGAGATCTGGATTGACAGGCACCCCTTACCTAATATACATGAATTAATTTAAACTCTGTCTGGTGCCTGCGTGTTTTCTACTGTGGATCTAGCCAGTGCATACCACCAAATTATGTTACATGACGAATCTAAATGCCTAACATCATTTATTACACCGGAAGGCATGTTTCAATTTTTACGGATGCCATTTGGGTTAGCTAGTGCTGCCTCAGTTTTTCAGAGGCTTATGAAGGATGTGTTGGAAGGCTGCTCCAGTGCAATTGACTTCCAAGACGACATTTTAATTTTCGGGAAAGATCTTGAGGAACATGACTCCAATCTAAAAAAGGTCTTGGACAGTATACAGAGGAAAGGCTTTACGCTCAAATCCTCAAAATGTAAATTCAGGAAGGATAGCGTTGAATATCTAGGACATGAAATTTCAAGTGAGAGCATCAAACCGAAGTTAGACCATGTAATTAGCATTTCCAAGGCACCTGCACCTACCACTAAAGAACAGTTATTTTCCTTTTTAGGTCTAACTGAATTTTATAGCAAATTTGTAATGAATTATTCTTCAAAAGTATTCCCTCTATGTATATTGTTAAAAATAAATGCTAAATTTGCCTGGGGTGAGGAGCAAAAATTGGCTTTTGAAACACTAAAAAAGGAAATCAGCTCTGCTCCTTTTTTGAGACCTTTCACCATCGGAGGAGAATACATCGTAGCAGTGGATGCTAGCAGCACTGGTCTAGGTGCCGTGCTCATGCAAAAGAATTTTGGTGAAGAGTACGTAGTGTCTTATGCTTCCAGATCTCTGCGTGGTGCGGAATATAATTATTCCACGATTGAGAGGGAATTACTTGCATGCACTTGGGCTGCTCAGCACTTCAGACAATTTTTTGGGGGCACAAAATTTCAATTAAGGCCAGATCATAAACCCTTAATTAATATGTTAGCAGCTGGGGGTGGCAGAACCCTTACAGCTCGTTTGGCTCGATTAGCTGCCAAATTACAAGAGTACCGATGCTCAGTTGTATACATTCCTGGCCGCATGAATGTACATGCCGATTGCATGTCTCGGTTACCTTTGCCTGATGTTCCAAACCCTGATAAGGATACAGAGGAGTGTGATATAGCTTATACTATAGAAGATGTTAATTATAGTATAAATTCGGAAGCCATCTCGGAGGAAATTTGGGCAAAGGCCATGTCGGAGGATGACATCCTGAATGGCGTTGTAAAATACTTACAAGATGGCTGGCCTGAAAGAGGAAGTTGTGTGGAGAAATTAGTTCATTTTTTAAAATTAAAGACAAACTTATGTTTTCACACGGATTTGTAACCAGAGGTGATAAAATTGTTCCTCCTCAAAAAATCAGGGAACAATTGATTAATTTGTCCCATGAAGGACATCTAGGTATGTCTTGCACTAAGCAACGCTTGAGGGAATTTTATTGGTGGCCCTGCATTGATAGCATGGTGGACAGGTGGGTTAGAGAATGTGTCCAATGTTCTATGAGTGACAAGTCAGTCAAACCGTTATCTGTAGATATTTCTCCCATTGAATATTCGCAAGGGCCATGGAGGAAACTGGGCATTGACATAATTGGTCCTTTGTGTCTTCCCTCTGCCAAACATGTATTTGCTCTAGTGTTGGTAGATTATTTTTCAAAATGGCCAGAAGTCAAAGTTGTAGACAAAATCACCTGCACTCAAGTTATAGAATTTTTAGATAATATCTTCAGCCGGGAAGGTCTTCCTGCTGAACTTGTTTCCGACAATGGTCCACAATTCATTAGTAAAGAGCTAGAGATGTTTTAAAATAAATGTGGTATTATTCATAAAAGGGTTTCTAATTATAATCCTATGGCCAATGGTCAAGTTGAAAGCTTCAATAGGGTTGTAAAAGAATCCATACAACTTGCTATCAAGAACAACATTGACTGGAGGAAAGCTTTGCGAGCCACCTTACTCACATATCGCACATCTCCCAACTCAGTTACTGGTTGTTACCCATTTGAAATGTTAAGAGGAAGGAAACCAAGTTCGAAGCTCATGCCTTGGTGGTTGAAAACAAACAATATTCATGACCCAATTTTGGATTTTAAATTAGTCAGAGAACGTGTTCAAAAATATCAAGACAAAATGCGAAGAGATACTTGCAAAGATCGTCCGTTGAATTGCAAATTTAGAGTGGGTGATTTTGTACGTGTTAAATTCGGTGGTCCTGACAAAAGATGGTCAAAATGGTCTGACCCTGTCAAAGTAACTGAAGTGTTTAGCAAAGCTGTCAGAGTACAAGGCGGGAAAATTTGGAATTTCAGACGAGTATCTATGTACAGGTCTAATGATGTTGTTAGCAAACCATTGGTTCTTCCGCAAAAAGACACTGTAATTATTAAGGAAAAGGAAGACTTTCAGAATTTTCTAGATACTCTTGGTTGTTTTGATTCTGAACCTGATGTTTTTGTTCCATCTCCTAATACTTATGCTCTTGGTACTTGTGATACTTTTGTAAAATCAAGCCTGATTCCGGATGCTGTTGTGGCACCAAGTACTGTTCCTATTGTGAAACAAAATGTTATTCCTGTAGAATGTTCACCTCCTCAGAATGAAGAAATATCTGTTCCAAGGAAGAGTATTCGCATTTGAAAACTACCTGTTAAAATGAATGATTTTGTTCGATTTTAATTGTCATTCATGAGAAGTCTACATTGTAATTTTATTTTTTTTGTTTTGTTTTTTGTTTTTTCAAAGGGGGAAGGTGTGTAGTGTTCATATTATTTACTGTCACATATCAGTGTAGAATGTTACTAGTCTTCTTTGATTCTGTGTTCCACTCCTGACGGTTGACAGAACTTTTCTGAGAATGATGAGGTAGCCGCATCCGAACCGAATCAGTCACAGCCATTGGATGTTGGTTGTTATGGTGGCAGAAGTGCGTTTCGATTCCTATCATCATTGCGTGGAACCCTACTTGAAAATATATGAAAGTCCCTCAAGGTCCAATGAATAGGTTTTGAACGTCGCAGTAGGCGTGTCATTTGCAAGCATTGTAATGCATTGGGCCGAATCAGATAATGCAAGCGACGCGAACCTATAGCTTTGGCAGTATTGGATTAAGACCACCTCTGCTGTTTAGATATAGATATAAGTCTGTCTTGAGACTTCACTTGCCTGCACTACCTTCATCAATACTGCACCTCCCCATCTCTCTCCTGCTGTTACCACATCCTCCGGGAGCTACTATGGCATGTACAGTGGACAGGGCCCCAACTATCAGCAAGGAGGAGAACCAGGGTCTGTTGGACACCCTCCTGCCACTGTACAGCCAGCTCTATGGCAAACCAGAGGTGCAGGTGAGTGATGATCACACTGCATTTTCATTGGACATGTGCACTCACCATGCTATTCTACCATTAGTAATCTCATTGGCAAGCATGTGAGATGTTATCTGTAACTTTAAAAGTGAGTAGATACATGTTCCGGGCAGGTACACTGCTGTAGAAGTGTGTGTACTGGGGTGAACATCTTATCACTCTTCTTATGGGACAGTGTCTGCATTGAACACAGGATAACTGCACAGAATGCCATATGCCCAGCCCTTTGGCATTGTTGCCAAACTGAGCATTAACAGTGTGTACAGGTGTCTGACTCAGAAACATGTTGCATGCGCACTAAGGTTCTGTTACCATGTCATCCTTACAGTCAACCCACATGAAAAGGGAAAGATTTAGAGGACCATTGCCAAGAAGGTGCACTCCGTGGGGTTGGAGCTTCAGCGCGTCTGTCCTTGTAGCAAGAGGTGGCAGGACCTTTGTGGTTGGGCCAAGAAGATCGCTGAGGTCCAGCTGGGCCTTTCATGTCCTGGCAAGAGTGGCGGCTGCCGAACATTGACCCTCCACATGATCCGCATCCTAGCTGTGGTCTTCCCTGACCTGGATAAGGAGTTGAAAGCCAGACAGCAGCAAGGAGAGGGTGAGTATGTGCCTTGTCGCACAGCTTTGTTAGACATGTATGCTACAGTATCTTAGCCTGCTGCCCGTTTTCCAGGTTGTAAGTCAGCCAAACCCACCTATCAGTTTTGTAAGATGCATATGCACAGGGTTAATTTGATGCCCAGTTATGTAACTTTCATCAGGGAGATGTGAGTCAGTTATGTTCAGGGCAGTGACTGTTGTGCAATGTACATGTGATCACCACAAATCACACAAACATGTGCATGGAGGTAACCTTCTGGAGTCATGCAAATGCCCAACATGTGCCAGCACATTGACTAATGTATGACCTGTTCTCATTGTGGTTGCCACAAAGGTGTGAGGCATGTTGTTATTTGAGCAAACAAGTGTGAAAAGGCCATGCTATACATCCCTGCAGCAGGTGACATCAATATTGAGGCATTGGTGAATTTTGCTTACTCATTGTTCCACTGTTAGGTCCCAGCCGTGCTGCTCAGTGTTATAAAATGTATCCCACGGGCTACTTACAGGTATGCTAACTCTGGTCATCTGTCACACTGGCCTGTCACATGAATGTGTACATGATTGCATTATTTCCATTTAAATGAGTGAGTCCATGTGTCTGACTCTGTAACAGTGACAATACTTTCCATTCAGTGACAAACACAGGTTGTCACTGGTTGAAACATGCCTGAAAATATGAGGTCTGATATTAGATGCACATTCACAACAGTTGCCATGTGTATAAATGCTGTTGACTATACATACTTGGGGCTTTGTAAACCATGTGTATGATGCATCACTGTCAGCCTGAGAGGTTTAAATTATGCAATATCTTGAAGTGAATCAACAAAATGAGATGGGAAGGAAGAGCGATCTAAGCTGTTGGAAGTGTGCACTATGTCTATCCCTCAATTCAATCCTGCTGGAAACATAAAGCTGGCTGACACGTAACCACCTGAAACTAAATGCTCGAAAAGCAGAATTCCTCCTAATCTCACCCCACAAACATTCTCCGGTCATGGAACAATGGTTGAATCAGCTTACTGCTCTTAAATGCAGACCTCTCCTTGTGGATTCGGCATCCTCTCTGGGTATAATATAAGACAAAAGTCTAAACATGCCGAAGCACATCAGCTCCCTTACCAAAGGAACAAACTGCCAACTCAGTATCCTAAGGAATCTCAAACCCTATCTCCCTGCTCATGACCTAAAGGTTTCTGTGCAAGCATTAGTGATCTCAAAGCTGGACTATGGTAGCGCAACACTTTGCGGCATGCCCAGAGTAAAGACGGCTCCTCTTAGGGTTGCTCTCAATTCTGCTGCTAGGCTCATAACTGGCACAAAAAAATTCAACCATATTTCTCCGGACTTGCTGTCCCTGAACTGGCTTCCATATGAAGCTTCGATACCGTTAAAAATTGCATGCATAGCACACAGAGCCATCCACTTCAAGACCCCGCTGTACCTCGCACAGAAACTGGAGCTCTCATGTGGTTTGAGAGCCTCCAGAAGCGCCAGCACCCTTTTGCTCAAACCACAAAAATTCAAGAAAAAAAAGACCTACGATCGAGTCTTCTCAGGTATGGCTCCGTGGATCTGGAACTCCCTTCCCCCCAAAGTCAGGGTGAACCCTTCCACAGTACTCTTCAAAAGAGAAGTCAAAGGGCTCCTGATGAACAAATTTTTGCCTCAGTCTGGCCTCTTCATCTGATTCTGGGGCGAGAGCCATTGATTTGTGGCCCAGCAGCCTGGCTCATTAGAATATTTGGACATTTTTAGACAGTGAATTTGCCTTTTTTGTTGATTCTGTTCTGTTTGCTTGTACCCTTCTTGATGCATAAACTGTAAAGCGCTCTGATACCCTCGGTGGTCATGTTCACGCTATATAAAACTTTCAAAATAAATAAATAATAGAAGTGAGGGACATTCAGACTTGGGCCATACAAAGGTGAACCTCTGCAGTCTAGACAGGATTGGTACACAGTGTTGACTGGGCTCATGAAGAATAGAGGTTCAGTACTGATAGTCTGTACAGACAGTGAACCCAGATGGGCCATTAGCTTGGTGTTCCACCAGCGGCATTGTGAGGAGGCAGTTATTAGACTTGGAAGTGTGTGGACCATTGATCACATCTGAAAATAGTGAGCTGTTTACAATGTGCACAACATGCTGATTCATCCTCATGACACTGTGCACGAAATGACACAAGACAGAGGGCCACGTGCCTCTCACCCTAGCTATGCCTACTACCTTGGTGAATCCTCAATCAGAGTCAGGTGCGCGACCTGACAGTAGTGAACCTAAGTCACAGGAAAAATGAGCACAGTCACTGTTATCTGTATGACTTGAAACCTGTGACATTAGAGCCAATGTTTCCCAATTTGATGACAAGGGATGGCAGAATAGATACCATGTCTCAATTCAACTGTGTGAATCCTATATCCATTGTGAGCTCTATACTCCCTTGGAGGAGATGAGACATGCATTTCCTGACACAAGACCGTCAGGTGCAAAAGACGATACATCACCTGCTGCATAGTGAAGTAGCTGACATTGTGGTCCTTGCAATTGATGTTGATACAACCAATGTTGCAGATAACCACATGTGTGAGGGAGCAATGGTTAACTTGCAGAATGACAAGTGCCATGTATGTAACTGTATGTAAAGGCGAAAGCATTAGTAAAAATGATGTCGTTGTTTGAACTGTGAGGATTTGTGTTGTCACCTAAGTGTTAAGTACATTCAGATGACTTATGTGAATCTTTTTCTTTTTTATTCACAACATCAGCACAGGTCAGCAGAGGAGACAGTGCCATGGAGATAGAGGGAGCAGTTCGCCAGTCCGGGACCAGTGCCAACTCAGATGTGGAAAAGGGGGAGGAGTTAGGCCAATGGGCCAGGTTCTGGCTGGGCCGTTTATATGTAACAAGGGAGTGGGCCAGAGCCTGTTTTGTTTCCGCGTATTAAATTAGCGCTAGACCAAACGTGTTACTTTTATCTGATCTGGTACTTTATTTATACCTTTGTTTTAAAAAATTTTTTTAAAAAGGATTCTTTGTTTCTTATTTAAAGAAGAAAAAAGACAGTAATGTCTATATACAGAGAATACTTATATACATGTAATTTACAACAAATTCAACGACATTTTTGTGGTATAAATGCACAATCCAAAAAAACCAATAATGTGAAAAATTCAAAGTCAATTATCCTAATATCTTGAAAATATTATATCAAAGTCATATTCCAAATATCGATATTATTTCGTCAATTTAAGGCAGGGAAGCCCTAAGCTAAAACTCTCCCCGGCTGAAAGAAAAGGTAGGCGTTTGAAACTGACATGCTGAGACCAAGTGTCACATAATATTTTATGAATAAGCACACGACTTTAAACAACATCCTAAAACTTGGCTTCTTTCCAATACAGGCAAAGAAGATTAAACGGATAAAAACACACTAGTGCCCAGGTATACTAACTAACGTATATACTTAAAGAGAAAGATGTAAGAACTTAAAATAGAGGGAGCCCTTATGAATTTAGTTCTTTTTTTTACTAAATAAGTATTTATTTATCCTAATTTCAGAAACCCTCATTGCTGTCAAAAATCAAGAGCCCTGATGAGAGTCCGTATTTTGAGTATCAGGGATTTGAAAGGCGTTGGCTTTATTATGATACATGATATAAACATGGAGGAATTTTGAATTGAGTTTTTCTTTCAGGACATAAGAAAAATTCTATGTACTTGATATTAATATTTTCCCCGTGTTTTCCTTTCTTGCTATGTTTCTTCTAATTGAAATGTTGATACATATAGCACCACTCGAAAATTGATGAAATAATATCGATATTTGGAATATGACTTTGATATAATATTTTCAAGATATTAGGAAAATTGATTTTTTACAATATTGTTTTTTTTGGATTGTGCATTTATAACACACAAATTTTGTTGAATTTGTTGTGAATTACATGTACATAAGTATTCTCTGTATATAGACATTACTGTCTTTTTTCTGATTTAAATAAGAAACAAAGAATCCTTTTAAAAAAAAGGTTTAAAGCAAAGGTATAAATAAGTACCAGATAAAATAAAAGTAACACGTTTGGTCTAGCGCTAATTTAATACGCAGAAACAAAACAGGCTCTAACTCAGATGTGGAGGCATCCTCTGGCGGGGAGAATGAGGGGAGTCACACTGAGGGCAGGTCTGCAACTCCACATCCAACATCTGAGGACCAGTCAAGCTCCTGTGATGACTCCCTGGGGGTGTAGGACACAGGAAATGATTCATCAACAACAGAGTCCACCACCACCACCACTCCAATCTCCATCCTCCCAATCCCACTGCCCGTGGTCGCTCACGTGGGAGGGGAGCCGTCTCCTTTGGCCCAGGCACTGAACCCGCTGCCCCTGTCTCCCCTGCTGCACTCAGTGTGGAGGCAATAGACATCCTGAATTAGATCTCTGTGGGGCAGATATCAGTGCTGAATGTCCTCCATGCACATATCACTCTGTTGACACAAATGTTGTAATTCATAGAGGGCATTCACTCTGAAATGTCTGCCCTACACAGATTAAATCAGGCACTGGCCTCCACACTGACAGAAGCAGTGTCCCAGCTCCAGCAGTCCCTCCACCACCTACCTCTTCCTCATCCACAGTCCCAACTATCCTACTTGACCCAAGCACATGCAAACATGCACATACACACACCTTAAAAGTCACACGAAGCACACACATACACAAACACAAGGGCAGCCCCACAGACATGCACACTCAGGAGACAGACAGCACACTCACCACCAGGGACACACGACCAGATGGCACACATGCCTTCACAGACACTCTGCAGACTTCAGAACCCTCTGCCTCTACAACACCTGACTTTCCTGTTCCAACCTCTGGTGAAAAAGTCTTCCTCTTTGACCTTGGCCTCTTCCCTGCTGAACCATCCACACCCTATACCAAAAAGAAGCAACCCAATCCCCGGTACATACATCTAAATCTGCCCCCTCCACCTTGGAGGAGAAAAGGCAAAAAAAAGAAACTCATACAAATCACACTGGTCTCCCAAGCCCAAAACTGCTCCACCAACTTGGACTACCCCAGACAAGCCCTGTACCTCCCACCCCAAAAAAACAGTCCCAATAAGTCAGAGTCCCTCCCCATCTCTGTATATACAATCCAGGATTATACCCTCCCCAAGATGGTTAAACAAAGCCCTCCCCTACATTGAGCACTCCCATTACAGCTGCCTCCACATCTGAGCCTGCCACTGCAGTAGACCCACCGCCCCCTCTATTGGACACAACTACTGCAGTGGACCCAACCACCCATCCTGATCCCATCCCTCCCAAAACTCAACCCAGTCCTCCTTAGTTTTATCTCTTTGGTGCCTGGCATGCCCCCTAGATGCACCTCCCAGGAGAGGTGACCCCTGCAGTTTTTGTGCAGGCAAGAGTAGATGTGCAGGATGTTTGTGTCCATTGCACATATGGACAAATATGGACAGGCCATTGGCCTTATGTTGCTTATAGGTTTTGTTTTTACATGTAGAATAAAGCATGTCTCCAGTTTTTTACTGCGGATGTCTGTGTCCCACAAATTGGTTACAAGTCAACTGTAAATCATGTACAATTGTTACTGTAAGTATCCAATGATGTGAGTATGTAATGGATTTCATGTGGTCTATGGGGTATGTGACAGGCAGTCCAAAGAACAACAGGCCCATCTCCCTACTGGACACAACTGCCAAGCTCATGGGTTGGCTCCTCCTATCCAGGTTGAAGGAATTGGCCCAAGAAAATAACATCTTGATGCAGGCACAATATGGTTTCCAGAGGGGGAAGGGCACTGTAGACCAATGCCTTAATCTCTCACTCTGTATAGATAAATACACGAAAGTAAAAGGCGGGAAAATCTACATGGCCTTTATGGACTTGACATCGACATTCAATTGTGTGTCCCACCAGAAGTTATGGCGCGTGATGGAGGTGATGGGGATCGACCGCCCCTATAATTAATTTCATTCGCCAATTGTATGCCAATGGCACTGCATGTGTCCGGTATGGCACTAATGGGGAATGTACATGTTCATTTAGCATTGATACAGGAGTCAGGCAGGGATGTGTTCTCACCCCATATCTTTTCTCCATCTACACAAACGGGGTTGAGGCAGCCTTGACTGGCTCTCCTCTAGACGTACCCATGTTTGATAATACCCCCTTAACAATATTAGCTTATGCTGATGATTCAGTGTTAACTGCGAGAACGGGGGATGCTCTTCACAGCCTTATAACATCTTATGCATCATTCATGGCTGCGCTGGACCTCAAAGTGAATGAAACTAAATCTTCTATCATTGTAGCCTTATTTGACAAGAATCAATCATGAGCAAACCTGGTAGCGGCAAGAGTGTTAGGGATGGAGAGAAGTCTGCAAGCAATCAAAGTTTTTGCCAAAAAGCTAGGCGCCAGTCCTTTGGACCCAATTAAAACTATTTACTAGGCAAAGACACAGGCAGCGGTAACTTACGGAGCAGGCGCTTGGGGTATGGCGCATATTGACCAAGTCAAACTTCTGGAAGACAGCTTTTATAAATCAAGGGTTTCTTGACCCCCTTCTTTCTCCAACTATATTTTACATCTTGAATTAATTAGCATTGCCGTACATGGTAGACTTCATTAGATTGGTACCAGTCCTGTTTTGGTTCACCATATGGCACAGGTCCCCGGTCAATCTAACACAACATATATATTTAAAGACTGTCTAGTGCTGGATCACTACCATATCGGATGGCTGAGATTTGTGGAGGCAGAATTAAGTGCAATTGGGCTGGGAGATCTATTGAAGGACCAAACAGCATGCAGGAGGATTTCTAAGCAGAAACTAATCAAGTCATATATGCAGAGAGCTAACCATGTCCGTAGGAAAAGGAACCATCAACAAAAGGCAGCCCTTCTTTATGATAAGATACCCCCTTTACTAGAGGAAGGTTATTATTACCTAGCCCGCACCACAATAGTGCAGCATAGATACAAACTACTGAGATTTTGTCTGAATCTCATCTCTTTGATGCTAGGGTACCCGGAGAGCTAATTTCGACATTCAGATTTGACCTTATGTGCTTTCGACAACCATTCACCCCAATCGGATCTTCACTTAGTACTGTTCTGTGAGTTCTACCAGACAGAAAGAGAAGCCTTCCATCTCCAAATTCGAAGGCGTTATAATTTTAGCCAATGTAGGGCGGCACTGTATTGTTTAAAATCTCTCCCTGTTCCTTTTATCTGTTTTTTGGTTGCTCCTTTCTCGTGGGCCTGTATGAGAAAGCGAAAGGTGCAAGGCTTTATGATAGTATAATTGGTGTAAGCAAGAACCATAAGTACTTATATTAAGTGATCCCGGTTCATTAGGTACTCAAAGCCTAACTTGATTTTAAATGATTTTAATTATCTTTTTTACTTGTTTATTTTATGGGGTCTTTGATTGCAATTGTCTTTTTATGATCTGTTTTAAAGAGATCATATAAAGATTTTCTTGATTGATTGATTGATTGATTGAGTATGTGACTTTTCACAGTATGTATTCAAGATTTTCTTGTCTACATTTGCTGGGTGTCATCGTCCACATAATTTTTGTCTATGAGCATGACATCAAGTTGCCAAGCTTTTCTTTTTAGATCACAAATGCACATAGGTCATGTTTTCATATTTCAACATAGTGCAAGTGTTTCAAATTGCAGCAATTCAGGATGCCCATGCTAAATTTGTTTGTGATGTGCAGAAAGTCACCTGTCTCACCATTACACCGGGTTACTTATGGAGTTTGATTACGTGCTGGTGACTTTGAACACACCCATGTGCATAATTTAACGGTACAATACTTGTATGTCACTTGATAGTGGTTGACCCATGTCTGTGTTTTGTTTAGATCTGGTAGACTAGTGGCAATGAATACCTTACCACAGAAGTCATGCCACTGTAGGCAATTCCCCTTCATGGCTGTGTACTCATCTGATACATTGCCTGAGCCCTTGGTGAATGTAAGGTGAGGAGTATTTTCACAGTCCTCAGACCCTGTTGCCTCATAGGACTTTCTACAGATATTCTGCAAGGTGTCTGTGGTCTTAATAGTCCTTTGTTTTCTTATTCATACGTGAGTCAGGCCATCCTGCTTTGGACTGGCTACATCATGTAGATGTTGTGTTTTGTCTCTCCAAACTTGACTTTCATGTTAACTGCCACATATCATTCATATTTGAGCATATGATTTGTGTGTAGAATGTCATTTGTGCATGACTGACAATGGTGTGCTTTTAAGCTATGCTTCATGCTGTTCCAGATCACACAGAGCTGAACTAGGGGTGCTAAGATGTCTGTTGGATTGCCTTTGCTACATGTTTTAAGCTGAGAGGACAGTGAGTGCACAGGAGTGTTGTGGATCCATCAGCAGTGCAGATGCAACTGTAGCCAGTGTCACATCCATGCCCTCATTTGCCACACAGGGTAGGAGGTGGAAGTTGTGGTGTGTAGCTTAGCTGCAGGTGTGCTTGGCAAGGTTAATGTTGCATGTGCTAAGCTGGCTCCAATAAGTGTAGATGTGGGAGTGACTGGAGTTTCCAACTTTGATATGGAGTGGAGACTCCTACATAATGGAGCCAGGACAAACTTAGCTATTGTCAGAGAGTGTAAGGTCTGGGTTAAGTTCATGGGCAGTGTCTTGTGTAGGAGACATGAAGTACCCACATAGTCCCAATGTGAGTGTTGGTATATGCGGGGGTGTGAATCAGAGTACGCAAGCTTGTTACACTGGTTTGATCCTGCATAAGGTATGGTATGAATAGGTAGAGTTGAGAGAGGTATATCCAGCTAGACAGATGATGAGAGCGGTAGTCTTTGGCACTACTGTGAGATATGACTGGAAAAGTGCATTTACAATGTGTGAAGTTAGTTGTTTATGTGCAAAAGTAAATTGTAAGTAGTTTTAAATTATTTATAGTGGGTGGGAAATGGTAGCTATACATTTGTCATTGTTAAATATTTTAATAATGTGTTTATATTTGTTTTCTATACAGGTAGGATTTTTATATATTTTGTTGTTTGTTGTGATTTTAGATTATATCTATATTTGTTTATATTTTTGAGGCTATAAAATATTATTGTTATGTCAAATATTTTTAATATGAATATACTACTTCACACTATATACTTAAATTTTATATCTTAAAAATAATTTAAAGTTTTTGTTAGGAATTTAATTTAGATATAGGTGCTTTTTATGTAGGTGTGGACGTTTTTCAAAGTATGGATTTTGCGATGGTTTCTATGTATTCTAGTCCTTTTGTGTTTTTTTTGTAGAGCCTTACTTTGAATTGTAAATGCTCATACATTGTTTTAGTTTGTTTTGTTAATTTGGGACATAGTTGTGTTACAGATTGCTCTAGTCTTAATTGTTGGTAGCTTTGTTCTTTTTGGATTGATTCTAGTAATTTAGGTAGGGTGGGTTGGTTTTGTTTCATTTTGGCTTGGAAGGCATTATGCCATCCTTCCACTACGTTACTAATTTTTGCTTCCTGGTTTATGTACTGTTGTACACATTCCACCTTGGATTGTGGAATTTTGGTTTTCTTCTATGTTCTGATCTATGTAGTATTCACACCTGGGAATCCTTGAAATTGTCTAGATGGGGACTTAGTGTTTGTTCATTGGTTTGGTAATAGGGGCTTTCAATGAATACATTGTAGTGTTCAACAAATTCTGTTATTGGGACGTAGGCTAGTGCAATTATTTTTTAAATTTAATATGCAAAGTTGGTGTTAGGTGCATAGTGTACACTAAGGGGCCAATTACGATGCGGGCAGGAAGGCTCCTCCCCACATCGTAATCACTGGTTTGAATTCCCTACCGACCAAGCCATTTTGATGGGCTCTGTCAGAAGGGAATCTGAACCAGTCTTTCGAATGGCTTGCGACAGGCTTGCAGAGCCCATTCGCCATACGGAAGGCCCACAGTAATCCCACCTCTTTCAGGCCAAGGGATTACGATGGCAGTTTCCCACTGCCTTTTTGTGCTGGCCTTACTGGCACAATAAGGCAGTGGGAAACAGCTTTGGGGGCCCCCAGCATGGCTATGAGAGCAAGCATTCCATTCGGAATGCATGCTCCCATAGCAAAGTATATAATTGCGACCATACAGGGTTTGGTCAAATCCTAATTCCTGGAATGGAAGTGACGACTGGAGGCCGTTTGGTTCCAGTTCCAGAATGATGCCAGACGGACTCGGGTTCGTCCGGCATCGTAATCGGCCCCTAAGGATAGATTTTTGTAGGTGTCTCCATATGCTTTGATCAAAATGGCAATAGCAACTTTGTATTGCTGTGTGAGGGTAATTTTTCTGGATAGCTTGTATCATTGACTGTTTAAGTCTTTGATAATTATTTGTGGATAGTAGTTATTAGTTTCTTGCTTTATTTTTGTTAGTCGTTCTACATGGGTAGTTGTTTCTTAGGTAAATAAATTGAGGGGATGATGCTATTGTGGTACAGTCCATGGATTGTGTATAATTGGAAAAATGGTTTGGGACATGTTTTGAATGTACCATCCATCATCCATGTTTCACACGTTTGAAGTTTTTGTAGGTTTTTGGGAGTTGCAAATATTAAAATTATTTTGTCATTTGATTTGTTATCATAAAGAAGGATTTGTTCTTCGTTATGAGTTAAAGTAAGCTCAGGTGGTATTTCAACTTCACTGATTGTTTTGGGGGCAGGCGGGTGTGAGTAGTAGAACTTTTAGTTCTACACTTGATCTTTATAAAGTTGAGATGGAGGATAACTGTCCAGTCACATGTTTAGGAACTCGGGGAAGGGTGTCCTTTACTATTACTGTGGTGGGTTTCTGAGAGCTAGTTCTAGCTTCTTTACTTATTTCTCCTGAGGCACAGCCGGGAGCAACGATCTCTTGCTAATTTTTAAAATTGTACCTGTTTGTGTTTTTAAAATTGCTCACCTACCTATCCTTGGCGCATCTAATCTTCCTCGGCCATAGACACCCCCGCACAGCGGATTCAGCGCTGCAGCGGGTGAGGTGTTTGGTGTTATCTTTGCCGCCATTTCCGCGTTCAGCAGGAGACGCCCACCTGCGTTGGCCACGCCCCCTTCACCAAAGCCTACATATAGCACTGACTACGAGCGCCGCACAGCTCACTTATTTCTCCTGAGGCACAGCCGGGAGCAACGATCTCTTGCTAATTTTTAAAATTGTACCTGTTTGTGTTTTTACAATTGCTCACCTACCTATCCTTGGCGCATCTAATCTTCCTCGGCCATAGACACCCCCGCACAGCGGATTCAGCGCTGCAGCGGGTGAGGTGTTTGGTGTCATCTTTGCCGCCATTTCCGCGTTCAGCAGGAGACACCCACCTGCGTTGGCCACGCCCCTTTCACCAAAGCCTACATATAGCGCTGACTATGAGCGCCGCACAGCTCACTTATTTCTCCTGAGGCACAGCTGGGAGCAACGATCTCTTGCTAATTTTTAAAATTGTACCTGTTTGTGTTTTTAAAATTGCTCACCTACCTATCCTTGGCGCATCTAATCTTCCTCGGCCATAGACACCCCCGCACAGCGGATTCAGCGCTGCAGCGGGTGAGGTGTTTGGTGTCATCTTCCCCGCCATTTCCGCGTTCAGCAGGAGACGCCCACCTGCGTTGGCCACGCCCACTTCACCAAAGCCTACATATAGCGCTGACTACGAGCGCCGCACAGCTCACTTATTTCTCCTGAGGCACAGCCGGGAGCAACGATCTCTTGCTAATTTTTAAAATTGTACCTGTTTGTGTTTTTAAAATTGCTCACCTACCTATCCTTGGCGCATCTAATCTTCCTCGGCCATAGACACCCCCGCACAGCGGATTCAGCGCTGCAGCGGGTGAGGTGTTTGGTGTTATCTTTGCCGCCATTTACGCGTTCAGCAGGAGACGCCCACCTGCGTTGGCCACGCCCCCTTCACCAAAGCCTACAGATAGCGCTGACTACGAGTGCCGCACAGCTCACTTATTTCTCCTGAGGCACAGCCGGGAGCAACGATCTCTTGCTAATTTTTAAAATTGTACCTGTTTGTGTTTTTAAAATTGCTCACCTACCTATCCTTGGCGCATCTAATCTTCCTCGGCCATAGACACCCCCGCACAGCGGATTCAGCGCTGCAGCGGGTGAGGTATTTGGTGTCATCTTTGCCGCCATTTCTGCGTTCAGCAGGAGACGCCCACCTGCGTTGGCCATGCCCCCTTCCAACCCCCTCCTCTACCTGTATATAGTAAGTGTCCCCACCGGAAGCGCAGCGGACGAGCGCAGCGGGCGCGACGATTGCGCGCCGAAGGCGCGCCTAAGGCAAGCCCGTCTGCGCCCGTCCACGGCCGGCCGGGGCCTGGGGCCCGTCACCCTGCCCAATATACATCTTTTGCCCCTAGGGACTTGATCGCTCTACACACATTCTGGCCGCTGGAATCCACTAGCTACTTAAAATTACAACAACTAGGCATTTTCCAAGCCCGCAGTACTTTTCCAGAATTCCGGACCCTCCCGTCCTCCCTCATCCCCGAGCACACAGTCACCCCCCCTCCTTCTAAACTCTTGCCCGCTCAGGCACCTGCTAATATGGAACTAGCAATCACATATCTTAACACCCGGTCGTTAGTCAGCCACCAACTTGACATATGCCACCTCCTGGATACAGACCGACCCGACATTCTACTCTTAACGGAGACTTGGCTGAATGAGGATTCCCCCCCTGACATTTTGGCAGCCATTCCACCTGGGTATTATATTCTCCAAGCCAACCGGCCAGCTGGGAAACCTGGTGGTGGCGTTGCCGCCATTATCAAACTCTCCCTCAGGTTCACTTCCCTCTCCCTACTCACCATTCCCCAGGTTGATTGCCTAGCAATCAGATTCGAATCCTCGGTGTCCCCCCTCACCTGTGTCCTGGTATACCGTCCTCCCCAACCCATGCCCATCTTCCCCTCGCTCTTTGGCGACCTACTCTCTCAGCTCGCAATCAATAACTCCAAACTCCTGGTCTTGGGAGACTTTAACTATTGGCCATCAGACGAACATGAAAGCTCCCACTCCTTGGCTTTTACCGACCTATTAAGTGGGCTCAATGGCCTTCAACACATCCATACGGCCACTCATTCCAAGGGCCACATGCTAGACCAGGTTTGGACCTACAATCTTGAAATCAAGTCCCTTGCGATCTCACCTTGCCACTGGTCGGACCACTTCTTAATCTCCTTTCTTCTCCTGGTCCCTCCATCGCCCCCCCGTAACCGAGGCCCTAGCCTCCTGGCCCATAACTGGAACAAAGCAGACCTCGATCTATTTCTCACCTCTTTAACGTCTTCGATTCTGCTCAGCCCCGGTTCCATAGACTCCCAGGAAGCTGCACTTGTCAAATGGCTAGAGTCCGCTAGCGACAAGGTCGCCCCCCTTAAGTTAATCAGAACTAAGCGTCCCCATGACGCACACCGATGGTTTTCAGATAGCCTTAAAACTTTAAAACTGGGACTCCGCCAAGCCGAGCGTCGCTGGCGTAGAAACTTTGACCCCTCAGAAAAATTACAATTCTTAAAATTATCTGGAGAATACAAACAGGCAATCTCAGTCGCCAAAACTGCTTACTTCTCTACAAAAATTCTTAATTCTGCGCAAAAATCTAAAGAAATCTTTGCCATTGTGGAGGAGCTCTCACTCTCGGACAGGGTGACCATCAAACCCCTCCCATCTCAGGCACTATGTGATTCCCTTAACCAATTCTTCACAGATAAAATCAGCAAAATCAAAAACAGTATTTCCTCTGGATCCCCTGTGACGTCCATCACAGAGGTTACTCCCTTTTTTAACCTCCACTCCCTGACCCAGCTTCCCCCCATACTAGAAGGAGATTTTCTCTCTTTGCTTAATAAAGTCTCATCTGGCTCCCCCAGGGATTGTTGCCCTCCTGTGATTCTCCGTGCTGCCTTTTCGGCTTGCCCTACCCCTCCGCTGGCCCTCCTGAACAATTCCCTCCTGCTCGGTGAGGTCCCCAGCCAGTTTAAGAACGCTGAGGTGGTTCCCATACTAAAAAAAAACAACGCTGACCCCGCGGTTATAGGTAACTTCCGTCCCATCTCCCTTCTCCCTTACCTGAGTAAGGTACTTGAAACACATGTAACCAGCGTCCTCTGTTCTTTTATTGAAGATTCCAACTTCCTAGACTCCCAGCAAGCAGGGTTTAGACCTGCCCATTCTACGGAGGCGGTCATCCTCTCTGTCATGGAGGAACTCCATAGAGGTGCCGACTCCAATATTAGTCAAGCCCTGATCCTCCTGGATCTATCGGCGACCTTTGACACGGTTGACCACACCATCTTAGTCGACCGTGTCAAGGAGGCGGGCATCAGTGGGACGGCCCTTAGCTGGTTCTGCTCCTTCCTGACGAACCGCCACCAATCTGTCCGACTCTCCCAGTTCTCGGCTGACAGGAAGAAGCTCACCTGCGGAGTCCCGCAGGGTTCGTCCTTGTCACCACTCCTATTCAACTTGTACCTCACCCCCCTGATCCGCTCCCTCCGGACATTCAGCTTGTCTTCAACCTCGATTCCTCGGACGAAGCGGCCCAAGACTTTCAGTCTACCCTTTGCCACATCAGTAATTGGATGGGTGCTCACCATCTTAAACTTAACCCCGACAAGACTGAGCTTGTTCTTGTCGGAGGCCCATCCAACCCCTGGAACTCCACCTTCTGGCCCCTTTCCCTTGGCCCCCCTCCCTGCCCCGCGGACAAGGTGAAAAGCTTGGGAGTTTACATCTCCCATGATCTCTCAATGAAGCATCAGGTCAGTGCCACTGTGTCCTCCTGTTTTTTCCAGCTAAGGAAGATCCGGAAAATAGCTCATTTCCTGACCACCGAAGCCCTCACTTTGGCACTGCTGGCATTAGTCATCTCCCGGATTGACTATGCCAACGCCCTGTATGCAGGCATTCCACAATATCAAATCAAAAGACTACAGCTGGTACAGAACCAGGCAGCCCGCCTGATCTACCATCAACCCAAACACCACCACGTCCGCCCCCTGCTTAAAGCCCTTCACTGGCTCCCTGTATCGGAGCGCTGCAAGTTCAAACTAGGCTGTTTGACCCACAAATCTCTGGCCGGCATCGGCCCTTCCTTCATCTCCTCTCTTCTGCATCCTTACGTCCCCTCCAGGCACCTCCGATCCTCTCACCATGCGCTCCTCCAGACGCCTAGGTTTCGCCGCAAAAAACACGGAGGTCTCAGATTTTCTTTCCTGGCTCCCTCTTTCTGGAACTCACTCCCGTTGGAACTCAGACTCTCTCTCTCCTACCCTCACTTTAGGTCCCTCCTCAAAACTCACCTCTTCCGCAGCATCTACACATAAGCACTCATCACCTTCCCTTTATGCCATCTTCCCCAAATAAGTGAACAGCGCCAAGAAACCGTCCAGTGTACGCTGCGCTTTACAAGAATTTTTTACATTACATTACATTACAAGAGTTTCTAAAACATCTCTTTCTTCTATCTTTGCTATATTAGGTGGGTGGTTATGCGCTTTGACATTTATTACAGTAGTTTCCTTTGTTTTTGCCCTCCCATAACATGCATTGGAAAAATATTTGGTGCATTTCCAATTAATCTTGTCAGCTGTTTGTTTCTCTTGGGTGTGGACATATCCCATAGAGCATAGTAAAAGATTTCCTTTCTGCGATGGTATGAATTTTGCACCTTCAGTCATTTTGTTATTTAAACTGGTATGAGAAATCTTTTTAGAAAATGTTAAATATATTATACATGTTTTTATTGTATTAAAAATAGTAAAAGTTTTAAATATACTTACATGTTTGGTTTTGTAGAAAGTGAGTGGGCCCGATTCACTGAACTATCTTAAGACAAAATCCTAAATTTACTACCATTTTCGTATTCACAGAAGGCACTTTCTCATTTTGGTATTCACAGAAGACACATACTCACTTCGGTATTCACAGAAGTTAGGAGTCCTAACTTTAGGACTCCTAAATGCCTTCTGTGAATACCGAAAGTCTTAAATTTAGGATTTTTCTCAGTTTAGGAGTCCTAAAGTTAGGATTCCTAACTTTACTACTACTAAACTGAGAAAAATCCTAATTTTAAGGCTTTCGGTATTCACAGAAGGCATTTAGGAGTCCTAAAGTTAGGAGTCCTAACTTTACTACTACTAAATTGAGAAAAATCCTAATTTTAAGACTTCCGGTATTCACAGAAGGCATTTAGGAGTCCTAAAGTTAGGACTCCTTACTTCTGTGAATACCGAAATGAGTAAGTGCCTTCTTTGAATACCAAAATGAGTAAGTGCCTTCTGTGAATACCAAAATGGTAGTAAGTTTAGGATTTTGTCTTAAGTTAGTTCTGTGAATCGGGCCCTTAGTTTTTATGATGTTTTCTGTTAGTCTTTGGATGCAGTGGTTGCTTTTTTTGTTGTTGAAGAAAAATGTATTTTTTGTTTATTTGTTTAACAGCATTGTTTGTATATTGGGGAGTGGGTAGTTCGTGGGGTTTGTGAGTTGGGACTTTTAGTTATTGGATTAGTATTTTTTAAATGTATACTTACTTTGTTTGGAGCGGTTTCTTGGATGTTGTTTGTAGTTTGTGGAGTGGAGTTTGGATATTCAGTAGAGGAGAAATAATTTATAATAACATTAGGTTATTTGTTTTGGTTTAGTTTAGTTTTCTTTAGTTACATTATTAAATCATTTTCATATTTTACCTACTTTGTAAAGTTGAATTAGAAGTCTTGGATGTGGCAGTGTGATGCTAGAAGAAATCCGGCAGAGATTTTGCTTCTTCTGGTATTCTACTGATGTAGTACATTTTTATGTTGAGTTTTCATAGGTTTATATAGTGCAAAATTATGCTTTCAATTGTATTGGTTTATTTGTTTTGTAGTTGTTTTTCATTGGTCTTTGAAGCATGGGTTAAAATTGTTTTGGCAGTTGTTCCTTTTTTGGTAAACACTAATTAATGTTAAATTATGTTTTTTTTAATATTATGTGTAAAATTAGTTATATGTTATTATTTTTTTGTAAAGTAGTAATGTAGTAAATATATAAAGTGTTTTTTTTTTAGTAAATTTCTTTGTAAACATTATTTATTTGATGATGTGAGTTTTGTGAAGTATTCTGTTTTATTTTAATATTGATATTATTTTTAGCTTTTTGATTATATTGCGTGGGTTTGTACTATTGTTTATATTATTAATGTCATCATTTGTGTTATTTTTATCATTTTTAAGGTGTCAATATTTGTGTGTTACGATAATGTGTTCTATATTTTTGGTTCCGATATTTTTGCAGTTTTGTATGTTTATTTAATGGTTACGATATTATTTTTTACGATATTTCTGTTTTCGAAAATAGGTTTATTTGTGTTTTACTGGCAATATTTTTATTTCAATATTTGTGTATTTTAATGAATAAATATAGGATGTTGATATTTTTGTGGTCGATATTAGTGTGTCAATCAGTTTGTTGGTCAATATTGGTAGTGTCGATATTATGTCAGTGAGCCAGCCAAAACCTATACCTAGCACAAACACTGACGTTTTAGCCCTTAACTAAACTACACTAGCTCTCCACCCTAAATCATAAATAATATATTTACTGTACTGACAATGGATTTGAGCAAGGGTATACTGTGGATAAGTGGAACTTATGCAGGACTCAGGAGTAGGGAAAGAGCAGCGCCACTGGAAGTATTAGTTATCTGAAAATCATGCACCTTCCAGATTAGTTCAAATAATGTTGCAGAATCTATAGATAAGTTTAGTAGCATAAATTTAATGTACCATATTTTTCTATGGTAATATATAAACTTTTGCAGATTAGTCATTTATTTAAGCTTGTATTAAATAGTGAAAGTTTCACCCCATGAATTCATCTATATGAATTGTTCATGCATTTTAGCAAAAACATTTTTTTTAATTATGCAGGTGGTCTTGGATTACTCAATACTATGTACTGAAAATGTACTGCACGCAAGGTAAATTGTTTTATTTGTTTAATTACTTACCTTACCCCTGTCTGACGTATGTTGGACTCCAGTAGCCCCCACCCTGGCCCTCCCCCGCCCTGCCCCACTGCCCCGCAGCACTCCCTCAACGAGCCGCCACTGTCCCCAGAGCAGTCCAAACCCTCCCCCTCACCTGTAGAGGATTAATTAGAGAGGTCTTAAGAGTCTAGGATGAGGTTAAATAGACCCAAAGGGACTTAATTAGAAGACTGATTTTTGAGGGGCATTATAGTTAGGGAAGAGTGGGAAATGTACACGTGGTGTGGATTTGAACAGTTGGGGAAGGGATATTTTTTTATTCTGTTTTTTCATTGAGAGGGGTTGTGTCTATATTATGGGTGGTGCGAGGGGGACAGTTGGGGAAGTGGAAGGAATTAGGTATATTCTTTTTTAGTGTTTATCTAGAGGGATGGGCCTGTGGCAAGTGATATAAGTGGGAACTACTGGGAAAGAAAAGCAAATTGGTTTAGTGTTTTTTAGGATTTAGGGAAAGGGGTAGACCTGTTGCAGATGGAGTGGGAGGCAGTTTTTCTGTATAATATATATCATTTATGTGCACTATATGGCTTTGTATTCATTATTATAATTATTATTATGATTAATATTATTGTGACATCCCCATTCATTGAAAACAGGATGCTCCTCCTGCCCACTGGCAGAAGCTGAGCCTCAAAACAGGACCATCACAAAGAAATTCTCCAATTGTCCACCCCCACTGTGATCTCTGTAGTATCTTTCTAATTGGCCTGAGCTCCCTTTCCAAGCTACTCCTAATGAAGTCCTACAGTTCACCCTACTGCAATCAGAGTTGGAAAACTGACTATGTGTAAACTTTGTCTCACACCCTTAAATACCTGATTTCACTTCAACTCCAATCAGTGATGTTTGTATATAGCCTTGCCCTCTGCAGTCACCAATAAGGAATACATATAATCAAGGGAATTGAAATGTCACATTATGCATACTGCCAAGTCCAGGCACGATCAAGCCCACAACCACCTTCCTGTACTTACAATAAATGAAATGTATTGTCTGCCTCCCCACCAATATCTCTGAGTATCTGTTGATGCAGGGAATTTACCAAAGGAAAAACTGCTGGCGGCACTAGAAAGCCAAAACAGAGGTGATGCTAAAGGAAAAGCAATATTCTTCTTACAGTGAATGGAGCAGTTGAACTAGCAAACAGTAACTATTTTTGCTTTGCTTACATCACATCCACCTTGCCTAGTGTAAGATCTGCTGATTGGAATAAGTAATGGCCCAATATATTGCTCAGCTTGGGGAAGAGGGTTAGAGATTTCATGAATGGATGGATTAGAAGAAATCCAGGAAGCTGAGAGAGAGAGAGAGAGACATACAGCATGCAATAACTCCATGACCACATCAAATCTGTCATTGAAAGAAGATGACAGTTAAGGTATCCAATTCAAATACTATTTAGCAGCCCACCAAATCCAAAGTTAGCTCATTAGGCCTGATTACGATGTTGGACAGACTTCTGTACGTCTGCCATCGTCCCGGGGATGGGGACCACCCGCCTATAAGGCGGTGGTCTCACATTTTGCATTACAATGTGGCCGCCACCACGGAGGCCCCAAGTCATGTTTTCCATTGCGGTGGGAGCTGCTGGCTGCAGCACCCGCTGCAATGGAAAAAAAGATTTTTTTGCATTTCCCTGCACAACGTGGCAGGCACCATGCGGTGCCTGCCACATGGTGCAGGGAAATGTAGAGGGGCAACCCAAAGTGCCCGGGGGCACTATGGGCCCCCAAAGTCCATCCCGCCAGCCTTTCCATGGCAGGTGAACCACCATGGAAAGGCTGGCGGGGAGGCACATCGCAATTCCAACGGTAGTACCTGGTAGGTACCGGCTCCATTTTTGGGATGGGAAGGCCTCCGCCGTACTGGCGGGCTCAAGGAGCCTGTCGGATGCATGGCGTTTGGATTTTCAGACCGCCATGGTCCCGCCCGCCATTATAATATGGTAGGTGGGAAATGACCTCATGATGGCGGTGAACCCGCCATCTATAACATGTCGATGGCAGATTCCCATCATCGTAATGACCTCCTTAGTTCCCAAGGTTAAAATGCAAAAAACGGAAGGGCACACAGAGTTAAAACGTTTTATAGTGAAGGTAAAAAAAACGTTGCTGTTAACAACTGCATTCTTCTAGCATGGTCCATCTTGGCAACAGGACTGAACCACAGAGCAGGAGTACCACGGAGGCTCCGCATAGCAAGAGAAGTCTTGTGAATTGAGAAAAGAAAATTATGAGTCAGAGTAAGCATGGCACCTGAGGAGGGAGAGAGAATCAGAGCATAAGCTGGAATACAATTAACAAAAAGCCATTTTAGTACTTATGCCAGAAAACTAACAGCCTCTACCCTTAGTGTTTGTTCTCCCAAACAATAACAATGTGCAGCTATGCCCACCGTGTCCACAACCACTTTGTATTTGCCGAGCAGGCCACTAGTCAGCATTATCGTGGATAAAGCACCTCTTTCAAGTCCACAGGGGTATGCTTTTTTGAGTCTTGTTTCCCACAGAAGTAGATTGGCATTGTTCCTTCTCCCAGATGTGGTTGGAATGACTTACAGGGCTTATTTCATCCAAAAACAGAAAGACCTGTTGAACAGATAAATAGAAAATAAATTATAGTCCAATTTAGTGTTAGACAGATAGGGTACTCCATCACAAATGTGACAGAGTACTTTGTCCTCATAACTCTCAGTGCACACCCCCCATTTTGAACTTGGCGGACTGTTGGCCTCATTGACAGAAAGCTTCCTCTGTTGGCCTGACTGAGTACTGGCTAACATGGTAACGTTTTCTCAACACCTGCCCTACTTACAGATCACAGTCTAATTATTTGTTTTCTGTCCATCACCACCACAGAAAATCTGGTGGTGATAAACAGAACATTTTAAATAATGACCCCCACTCTCTGGTTGTGGAGGTCACTTGTTATTTTGTTTTTCAAAAATGAGCTCCCACTTTAGGCGTTTGTTTTAAAAAAAACAAAAGGTTTGATGGAGGGCCGTCAAAACCGACATCAGTGATGCACCAAATTTGTGGTACGTGCAGTGATGCCAGTTATTCTGAAGGTAAAAATATTAACGTTCGGCCAGTGATTTCTAAGTTTGACAAGCAGTAAGTAGTCCACCAGGGTGGCATACATAATGTTTGCTGCCACACTAATGGATGTCAAGCCACCTGCTAAACCTTAAGAGATGATGAAGTTCATTTCACGAAAGACAATCGAGGGACACTCCCAGTGACATGTGGAAGCATTCTTCCAGAGTAAACCAAACATTAAATACTAAATTTACCTAAGTCCCCCGATCCGTTACATGACTCATCATTTGACATTCTTTGATTCAAGTTACCTGTTTCAAGTGTGGTATCCATCTGTGTATCTGTGTCTCTTTCACTATCGAAGTAGCAAACACAAGCAGTGCAGTCCTTTGAATCTTCATTGACAAATGTGAATGGAAAAGAAAATTCTGGCATACAAGGCATATATTTGTCTCCTCTTAACCATCAGTCACCAGAATAAAGTGGATGTGTCCCCCTTAATTGTGTCACGGTTCCTATAAACTTGCACTATCGAGCCTTGTTAACGGTCCCATCCTCAGTTCTCAAAAGTAACATCTGTGTATGACAAGAATTGTGGACTATGTGGTAAGATCCAATTAGGGGCACTACTTGGCAAATGGGGGAGCAAACGGGGGCTGCCCTGTTACCGTTGCTCAAGAAAACTTGTCATAGGGCTCAAATCATTTTCATGAGGGCATCTTGCCTACTGTTATGCCTTTGTACTGGAAAGCTACTGAGTCTAGACATGATTTAGGCCTCATTTAGTACTGTGACTACAATTCCCAGGAGGACTATGATGATGACCATATAAGGTAGGGCATGAGTATAAAAGGAGCCCCGCCTGAGCACTCATGCTCATTATTCTACAAAGGTTTCTGGGCTTGGTGCACTCTTTATTTGGATCAATTGTTAGGCCCTGCTTCTTAGTTTTGGGTGAGAATTAATACTGGAGCAAGTTTCTAATGAATACCCTTCTCCAATCTTGAACATTTTCAAAGACATCAGGTAAGGGCATTGTAGGCCACCTTTGTAAAAAAGAATAGTACTTCCTTTGACTAATTAAGGGGAAAAGATAATCATTGAGACAAAAGAGCACGAAAGTGTAAAAGAAAAATGAACAAAAGAAAAGCTAATTTTAAACATCAACTCATGGCTATGGTCACAATATACAAGGACCGATGGAGAAAAGACCTACAGTGAATGACGATTGTAGGAAGTTGTTTTTTATCGTTGGCTATTACTTTTTCTCTACTGGTAAGATATCAGAGAAACATTCACGACACAGACAAAGTTGAAAAAAATATCTTAGTTGTTGTTGCAAAAAAACATAGTCTCGCTCAAGCAGCATGAGGTAACCTCTGTATAAGCAAGAACAAGTGAAAAGAAAAGAGAGAACAGTAACCCTTAATATATCAATGTGGTTTCTACAACTGTTCCTTTATGTGGAAATATTATTATAGGTATATATGTTATTAGTAGGCATCTTAGTACATAGAGTAACTATTATTTGTGTTGGTTTGTCAACAACAACAAATTCGAGCCATCTTAAACAGTACCTCTCTGAAGTTGGAGTGCTGCATTCAATTCTTTCATTTTAGGTAAATATAACTATATTGGTACAACAGTGAGGGAGTAGGGCTATTATAAGGAAAGTTATCTGAAGCTTCTTGTTTTATTTTGCAGATCTTCCTCCCAGCAATTATATCTCCCAAACCATTTGCCTCACCTGGCCACTCCAATCATCTGTGCATCTGTGCTACTATAGAAAGTAGATTTGGCAGTGCCAGGAGGTGGACCCTCAAGATCTCTGTATAAGCACAGAGGAAAGATTGTCTACTGTTCCATGCAGAGAGGTCCATTTAATTTAGTTTACATTAGCCACACAGCAATTATAATAATACAACTGATGGAAGTACTTTTTCTTAAGGCAGACATTTCTTTTCTATTAATTTTCATTTTTAAGTATTATTTAAGCTGTGAAGTATGCTTATTAACCAGAAGTACAAAGTCTGTGGATGTAGGACTGAAGTATCCCTGGGTCCAGACAAAACATACAAATTGTAATTCTGAAAATGTCATCTATGTAATCCATTGCACGTGCAACCTTTTATATATAGGGATGACGACTCCAAGGTAAAGGTGCAAATAACAGAACATAAGAGCAACATTAATACAAAAACAATGACCAAAATCACGACCCACTTCATAGAGGCGAACCACGAAGTAAGAGATATCTATAGGACTATACTAGACAAACCTTTCATCCCCCCAGAATATGAGAGATATCAAGACTTTTCTCCTCAAAAGAGAACAGAAATGGATTTATAGGATCCGAAATGATAAAATGATGAGATACTGTGGAACCAGCTAGGCAACCTCTAATAAAGGCAAGGCTCTGGAATCAATAGGTTTTGTGGGGAGTAAAATAAAATAATGAGTTTTTCTCTTGGGTTCATCTCTAGGATAGAGATAATTATTTTGTCCCCTTCCCACCCCACTGGTCCCTACTATGGAACGTCTACTTGCATCCTACAAGTGATTAAACCTTCCTAGCGTGGGCACATTCAAAAACACCCTTTGGGTGATGCCCTTTGACAGTCATTTTCACCCAGCTAATCCTGGGTATATTGATTGGTAATAGCCAATGACTACAATTAGGTACCAAAACACAGATACATACATGAAATTAATATGTATTCAGTCATTTACTTCCATGACAGAAATATAGAAGAAAAAATCCAATTTCTTACATGGCCCAGCAATATTGAAGAGATACCAGTGTTTATTTTAACGAATTAGAAATGAAGAAAAATGCAGCATCCATAGCTTCCAATCAAGAAAAATGAGTCAGCACAGGTGACATTGAGGCCTTTCCCCTGCCCCCGGCACTTCTTCGGTTTTACATAAAAACGCTTGCAGGGGGAAGTGTGTATTTATGAGACAGGCCATAGCGAGGTTAGCCTTCCAATTTCTGCCTCCTTCTGGTCTCAGAACTTACCCGACTGGAAGGTTGAAGTGCTACTGCAGGTCTACAGGAAACACATTTATGATGAATCTTCCACAGGCGTAATAGCTACACAGTGTGGCAAGAAGCCCAAAAAAATGCCGTACGGCCCTTGATGAAGTAAGTGATGTACAAATAAACGAGTGATGCTCGCAGTGACTGATTTGCAGTTCTTCATGAGTGCGACCTCAGTTGGTGTCGGTAAGGGTGAGTTAGTGATTGAGCACCAAGGAACAGACATTGTTTCACTTGTGAAATCGGATACGATGACATAGACATACCCAAGCTGATTGGTGTGCTTAAACTTACAGTGGGATGGAATAGACTTTATGAGCGAGCATCAGGAAATGGAATTACCATTCCCAATGTAGTGCAGAGCTAAAACTCAAGTTGTGGCAGTAAAGGTTTCTTTCTGAGGGATCATGGAGGTTAAGACATATTAATCCCAAAAGCAGCGTGAACCACATGGTTTTAAACAAAACACCCTAGAAAATCTTTTTAAACTAGTAAGAATAAGGCTGTTCAAGCCATTTGTGCTTTTCCCATAATACAGAGTGTGACAACAGGGGGATGCATGTACTTGCACTCCAAGTTGAATGAAGTAAGAGACATCTAGATTATACTTCTTATTCCCTTTTGTAAGAATCACTAGTAATGTTTTGATTCCCCTTTTTTAACTAGTTTTAATTTCAATCTCACCTTAGAATGGGTTGGAAGTGTGATCTAGTAGCACATGCTCTGTAAGTGAAAGCCATGGGGTTTCCATGATACAGCTGACATGTAATTGCGATTAATGATAATTGAGGGGTTAGTTTTCCTTCAAATCAATCACCATACACATGATGAAATGTAAAGCTCCTTGGGGAGAAAACAATATATATGTGTGTATTGGAAAGTGCTTACTATTTTATTTATGTTCAGTGTTTGTCTTTTCAGAAACTCCTGAGAGTGTCCACATAGAAAGTGACAAGCAAGGTCATTATATGTAAAAAGATATTTTTAATACATATATCCCTTTCAATACCAGGAAATTTGCCTGAAAAAGGATGTGAGGAAATCAAAAGATCGCTAGTCCTAAGGATGCCCAGACGACCCTCAGAGGACAGTAAAAGTAGCCGAAACATGGCAACATGGAATGCAGTAAGGAGAGACAAAGGGATCCTTATTCAATCAATCAATCTATAAATCAGCTTTATTTTGGCTCAATTGATCCATAAAAGTACAAAATAGTTTATCTACTTAAAAACATTATAAAAACCAGTCTCAGTTCATGACACTGTGTAAGACAGATGTGCAACATCAGATGTCAAGGAAGCTACCACAGAGCTCAGACAAAAGCCAAAGGGACAAAAATCTAAAAAAAAAGTCCTTAAGAGAGGGCTTATTAGGGGTCTGCTATGTCCTGCGGGTAATCTGAGCAAAAGATCAGATATTTAAAAGACACTCAATTCAACAATAAAAGACACAGCAACCAGTATACATCAATACATTAAATATCCAGAAAAAAAAATCCTAAAACATAACTTAAAACAGTAGACCTCTGCTTGGTGGCGCTTTCAATATATGTGGCAGCAGAGCAGCAAATCTTAATTGTGGGTAGGGTTTGCAGGTAGATAAAGGCGGCTCTACAGTAACAAATGTTGGCCGCCCTGAGGAACAGCAACAGATTGTGTTTCCTTAGCATTGAATAAAATTTGCAAAAACCATAACATCTGAGGTAGTTTTTGGTGATTGGTCGTCACAAGCTTATAAAGAACAACAGGAGTGAAAACCCTTAGACCTTGTTGAGATTAGGGTAAGTATGTAAAGAGCAACAACAAATCTCAACTGGTATCATTCAGAGACAGTTATACGTATACTGTATGTAACATTGCAAGCAAGAAAAGGAAGACTCTCAAACTATAAAGTTGTTTAGCAAGAAAGATGTATTAAATACAATTCATACAAAAAGGGGGGGGGAAAGAGGGGGGAAGGGTTGAGGAATTTTAACCAATCAATGGGAGAATGTTACAGTTGTATCAGCACTGCAAGCGAGGTCAATTGGTATAAAACAACCCGAAATTGTACTTGGTGCTCAGAGGTGTTCGTGACACAAGGAGACAGTGACGCAAGTGACAAACTGAAGTCAGCAAGGGACGGCGCAAAGTGAAGTGAAGGTGAATATATACAAAGCAATCAGAGGTTCTGGTCTCAATTTTAACAGTAGAAATAAGTATTTCTCATTATTCGTGGAACCATAAGATGAGGTAGTGCCATCAATTAAGCTGACAAGTCGACGGCGTTTTGATCCACTTAATTTAGGATCGTCATCAGGACCGGGTTGAGGAGTTCAGGCGGTGCTGAAAGGATATGGTCGGTATATTCGAGACCGTAATAGCATAAATGCAGAACCAAATCCAAAATGGGAGATCAGGATCTTGATCAAGTCATTATCCAATTGCGAACGAAGCGCGGTGGTTGGAAGGTCTAATGAATAGAACTAAGGCAGAGGGCATCTGAATCAGCCAGGGTCCGGGAACGTCATCACAAGGGCACTATGGAAGGAGCAAAAATATGTGGCTTGTAACGGAAAAGCAGCAAGAAAGTGCACCATGCATAATCTTGTCACCAAACATTTATGATGCATGTTTCCCACCCACAGTAATTATGGTGCAGGACTAACCACCGGATAAATCCCCATATATGTCTGGACCGTTGATTTAGCTACAGATCTCTGCATTCTATTCTCCAGTCATCCCTCTAAAAACGCATTCTTCAGGGTCCTAATAGAGCTGGCTAATGCATTGCTAGGTGAGGAAAACAAGTCCTCCTATCCAATACTACGGCATATATTCCATATATACTTTAACAAAGGGATATTCAATCCTTATTATCCCCGAGACCATCTCCATTTTCATAGATTTTGTAATCCTATCCAGGGAACCCAGGATTAAAGATTTTTGAAGGGTATTCTTGAGGTAGTTAAACTTATCCTATCATTATCTTTACTGTGTGGATCCCAACACATATATGTTTTTATTTTCTTACCCCTCCCTTTGCTCCATCCCAGGCGATGGTCTGCGCAGAGAAGTTGTAGCAGCCCTATGATGAAGCATGCCACTATTTAGTGGGTGAGGGCAGTTTTATAGTACTTCCCTTTTTTCTAGAGAGGGGTGTGTCTCTAAATACACCTACCTCTTCCTCCTTTTCCTCTTTTTGTGGTTATTGGATCTCTGTAAAAGTCCAGATTAAAAGGACATCCCTGGTAGATTGTCTATTGTTCCATGCACGGAGATGCATTTAAGTTAGTTTATGTTAGCCATACAACAAAAATATTATTAAAACTGATTGTTCTGTTTTTTTTTTAAAGCGGATATTTCTTTTCTGTTAATGTTCATTTTTTAAGTATTATTTAAGAATTCATCTTCAAATTCAGGGAACTCATGTGGAGGGTGATCGCTTGCCACATTTGCGACATCCGAGAAACTACCCTCATCCTCTGTTGTGTCTTTTTGAAGCTTATCATTTTTGAGGATGAAATGTTTAACCATTTTAATGTGAACTCCTCCGGGAGGGGGACAGAGATAGTATGTCTGTAACAATGCTGCCTCCCTAGTGTATCATAACAAGACATAAAGGGCATTTGAGTGAGCTTTATACCCAAGTGCATTCAATAAACCTTTAAACAAAAACAACTTGCTACACTTCAAAAGTGCACACCTAGGGGAACTGAGGGAGGACCTAAAAATAAGAAACAATTGCTCAAACCTAGAAGATTACAAAATAGAGGCAGAAAAACTGCATAACAAGTTAACCAACAGACACAAACATAAAATGGACAAAGCAATAAAATGAACAAAGTAAACCATAGAGACTCTCTGGGAGAGAATAAAATAGGAACTGAACACAAGCAAAGCATATGTGCAAGCACTTGTAGTAATAATTACAATTAAGTAAAGAAAATCATCAACAAGTATTGGCACATTCCTAATTTCAATAATTTGGTTCTTAATGAACCTATGTTCTCATTGAAATGGAATACAAGATTGAGAAACATGTTGGTACATACCAGACCTAAGAAAACAACCAATCTAGAAACGAATACTCCTAAGGAATCTACTACCATTCACTGGACATTAATTGTGTGGTGAATACTCCGCATGACACCCCACGCCCCCATCAAAACTATAGACTTAGATGTAGCTAGAACATGTTAAAAATGCAATCATACATATTGCAATTCCACAAAAGTCATTTAAATGATCAAGTGGCCCTGTGGTTTAATGTACATTGAGAAGATATCTCGAAAGATCAAAATCAGAATCTGCATATATCGCAATGATATTAGATGTCAATGGAACATCACAATAATGGCGGCTCATTTAATTACAATAGGACATTTAGAGAATGACCTACACTGGGCTATCATTGTAAAGGTACTCCCAGTAACTAAGCCCGCGCGGAGGTCCGCGAGCATGCAGAATTGCTTGCTCGTGAGACGTTTCTGACGTTCGGCAATGTGTATTGCGTGTTCAGGGGGAAATATCGGGAAACTTCACCACGCGTTGGCCAATGGGCATAGCCATCTTATTTTTCTACTCATTGCATAGTTCTGGGCCTGTTTTTCATCCCTCTCCAATCTTTTCAATCCTTTGTTTCTGACACTGTTTGTCTGATCTTTTTTTATTTATTATCTATTCCTCTCTCTCCCTAAGTGTATATTTTGGTTTTATTTCTACTTTTGCTGTTTTTTGTACTGTTTTTCGATTACTTGCTTTATATTTTAGCCAAGGCTATTGTGAGCAAGAGCCACCTTCCTTGCGGAAGACAGCGCCCGGAAGGGGTGTAGGCCCAGGCCCTGTTCTCAGGGGTTTCTTCAAGAAGAGGGGAGAAAGGTCCCGATCCCTTACTCGCCGGGTATTAAGCGTATGTCATGATGGTTCTGGTTCTTTCCCGATGACAGGGGGAGACCCCTATCCCCCTAATTTGAGCAGAGTTCTGTAGGTTTGTCTGGGCAAGGTTTTTATTACTTTATTCTTGATGGAAAAAATTCCGATTCAATACAGATTGTTCCAAAGGTGAATAATCATTTATTTGCACTCTCTACATAGGAGTGGGTATGAAGGATAAAGAAAGAGGTGGCACAGCCAACATGTGTTTCACCCCCTACATGGCCTATCGGCCTGGGGCTTCTTCAGGGCGGGTGTTTCTGTAATGAAAGATCTCAACGAAGTAACTGGTAAAATACCGAGGGATTCTTAGGTCGTGGCTAATGCCTATTGCGAGTGTTCTGTTCGGTTTGGAGTTCGGTGTTCTCAGGGGTGTAGGTGGCAGCCCTTGGTTTTTTGTACAGCGCCACCTCCCCTTAACCTTGGCAGCAGGTGACAGGCCTGGCTCCGGCTACGATACCCATGAGGGTCACCGTCGGTGGGCGAAGGTGCGCCGACACACTGCTCCGAGGTTGGGCGCACCCACAACCAACTCACTCACAGGTGGTCAGACATCTTGGGCCGGGAACAGGACCTGCTAGTTATTGAGGTCGTGGGGCTTGGTGAGTAGCTAATTATAGTACTATTGTGTGTTTTGTTCTGTGTAATTGGGAATATTATTTTTTTCCCAAATAGCAAGAATGCTGTCGCTTACATGCAGGTAAGTTATGTTTAAAAATCTTATATTATGTGAGTGTTATTCTTCTAGACACTAGACAAGTGCTTAGCGCCACTAATCTTACTTGTTTGCAACTTTGCGCTCTCTTGGGCTGAATATGTAAGAGAGTTTAGAGAACTTAAGTTAGGTAATGCTAGAGAGACTCCTTTCCTTTGTCCTGTCACTAAGATAGTGCTGGTAGGTAGGTAGTTTAGTCACTTAGGGGTCGATTAGGATGGGGGTCAGAAAACCATTCTGACCTCCGTGGTAGCGGAAATTAACCATCCACATGTACCGTAGGAAAACCGGCGGTCAGATTAGGATGAACCGCCAGAAAAATCCGACCGCGGCAGATGGATTCCACAAAACTCTGCGAGGCCTGTCCGGAACAGGTGAAAATCCATCTGCGGTGGTCGAATTTGCTGCGGAAACACCCAAAACCGCCGCACGACCAGCGGATTGACTGCACGTGAAATTAGGATACGATTGCGGTGGCAGTGGAACGATCAGTTGTTTCCAACCACCACGATGACAACAATTGATGAATGGGATAGCTGGCGGAAAAGCTGTTGTATTCTGACCGCCGCGGTCACTCTGGAAGAGTAATGGCGGTCGAAAGCAACCACACAACAAGGCTACCAAGTGTGGCCATTAATCTGTCTCAGCCTCAAAAAACACCTAACACACACCAATGACACATCCCCATGCCAACTAAAAAACACAAAAACCAGATCAACCCAAACAACACACCTGACATGAATACTCCATTTCGACCCACCCACATAGCTGAGTATAAAACCAGCCCTTTCCCTAACCAGAATTCTTTGCACAACTCCACAACTGAAGGGCCCAACCCCACAGCACAAAGGAGAGGCAAATCTGTACACATCATACCCTAACAACCACACAAACACCACACATATTACCACCACCACCGTCACAACTGCACTTTTCCCACATTTGCATATCACACACCATGTCACAGAAGAAAATGCCCAAATTCACTGACAATGAGTTGTCAGTTATGATAGAAGAGGTAATCACAGTAGAACCACATTTGTTTGGAAGCATGGTTCAACAGACACCACTAGCCACTAAAAATCAAATGTGGGAAGGATAGTCAACAAAGTCAATGTAGTAGGGACTACCACGCGCACGCAGAAGGATATCAGGAAGAGGTGGAATGACCTCAAGACCAGGGTGAACGAGCATGCCAACAAGAACCATGAGCTGGCTCAGAGGACTAGCGGTGGCCCTCCCATTCCACCACGAACATTCACCGAATGGGAGGAGAAGGTGCTTGCCATACTGCATCCAGAGAGTCTCACAGGAATACCTGGGGGAGTGGAGGCTGGTAAGTACAAAACATGTCTACCATTACACTGCTATGTACTGTCTTGCACAACTACAAAGCTACATTTCCTAGGCCCAAATGCACTCATGTGCAACACACTCTTCCCAACACATGTCTCACAGATCTAACATTTACTCCTTCTAAATCACCCCAAAGATAGCTAGCAACATTCCCAGGGGGCATGTATACAGGCAACCAGCACTACAACTCCCACCAGGCCCCCTTGTTCCACAACTGAGGAGGATGGAGCAACCCCCCAGCCTGAACCATGTGGTAGACATTGCATTGCTCTCTTCAAACTTACAGGTAGGTAGCCATCCTAACAGGGAGATGGTGATGTTGGTGGAAAGCCAGCACAACAACTCCCACCAGGCCCCCTTGTCCCACAGCCCAGCAGGATGAAGCACCTCCCCCAGCCAGAACCATGTGGCAGACATTGCATTGCTCTCTTCAAACTTACAGGTAGGTAGCCATCCTGGTAGGGAGGGCTTTTTGTGGCTGGGAAGCCAGCACTACAACTCCCACCAGGCCCCCTTGTCCCACAGCCCAGCAGGATGGAACACTCCCCACACCCACAACCATGTGACAGACATTGCATTGCTCTCTTCAAATTTACAGGTAGGTAGCCATCCTAACAGGGAGGGGTGTTTGTGGGTGGGAAACCAGTACTCCAACTCCCACCAGGCCCCCTTGTTGCACAGCCCAGCAGGATGGAACACTCCCCACACCCACAATCATGTGACAGACATTGCATTGCTCTCTTCAAACATACAGGTAGGTAGCCATCTTATGCTCTCTTGTCCCACCCCTGAGCAGGATGGAACACTCCCCCATCCAAGAGCCATGTGTATCCTATTTCCTTCCTCTGCTCCACTTCACAGGGACGTAGCCATCCTAACAGGGGGGGTGTTTGTGGGTAGGAAGCCAGCACTACAACTCGCACAGGCCCCCTTGTCCCACAGATGAACAGGATGGAACACTCCCCACACCCATCTTTTCCCCTCAACTGTGTCACAGAATAGGTAGGCAGACAGTGCATGCACCCTGCCATTCCTCCCAAAACTGCATTGAGCCATATGACCACACCATCCCTCACATGTCACTCAACTTGGCATAGATCCAAAAGCCACATACAATTTTCAGACAGCTAAGCGTACGTAACAGTCACTGAAAACAAACTTTGAATCACCAAGTCACATGTGGAAGAAATTCAGATTCAGAGCCCAATCATGCACAGCACTGAATGTTATGTGTAAGTGCCATAGTGTCAGAGCATGAAGGCCCATATAAACACAAAACATGCATGGTCAATTGGAAAAACAAAGTAAAGTACATGAAATGAAAAAGATATGCATAATGGCTAGTTCTTGCTCAGATGAAACATCTTCCATGCAGAGCAAACCAAAAAGACACATCACATAAAGTTGATATGCTGCAAGTCGTTAGATGACAACATGTCCCTGCAATCACACAATCTGTACGTGGAACATGGTATCTATATACATGTCACACCATGGACAAGTAATGTATGTACCTCAATATCATGTCATGATGCTCAGTACCTTGCAGCCATACAAAGTGATATCAATGTAAACTGCGTGGTGTATATCATGTAACATCAAAATGTCTAACACCAAGCTTGTGGAGAGCACTTCAATGCCCATTTCACCTCTGTTCAACAGGAGATCCACAAGCAACTGCTGCAGAACACAAGCACCGATCTGCAGAGTCAGTCTTCCCCCCGGGACATGAACTCTCAGATGCAGACTCCCTAGTTTCTCGGATGAGGAGCAAGAACCTGGTCCATCTGGACTGCCAGGGCGCACCACGTCCCAGGCCCCCATTGTCCGCACCACCACCACCTCAGCAACAACAACAACGATAACCCCTGCTGCAACGATGTGTGTGGCCTCAACCAACACCACCGCCTACCACCAGTGCTGCCTGTAACACCACCACACAATCAGAGGTTGGCAGGGAGAGTCGGCGGGTGCGTCGAGTGGCAACACCACAGGTCCGGGACAGCAGGGCAGGTGGGAGGGCAACTGGGGGACAAATTCGAGAGGACACTGGGACCGAAGCCCTGGCCAACATCGCCAGAGTCCTTGGGGCATACAAGCAAACCCAGGGACACATGGGCCAGGTTTTGGAAGAAGTGCGTGAGCTTCGCCTGCTGCTGAGGTCCATGGACACACAAATGGGCCAGCTTGTGGGTGTTCTGAGGGACAGTCATGCAGCCCAAAGGACAGCTCAATCCCCCTCTAGTGGCCCGCAGGATGATACTCCCACCACCTCAGCTGCGGCCACAGAGAGGGGTGAGCTGCAACAGGATGACTCCTCAGATACCGCTGAGCCCGCAGCAGTGGCCACCCCTGCAAAACACAAAAGGGACCATCCGAGTAACACCACGGGAGATCACGTGGCAAAGCACCATAAAAACGCCAGTCGCCGACCCAGCCATGATGGCACCTCTGTTCCTCTTGACATTAATTTTGTTGACTATCCTTACCCACACTGCCATGTTGATGGCAGGTGTCTGTTGGACTGTGTCACTATAGCAATGTGGTGACTACTCTATTGTCTCATTTACCATCACTGACAACTCATTAATTCACTTAGCACCATTTTGTAAAAAATCACTTTCCTGTCACAAATACTCATTGTAAATAAACACACTTTACACACCTAAGTCTTTGTGTCAGCTCCATATTTATCACAGTATGTACAATGTCGACTCAGATTCCAATATACCTGAAGCTCAGATTGTGACGAGGCATTGATAGGGTGAAGGAACCTAGAAAGACACAAGAGAATGAAATTTACTTGTCAGGTGATGGAATCACAGCTAGTACACAACACTAGTTATCAAGGTACACAAACCAGCATACATTACAATGGGCAACAATATCAACATAGACTTCATGTGGCTGGTCATGTCTACCCTGTGCCACAAACATCAGCCATTAGCACAGAGCCAACAACAGGCAGCAGTCAAAAAGCTTTTCTAGGCCTTGTCACTAGCATCAAAGACAGCAGACAATGTCACTGTTGTACAATGTCACTCACACTCAAGGGAAGTAGTTGTTGATGAGCGGTTGACACAGGTCTACACCTTCCTCCTCTCCACTATCGTCGTCTCTGGGCATGTGTGGGTTTGCAGGGGGGGCATCTGCTGCTCATCATTGTCCAGGAGCAGGGGGGATCTCTTTGCGCAAGGCCAGGTTGTAGAGCATGCAGCATGCAACTATGATCTGACACACCTTTTGGGGAGAGTAGAGTAGTGCACCTTCGCTCTTGTCCAGACACCGGATTCAAGACTTCAGAAGACCAAAAGTACGCTCCACCACAAGACGTGTCCTCCCATGTGCATCATTGTAGTGGACTTCACCCGGGGTCCTGGGATTCCTCAGTGGGCTCAGCAACCAAGGCCGGTTGGGATATGCAAGTCACCTAGGTGTGAGATACACAGAGCAATTTTTTAATATAACAATAGCTGAGGACAGCATGTCACACATACAGCACACTACTTGATTCTGCGTACTCACCAACAATCCACGCACGCTCCGGATGCAGATTTGCCATCAGCTGTGGCATGATGCTGTTACACAGTATGTAGGAGTCATGTGCTGATCCTGGAAATCTTGCACACACATTGGAGATTATCATATTCGCTTGGCATACCACTTGCACATTAAGGGAATGGAAATGCATCCTGTTCCTGTATATGTGCTCACATTCCTGTGGTGGAAGCAGGCAAACATGTGTGCAGTCAATGGCGCCCATGACATTGGGGATGTGGGCAAGGTCATAAAAATCACCCTTCACAGCTGCCAATTCATGTCTCCTGGGAAAATGGATGCAGCGGTCTTTGTATGTCATCATTGCGGAGAGGACATCACGTAGCACTAGGCTGAACATTGGTTGAGACATCCCACCTGCGCTGGCCACCATGTACTGGAACAAACCGGTTGCAAAGAAATGCAGGGCCGCAATCACTTTAACTGTTGGTGTCAAAGCAGTCGGATAGGTTCTGCGAGGCCTCAGAGGCGCTCCAACTGACCACATAGGTCTTGAAGGGTAGGTCGATCCAAACGGAATTTCCGTATGATGTCCTCATCCTCCATGTTCGCCGGCAATGTGAACGGACGATGAACAGTTGGTTGGCTCGTACATAAAATGAAAGTGGACACATGTAAATGAGATTCCCCTATGAGATGTGTCCAACATCTTACGTCTTGACTGACAGTTCCAACAATGACTGAACTGAAACCGCACCTTAAAGCACAAGTCACATGCAGAGACTCCTTGATCTCAAGTAGTTGTACACATGTTCAGTGTCTTCATACGCAGTACCCACAAAACAGATTCTGACTATGTGAATGGAAAATGGTACATTCCGACATCTTGTGTCACCAGCCCTGAGAGTAGTTTACACAGTACATGTTTGAAACAGCAACACTGCTGGCTTCTATGTAGCTGCTGTACCTGCTACACCTTCTTGTGTGAGTCGGACAGAACCCACATTTACAACACAATGAGCACAGTGTGTGTAAGCAGATAAACTATCAAAATGATTTCATCAATCTACACAGTTAAAAGGCATATTATGCAGTCAGTCCATCATCACTGTGGGTTGATTAGCCATCTCACACATTGACATGTTTACAAATTTGAGAGTCCATTACCCAACAGATATGTGTACATGCACACAAATATCATATGTGACATGTGAGGAAGTACATGCCAATGCATGTAATCCTGTGCACTGACATGGCATGTGTAGTCATCAGTGAGTTCAAAGTCACACTAGCATGGCATTTACCAATCAGGTGGCATGATTCATTGTAAGTGTTCACTGATGTTAAGTGGCCATTGCCATTGCTACAGCACGAAGTGTCAATAGGTGCTGTATGCGTGCATGGTCATTGGCACCAATTGAAAAATGCCAATTCGCGGTAGCGACCGACTAGCCCCCGCGGTGTGTCACCGCCAATGCCCATGCCCTACCAGCCGATGGGAACCGCGATCACGGTAGTGTAATACACATTTGAAAATCGCGGTAGGCGTGCTCCGCCACCGCTTGCCCAGTCATTGGTTTAATTTGAAAAAAGCTGGCCAGGAACACCAATTGCAGCAGCTGAGTACCACTGAAACAACCCCAGGGGGCTATATATGTCTGTGAGAGAGCCACACATTTCCACAGCATCCAGATACTGCTGCCTGCCATTCTTCATCCCCAACTGCTGCTGTTCCTGTCTCCTGGACCCAGTGATGGTGATAACTGAGAACATCGGGCCTGTCCCTTTACCTTAGAGGAGCTGGAGGTCCTGGTGGACGAGGTGCTTTCACAGTATGGGAGGCTGTATGGTACTCCAGATGTACTGGTAAGTGTTTCAGAGGCACAGTTTGAGAGTGCTCATAGTGCTCACATGATATTGCAGTAGTATGTGCCTGCGTGTGCAAGTTAATGTGCATGCATCCTCATTCTTGATGGACCATGCTCCATACAAATAACAAATATTGCACTTGACTATTTGTGGAGAATGGAAACATGGACATTTCTACAGTCCTTCTCCAGCAAGTAAAATACAAACGTAGGTGTGAGACTTGGTGATGTAAATGAGTCATACGCTGTCTGGCATGCTGACTTCATGCCGATGGGATGTGTAGCCTTATTTCCACAGAACCATGGCTGCATTGAAGGATGGGAGGGACACTCAGTGTTTTTGCAGCCATGCTGTCACACTGCTGGTTTGCACAGTTGAAGTCTGAAAAAACATTGCCTGGACTATGTGATAACATAGTCCACGAGGTTGTCACATGCTCATTTGTGACATTGCAAAGGAATATCTTCCAGAGGGAAATGAAGAATGGGTGTACAGGTTTTATATTGCCCAAATGGATATGTGTGAATTATGCACAAGAGTAAAATGCCTGAGTGTGACACTTTCGGTGTTAATTCACCTATGACGCATCAGAAAAAGTTAATTTGGAGATATCAGCATTCCATTGTTTTCATTATGTATACTGACTCGCATGTGTAGGCACTGTTTACCCTCTCATATTGTACATGCATGTGCATGTTCTGAACTTCTGATGGCCCTCGCTTAACCTCAATGTGAGTCCCCCTGGCCTGCACAGAAATTACCCAATTTGACAAGGACCCATCACTAAATGGACATATGTGTTGTCTGCCACCCTATTTCTCAATGAGCTATCTATGGCCTGAGGATTGCACAAGACAGGCATACACCTTGTGAGAAGAGTGTGAGAATGTAAGATAATGGCCTGAAATGTGACCTCCATTACACAGGTAGCGATTCACTGGCCAAGGACATGGAGGGGTGTGTAGTGTTGGACACAGTGAGTCTGCCCCATCACATCATTACACATGTATTGTATGTCTTGCTCACTCACATTCTGCATCACAGATGAGGGTCTTCTTTGCATTGGTGTCTGTGCTGGCACTCTGCATGTGTATGGGATGCCCATGTACTGTGTCCATCCTCATACATGTATACATTTCTATGAAAGTATTTGATGCAAGTATACTACGTGTCATGCTGTATGGCCTCTGTTCAACATTTATGTCTTGGTGTGCTCTGTTTTTGCATGCTCCTGTACTGACACACAGTGGTACATGAGACTGTGTCACTGAAACCTCCTCTTCTTGTATCCCATGCCTGCGGCTTAAAGTCCACCAGTGGAAGGCCATATGGAGGGCCCTTGCACGCAAGGTGCGGGCTCTGGGTGTCTCCAACCGACGGCACACACACTGTCACAAGAGATGGGATGACATCTGCAGGCTGAGCAAAAACGTGGCAGAGATGACGCTGGGGGTGCTCCCTTGGACTGGCAGGTTGGCGCGCAGGAGCATGACACCACTAATGGACTGCATCTTGGCAGTGACACAGCCAGAGGTGGATGGACGTTTGAGGGCCCATCAGCAGCAAGTTGGGATGAGTATTCTGCAAAGGGTGACTTTGGGTGTGAGTAACTGTATGTATCCCAACCCTGAGCCAGTGCAGAGCTCTGTGATGTTTCTAGTGTGATGCAATGGCTTGTGAGTGGCCTCTGTGTTAAGTGCAGCTGTGATGCATTTTTGCTTCATGTACTTTCTCATGTGTTTAATACAATGACCCTTGACATTGCAAGATGAGATGTGGCCATGTGACATATGCTGCATTATCGGTGTCATAGACATCACCTGGCAGTGAACAGCAGTGAGTATCACTTAGTGTGCTTTTGTAGATGTGTGCTGTGCACAACTTGGAAATTGTGGGAACTACACATCTAACATCAATGTGCAACTATTGTTGTGCTTCAAAGCACAACATGGTGGATATCAGTAGCTTATGGCCATTGCAAAAGGACATTTGGGAGTCAGTATCTGTGTTGTTCTCTTAAAGTGACTCCATATGTGACAGAGACAACATGTTGAGATGTATATCTGTCTCACCTACAGGCACGTAGGTATGCTTACAGAGATTAGTATATTAGGCTACAAGGAGGCACAGGCCAGCTATTTGGCTGTGTCAACGTCACATGGGTCATTCATGTAAACTATGCATGTTTCCATGCATCTTCTGAGGATTGGATAAAGGTTGCACATGCAGAATGCACATGGTGGTGGGCAACATGGGGATATCATTTTCTAGTTTTGTGCTTTGCTTACATATGATGTTTGCGAGTATAGCACTAAACTGAACCTATGTCTCTGTCTATTTCAGCATCGACCCAGGGTATGGACATCAGTGGTGAAGCTTCTGGCACCACTGCTACACATGAGCTCACTGACACCGATGTGACCAGCAGCTCGGAGGGGGACAGGAGTGCCCTGGATGAATCATGCCCGGAAACATCAACCTCAACATCATCTGACTCCAGTGGGGACTCTTCGATGTTGGCGGGCACAGGGAGTTCAAAATCAGTCTCATCTTCCACCACACATCATCCAGTGCCCACTCTCCCACCTGCTACCACTAGTGCTGTCCGTGCCCGCAGCCCTAGGAAGGGTAGAGTGTCCTTCCCCCCAGGCCCCGCGTCCCCTGTCTCCCCTGCAGCCCTCAGTGTGGAGGCAGTGGACCTTTTGCGCCAGCTTTGTGTGGGTCAGGCTGCTCTCCTGAATGCCTTCCAGGATCATAACACAAAGTTGGCACAGGTAGTGGGTATTCATTCTGATGTGGGTGGGCTACACTGAACTGCGCAGTGTTTGTCCTCCACAGTGACGGCAGCCATTAAGCTGTCACAGGCTCCCAGTCCAGCTCCAGTCCCTTCAGCAACCACCCTGCCAGTAGAACCACCTGACGAGAGTGCCCACACGCCAGAGCCCTCAGGCGCAAAGTCTTCCACAAGCAGCACACAACAGCAGCACTCCAAGAGGCCCAGAGCACAGACACCATCCCCAAAACAAAAAACAGGGACACAGGAGCGTAAAGGCAAAAGTCCATCAAGTGACACTCAGGGGCATCAGGCCAAGACGCAGGCCTCAACCTCACAATCATCCAAATCACCACCTTCCAAGGGTACTCCCATCCCCACACCTGCTCTCATTGACAAACAACCGGTTGCCCTGTATGCTGTTAACCTTTTGCCTGCAAAGACTCAGCACAAACACTTCTCTAAGGGACATTCACCCACAACCTCAACTCCCACCCACAACCCTGTGAAGCTGGGACAGTGGCTGGTTTACCTGGACAACTGGGGATGGAGGAGAAAAGGCAAGGCCACCCCAAGCATACCACCAGATCCAGAAAATCCCCACTGATAGAGCCACCTGCACCTGATACACCTTTGGTGGAGAGTGAGACTGTTGTGCCCACCCCACTTCCAACTCCTGCCAAGACAATTGTGAGCTATTGAATCCCCAAGAAGTTGAGACCCAGCCCTCAACATTCACCCTCACACACTGTGTCCCACGGCAGCATGTCTCCGCCTCCCCGTGCCTACACACCATCCAGTCCAAGCAGCCCTCAAGCTCCCACAGCCACTGATGCCTCTACCTCAGCTGGTCCTCTCTCTCCCAGGTCCAGCCCTCCAACTGACCCGACAATAAGCCACCTCCCTGTTCAACTGACAGCCAAATCTTTGGCAAAGTCCCCCTCCCAACACCATCTCTCCCACAGCAGTGCCTGGACTGCCCATCTGTATCCCCGGAGCTGTGGTGATTCCCATGGCAGTGGACTGTGTTACCCATTCCCTGTGCAGTTTCTCATGCACACATGTGCACACTGGAACAATGGACTGGCCAATGGCCTTGCTGTTTGTCACTTTAGATGCCCATTCCCTGTGCAGTTTCTCATGGACACATGTGCACACTGGAACTATGGACTGGCCAATGGCCTTCCTGTTTGTCACTTTGGATGCATATTCCCTGTACAGTTTCTCATGCACACATGTGCACATTGGAACTATGGACTGGCCAATGGCCTTGCGGTTTGTCACTTTGGATGCCCATTCCCTGTGCAGTTTCTCATGCACACATGTACATAGTTTTAATTTGTACTGGCCAATGGCCTTGCTGTTTGTCACTTTGGATGCCCATTCCCTGCGCAGTTTCTCATGCACACATGTACATACTTTGAATTTGCACTGGCCAATGGCCTTGCTGTTTGCCACTTTGGATGCCCATTCCCTGTGCAGTTCTCATGCACACATGTGCACACTGGAACTATGGACTGGCCAATGGCATTGCTGTTTGTCACCTTGGATGCCCCTTCCCTGTGCAGTTGGTCATGCACACATGTACAAACTTTGAATTTGTACTGGCCAATGGCCTTGCTGTTTTGTACTTTTGATGCCTATCTGGGTATTATGTAATAAAGACAGTTACTCCTGTTGTCTGCTTTGTCAATGTCCTTGCTAAATAAAATGTTGTATGTGTGGGTATCGTTTCATGTGACACATGCTCTGTATGCCACTTTAAAATTGCCAATTGCTTGTCTGACTTTTTCAGAGTTTGCCAGAGGTGACAGACACTTTTGTTCTTCTTGACTCTGAGGCTTGAGGGTGCAATGATGGTTGTTTGGGATGATCTACTCTTATCCTAATCATTCTATGCTCAGCTTGGCTAAATTGTACACGTCATGTTAGGATGCAATACCACAACACAGGTGAATTCTATCCACAGGATTACTTGCGGGGTGACCAGGGTCCATCATATCTGTGTGATCTTTCTTGATGTTTGAACAGCAGTGGTGATGTGTAGTCATCTTGTGTAGGCCTGTCTTCATAGTCACATGGGTACATTTGAACTTGAGTAGTCATACAGTGTGAATGAGCTGTCATTGTCAGTACTGTTGATGTGTGTGTGCCCCTGCAATGCCAATTACACATAGGTATGATCCAGGTAATGAGTGCCTGTTTGTTTACATTGTCAGCCATGTGCTTCAGATTGTGGGGACATGTAGGAGTTGTAGGTTGAGCACTGTGCAGTGTGTTGGTGTGTCCTTGCACTCCTGGGGGACACCTACTTGTTGTTGCTGCCAGTTGTGAGTATGCAGTGTGTGACTGTTAAGTCTGTGTTGTGTTTTGTTGATCAGCCCTGTGTCTTGTTTCTGTTTGTGCTCACTGTGCAGACCTGCTGAGCCACAATTACATTATTTGTGAGTTTTCTAGTGCATTGCTGCCACTTGACCCATTTTTGGCTCCAGTATGATATGTGGTATGTGGAGTCATACCATCCCCTATAGGTGCTTCTGATGCCTACACATTGTGAGTTACTCCTCTATGTGTTTGTGGACTGTACACTCCTCACCTGTCCACTACTGATGTACACACCACTTAAATCTCATGTCTTCCACCCCATGCCTTGCCAGTGTGTGAGCCTCCCCACTACTTCATAGTGTGACACTATGCTGTGTGAGGATGATCTGTGTACAGGACCAATGTACCACTCAGGACAGTTTCACAGTTAGTTTGATGTTAATTTATTCTACTGGTTTGCAGTCATGGTTGCTCATGTGCAGTGCATATGTTTGAGCATCACAGTCCTCTAGTCATGAGGTTTGCATCTGGGTTTCACTGAGATGTGCATCTGTGGGTGATGGCTAAGCTGTATGTGTGTTGCTGAGGTACTGCTACTCTTCCTGAGTGTGATGTTATCTTTGCGCTGAGGTGATTTGTGTTGTGTGAGTTCATGATGTTGCACTCAGAAATGTTTTCTACTGGTTTTGTAGTTGTGTACACACTGCTTGGTGTGCATACAGTGCTGTGTGAGTTTGTTGCCTTGAACTTGCTTGGTGTGTATCCCCCTGATGTCCAGCTGAGTTTGTAATGTGATGGATTGGTATGTGCCTCTGTTGTGTTGTTCTTGTGGATGTATGCAGTGTGTGGGCTGTGTTGGCTCTTTCTGCTGACAGGTGCAAAGTGTGTGATGTTCTATTTGCATGACATTGAGTGTGAGTAGTTTATACATTGTGATACATTCATATGTGTGTTGCATTTTTAGTGTGCATTTATTGTGTGTATGTCACATGCAGCAATGTGGATTCATTTTCATGAACTTGTTTTGATTGCAGAATAGTGGTTTGTCCTCCTGTCACTTGTCAGGATTGTGCATGTGAATGCTTGTGACACCATGTTCACTTGATGACTGGTGTGGTGTGTATGTGTGTGCTAGCTGTAATGTGCCCTTCATCCCAGTTATTGTTCAAGATTGTTTATTGATGATGTAAGTCTTGTTTGTGTTGGGGTATGGTGTCTGTGCATTTGTCCAGAGTGACACTGTTGTGTATTCCTGTTCTGTCTAGGGTCACATTGCCTTTCCACTGTTTGGCTGCATATGGCTGGGCTTGTTGGTCTTCTGTGGATGTTGTTTGAGAGATTTGTGTTTGGCTATTGGTTTTGTGTCAGCATTGGTTCAGGCATCCCTGAGTGTCAGTCTGATATTTGTGGATGCACCACAGAGTGTGTAATTGGTTGTCAGTGAACTCACAGGACATCATTTTCACCATTATCTGTGTTTCTCACAGGTGCGGAGTGTTGCAGGTGTGAGGTGGGTAGAGGAAGGGTATGTGTGAAGGTCCTACTTGTGTTTGACAGTCAAGAAGTGTGACAATGAGCCATGTGTGTTGTGCTGATGACATACACATGTCAAGTAAGTTAACACAGATGTGTGGCTAGTCACTGTATGAATTCTGACACTTCCTATCATTCCTGTGTCTGTGCATGGCTTGCCTTGATGTATCCCTGAGTTGTTGCACAGAGGTCACTGGTTTAATTTCACTCATTGTGCCACCCATGTCTGATTTGAGGGCCTAAGGGTGGTATGATGTGTTCCTCCTCTTGCATGTGATGTACACATGCTATGTGGCTTGCTCCATGGTGTTCCAGCACTGTCCACTTCACTTTTGGCTAGCCCATTTATTGTCCTCCATTGCTGCTGGCCTATGGTATGAGTATGTGGTAGTGTGTCAGTGTGGGGTATTTCTGAGGGACTGGGCAGGCAGTGTGAACAGTTCAGTGGATGTTTAATTGCAGTGTGAGTCTTCATTTTTTAATTATACTCAGTTTGATTCACATAAGTGAAAGGTAGGTGTGAGGAGGAGGGTTGCCCAGCCCCTGACCTCCAGTGCAGGGTGTTCCTCTTCGCTCCCACCTTCCCAGTCACTCTACCTTGTCCTTTGATGTGTGAGGTGCATTTATGGCTACACCTGGCTGATAAATTGTGCAGGGGGCACAGTAGGAGCACACAGAATGTGCCCAAATGGGTGTGTGATGTGTACTGTGGGAAGGGTGAGGGTGGAGCCCTGTGAATCTCGGCAGACTGCCCATGCCTGGTGCTGGACCTGCCTACTACATTGTGCACAGTTTTCCCATGTCTTCACTGCTGCGGTGACTTTCCCGGGACACTGCAGTGATTTTGCAGTTGATGGGTGACCCGGATGTGAAGCTGTTGCTTTCTATCAGGTAGGACATGTGTGACCCTGGGGGATATGTTCCTATCCCCACCAGAGTGTCTGATGTGGACAGGAACGGTATGTCAGCACAAGAGTTGTGTGTTGTGGTTGTATGCGGAGTTGTGTTTTTACATACCTGCGGTGTTGTCCGCGGTGATGTCTTATTTGCTGGTAGTGGATGAGATACAGCAGAGGAAGGGCTTGAAGAGCTGGATCCATGGCGGTCAGGACTGCCTGGAGGTGAACGGGATTGTCATTTCGCTCTCCGCAGTAGTGCTTCAGCCATCTCAGAGTGGCTGGATTCTCCGCTGCGTTGCGATGGGCTGTTTGGGGCATCGTGATTTGTACGGCAGTCGGGACATCATTTCGCACGGTGGTCTTTCTCTATTGGCTCCATCCACCACTGTTGCGGAAGGATCACGTAACTCCGCAGCGGATGGGAAATGGGCTATGTTTGCCCATTGTAATATGGCGGACGCGAGGACCGCCGATGGAGTGCAGAGAAGGACATTTTCCGCCACCACCAGCACCGCGGATGTGCCTCTGTCTGCCATCGTAATGAGCTCCTTATTATTAGTTGGTAATTTTTTAGCGGTCTGTGGCGTGACGCGTCCTCCGTCACATGCATCTGACTCCAGTCCTTAGTAGAACCTTTTGTAGTTCGTTAGTTAGTGAGTAATATAGCAACTCATCAGCACAGCAGCAGCAACCAACTAACAATTTGGTGTATGCAATATGCATGCGCCAATCTATGCATTTTTGAGGACTAAAATAAATGGAAATGCAGACTTAGTGAACTATTGCCCCATCAAAGGGGGTTGATTCATTGATGATTTTGAATGAGATTGAAACTTAGGAGAAGCAAATATATCTTTGGGCAATGTACTTCCAATGCCTTGGGAATAGGCGGGCTAGGCTAGGTGGTACTTAGGATTCTCGAATTGGAATTGGAATGGAACACTGGATTAATAAATAATAACTAGACGGTCCACAATACTACTACTAGTCGATCAGATTAGATAGGTCAATTTTATTGCAATTGTTGTTTCCTGTACAAAAATGTTTTTAGAGCGTTTTAAAAAAAAATGTATTTGTTTTGCACCAATCAATTTTTGTCTCTATATTATATTTTACATGATCATCATCCATGGGCAAGAAGATGATGGGGTCGTCTGAGGCTGGAGCTGGAGGTGCCTCCCATGGCCAAGATCCCTCCTCTACCGAGGACTCTGTTGCTGGTCCCAGTAGGTCCTACTGTTGTTAATATTAATAATTATATGTATTTAACTTTTACTGCACCTTATTTCCGTTTCCTAATTTTTTTTACTCAATTCTTCTATGATCTATCTGTTTCTAAATCCGTGTTATCCATGCATTACCTACCTACTTAGTTATATTTTTTTCTAGTGTCTGTTTTATTTTTTACATCAATCTAACCTCCTCTGAGTACTACTACTATTAGTCTGTCTGTAGCTTGCCCAGCTGGCTACTCTTTATTTTTTATAAAGTTTTAAAACTCAGATTCACCAATAGCTCCTGCCACTGAGTCCAGTCCTTTGTGTTGTCTTCTTCTTAATCTTGAGAGACTTTTCGACAATTGCCACCAACAAAATGCCCAACCAGATATTTTACTACTTTTGATTTGATAGGACATACTACTCGCTATTCTACTCTATTCTAGTACCCGATTCCTGCTAGTGATGTATGTGGTGGATGTATGTATTGTATTTTCAATCTTGCAAGTGAAAAAAAAAAATAGGAGGAGGCGTTTATGGCATCTAAAAAAGGTGTAATGTTTTTTCTAAGCGTACAGACCACCAGTGCCAGGGCCTGCGGCAGGGTAGGCAACGCAAGCCGGGGGGAGCAGATGCGGAAGCTGCTGTAGAGGTGGGTGAGCCAGCAGCAGTGGCGGCGGTGGTAAATTGTACTTGTATTCCTTACTTATTGACAATAGTTACAAAGTCATGGCAAGGGTGTACACCGTACTGTTGAGAGAGTTGTGAATAACGGTTGAAGAAGACACCCTTTACTTAGCATTAGCAATAGCATTAGCGGTGGGAGATGAGTAACTACTGGCATCTTCTATCTGACTTCAACTCAGCTGGGAAAGTTTTATGAAAACGAACAGTCAGACGACCTTGATGGAGGGGTTGAATGAAAAGGGAAAGAAGGTTGGACGGGCGACATGTAATATATGACTGGCAGCGAAGGATGCTTGGGATGCATAGGTGGCTGATAGGAATTGGATGCATGGATGGTTGAAAGATGGGTGGAAGGTGAAAGAAAGGATGCCTGCCTGGGTGGGTGAAACTGTATAGGTGATAGGAAGAATCCTTCAGGCGGTTTCATAGGTCAAACTCAAAGGCAAGCAAGGAGGGACGCATAGGTGGTGGTTTAAAGAAAATTACAAATGTATGTTGTTGGTGAAAGGTTTGTTGAGAGATTAGAATGATAGCCATGTTTACTTTGAATAGATGGATGCCTGGATGGTATTCAATTAATCATCATAGCATTGGTGGAGTCTGTCACTGGATGAAGACAATGTAAAAGAAAAATAAACTGTGCCAGAGTAGCAAAGCCAAGGAGAATAGAATAAGATTAGAATTGAATTAAAAAAATTATAATGCTAGACGAGCAATGAAATGATAAATGGAAAAATCGCTGGGAAGATAAACAAGGACAGTCTTTTCTTAAGGTTTTTGATTCAAGGTTGTATTTCAGAATACTCCTTTGACTCACAGTAGTTTGCAAGCACAGCATATATATTCTGTATGTATGTACCCATTCCAATCCATCATAAAGTGCCTCCTTCCGACTCCGAGGGCCACTCCCTATCTATTTCATTTTCAACTGTAAACTGCCGTGGATGGCCTATCAGCTGCATGGTTACACAATCAATCAATAGTACCTCATATCGTCCCATAAGTAATCAATGATCGTTTAGATCAGATATCATCTGCCTTGTAGTAGTCAGGGTGAAAATGCTTTCAAAACACACTTAGGGTCATTCTTACAATGAGCAGGCTAAAAACTACCTTTCACAGACCCCAAAATGCACAGCATGTGATGCTTTCATATCCTTTGTTACCTGGGGTAGTATGTGAACTACACGCAACAGGTTACGCTCACAATCGGTACTCCACAAACTTGGCTTACCGGACACCCCGGGTAAAACATGATTCTATTGCATCATGCGCCTCCTGAAAATCAGTGTGGTCAGACAAATCTTATCCTCATAGATAACCTACAGTTGCAGACAGTATCTGTTCATACAGGAAGACAGCTGAGTCCAATAGGTGGAGAAATAGCAAAGTCAGAGACCTATTTCCTTTTGACTACATTCTATTTCACCCTCATTAGTTTGCATGAATGTATTGATAACACAATGCGCTGACTAAAGATTAAAGATGTGTGTGTGAGCATGTCCTCCCATAGATCGGATAATACATTCTAAAATAATGTGTAGCAATCTTGTTCCTCAAAGTGATTTTGAACAATATACTCTTGACTACCACCAATGTGTTCATTCTTAGCATATGCATCACATTTAAGGCAAAGTAAGCCTGAATTTTTATGTGTTATCTGTTGTCAGTTCATATTCCCTGATTGATAGGGACAGGACATGACATGACCTTATAACAGGCTGCTTGAACAAGTCTGATGAAATTCTGGGACCACTGGAGGCCACTATTAGAGGCTCTCTAAGCCTGAATAGAAGCTGAAACAGGGGTGTCCTTAAGGCATTTTTATTTTGACGATCCCCATCCAGTAATATCTAAAGTACTGCCTTGAATATGTTCAAGCCTATCCTCGTTTATAGGGAGCAGGATGAGATCCAATGATAAAGCATACCACTATTAGAGTGGGTAGAGTCTTTAAAACAAAGCTTGGTAGTCCTCCAGGGGACCATTCCACCTGGCCTCAAAGTCAGAAACGAAGGTGGAAGATGAGTATGGGATACCTTTTTGTATTGTTTCTCATTTTAATCATAATTATCAGTCTCACTATGTTTCGAGAAGAGAGCCTGATCCTTCTGATCATGTAAATTGCATCAGCTGCACTGAGCACACTCTGATGAAACACTGGCTACAGGAGATGCATCCGATTTGATTGCCACCTGTTGAGGTTTGGTCACTGTTCCTTTTTCCTTTTGATCCAAATAGACTTCTATTTGATCATCCAAGTAATCCTGTATTATCTTTTTTCTCTTGCCAAAATTGACATTTGCTGTCGCTGAGATTCCTTCACTCATATGCCCAGCTTAAACTCTGGAACATTTAATCATAAACCAGCCCATTACTGTAGTTGGAAGCAAATGTGATGTTGTTGTAGTTGAAGGTTTAGTAGCAAGTCTGTCTTGCAGTGGAGATTTTTGACTTTCCACTGGTTGTTGCTGTAGGTGTATTTGCAACATGTTTTGGGACTTGTAATCACTACCCCACTTGAGTAATTTCGCGTTCTCAAAATGTGTGTTTGCGAGATATTTCCCCCCGAGCACGCAAACAACGTTCGCGAACAGGAAAAAAATATCGCGAACAAGCAATTCCGTGTGTTCGCGGAATTTCTGCGTGCTCACGGAGATTTGTTACTGTTTCGCGGAGATTTGTGTAGCGCGAATACGCAAATTCTGCCCACTCCTAATAACCATTGATAGACCTCTACTACTCAAATAGTAGTTGCAGCATATTAAAGGTGGAGTTCCGATGGGTTGGGTAGTCCTGTATGAAGACTTTTAATGGGATTCTAATAGCAAACTGGATGATTCTCAAATATGTCTGTGCTTTGATGAATGCATGAAGTGAGTACAAATCCTGCGACAGGTGACCAGTATCTTGTTGACAATTTCTTCTTTCTTCAGGAAGTCCTGCACAATTAGTTTGTAGTAATGAGCTGATCATGGAAATATAAAGTTTCCTCCATCAACCATGGCTTTGAAAATATTACTGTGATTGAGTGGCAAAATATTCATTGCTGAGTCCTCTGGGTTGAACACATTTGTATACATTTGTATGTACATTTTCAAGGATGTCACAGAACTAAAAAATGAGATGTGAGCTAAATCAACAGTACCCCCCGCGTCCCACAGTAAGCAATTTCCAAGGAAGTGTTGCGCACTCACTATAAGCAAATTGAAAACATTGTTCACCACATGGAAATATAACATATATGCAATGCATCCTGTTATATTACACACCTTAGATCCTTTTAACAGCAGGCCAGGCCACCTCCGTATGTGACACCTTAATCTGTGTCCAGGATAGTAGACAAACCGCAACTCACATCAAGGGAGTGCAAAAACAAAAGAGGCTCTTTTGTACTTGCAGTTTCATGAGTCGCATATCATGGTATGTTGGCTGTACAAATAAGAATGCCCTGAAGAAGTGCGATGTGTGTTTTTTTACTTCAATCCTTGGATCCATATGTCTAATGTACAAGCACAATAAAGAAGATATGGAACATTCGACATTTTGATTTGGACTCTTTCACATTATTATTTACCGTTGGTTCACCTCATTATGTATTTTTCTAATCTTTCTGGGGCGTTAGCAGCTGCATGTGCTTTCTCCAAATTAATATTGCAACTGCTGCTTGCTGATCAATGCTTCAAACATCATTAGCAACACTGAGACCAACAGCTGGTTTTTGCCTACCCCAGGAGACTCAGGGTGTAGTGATATTTATGAAGTCTATAGCTTGATCACTGGTACTTATACCTGTTGTGAGATGAACAGACTGAAAAGTGCTCTCCTTTATTGATTCAACAACCAATTTCAGCACTTGGTGGTGCAACGCTGCCATAGCAACAGTTGAAAAATAGGCCTGGTTTGGTACCTTGCATTTTGGAGAGAGCGTCTCCACACATTTCAGAAACTCTTCTCTTTCAATCACAAATGGGAGAATGTCACTGTTAACATTTTGGCCAGCTTCCTATTGTATAAATTAACTTGCTCATGGTTTTGGTGCTATGGCAGCTCCATGCTGAACATAGATATGGAAATGGGCTGCCCAATCTGTTGCTTTCTTTGTAAGGCTTTCACCTTAAGTGCACAATACAAATGAAAACTGGAGGTATAAAGATCTATATAACCCACAACGAAGACAATGACCCTTAGAAATGTATGAAACAGAGTCTTAAAGAAAAATAATCTTATAAAACAATAGACGAGAACCCATCACCCACCGAATTGGCTTGCTTCATCATCTGGGCACTCTCAATGAACCTAGCTCTCATTAGAGAATTGAGAGATAAGGTTCAGTAGAAAAAGCAGCAAGGCTTCACTGTTGTAAACAAAGCCAATGTTTGTTGTCAGGGTGGTGGTTGCAGTGCTAGTGTTTGAAAAGTGCAAGGAAAGTGATTTAAAATTGGCTATCCAAGACACAAAAATGTGTATTCAACGCTGTCTTGGAGTAAAAAATAAAAGCAGTGTCTATACAGTTTTAACAAATAGCTGTAGAATAAATCGGTCTACATGTTTCAGCCCCTGGATATTGGAATCCCGGCTTTCGTCAGGACCTCAATTTAATTAGCTACTGCGAAAAAAAGTGCTAGAATGTGCAAAAGAAAGTTTTTAAACGAAAACAGAGTTGATGGATCATACAACCTGCATATATCTGTAGATCCAATTTGGACAGAATACAGACAGTAGTATTAATATAATACCCGGCTTTGTGCGGATGCGCGCCTCACCTCACCTGGCATCTGCTCAGGACGTGAGGCACCGCTCTCTCCGTCGGTACCCCTCACTTAGTCTAAGCAGGAAGGGGAGGTGACCTACAGGGAGCAGGTAGGCAACATGAGTACTGTGGGGTGACTGTATCCCTCTTTTCCTTGTGCCATGCTAAGTTAGCTGTGAGTGATGACTGAAACCTAGGACAAAAGCTACAGGACTAATTTGCAAGATGGAAACATCTTCTACTTCACCACATCATTCTATCAATTCAGCTTCATCTCCTCTCTAATCATCAGCTATCTTTTAGAAGTACACTTACCAGACATTTGCATTTTGGTTTTTCCAATATTCCAGTTGTCACCCAGTATTGAAATGTCCACCTAGCTTTTCACAATGCACTGCTTTGTGGATGATTGAGCTATTTGTGATGTGGTCCTAATGTGTCATAAGCTTAAAGAAGTCCTAGCCTGGGGTAAAGCGCTTCCTTATGGAGCTAAATCCAGAAGAAATTGTTTTAGTGGAGCTATGTGATTAGGTTTAGCTTTCTCTAGGGTGGGCTACAACTGTGGGAAGGATTGGGGTTAGGGTTTGAATTTTCGAATTATAGAAGCAGGTGGTGCTGGTGAGTCTTTATAGCTTAGTATGATTGAATAGAAGTGATATACACTTACTCTGCTACTCTTGAAATGAAGAATTAATGGTTCATCTGCCTTACTTCCAACTAAGCTTTCTGGAATCTACCTTTGTCTGTGCCTCATATGGCAGTGCTCTGGTGGCCGATCCATGTAACGATCATCTAATGAGGTGTTTGGAGAAGATGGAAAAAGGGAAAGTGCTCTTTCTTTTAGTGAAGATAATGTGTCCAAAGGAAAAGCAGTCACAATATCCTTCTCTGTAACAAGCTCAACTTCTTGCTTTGATCTTACCTCCAGAAGATCAGACGTCGCAGACTCTAGCTGTTATTGAGTTTCCCAGATTTGGTTTTCTGCTGGACAATTTGATTTCAGACAAATTGTCCTTTCCTCCCACCTCCACGTCAGGCCCCGTAAATGAGTTTGTACCTGGGAAAGCCACACTCCTCCAGGAACATGGGGGGACACTTCGCAACACAGTCGACTTCCTTCAACTTCCCCGGTTTCAGCCGATGACTCCGCAATGGGTGTCTCTTCATTCGTCGAGGGCGGATACCGTGGGTGTTTTCTTCAGAATTCCTCCGATGGGGATTTTCAGTCGCTGTTCCTCCTAAAAGGGTCACACAGGTCTGTTTTTCTACGTTTGTCAACTGGCGGCTTTATCTCCATGCTCTGAACGTGTTCATCTCTCTCTCCCTTTCTAGGTTTTTGAAAATCCTCCTGACAAGGAGAGACTGCTACAAAACCTCCAAACCATGCAGAACACCATGGACAGACTCGTCCTTGGCATCCCACGACATGAGCACAACACCCAACACCCGCAAGACCTCCACTGGCTCCCCGTCGAGAAGGGAGTAACCTTCAAGCTTCACCCCCACCTACAAATCCATCCACAACATCGAACCCAAATACCGCAACGAAAGAGTCTCCTTCCACGTACCCAAAATTAACCGCCACTCTGCTGACCTCGCCGTGGCAGAAACCCTGTGCATCCGCAGAACCAGAGCGTGTGGAAGAGCCTTCTCCTACATTACGGCCAAAGCCTGGAATGAGCTCCCAGTCAACATCAGATGCTCCCCTACTCTGCACACATTTAGGAAGAGCTTCAAGACCTGGCTCTTCGGCTGACCGGTGCTGCACCCCCCCACCCAGTGCCTTGAGACCCTCACGGGTCAGTAGTGCGCTTTAAACCCCCTGATTGATTGTCATTGGTTCACTGCTCTCCATTACGTAATGAAGGACGTCCTGTTCCTTAACAGGACCGTCTTCTATGTGATGAGGGTGCGGGAATGTTGGGGCTGTAAATAAAAGAGAAGGGTATGGTAATGAGGGAATTGATAACCTTCCTCCTTCTTCTGAATTACGTCATGGTGTGAATCTGCCACTCGTGACAGGGTCATATCGACCAATCAGTGCAGAGTCATCAGAGAATGAGGTAATCTAATCATGCTTTTGTGTGTCTAAAGCGGAACGCCACCATTTTCAAGAAGAGCAGAATGCTTGCCGAAATCAGAGTGTTATGTTGGACCGGCAGGCGCTCTTGTTAATGACACATTACCGTGCGACCATGCTGTCTTTCAATTGGTTGTTTACCATGACACGTGGGACTTACTTAGAAGTCATAACACCAAAGTCTTATGGGATAGTGAGTTTGAAAAGCAATCTCAATCACAAAGGCTCGATCAGGCACATTAGTAGATCTCATGTAAAGCAATAATACTAGAATGAAGTATTGTCCATTTTTTGCACGTTTAGAAGGTAAAATGAAACAAAACCATGCATGCATAGTCAAAATTCAAACTCTGAATTACATTTGTTTCATTCAATCCTTCCGTACTTAATTTAAATGCAAAATTAAGTAGGCTTCTTTTTGGATTAGACTTCGCTCAAGATTGCCCCCATGCAGGTCCTGTTGTATAACCGCTAGGACTGTCCACCGTAAATCTGTCTCTGGGTGATGTTTATCAATCCAGTGATTGACTAATGGTTCTGTCATGACTTTATGTCTAATTCTTGATTTGTGCTGTATCATCCTTTGGCCGACCTCTTGATTTGATTTTCCAATACATAATTTGATGCAAGGACAATTTATTAGATACACTGCATATTTTGTTTTACATATGGAAAAGGTTTTATGTGTTCATTTTAAATGTTTGAGTGTGAAAGTGGATTCTTTCATTGTTTGATGGCAATTCCAAAATTTTCCACATTTGTGGTGACCTTCTAGAGGTGCTTTATTCCATAGATGGCATAGTGTGTTTTTGACTTTTGGTGTAGATTTGTATGCTTGTACAACTTGGCTCCCTATAGTCTATTCTGTCTTCAATAAACAAAGCAGTTTGGTAAAACATTTGTCTATTTTAGCAATCAGGTGCCAATTTTGGTGTATGATTCTCTCAAATTGAGTAGTTTTAAGACAGATTGTAGAGACGCATACAAAACGTTCCATTGTCTTTTATTCACACACAAATACCACAGGAGGATAAACTGGAAACAATTTAAAGTTATTTGGAGGAGCTACCAAGACCACATCAGGTTACAACAAGTTTTACCATTGAACAAAGTAGGTTTGCATTAAAGAAAAACTATTTTAAATTTGATGAGGACCATTTCTTGCAAATAATAGGGGCTGCGATGGGTTGTATCTTCGCTAAGGAGTTGGCCGTATTGTTTATGGCAAAATATGAGGAACGGTTTATCTACAACAATAATCCTTTCTCTCAGCATATCTCTAAATTAGTAAGATTTATCGTTGATATCTTTTCCATGTGGACAGGCCAAGAAGAATCTTTGAACCATTTTTTCAACTGGTTCAATCAACGATCGAGTGACATAAAATTCAGTCTGAATAGTCATATATCTACCATCACGATTCTCGATGTAGCAGTAGTAGTTAAAAATGGACAGCTAACTACATTGACCACAAAAGCAAAGGACTGCAATAAAGCACTCTATTATGCGAGCTACCATCCTCGTAGTTTCTGGGGCAATTTTCCATACGGGCAATTTTTGAAGATAAGAAGAAATTGCTCAGAAATGAATGACTATTTCCATCATGCTTAGTTGTTAGTTAAAACAATGAAAGAGAGTGGTTATCCTAAAAAATTGTAAAAAAATTCAATAAAAAGAGCTTGGTGGACAATGGAACATTTTGTATGTGTCTCTACATTATGTCCTAAAACTATCAATTCAAGAGAATAATATGCCAGACAAAGGCAACTGATTGCTAAAATAGCTGAATCGTTTACCAAACCGTGCTGTGTGGTTTTGTGAGATAAAGAGAAGATGAGGGAAAATTCAAAGGGTTAAAGCATGGGAACACCTATTGGACAGTTTGATGGCCCCGGAAGCAGACACAGATTCATTGAATAGCTCCCTGAGTCCTTGCGGGTAAAGGAAGGGAAATCTAGTTTAATACTGATAAATTGGGTGATAATGGGTACTACGTGATATACTTGACACTTTATTTATAACTGCTTTTCTTGATTGGGGTAACAGTGGGTGGGGGGATTGATGTTATCGTTTTATTGTACTAATTTTTGTAGACCTGAGATATGTATGAAATATACAGTAGTTGGAATATGCTTGAATGCCTGTGGGTGCATGCTGTTTTTAGGTCTCGCCTGACCCAGCGCATGCGCTGGTCTGGCGAGACATTTTGTGAGGGCTCCAAAAAGTGCTACCAGGCCAGCCTAGAGCTACAGTGCTTGTGCGCGGACACGCGCGCCGCGCTTGACCGTGCTTACTGTCACTTTCGCGGCCCCTTTGATGTTTGATCGCGATCCCTTTTGCGGCCGCTTGGCATAGCCAATAGGTCTCGCTTTTGGGACCTTATAAGTGTTTAGTTATGCAACTGTTGCATGGCTAAACACTTATAAGGTCCCAAAGGCGAGACCTATTGGCTATGCCAATGCTTGTTTTTATATTGATATCACTTTTATTCTGTAAATTATAGTTATCTGGGTATTTCTCGTTTTTAAACTATATTTAAATCTATTCATTATAATTATATGTGTACCATTTTAAAGCAAATCACTGTCTATATAGTGCACATCATTTATGAGCTGTATTATATGTATGTCACTATTGAACTAAGTTTCAATTAGTGAAACTAATAACAATTATTTTAACTCACATAATTTATTTTGGGGCCCAATTTAATAATTAGTACATTTTAGAAAGAATACTGAATAGTGGGGAAAACTGCTTTGAGGTGATTAGGTGATCCATAAGCAACTGCCAAAAAAAATCAGACTCTGAAGCTAATAACATCGAATTTTGTATCCCAAAAAGAAATAGCAAAGAATACAGGTAAATTACATGTGAAACGACCTTAGCAGACGAAACAAAAGTAATGAAATATCCTTTTTGTTGCATCTGCTTAAACTTAAGTAGACTTTATATTTTAATTTGAATGTTTTTTTCTATTTATACTTGACATAAAGTTAGAAATCCTGCCATGCAAAAAGAGCAAAGGATATTTAGCAAAGGGGTGTTCGCTCTGAATATTGATGGGATACAATATAAAGGAAAATTATCGAAGATAAAAATATCAACGTAGATGTAGAGTTAGGAAGGAATACTAAAGCTATACTTTCCTATATGCACTTACCTATCGATATTCTGCACTAAATATTCTTGTACCACGATGTTCTTGGGGTCGATATTCAGTAGTACAAAGTAGGAAAAGTGGAAATTATCCTAAAGGAAATATAGCCATCTTGGAGCGGGAAGATAGATGACTTTAATACCCTGGATTTCGATGAGAAAGTAAAGCTTCATGCACCTCTCCATTTTTACTGGATAAGCCTACAATCTTGCTGCCTTCTAGATCCACTGTCAATCATTGGTTTCTGCAACACCTATGTGAGAAGTTGCCCTGATATATTCTGTCCACTAGTTCTAGTTCTAGTGGGCACCTTGTATCAATCCAAACAACCCCTTATTGGTTATAGGTTAAAGACAACCTTTATTGAAAGCTATCCTAGTGGTAGCTATGGAGAGCCTTCAATAAAGGCTAAGTCTTGAAGGAATGTAAATCAGCTTGTTTTACCAGTCTATAATCTCGAGTCACTAAATGAAGGATATCCACACCAGGTATATAGATAAAATATATATATTTATTACTAAACACACCCTCCTCGTCTCTTTATGAGACTAGAGGTCAAAACACATAAGTTACACGTCAATAATCACAGTAAAATAGCACAAATACATGTCAGGCCCTAGGGGCGAGCCAAACCATATACTAAAATAGTGGTATAAGAACCATGACTTAACTAGACACAAGGCCTAGAGCCTGTAGAATCGCTGGGACCCCAAGGAACCACCCAAGGTAGTGACACAGGGGACCCCCGGGGGCCGTGTGCAGTGTGTGAACACAGCCACGAGCTCCAGTTAGCTTCTATGGGGAAAGTCACGGTTAGATTTTTAAAGATTAGGGACACTTAGAAATGAGTCAGGACCAAACCCTTTTGGACTTAGGAAGTTCTAGGGCTAGCACCCACCGGAGCACCGGAATACTCGTGTTACCTCACCCAGGGAAGCCGGGTGCATAGGTGTCTTTTGGTGTCGGGTCGCGTTGTCGATTTCAATGGGAGGTGGCGAAGAAGTGCTGCTGCCGTGAAGATGCGAAGTGTCTGAAGCGATTCCAGCCTGGATCGAAGATGAGAAAAACCTGAAAGCAGAGGGGACAGAGTCTGGGTCACTTGCCAGTGACCAGGAAGGCGATGAGCATATGCCCACCTATGTTGGATGTTTTCAGGTGAAGGAGGTGAAGCTTGACTCTTCAGCCACGAGGTCCAGGAGGTGTCAAGGACAACCAGAAGCTGGATTCAAGCTGTTCCACAAAGGATGTTGAGTGCTGCAGCGTCCGTGCCTGGATTGGACACAACAAGCCTTGGCAACAGCAACCCACGCAGAAACAAGAAAGATGCTTCGGTGCAGACCAGCAAGGTCTGTGGGACTCACCACTTGGATGGGAGTCAGGGCACATCTGGAGCAACCAGGAAAGCCCAAGGAAATGCAAAGTTACCCCCACAGGGACCCACCAGTCAATGAACCAGGGATCACAAAGGGACCTCAAGATGAAACACAAAATGGCAGCCCACGGGTCACTTGGAATGACCAGGCCAACAATCTTTGGTGGATTCAGTGCTCGTGGTGGGGGCTACAAGTCAGCTCAAGCACAACTTCAAGAGACGTCAAGAAGTTAATGCACTTGCAGAAATGCACGGTGATGACAAGTTCCGGTACCACGCTACTCACGAGGGCTGCGGGTCTCAGCTTTGTTGGGGACTCGGGTCAACCTCTGAGATGTCTGGAAATCCTCTTGCTAGGCTGCAAATACTTTGGAGTCCGGCGGGAGCTTCAAGGATGCAGACCGGCAAATTGCATTGTTGGTGCCTGCCAAGCAGGGTAATCACTCCTTGACCCCAAGGGAGATTTCTTCAGTCCTCTGGTCTTGAGCAGAGCATCGAAGGTCCGGGATTCAGTGTCAGAGTTTCGTCCAGGGTTATCTAAAGTCCTAAGGACAGGGGTCCCATACTTATACTAAGGTAGGGGGTTGGACATACTCTGGGGACCCACCTATGGGAGGGTTTGGAAAGAGGGGTGTCTACACCCATTTCCTTTGTCCAGTTTCACGCCAGAGCAGGGGCTGGAAGCCCCTGAACCGGTTTGAGCTGGACTATGCACAGGGACACCAAATGTGCCCCCAGTGCAGGACTTCAAAGCACTCAGAGAGTGCTCCCACCCAGCCCCAATACACATAAGCCTGTCTGGGTGGTGGTTACACCTCCCTGTGACAGGAAACCTATTGTCTAGGCCTCCGCTGCCGGAGTTTCAGTCAGTAGCAGGAGGCCAGACCCGTGTCTGTGGCTGCAGCATCCATTTTGTGATGCCAGGGCTCTATTAAGTTTCTACCGGGTATACCAGTGCTGTCATGTCGCTCCCTCTAGAAGGGTGGGATCATACTCTCACACCAATTACTGGTGTGGGAGTATGATTCCAAGGTGTTTGCCACCAAACACGACATGTTTCCGTGCAGCCAGTCCAAAGTTAGCATTTACCGTTTGGTTATAATGAACTTAAGAGTATATGGTCAGGCTGCACTACTAACAGCATCAGAGAAGGGTCTCCGAATGCTGCAGAGGGGCTCTGCTCATGCAGAGGCACCCTCTCACATAGGAACCAAGCACTCTGCCTTCAGGATTGATAAGGCCTGCCATAGGAGTGACTTATAGGTTTATATGTGGGTATTTTATGAGATATAGTGAACCAAATCTCTGTAAGGGATGCATGCACCACCTTACCCAGGCTGCAGTAGCAGACCTGTGGTGTCATTTTGGGTGGCTTTCCAGGGGTGGCATAATACATGCTTCAGCCCCTGGTAGGCCTCTGGGGTACCTATGCCCTGGGTACATAGTATACCATATACTAGGGGCTTACAAGGGCACCTCAGTTCCAATCTGAACTGTAACTAAAGTACATAGAATCATTTTAGAGAGGAAGCAGCTAGGCTGGGGCCCTGAATAGCAGGGTCCGAGCCAGACTAAAGTAAAAAAACAGTGAAACACCAGCAAAAAGTGGGGGTAAACATGTGAAGCAGATCCTACTCTCCTGCAACCTACAAAGGCTTCCCAATATCTGTATTCAGAATTGTAATTTCTAATTTGATTGACGGTGAATTATTTTGAAAAATGGTGACACTATTGCCTGCTGATCCAATTAATTAACCCATAACTATACTGTGCACTGCAATTTCCCACCTGAAACATTAGAGCATATATCACAGCCACTTGTAAAGGCAGCAGCAGGGCTGGCTGCATTTGCAGCACATCATCAGAAGCTGATAATGAAGTGGAACTGTCAGAGAAAGCTCATCTAGATGCGCTATTGTGGAAGATGAGATTATCTAATGAACATTACAGCTGCCGGAACGCCTGGTGGCCTAAAAGGATGTTTAAAAGGAAGAGACATTGAAGATCAATAACAACACATCAGAAATAAGGAAATATAACACGGGAAAATGGGGACGAATCAGTGTGTTTGGTGAGTGTTCAACGTCGTTTGTAACTAGCAAAAAAAAGAAGCTAGGTGTAGAAAAGGGTGTTCTAGTGCATAGGAATGGGAACTTTGCAAGGTTTTTCTAATGCAAACTTTCCATAATTTGTACGAATACTACAATTACCATCTAAAGTTCACAAAGCTTTTTGAATGTGATTTTTCACATTAAACGTGGACCTTTGCACTTTTCCAAAGATATTTATTTCAAACAAATAAACAAGATTACCATCATCCATCCTGTTTCACATTCACGAGGTAAACAGTTTCAAAATTCACTCACAAGAAAATTCCGCTTCAATATTCAGGTCACAGGTTTGCCTGCTGAAATGTATAGGGAGATGGAGGCCCAAATAAAAGTATTCCGTTATTCCTGGACCCTGACTCATTATACAATTTGGCAAAATGATTGAGAACTACAGTTTGATTTAAAAGAAATGGCTTTTGCAGGACGATAGACGTTTGCAATCCTTTTATTTCTCAAAGATTATGATGTAGAAGAGAGTTTCTGAAGTGCTAATTCCAACACAATATCAGTGACATGCCAATGTGTCTGTTAAGGTGGTTAACACATAGACTAAAGCGAGGTGTATATGAAAGTATGTCTTTGTTGTATTAGAGATGTCCTGTTCCAAGGTAGATTAAGTAAGTTGGTGTTAAAATAAAGAGCCCCACCAGGAGCAGCCTTCCTGCTGCTCAGCCCATCCTCCAACTGACTCTCTCACTCATCCAACATTCCACAGCATCACCAGACACCACACACCAACATCCCACACCCCAATCACACTGGCTGAGCAGCAGGTATAACAGTCTTATAAAATAAATAGGTATTTGACACAGATACACATTTAAACTTTTATTACCGTAAGTTATGCGTGCAGTGGGAACTCAGAAATGTGTGCAATTTAGGCTGTACTGACTGGATTTCAGTTTTATATGTGTTTTTTAAAGGTCGTATTGATTTAATTAGAGTGAGAACACCATGAGATCTTTACAGGTTGGAGACAGAGTTGCTTCAGAAAAGCCAGCAGGTTATTAGCATTACAAATAGCAGTTTAAGTGAAAGGGCGTGTTTTTACCATGAACAGCTGCCAGTTTGTACTTTGCTGAGATGAACTTGGGATATGGCAAGGGTGGGTTGGGCCAAGGTTAAACGGTGGGACAGACTGTGGGGTCAGGTGACTGACCTTTTAGTGGACTCGCTCCCTTCACGGCGCAGCTCCGCCTGGTAGCTGCCACTTCCCCTGTTGGTGCTGCTGACCCCTGGTCAGGAGATTGAGGCCCTCCTCCACCTGCAGGCTCCTGCCTGTGCCTTTTCCCTGGTGGTCTAGAGGTAGAGTGTCACCACGCTGCTCCTGCTTTTCTGCTTTTTTTGCTATCTACCTTTCTGCCTCATGGAGCCCTTCTCAGCTACAACCTGTAGCTGAACATAGAAATCTGCACCGAGGCTTCCTCCAGAGGATCCTCAACAATGATGCCTCTTCTTCAGACCCCGCCGGCTTCCTTGCCCCGCTCCTCTCTTACCTTCTCAGACATTTTTCTTCAACATTTCTACTAATTTCGAAAGAAAGTAAAGACCGGGTCCAATCCACTTTGTGAATCTGACCTGCACTACATTGCGATCGGCCATTACTTTCAACTTTGAGCTGGTCATGCCTGACTAGATGTCTGTATTTGGTGCATTTGGTCTTTTAAGCACTATTTTTGACTTTAAAAATTAATAACTGTGGTTCTATTGATTGGATTTGTGTTGTTTTGGCGTCAAGCAAATTATTAAAAACTCCTCCATTTTTCAAAATTGGTCTGTGATTTTTTGAGGGTTATGTTTTTACTTTGTCACTCTTTGTGTGCTGCATATATACTTTACAGATTGCCTCTAAATTAAGCCTAACTGCCTTTATGTCAGTCATCAGGGTGTTAAGCATAAGTAAATATAGTGACATTTTGTGGTTCACCCTTGGTAATACTGGGCTTACCAGAGGAGAGTGTAAAGGGACGGAAGGGCCTACATCTTAGAAGCCAACATCATGTACTTTTCAAACAGTGGCAATGAAACTAGGGCTCCCTAAAACATTTCGAATTGATAAATTAGACATGGTAATCTGTGCACTGAACATCTTTAGCCACCTGGGGAAAAAACTGTGTGTGATGATTTTCAAGAGGAACCTTCCACATGCTCCATAACAGGTAACATTTTTACCTTAAATCGTTTGTGAACACTACCTATGTTGGTTGACACTGTTAATTAGTAGTAAGTGAAGGAGCGTAATATTTTTTCATTAACTTAGAATTTACTCAAAAATCATTCTTTCGTTATTAAGAATGCAGAATAAACTTGAACAGCAAAGAGGGGTGTTTCCATGTATTTCTTCTTGTTTTATTCGCGGTTTGTCCACTTCTTGTTTAATTAGGAAGCCTCTGAAGAAGAAACTCCTACTTGGAAATGCATTGAGGGCAGTTCAAAACATAAGGAAAAAGGAAAAACATGCTTTATACAAGTACCTGAAGAACTCACAAAATCAGTGAGGAGGAATGTGTTAATTCTGGATAATGATCAATAAACATGCATATTTTGAACTGCTGTATTGTAAACAGAAACACTAGATTGAATGTGATTATATCTCAGATGTACCCCACTGCATGGATTTTTACGAGACGATAATACCTACATTCTACAGTTTGAATGCCAAAGGACCAGACAAGCATAATGGAAGCCATGCTATGTTTTGTAACAGAAATACATCAAGCAAAAAACCTCTAGTAAACAAGGAGTGAACATACCTCATGAGTGTAGACGCAGTCTGTGCATATTTTCCTTGATTCTAATCCATTTTTTCACTTTTAAATAAATATTGATCTTCAGAAGCCAGTAGATTCTGTTTGCTTTGGGTTTCAAATTGTAAGTCTGCAGCACCATCTTGGAGAATGTGTCTGACTAGGATTTGGACTTCATGTTGCTCTTGCCTCGAGGACAAAGAGAATACATTATATTAACCCCTTCAGTGCCACGCCCTTTCCCCGCCCTGTGCCGGCCGTTGCATTAGTGGGCAGGGTTCATGACGAGCTGGACTCGTCATGGGCACAGCGCAACCGCGGCCCATGACGAGTCCAGCTCGTCATGGGCACTGAAGAGGTTAACATCACAACAGGATCAAGGAAGTGTTAAATTGATTGAAGTATTAACACGTATTGGTAAGGCCCACTCCTCTTCTTGCCTGCACAAAATTGTGGAAATTGGGATCTCCCAATTCCAAACCTGAGAGGAACTCTAGAGTTTCATGCTTCTTCTTAGGCTCTTGTGCAGTGTATATTTGGCTAAAGTAAAAGTAGTTTTATAGAACTTACTAAAAAGTGCTATTCGCAAACGGCACTTTAGTAGTAACTTAGAATTTCGTAATAATTTACATGTGTAGCTTAGACCTTTGTAGCAACTTACATATGCAACTCACACTATTGAAGTAGCTGGAGGCGTGATTCACCAAGGTAACTTACAATTGTGAATAGGTTTACACTTTTGACTAAATTTACTAAAATTCAGTATTCACTTTTGTAGCAACGTACCCCTTTGTAGTAAACTTACACTTTTATAGTAAGGGCAGCACTACACCAATTACTGGTACTGCAGAAGGTAGGGACTTACTGCAAAAGGGTCAGTTACTGCAAAAGACCAATCTGTGAATAATGAAAAGTAGTAAACTTCATCAAAAGTGTAAGTTACAACAAAAATGCAATTTGTGAATGGCACTTTTTAGAAACGTTTGCAGTACTACTATAGTAATACAAAATGTACTACAAAGTGCGGTTTGTAAATCAAGCCCTAAACTTCTGTAGTAAATCCAGCACAACACATGGCCAACCACTGATACTCTAATACCAGGCAACAGAAAATTATGCAAGTAGGGACTAAAAATGAAACTTCATACGAAATATTATTAGTTAAGTTACTTTTCAAAAATAGTTGGAATTATAGATAAATAGTATTAATGATAGCAAAATATAAAAACAGTATATAGTTATTTAATTATAAAATATTTGACAATCTAGTTTGAGTTTCAAATATTATAAAACATTATATTTTATTAAAATATTTACATTCATTTTAATTAATTCTACACATTACTTTTAATCATTATTATTGCATATAAAAAAAAACATTTCTTCAGGTGAGAATGTTTTTTTTTTTATTTAACAGTCAGAAAAAGAATCTTAATTTAAAGTGATACATTCACATAAAATAAACTTTTGATTCAAAATTAATTTATTAGTTCGGTAACATTTTGTATTTTGTGCTGCATTTAAACTAAATCCATAAAAGGAATTCAAATGTACATTAATATTTGACAAGAAAATGTGTACAATTTATTTTTGTGTTAACTGCACTTTTAACGGTTTCCCTATAACTTTACTATATGGAGATCTCTGCCACTGTGGGTGGGGAGCACACTATGGTAATCCGATGTCCTCCAACATCGAACTCTAAAATCTAGTTTTGGGCAGTCCCTGTATGCCCAGAAAGTTTAGAAGCAGACGTCTGGTAGAATAAAGCTTTCAGCAACCAGACAGTAAATACACACAAATGATTTTGTCATTCTGTTTGTCTCCTTTGAAGTGCACCACCTATTGTCATATAAAAACCCCAACCAGACCAGTGAAGCAGGTTTTGACACTCCAGGGGGATCTGACACTGTGATGTCAACAAGTGGCCAACTGTCATGGGTGCTGTTCTGGCTGGAGGTACAAAGAAGAGTGCATGCTTGGGTGTTAACTATATTTGTGACAGGGTAGACATCTTTGAAGTTATTCAAGTCATTGAGCCTCACTCACAGATCATCCTGTCAAGGACACAACTACACCACTCCATACCCAAGGCCTTTTGTTCCTTTCCTAGTAGCAAGCTCACATCTCATTCACAGCCATTAAAATGCTAATTACTGGCCAGTAGAAGCTGGAGAAGCTTTATAATGGAATCCGATTTATTTTAGCTTTTAAAAATAGTTGTTTAATTATTCTCCTGGGTAGTCTTGTTCACATGATACAGTATAAATAGGGAATATTACATCCCAGTGCTTTACTATGGAACAGCTAACCCTGCTATAGTGAAAATAGCTTTGAAGTGCTAGTCACAGTGAGAACATGTTTAACAATAATCTTTACGTGTCCTACTTTTAAATACCATGCACCCTGCCTTAATGGTCAGTATGGCATCCTTAGGAGTCACTTATTATTATTTAAAAGGAGTGCTTTCGGCCTGTTAGAAGGGATTATTTTGACATGTCACATTTGTAGTTTAAACATGAACAGCTAGGCTACTGGTAGGAGTCATGCCAGACGTATTTAACAATTTGACAATGTGTGGGACAAAGTGACAATGTTTGCATTGTCACTTGAGTGGGTGGCATAACCAGTGCTGCAGCCCACTGATGACACTTAACTTACCCTCCCTGGGTACACTTTGGGCACCATATACTAGGTACTTAAAGGTAAGTTAAGTATACCAATTCGAGGTATTCCAATGTCTCCATGTTGAAAGGAAAAACACAAGCACTTTACCCCTGGTTAGCAGGGGTAAAGTGCACCGAAATTCTATAACCAGCAAACGTAGGATTCAACAAAAACGCAAAAACAAATTCAGGGTGACCCTGCAGAAAGGGCAAATTTCCAACACAGAGAATTTTATTTATATGTTTCCAAGTAATTACCTGCTCCATTCTTCAGTATTATTATCTCACAGTGATGTACTGTTACCATCCTCCAAAGTTTGCAAAGCATATTGGAATGTTCACATAATTTAATGACACATTTGCTGAATTGAATCAGCATTTTCATATTCCTCCTCTATGTGATGTTGTCTAAAATGCATTAATGAACAACAGGTGTATTAACTTTTGCTTGGAGATTGAGATGTGTGCACTATATCCTATTTGCCAAATGTTGCAGGTGTTGTATGATCCATGCACTGTATAATGCACATTTGATCAGTGGCGGTAAACACTTTGTGCCCAGCTCCAGTAGTGATGCTAGGTCGAGGGGATGTGCATAGGTTGTCATGCCTCTTGAGTGCTCCTCTTTCCTACTTTTGCAGGACACATGGAGGAGTGAAATCTAGGCTCCCATTCAATACTCACCACATGCACATGCATCAGCTCAGTAAATGAGGCAATACGAGATCAAAAAAGCACACAGGGCAAGTTATACTGAAGCCAGGTCCCTTTACTATAGAAGTTCATCCAGGCACCAGTGTCAAAAATCTTGAAACTTCACTGTGACAATGCCTGATGTCATGCCTCATGTCCTAGGAACACATCACTGCACTGTTCTACCCTCCATGTAGAAACTAGTTATGTGAATGTATATTACAACCATGATAAATAAATGAGCCTGTTGGGAATGCATGGAATGGGCAGACTGGAGGGAGGAGGGACATCAGCAAAGAGGTGCACAAATAAATGAACCTACCAGGCACGCAAAAGACAAGTGGGTTAGGTGCAGAAGAGAAAGAAGCAGGAAATGCACAAATGAACCCACCGGGCACACATCATTGGAGTGGCACAGCAGGATGAGGGAAAGCAACTGGACCTGCACAAATAAATGAAACTGCTGAGTGCATATGAGAGGAACAGCCCAGGGGGAGGAGGCAAAGCAACAGAAGCTGTATGAATTAACCCACTGGGCTTGCAAGAGAGGAGTGGCCCAGCTTGAGGAAGGAAAGCAGAGGGAGTTGCGTAGATAGATGGCTTTGGGTACAGCGTACCTAGATCAATGCTGGCCCCTTTAAGGGACTTCTTCAACCATGCTGCAAAGCTCATCACAGGTTCCAAAAGATACAACCACACCACTCCTGATCTACTCGCTCTAATTTGGCTCCCGTTTGAAGCAAGGATTGAGTTGAAAATCACATCCATGACACATAAAGCCCTACAACTTAACATCCCATTGTAACTACAAAAATAACTGAAGCTATGTGGTGGCTGTAGATCTTCCAGAAGTTCAAGTATGTTACTGGTAAAACCACAGAAGATCAGTTAAAATAACTACAATTGAGCTTTCTATGGTATTGCCCTGAGGATCTGGAACTCCCTGTCCCCTGAAATCAGACGGAACCCCTCACCAGTATCATTTAAAAAGGAAGTCAAAGCACCACTAATGAACAAGTTCTTGCTCTAAGGCTCATGCACTGCAATAGACTTCAACATTTAACTACATTTGCTACACTTTGTACAGTTCTGGAATCCTATGATCTTGTATATTTTGTGATGACTTGGTCCTGTTATTGACCCCGTGCTCTTTTGGACCCACCACATCTTTGGTTAGCTTTCAATCATGTTTTTTTTTTTATTGTTTCTCCCTTCCTGACATATTGTAAAGCGCTCTGATAACCTCTTGGATCATGTTTGTGCTAAATAAAACTTTATCAATAAATAAATGAAAAGATTACTCAGTAAAGAAACATAATGAGATTCTTGGGTTGGAGACTGTGCAGCACTTGTGGCGTGGTTCCGTCGCACTCTGTGCTACAGTGAAGAGAGGCAATACTTCATGTTTATTCTCATCCATGAAATGCCATGGGCTGATACCAATGCTTTTGGACAGCACTATGGGCCAGTGTTAAAACCAAGGTAAACCGAGATAGCCAATTTCTAGAGGGACTGTCCAAATGCATATTTCATGTTTTGTGGGTATGTGTATGTGTGGGTCGTCTGTGTTGTGCATATGTGGTGTGTTTCCTGAGACAATAGGTCTTACCAGACAGCAGAGACTAGACCTAAAGTGTTATTAATTGTAAAAAGAAATGTCAATGTTGTAAATCAAGTAAAATGTAAAAAGTGCATATGGTTACCTGGTAAAATCAATTTGATAATTTGAATGTTACAGTTAAGAGAACACTAGGCTCTATAATGGTGCATTGGTCTGCTAGGAGACTAGATATAAAATGATATTGTTAAACAATTGTAATTGTCAGTGACCATCCTGCAAAATGTCAGGAAATGGCATAAAAAGAACAATGGGGCAGATTTATCAACAAGTTGTGTCCCCTTGTGCCAGGCTAAGTGGCACAAGGGTGACACAGCTACTAAATCAAATTTATCAAGCCACGCTATGCCACCTTGCATGGCCTTGCTTGGCTTATAAAATCTAGAGAAACGCAATGCAGCACAAATCGTTGCATTGTGTTACTCTTCCCCAGGGAGGCGTTCCATGGGCGGATGAATGGGTGTTCCCATGCATCCGCCCATGGATTTTGGTGCATTCCAAAATTTCCCATTACTGATTGACTTGGAAATGCATCAAAATGCTACATCTCGCCAGGTGAGGCGTAACAAGGAGAAATGTCTTAATTCTCCTCGTTTTTCCCTCTTTCTATGTGTGCTGTATTCTGCAGCACACATAGAAAGAGGAAAATGCCTCAGAGGATTGTCCCTTCCTGCACAAAAACAATCCTTCTTACAACGCAGGCACACTTGCGCCACGGTGTAAGGGTGTCTGCGTTGGTGCAAGGCAGCACATTGTGTGCTAGTGCAAGGTAAGGACAGGTATGTTATGTATAATGTTAAATATGGCACATTCCTGCCCTTTCACGCAGCACAGGAAGGTGGCTTGCTGCGCTGCGCGAAATAATGATAAATATGCCCCCATGTCTTTATCTATAACAAAGGCATGTGCATCTAGAACATACACATCAGTACAGAGATGTTATGATAGGGCATGCCTTGCAAGGACAAATCAAGAGGTTTCACATACACATCAAAACACATGTAGCAATGCAGAAAATCAAGAGATGCACTAGCTTTGTGTATAAAGCGCTTACTCGTGCTTTGAAAGGCCGCTCAAATACCAACTAACATCCAGTGAAGCAGATTTCAAAGCAACATTTGTCAGGCTTTATTGATTCATGTTTTATGAAATATCGTTTGAGAGCCTTTCTCTTATATAATGTATTTTTCCTGTCGCCCCATGTGTATTTTCATAGGTGTGTCTATTATTCACTGTCTTTGGCTCCCCTCCCCTGTCACTTTGATCTATTCTCTGGCCCAGCACTTACCCTCTGGAGCTTGAACTGGTCTTCTTTTTTTCCAAGTTAAAAAGGCAAGACTTTGTAGTAGCTATCTATAAAGCAGGAATACCCCATAAAACGTATTTTAAGACTTCGTTCAAATGCGTTATGAAAGTTACTGGCGAACTCTCAGGATGGATAACTAAATGCAGCAAGTTGGTCAAATAAATATCTGCACAAACTTTGTGAAAAATATTCTGATTTAGAATGACTACTCAGTCTGAAACCCAAACAACAGGCTTAGAGAGTAACAGTACGCTTCACAACCAATAATTATAAAGATAGGCAGTTTAATTAATCGTAGTTGTATCTGAACCACCCAAGGCTCGTAGAGATCTACGACTGTCACAAAAAAGGGGTCAGATAAACTAAATGTGTACCAGTGCACTTAATTTTGCATCGCTCTTTTCACTGACTAATGCTAAAGCAACATTACCCCCAGGTCCCTTATTTCCTCGTCCCATTCATTTACATATTGGAGATGACCATCTCCACAACAGAAAAAAGACAGAAGAATGCTGTTACACTAACCCCGCCCCTCCCACAGGGAGTATATATACCGGCCTAACCCAGCAGTCTCCCTGTTCTTTTTTTCTGTCTTCCGACAGAAAGGATGTGAAGTTTGCTCTTACCTGCTGTTGGCTTCTGGGATGTCTCGTCGGGCTGCTGGGCTGTCCTCTGCGTCCCTGAAGTCTTCCTCGTTATCTCGTCGAGCTGCTGGGCTTCTCGACATCCTGTTCCACGGTCTCCTGGCCTGCCGGGCTTGCCGGGAGCCGCGTTGAGGGCGGCCGGTCCTTTGTGGCTGGGGCGCCGCTCCTCCCGGGCTGTTCTGGGTTGAAGTCTGCGTCTTCCTGTGACTGGGCCGGTCGGGAAGACGCGCTGCTGTTGCTGTTTGGGACGCCTCGGGCTGGTCTTGGTGAGGCTCCTGGTGTTCCTGGGTGCCGGTTGCAGCTGTTGGATTTGGTTTCCTCTCTGGACTCTACATGGACGCCTGGGGGTGCCGGTTGCTCCTGGTTTTTCCTCTGATGCCTCGGCGCTCGCTGTTGGATGGCGTCTGGGCTGGTGGTTGGGGGTCAGTCTTGAGTGTTGATGGCTGACTACCCTCGTGGTGAGTAACGCATAGCGGTTTGTTTTACCACTTGCTTTCGGCGGCCCACGGGGTGCCTGGGTCGAGTTCTCGTTTTTTCTTTCATTACTGACGGTGACTCAACTGTTGTTCAGTGCCAGGTTATTTGGGTGGCCGTGCGCTTTGCCGATTCCTCTGTTATACACTTGGGGGTCTACCGAATCTGTGTGTGCCATGCTTGGATTCGTGGATCGACCTGAAGCTGTAGTTTGGAGGCCGCGTCAAGAGTCTTTTGTGTGACAGTTCCCTCCACTGCAATGGTTCGAGTCCCACCACCGGCTCCAAATTGGCCGTTTGTTGCCTGATGTTTTTTTCCAGGTTGCAGGGGTTCAGCTCCTTTTGGTGTCCTGCTCTTCCTGCCTTGCGATGTCACTGTGGCCTGGTGGTTGTGGTCATATACTCTTTTTTCATTGGTCTGGGTTTCACTCTCTTGTGTTCCCTGCCTGTGTTGGCTGTCTGCCGGGGGTGGCGTGCAAATCTAGTTTGTCTCGTTTCCCCTCGTGCCTACTGCTGCTGTCATATATGTTTCTATGTGTATGTGTTCCTCTGTGCAGCTTGTGGTCTGCTATTGCACTTTGGATGGACTTGGTGTGGGAGGGGCAATTGTTCGCGCCTCAGGGTTGCTGCCGCTTCCTGGGCTTCTGGTGTTCCCTGGGTTGCGTGCTTTCTGCTATGGTGCCCTGCTGCATGTTTCTTCCATCTCTGTCCCTTTTGCTTCTGCGTCTCTTTGAGACGACCCTCTCTGTGTGGGTCTGTTGGGAATGGTGGTGTCCTTCCTGCCTCTAGGTCTTGTTTTTCCAGTATGTGTCCCGCACTGCATTTTGGTGTCACGCGTTGGTACCTTTCCTGGTCTTCGGGTGCCGCTGCCCTGTTGTTTTGGTGCTGGTTTGTTGCCGGCTGGCGGTCCCTGTCGGGGTGTTCCACTGTGCTCGCTGGGCGTGCCTTGGCCGGTCTGGTTCTTGAGGTTCCTGGCTGTTCCTTCTTTGCCTCTCAGTTCCTGCGGTAGGCTGTTTTCTGGTGCTTCGCTCGGGCCCTGGCGTCTGGTCCTGTGTCCTGTGCGGTTCCACTCCGCGGCTTCTGTTGATGCGTGCTTCCACTGCTGCCCCCTGTGGGTGCTCCTGGTTTGAGTCCTGTACGGCCTGGGGTGGCTGGGTTTGACCATGGGGCCTCCTGGGTGCATGGAGCCTTTTTCCTTCCTTCCTTGTGTTGGTTCTGACTTTGTGTGGCATGGGTGGCTTATCCTCTGCCTTTGGGCTGCTTCGTGTGGCCTGCCTGGGTGGTGCTAGGTTCAGCGGCATGACGCTTCTGTGCTGGGTTCAGCTGTCTTTGTTGCTATGGGCTCTGGTACTTTCATTGCACTGTTCCTGGCTTCTGTGGTTTCCTTGGCTTGGTCCTTGTGTTTCCCAGCTGCTGCTTTCCGCAGGATTCTCGGGAGTTGCCCTTGCGTTTCTGTCTCCTGTGCATGCCTTTCGCCTTTGGTCTCCTTCGGTGGGTCCTGCTTGCGCCCTTCACCTCTGGTCTGGCTTTTCCTGGCTCCTGGTTCTGTCAGTGGTTCTGCCCAGTCTGTGGCTGCTCCTGCTGCAGCTCCATGTCTGCTGGATACTCTGTCTGTTGCCTGTATCCTTCTGTTTCACGGCTGGTTCTGGTACTCTGCCCCTGCTCCCTTCGGGTGGCCTTCCCGCTCTGTGCTCTTCCTGCGGTGGTTGTGTCTTTGGGGCTGGGTGGGCCTGGCTGGCTGGTTTCCCCAGTGCGGTTGGCCTCGGCTGTGCTTCTGCTGACCTGCGGTGTTCTTCTCCGCCTTGGTTCTCTGGGGGTGGTGTGTTCTTGACCCTGCCTGGTCCAGTTTCTTTAGCCGGGGTTGGGCCTTGGTTTTTTTCCCTATGGTCCTGTTGTTCCGGGGGCAGTTTTCTGGTCGCTCCTGGTCTGCAGGCTTGCGGCTGCCTCTGCTTGGTCTCCGGCAGTGCCTCCTTGTGGTCTCTGGTTGCCTTCGGCCTTTTATCCCTGTTGGCATTTGGGTGCCTGTTGCGTCCTGGTGGGGTATCCTCCTGGATGTGCGGGTGCTGTCTGCTCAGGGTTGCTCTGCTGTTCGCTTGCGCTGGTTCCTCTGCGGTTGGGTTCTGGTCCTTGCACGTGTGAGGTGTTTCCGCCGTTGTGGCCTCTTGGGTCTGGCTGGGCCTGTTTTGGGCTGTCTCCCGCTACTGTCTTTCCTGATTGCCTGCTGCCTCTGGTTGTGTCGGTCGGGTGGCGTGCCTGGCTGCAGCTTGTTTTAAGGGGGTCTGGTGGCTTGTTGCATTGCTTCCTTGCCTGAGCCTTCCCTCCTCTGTTCCCTGTGGTTCGGCTGGGTTGGTCCTGGTGTGTGCCTGGTTGTGGGGTCCACCTGGGTGTTGCAGGTGCTTCCTTTGGGTGGCTGTCCATTCCGGCTTCGCTTCTGGTGCTGTCCCCGGGGCTACTTGCTCTCTGACTTCTGGTTTTGTCCTTGTGGCTGCTGGTGGTTCTTCCCTTCTGTGGACTCTTTGAGTCTCGGTTCCCCTGTGGGGTGCTGGGGCCTGGTGTCTTCTGTGTTCTCGGCCCTTGCTGTTCCGGTTCTTTGTGCGGTTGCCTTGTTGGTTGTGGCCGGGCTCGCTCTGCTGTTTTCCTTGCTGGGGCTCTCTGCGCCCTTCCGGCCTTTGCTTGCCTTTGCTCTGTTGGGGTCCTCCCCTCTTTGGCATTCCACGAGTCCTTCGGGTCCTTCTGGTCGGGCTGTTTGCTTGCCTTCGGCTCTGGCTTCTTGCCTGCTTGTGTTTTGTTGCGGTTTCGGCCATGGGGTTTCTCCCCTGCTTCTGCCTTCCCCTGGTGTGTGCTGGGCCTTGGGGTTTGGTTTGCCTATTTTTCTTCCGCCCTGGCTTCTGTTGCCTCTGTGGCCGGGTTGGTTTTGGGCGTCCTTCCCCTTGGGGGTTGGTGTTTCCCGGCTGTGGTGTGTGGACCTCTCCGGTTCCTTCCAGGCCCCTGGGGGCTACGGTTGTTGGGCTCGGGTCTCGGCTGGCCTGTGTTGTTGGTCCTGCCTTCTGCCTGGTCTGTTTGGGTTCCTCTCTGCCAGGCTTGTTCTTTCATGGTCTTTGGTTGGGTTTGGCCACTGCTGCTCCCTTGTGGTTCCCTTGTTCTGGTCTTGGGTACTCTGGATTGTTTGCTCGGCTTCCTGTTCACTTTGGGGCCTGTTGCGCCTCTTCTCTGGTGGTCGGTGGGTGCTTGTCCGGGCTGTGGCTTCCTGCTCCTGTCTCCCCAGCATTGCTGTTGGGATGTTCTGCTGGGGCTGTGTTCTTTGGGTCATACGCTCCCTCCTGTTCCCCTTTCTTCTTTCTTTCCCCGGTGCCTTGGCTTTCCGTCTTGGCGTGTCCCTGGGCTCTTTCGCCTTCCGGGCTGGGTGCTGGTCGGCTGTCGTGGTTAGTGCTGGTCTCCTTTTTTTTCCTGGGGCCTGGTGCTCTTCTGTGGGGTTTCGGGGGCTGTTATCCTCAGGGCTCTCTGGTGCTGTTTCATGCTGGTGGCTTCGGGGGGGGGGGGGATTGCTTGGGCCTGGCCGTTTGCTCCCCTCTTCTTCTGTTTGGTCCTGCCCTTGGTGGGCTTCTGTGGCCTTTTCTTGGGGTTCCCTTTCCGCTGCCTGTTTTCGGCTGGCGTGGATTGTCTGGGTCTTGGTCTGGTTCCTGTTGCCCTGCTTTGGCTTGGTGGTGTGTTGTTCTTTGGTCTTCTTCTTTGGGTGGCCTCCTCGCTGCTTTTGTTCTTGGCTGCCTAGGTGGGTTGTGGTGTCTGTTCTCTCCGCTTCCCTTGCTTGCTCTAGGGCCTGCGGTTAGCTGGTTTGGCCTCTGTGGTTGTCGGCTGGTCTCCAGTTGTTTTATTGGGTGCGCTCCTGCTTTGGTGAGGCTCCCTCTTGTCTGGGTGCTCTGCCTGGGGGTTTTCGGCGGTTCTTCCTTTTTGGCTTTCCTTCGGTGGCCGCCTTGGTGTGGTTTCCGGGGTTGGCTTCTGTTTTTTTTGGGAAGGCCGGCTTTTCTGCTTTGGTATTCTCCAATATGTAAATGAATGGGACGAGGACATAAGGGACCTGGGGGTAATGCTCTATTACTTACCGGTAATCTTCATTACTCAGGGTCCTGTTGTCCTCGTCCCATTCAGGCGCCCCACCCTTCCTCCCGGACGGCCAGCCTTCCTCTTGGGGGCTTGGTGGTTCAGGGAGACTGCTGGGTTAGGCCGGTATATATACTCCCTGTGGGAGGGGCGGGGTTAGTGTAACAGCATTCTTCTGTCTTTTTTCTGTTGTGGAGATGGTCATCTCCAATATGTAAATGAATGGGACGAGGGCAACGGGACCCGGAGTAATGAAGATTACCGGTAAGTAATAGAGCATTTGCAAGGATCAATGAAAATGCAGCTTTTGCGCTGAACTCCTAAAGAACTAGGCAGTGTTTCACTGAATGACGAGAGAAAAAATGTGTTTGCTATATTCCTTAGGCATAAATGTTCCTACACTGGCCGGTCATTGCAAATTTTAGTGCACAATTTCCCTATATCTGTGCAAAATAATGTAAAAGTGACCCCAAGTGCCCACATACCAAGGTGTACATACATTTGTACCAAGTTGTTTTACAAGATAATTTGCAACATTAGATTAGCTCTAATGCAACATGTATACCAACTGCTAAACAAACATTAGCACTGCAGGATTAGTGCAAACATTGCGTTTCCACAAAAGGCAAATTTGGCATATGTTGTGTTTTCACTGACCACTTTGTGTAAATGTGGGTACAAAACTGGCAACGTTTAGTGTAAAGATTTCGATTACATGCAAATAATCTTCATTAATCCAAGCCCTGGTCTTCCTAATCAGAGTCCAGACTTTTAATCAAGCACACACAAGATGATGAAAGGAATGCTTGCAGTTTCGTTTGCTCACCATTCCACCTAAGTTTGGACCCAGCTATATGCAAATAAACCTTGACCCTGCAACACTGCCAAATGAAAAGTCCTGCCCGAGAAATTGGTGTTTGGTGTTGTGGAGTCATTAGTAGGCGTGGGTGAGCATCTTAAAGGTGACTCTCTTCTCAACGGGGAGCCAGTGGAGGTCTTGCAGGTGTTGGGTGATGTGTTTGTGTTGAGGGATGCCGAGCACAAGTTTGACTGCGGTGTTCTGTATGGTCTGGAGCTTGCAGAGCAGAGACTTGTTGATCCCGGCATAGAGGGGGTTTCGGTAGCCCAGTCTGCTGGTAATGAGTGCGTGGGTGACAGCCTTCCTTGACTCGGGGGGATCCATTTGAAGGTCTTTCGGAGAACGCGGAGGGTGTTGAAGCAGTTGAAGGTGACGGCGTTGACCTGTCGTGTCATGGAAAGGGAGGAGTTGAGTACGATTCTGAGGTTTCGGGTGGGGTCCGTGGGGGTGGGAGGCCTGCTGAGGGTGGTGTGCCACCAGGTGTTGTCCCATGCGGAGGGGGAGGGCCCGAGCCCGAGGACCTCCGTCTTCTCCGAGTTGAGCTTCAGGCAGCTACCATTCATGAAAGATGCCACGTCCTTCATTCCTTCCTGGAAGTTGAGTCTGGTGGTGATGGGGTCCCTGGTGAGGGAAAGGATGAGCTGGGTGTCTTCGGCGTAGGATATTCTTCTGAGTCTGTTCTGTCTGACGATGGCAGCGAGGGGGTAATGCAGATATTGAACAGCATGGGGCAGAGTGATGATCCTTGGGGTACTACGCAGTTGATTACAGTGGATTCAGAGAGGAAGCGTGGCAGTCTGAGTAGGGCAGTTCCTTGTATGCCGGCGTTGTGGAGTCTGGTGGAGAGTGTACGGTAGGAGACAGTGTTGAACGCTGCCCAGAGGTCGGGTAGGATCCGGGCCGCTGTGTGTCCTTGTTCAAGGAGGGTGTGGATGTCGTAGAGCGGTCTCGGTGCTGTGGTTGCTGCAGAATCCGGTTTGGGAGTGATCGAGGATGGAGTTTTCATTGATCAATTTTGTTAGTTGTGCATTGATGGTCTTCTCGTGACTTTTGCTGCAAAGGGGAGGAGGGATATGTGTTGGTAGTTCTTGAGGTCCGTGGGATCTGCTGAGGGCTTCTTGAGCAGGGGTGTTACTTCTGCAAGTTTCCATTCATCAGAAAAGATGCCGGTCTTGAGGGGGGCGTTGATGGTGTGTCGTAGTTCTGGAGCGATGGCAGCTCTGTGGAAGATGTGTGGTGGGCAGGGGTCTGTGGGGGGCCACTGAGTGGATGCCTTTCATGATCAAGGTGGTGTCTTCGGTGGTGACTGGGGTCCAGGAGGAGATGGTGGGCTGGCTGGCGTTGCTGGAGGAGGAAGTGGTTTTGGAGTGAGGTGTCTGGTCATTGAAGTTGTCGTAGAGGCTCATAGAAGCCCTTGCACAGTGCACTGCCTTGCATGTCTTTGTATTTACTTAATGATTCACAGCCGTAAAAGTTGGCTTTTGTGGCTTAGTAAATGCCCAAAAATAGTTTGCGTCGGTCTGTTTCATAAAAGTGCTGGAATGCTTAGTAAATCTGCCCCTTAGTCTCTGTAAACCAGTACCATCATGAAAGCCCACCATAGCATGGCCCAAAACAAGTTCCTGTTGACCTGCTATATAAACTATAGGAACAAGTGTGCTTATGAGCCAGCCCCGCCGGCGTTTACAAGGATTACCACACTCGAGGCCAAGAAACAGGACACTGCTAAATCAAGGCAGCTTCAGAGCACATAGAACTGCAGCATCACCCGCCACATCCCACCTAAAGGACGAGAGGAGCAGACCTTGGTCTTATGAAGTGTGAAGACATGCTGTCTGAACCACAGCAGGAAAACAATGAGGACACATAAGGACTAGCAGGTAATGCAGAAATTAAACAAAAGAAACGAAGTGCTCACCTCAGAGTGCGCGTGATCGTATCCCGATGAAGACAAGAAAAAGGATGTACGTTGGAGGCACTGGGATTTTATGGCTATGAGAGGCGTGGCCAAGTTATATACAAAACCGCCTTCTCTCTAGTTATAAATAAAATATTTTGGGGCATATTTACAAGCAGGCGATAAAAAATGATCGCCGCGTTTTCGGCCGAAAAGCGGCGATAATTTTATCGCCTAATTAGCAAGGCCACGCTAACGCGTGAAACCTTGCTTTAGCGTCAGGATTCCTAACGCCCAGCTTTGCATCTCTAATGAGATGCAAAGTGGGCGTTCCTGACCTAACATGACAGGAGAAATGTCGCTAAGCGACATTTCTCCTATCATCAAGCCCCACGCTATGAAGCATAGCGTCAGGAAAAGTAGCGATAACCCCTGTTATCGCTACTTTCCTTACGCCTGCTTCAGGACTGACTGAGCCATGATATCCTATGGAAGGTGAATATCATGGCTAAATTTGTGAGTCCCTATCAGCAAGCTAACACCACATTGCGTGAGTTTATCGCTGGGTTTCCAGCGATAATCTCACGTTAGGCAGTTAGCGTGAGGATTTTTATCGCTGAGGAGATAAGCGTTGCTAATATCACGCTATCTCAGCGATAAAAATCCACGTTTTCCCGGCAAATATTATCCTCACGCTAAGGGGCATATTATCAAGACAGGCGATAAAATTATCGCCGTTTTAGCGGCAGAAAACTGCCGCTAAAACGGCGATAATGGGCTTGATAATATGCTCTATGGAATTCCAATTGAAGCTCATGTTAAATGTGAAGGACATCTAACATGGGCTTCAATTGGAATTCCATTGAGCATATTATCAAGCCCATTAACGCCGCTTTAGCGGCAGTTTTCTGCTGCTAAAGCGGCGATAATTTTATCGCCTGGCATGTTAATATGCCCCTTAGAGCGCTGAGCGATAATTATCACCGGGTGTTGCTGATATGCCCCTATCTGTCTCATGGTGAGGACCCGACTTATCTCTGTTAAGGACTGGGACCAGTAAAACGGATGAGGTGCGTAATGATGTAATTTGGACCCCGGACATGCACATTGAATGCCAAAATGGTAAAGTGAGAAAAAGCGCTGTGGACAACAAAGATGGAAGGTCTGTAAATAAGCACAGCCATTCAGCCTTTGACTTACTCTACCGTTTGCAAACACAGATATCCATATCTATTTTGAGTCTTGTACAGCCTGGTGATACTCTTGAATTTGAACCTGAACACGAGAATAGATCAAAGCTTGATTAGTTGTAAATTCACTGTCATCTATCTACTTTTAGTTTGTTGTTTTAATACATGGGTAGTTTAAATTGGCGGCCCATGGTCTTAAAATAGCAATTCTTCCCTCACGGTCAAGCTTTTCAGCTGGCCTGAGGGATGATGTCTTAATTTAGAAGTGCTCACTTTGTATTTGCGGTATTCACCCTCTTGTCAAGTGTACAGGTTATTAGATTTCATTTTATGAGCGCTTTGGGTGCCTCGCCCTAAAGAAATTGTAAGTAAGGTAATAAAATAAAACAGAACAGATTACTGAAATTTGGAGTGATATGCTTAGAGTGAAGTAAGTAACATACCTCAGCTTTGAAATGCAGTGCACAGCCTACGATAAAGCCTATTCACATGAAACAGAAACTCTGCATTCAGTGAGCACCCATAGTGAAAAATGCATCACAGCCAAGCTGTAGAAGGGCACTTCGAAGCCATAAGTTAAGAGAATTGATCTTATCCCGTTTGGTATTCCTAGGTGACATTCCTGATTTGAAAGCATCGCCTACCCTTTCAAGGATTTTAATATCATCCTCAAAAAAGGATCAGGCCCTGTGACACTTTGTGGGCGGACCCCAAAGAAAAATGGAAGCCTGGAGTCTCCATGAGTCATACACAATTGTGATTATGGGGGTACCACCCCTATGGATGCGCTGCTTAGCTTACTTTGTATCCGGAGATCTCGGTCAGGCACTCAGATCCGGTACACGGTGCGCCCACTGACAGGAATGAGACAGGCTGAGTGTCCTCAGAAACTTATTGTACAGCAGGTCGTTAATTATACAATGGCTTAATGCCTTCAGCAATACATTTGTAATGACCCATGGGTTCTATGCATGATGTAAAATTGACCAAAGACGCAGTGCATTAATTGATAAAGGTCCATTAGCAGTTTCAATTTATTAATGCCACACACGGCCAGCTTAAACGAATGCCTAATGGCGCATGGTATTCCAATTTTATTAATTCTTAATGGCTCTACCACTGCCTTTATTAGGTCTCGCCTTGGCAGCGCATGCGCTGTCTCGTCGAGAGATGCTGTATACAGTATAGCGGGGGAAGCTCAACCCACTTTCCGGCCATAAATTTGATTGGCTTCAATGATAATTTCTGTATTTTGGTTGTTTTTTTGGCTTCTCAGTCCCACCTCCTGACTGCCATGGCGTCATTTTTGCTCTTCCAAGGCTATCAGCCCCTTTACTTGTAAAATCGTTTTGTTTCCCTGTCTCTCCCCGTTTCCCTCCCGCAGTCTGTAACTTCTTGTACCACAACTACCCCCCCCCCCCCACGCCCTCCCATTCATGCCTCCTTTCATGCCGGCACTTCCATTTAAAATGCAATAGGTCTCAGGTAAATCTGATTCCTATTGCATTTTCAATGCTTGTTTTGGTTGTGATTGGTGGGTCAATCACACTCTTTGTGTCGCATGCGTGCGATGCCTTACATCGTACGCATGCGCCACAAAACAGTGGCATTTTCCCAATTCATGGCGGAAGCAGGACAAGGTGAAGTGCGTCAGGTTCCACTCCATCCTCCCCACCCTCACATCACCCGCCTGACTACACAATGCTTGTTTTTTGGCGTTTCTGCTGTTTTCTTTTCTCCTCTTTAGCGGACCTCCACTCCCAGAAATACAAAGTACTGTAGGGGTCGGTGGTCGGTCGGGAGGAAGCACTCCCGCGGTCCGCGTGTCTCCTCCCCTCTCGCCCTTGGCTCTCGTCTTGGGAGCCCCTCTCCAGCCCCACGGACGGTTCGGACCACCACATGACACCTCTTCCCCCTGCCACCAGGCTGCAGCGATCCCAGAGCGATGTAAGGCTGGTGTCTGTTTCACACCACTCATTGGGCGTTTTGTGTAAGTCGGGCTTTCATTTGAGGCATAGATGTGTGGGATGAAAGGTGTCCTGGGCAGTTTAGGACACACCGGGCTCTGTTGTGTGAGTGCGGGTCGACCCAGGAGTAAGTGGTGCCTTGCATTCTGTTTTCCCAGTTGTGTTTGAGCCCCTTCCCCAATTGGCTTTGCCCTTGGTGAGCCAGCCAGAGGCTGTTTTCCTTGTTGCTTGTTCTTCTCGTTGCTCTTTGTCGTAGTAAGCTTTCTTAATTCTTAAATAATATTTGCTTGAGGATAGGGCATTTCTGGGATTTCCACAAGTATTGAAATCGCTAGCCCAGGACCTCTTAGAGGAGTTCTTGCTTGTCACCATCATGGCTGAATTTTTTTTATCTACTTGTAAGGTAAGGCTGGTGTGTGCGGGTACTACTGCCCTCTGTGGGACCCGGCGTCCCCGCTGTGGCACACGCGGGTGCAGGGTGCCACCCCAGAACACTGGGAATAAATGCCACCGCAGAATTTACAGCAAATGGGGAGGTGAAGGTAGCGGGCAGTGGGCACCGGTTGGGTCCCGAGGAAGCACTGAGCAGCAAAAGATGCCCAGAGTAGGCAAGTGTGGACGGAGAGTGTGTACCAGTGGTGACGCAGGCAGGGCGCTAAGTACGGACCTAACAAGCAGAATGTAGGCACCTTGGGGGTCAGGGGGGGAGCAGTCGCTCGTGGTCGGAGCGGCCGAAAACTGGGGAAGACGTCCGACAGTGGTGAGACAACTGTGATTTAGTTATGAGGGGTCAGAGAGGCAGGGGGCAGGCGCGGTTTGACAGAGCAGTCACTGGTGCTAAGTGTCAGGGAACTGGTGCTAGGGAGCAAAGCAGAGAGAGTTCATAGTCAAAGGGTCGGGGGCAACAGTTCTTGGTGGTCAGTGGCGTGGAGGAGGCAGCAGTGTTTGTTTATGATCACGAAGCAGGGCCCACGTTAAGAGCCCTGTTTCCTGCACCCCATTAACAGGTGCCTTGCTGGCCTTGCTCAGGCTCACACAGGAAGTCTGTGGCAGAGCCACGACAGTAGCTCAGTTGTTATGTTCCTATGTTCTCTCCGTTGCACCGATCTGGTCACTGCAAGGAGTTTATGTTAACGCAGCTTTCTTCTCTATTCAAAGTGGCTGTTCCCAGGGCGGGCCTGTTTATTATAAGGGGACTGTATTTGTTTCCACTACGTATCTCCCTTTTCAATCCCCTCGTCGTGTACCAGCAGCATCTAATTGCACACAAACGTACGTACATGAGTGATGCCCAAAAAACGCTTTACATGTGGAAATTCAGAAAGAAAATAAGCTGTGCCAGCAAAGAGGGTTTGCGCTGTGAGGTTATCAAGCCAACCAGCGCCAAACTCAAGACAGACAGTGCGTGCTAAACAGGAAAACAAGGAGGCAAACTTTATTTAAAAATAGTCAAGAGAAAATGGGCCAGAGAGGCCGGCCTACCTATTGTGGTGCACTCAGTGCACAAGCACTGATGGGCACAGATGGCATTTAAGAGAGAAGCAGAAAAGAACAAGTTTACTCAAACATCTATTGGGCACTGAGCAACACCCATGAATCCCTGCCGCTTTCTAAGCATTTATCTATTCATCCATGTATCCACTCTTCCACCTAGCCATACTTTATCCCCTCTGTCTTTTCACGCATCCATCCATCCTTCCATTCATCCATCTTTTCACCCAACCATCCATCCACCATTCATTCCTAATCTGTCTTCCCACGATTTCAAATCCAGAAGCGTAAACCACACCCTCCGTCCTACTGAGGTCAGTATATTGGGTACGAGTAACATCTTATTATTTACAGTGCCCAAAGGAGCCAAAATTGTCATATAAAGCACTATATCAAAACAAATTATTGTCTTCAAACGGTCGATTAACGATTACATTTTGAATGTCTCAGCCCTTCTAGTGTATCTGGTCTGTAATTTATTTAATTTGGCAGTATCAGAACTTCTAAGCAAAGGTGGTGTACTTTTACTAGTGCAATACTGATAGCTGTTTGAAGTCTTAGCAAAGATGCTTATATTTGATTGGGCGTAGAATGTTTATTCCTTGTAAACTTCAGCACCTGTTGATATGCTATGGTACAGTGTTCACAAGAGAGCTGACTGCAAGCTTCTCTAATGACAGATCAGTTGCAACTCAGGTAGCAGCCGTGCAAGCTTCTCCGACATACACAAAGCTGCCTGAGCCCACTGTGTCGTAACGAAGCATGCTACTCAATGTATTGTACCCGCTTTATGTATGTCAGAGAAGCTTACACGGCTACTACCTGAGCTGCAACTGATCTGTCATGAGAGAAGCATGCTGTATACATGTTATAGAACAGTAAATGTTTCAGCACCCAGGCTAAGGTGCTGCATAGCTAAATACATGTAAGGCCCCAAAGGCGAGACCGTTCGCATTGAAAATGCTTCTTTTTTATTGGTATTGGAAAACAACGTTTTAGATGGTGATTGAAACTTGCCCAAAGACTTTGTACATTCAGTGAAAATGTCCCAGACCTTTGTACATTTAATGGCACTTACAAAACGGCAGTGTGGAGTCTTATACTTTTGGCGATAATGTCTAGATATCTCAGCCTTGTATGCATTAAGTGCTAATATGTCTAACACTGGCACTTTAAATTGTATGATAATTCAGCAATGGCACGGTGAATTAAATTATTCTTACATTGTGTGTGCAACAATTACATATTATTAGAACATTGGAATGTGGAACACTCCTTTGAATACAATGGAGTGCTCCGTGGTTCTACGGGCCGGTGAAGGCCCGCAGAGCAATTTTCTAATGTTGCTTTTGTAAAGGCCTCTCGGAGCTGGAGGGATTTAAACCCCCTCACGCTCTAAGATGCCTTTGTTTTATTTGTTAGAACATTCTGCCCTTTAGTGGTAGAATGTTCTGATAGCCTTGTAGCCCTTCATAGCTGGGCTATACTGGCTATTAAAGTCTCACTCCCTTGTAACGCTTGAGCAGGCCTTTGATAGCTGATATAGCCCGCTACGGCAGTCTATATGGCTATAATAAAGAGAGGAATGACTACACTTTCGTTGATATTGGTGGCCCCCAAGGGCTCATGCTCTAATAGATATTATTCCATCCGCTCCTCCTGTTGTGTGGTTGTCTTCTCCCACAGTACAATCAATCCTTCCTCATGCTTCTACTGGTGGGCCCCTCACATCCTCTGTGTGAACATTGGCTGGTATGTTTGGATGGCCGTGGCTGGGGAAGAGTGAGTTGTCATTGTCAATGAAAAGATGTTTAAGGGTCGATGATATCATTTGGAATAAACAGGTGCAAAGAAGGTACAGTTTTAAGGCACTGGTTGGCAATATTGGATCACTTATTTGGCAGTGCATTGATGGAGTTGGTGCATTCATGTTATGTCAAGAGTGAGCATTATGCTAATGCCCATTAACAACCAAGTCAGATACTGCTGTGCAGGTTGGCTGCTCATTGGTTGGTAGCCAGAAAGATACTGCTTTATCATGGTACCTTGGTCCATGTACAGTCTAATGGCAGACCGCGCCTATACAAAGTAGTCGAAGAAGAAAAGACTTAGGGACATATTTATTAAAGAGTTGAGTTGCCCTTGCACCATGTGTTGTGGTGCAAGAGTGAAGCAACTCTTAAGTTATATTTATCAAGGCATGCAATGCCACCTCACGTGGCTTGATAAATATACAATAACGCAGCGCAAATCACTGCGGTGCGTTACTCTGACCCAAGGAGGCATTCCATGAGTGGAGCATGTGTGTTTCCACGCATCCACCCATGGATCTTGGCGCATTCTCAGATTTATCATTAGTGGTAGACCTGGGAATGCATTTAAATGCTACTCCTCCCCATGTGAGGCATAACAAGGAGAAATATTTTTATTTCTCCTCATTATTTTCTCTTTCTACATGTGCTGCATTCTACATTCTGCAACACATGTAGAAAGAGGAAAGTGCTCAGAGTATTGTTTTTGCGCAGGAAGGTGTCTCTTAATGCACAAAAGCAATCCTGCTTACAATGCAGGCCCCCTTTCAACATTGTGCGCGAGGCAGCACATTGTGCTTTAGCACAGGCAAAAGACAGGAATGCACTATATGATGTTAGATATGGCACATTCCTGCGCTTTCCCTATCACACAGCGCAGCATAGCAAGGTAACTTGCTGTGCAGCATTATTTTTTCATAAATATGCCCCCTAGTGTATACCTGTGTCTTGCCAACCTGGGTGAGCGCAATTGTGATTACTCCGTTATCCTCTTCAGATGTTTCCCTTCAAGTCACTTGAACTCTGAGTGTCTGGATAGTTCAGAATGGAATAACCCTATCCCCTAGTATGTGTACAATCCCCAGTAATAAGCACATGAGGTGAACCCTGGGACCTTAGAAGTTCATAGTTCAACTCATAGGAGAAATGTTGTACTTGAAATCGTGTAAAATGGTTGTACGTTACAACCCATTCCCCTCAAGTGATTTAGCTTCCACGATCTCCTATACTTTTCAGCTGTGCTCGGTAAGGCAAAACAAATCAGGAAGCCATTTTGTTCCTTCTTCTTCCAGGACTTAACCTCTTTTGCTGGAAACAATCCTAAGTTAAAGCCTTCTTGCTGTAGTGAGGGTCTTGCAATTCAAGCACAAACAATGTTATTGTTGTCACCATTTGTTCACCTCACACATAAGGCTCAACAATACTAGCAGTGAATGTTATCACAAAACAGACATTTTCAGTTTAGAGAACATCACTTGAACAGAAACAGATCAGTCCCTCAATAGTCTGAAAATGATAACTTTGATATCCCTAAAAAGCAGGTCAAGAAAGGATCTAAAATTGGTAGAAAAGGAATCTCAGAGCAAGTCAGACAAAGAGATACTATCACAGGTTTTAAATTAGCTCTTTGCCTAATGCCCTGGTTGATGTGTTGGGTAACCCTGGGTGTCGTGCTCCGCTTCGCCCACGGAGTGCACGTAGCGCTGCCTGCTTCGCCGTTTACAAAGTAGGCGTAGCAGGCAGTGCTACGCACACGCCGCAGCGAAGCAGAGCTGCCCGCCACCCGCCTTCCGCCCGCCCTTATTTTCAAATAATTTAAAGAAGGTTAAAGGCAAATAAACCACCTTACCTTCAGTGCGGCGTGCCGGGGCTCCCTCTTCTTGCTGGACGGTAACTTCTTCACGCAAATGCGCATGTACGAACACCCGCACATGCGCATTTCTTGTGAGAAATGTGCATGCGCGGGCGTCCACGCATGCGCATGTGCGTGAAAAAGTTACTATCCAGCAAGAAGAGGGAGCCCCGGGATGCCGCACTGAAGGTAAGGTGGTTTATTTACCTTTAACCTTCTTTAAATTATTTTAAAATGAGGGCGGGCGGGAGGCGGGCGGAGCGTAGTGGGGCTATGCAGAGCGCGCAAGTGTGCGTAGATTTTGCCACACTACGCACTGCTTCACGTAGCCCCACTACGCCCAGGCTTAGTGTCGGGACTGTAGATACTGCCAATATGAATGTGTGTCAGAAAGGTTGTTAGGCCAGCAGTCTGTTAGTTATACCTCCCATTGAATGCCCTTTCAGACACACCTACTAATTAAAGGGAGATTTGTTATCTAAAAGAGGGATATCTATTTTTTGGTTTCCATGGAATTGAGGATACAAACTGCAAAGGAAGAATGCCCATTGTCTCTGGTCCCCCTGCAGTGGGCTGTCAATAATCTTCTCTCCCATCTTGGGTTATGCTACGTGTGTCCATTGTGCCACTCCCAAAATGCCCGAGGGTACTGTTACTGACAAAGAAGTTTGGGAACCAAAGAGAAAGAGTAGCACGCAGAGGAAGTCCGAAGTAGAGAAAACACTGGATCTGGATTTAACTTCTCATAAGAGAATGCCAAGGACACTTTAGCTAAATCCTCTGGCGTGAAGTAGTCATACGATGTCTGAGATATAGACATTTGGAGGGCTAATGCAGGCATACCTCTTCCTGGCATGGGTGTATCACCCAGCCCCTTAAGGTTTTCACCAGTCGGTACCAGCCAGTACAAAAGAAAAGCCTTGTGGGTTGTTCAAACTCCATTTGAGGATTGTGCGCATAAAGTTCCCAAAATGTAAGGCACTAGAAGACTAAGGACTCTAGAGCGAATAACACATTTTTATTGTATTTGATAATGATATTGCTTATATGGAAATTTTAGTATGAACAAGTCCCATTGAAGGCTGGAAAGTGTGTTCTAATGATCCATACAAGTGTCAAGAATACTAAAGTTTGTTAGTAGTGCTTGAGTTGCCAAGGCAATGGTGATCAGGTGGCCTGGCACAGGCTTCGATTCCACTGCATTTATTGAGAACACTTATTGGGAGGGTATAGATGTAAATTGTCTGACCTTGGCTTCTGAAAGTACTTTGTGGAAGAGATGTGCTTGGTTGTAGTAAAATAAGCCACCCTGTATGTGAAGGCTGTCCCCCTCCGAGAAATTTCACATGTGGGAATAAGAAGGTTGACTGCCGTCATTACTTGAGTGTAGTTTCCAAAAGATGTGCTTATTGCATGAGGGACAACCATCTTTTCAGAGAACATGAAAGCTAGGTAGAGAAAATGTGCAGTTGGTTACACTTCTGTTTTTAGAAACCCTTCAACTTCAATACATAGTCCTCTTGAGAGATGCAACAAAACATAAGTATTTCATAATATTGAGGTTAATAATAGCGAACTGCATATACATCAACTGCACAATATCAACTACCAAGATATCATCAAGGTAAGTATATGTATGTTTATAAATATATATTACCTACTGGCGGTTACCAGTAGGTAGTTATAGTTAGGACCTTGTTTCTATTCAAAAAGCATTTCTTCTTTTGCCAATCTCTTTGGCGCCATTTGACAAATCTTCGAAAAAATTTCAAAACTAGTTATTCACTCAGGTCAGCTCATCTCTTGAAAGTTTCGGGGTGATTCATCAAGCGGAGGCTGAGAAAAAAGGGGGGTCCCTAAATGCATTTTTTCCATGTTCATTTCCATAGAAAACTTTAGACAAAGCTACAGCCCAAACTGCCTAACGGAATTACACCAAATTTGGCAAAAAGGTAGGTCTTGGTTCAGAAAATAACCTTTTTTTTATAAATGGTTTAAATCAGTTCAGTAGTTCCTGCAAATTTTTTTTTTTTTTTAAATATCAATATCTGGTGCCCGAGGAGGATTTGTGAAACCTCCCGACCACGAGCTTCATTCTGATTGGCTACCAACACTCCAAACCAAGAAGTGTTGGCAGGGTAAACAACCTTTACAACGCAACTTTTACAACGCACTACCATTACAACGAAACTGTTACAACGCAAGTGGATTTACAACGCATGCCATTACAACGCAAGTCTTTACATCGACTTGCGCTAGATGGCGTGCTAACATTACAAATAGTGTAGTTTACTATCCCAACACCTTCCCTACTGTTAAGTGGACTGGAGTTGGAATAGTAAATTACACTTTTCTAATGTTAGCACGCCATCTAGCGCAAGTCGATGTAAAGACTTGCGTTGTAATGGCATAGCGTTGTAAATCCACTTGCGTTGTAAAAGTTTTGTTGTAACAGCACGCGTTGTAACGTCATACATCCGTTGGCAGCAATCTTGTGACTCGGTAAAACCGAGTCACAAGTAAAACGGGAAGAAAATGGTTAAAAGAAGAAAAGGGGGCAGGATAGAAACACCCTGGCCCCCTAAGTCTGGTCAGGCGGTCCCAAAAGGGCCCACAGGACCAAAAAACATTTTTTTTTATTTTTTAAGCAGGATTCGAGCTGGGTGAGTGATAATAATGAATAAAAAACAAAGCACTGTCTCCTGCGCTTTGTTTTTAAGCCCCCGGGTGGCCCAGGTCCCGGAGGCAATATGCAAATATATGGGGGCCGGCGTAATTTGTAAATTATGTGTGGGGTGCACACGCCCCCCTGCAACCCCGGGGCTTTATTTCATTATGGGTGGGGGGCTCACAGGTCCCCCCAAGCTCCGGGGACCACCACCTATCTGGGGCTATTACTCATAATACTTGTGGGGGGCTTGAGCCCCCCCCCCCACACTGCCCCAGGGACCACCACCTCCCTGGGCACTAATTATTATAATACGGGGTCCGTTGAGAACCCTCAGCACCAGGGACCTCCATCTCCCCCGGGGCTATCTCCTTCTTGGCCCTGGGGACCGCCAACCCCCCTGGGCTGGCTCCAGCAAGGTCCCGGGGTGCCCAGCCCAGGACATTGCAGTTTGCAATGACATTGTAAACTCTGCTTTGCTTCATGGAAGCGAGAACAGGAAACCTGCTCTCGCTTCCAAGAAGCAAAGCAGAATTGCTTTTGGACAAGTGGAGCTGCATGTTTGCAGCTCCGCTTGTCCAAAAGCAATACTGGGTCCCGCAAGAGGCGGGGAGCCAGATGGGACTGCGGGGGTATTGGGGCTCCCTTGCGGTCCCCAACGTGTGGCCAGGTCCCGGGCAATGGGGTCCCCGGGGCCAGAAGTGGCCAAAGGAAGGGGGCCACACGTCCACCCTTCCATAAAGTTTAGAAAAAAATAAGTTAAGAGGCCAAGCCTTGGTGGATGAGGTCCCAGGGCCAAAATCAGCCTCATGAGGGGAGCCCGCACCCCCTTCCCATTTAAAAAAAAAAGGCTCAGGCCCTGGGGGATGGGGGTCCCAGGGCCCAAACAATATTAAGAGAAGGGGGGCCACACAGCCCCCTTCTAACAAAAAAAAGAAATGCTGATATCTCACCAGAGGCCTGCCCCCTCCCTGCACCACTCTGCAAATGCGCCTCCTGGCCTTCATCCGCTAACCAAGAGAGCACCAGGAGGCACGCTTGCAGAGTGGTGGAGATAGAGGTCATGGCCTGTGTCCACCTCTCAGCAATCCCACTATCTGGGGCTTACTGGAGGCAACAGGTAGGCTAGTTGGCCCCTAAGGACCCCCAGCAGTGAAAGGGACTTTAATCCCCATTGAAGAGCACACCAGGGAGCGTGTTTGCAGACTGGTGGTCAAAGGGGATGTGGGCTGCTATGAGTACTTACCAATGCTGCTGTGTGGGACTTACTGGAGGCAATAGGAGGGGTAGTTGGATTCCAGGGTTTTTCTTGGGGGCCAACTACCCCTTCTGTTACCTCCAGTAAATCCCACACAATGGGATTGCTAAGAAGTCTTCAGAGGCCACGCCCGCCCTTTCACAACCACTCTGTAAACACGAATGTTGGCACACTACGGGATAGGGGATGAAGTCCACTTTACTCCTGAGGGGCTTTGGGGGCCAAGAAGCCCTCCTGGTACCTCCTGTAAATCCTACACAGCGGAATTCCTGAGCACAGGTTGGAGGACCAGCCCCCTTTCTCCACCACTCTGCAAACATGACTACCAGTTAAAGAAGCATTTGTAATGTACTAGGTTTCGCATTTGCAAGAGTTAGAGCTATTGGCATTGTAAATGTAAATGTTTTTTTACTAATGTTTTTTGGAGTGGAGTGGAATGGATGTACGTTGCATGTAGTGGAATTATGTGGCAGTGAAATTATGTGAATAGAAAGTATGTGGTATTTAGTGTATAGGAATTATGTAGAGTGGGATTATGTATTATGGAAAGTAATTATGTGGTATGGTAGTCTGTGTTGTGGAGTGGGAACCTCAGGTTTAGTCTTCCTCGTTCCTGTAGAACCTAAACCATGAACTCAATGAGACAACAAAAAGAAGAATCACTGAGGAGCACTTCTGGCCCTAGTCAGAGGTATGGACAGGGCCACTGAAATTATGTGACTGTTTGGCTATACAGACTTTCGCACAATTATACATTTTACGCATTACTCACATAATCCATTACCTGCTGCCTAATCTGCAGATTTGCACAAAAAAGCCTTTTTTCTAGCTAAAACGGCTCAAACGTTACCAGAAAATGCAGCGACAAGTGTTACAGTGTGGTGGAAGGTCCTTTGCAAGCCTAGAATGGTCACCTGTTACTTATTGCTTAATGTGGGTGTTAAATTTGTACTAATAATGTGCAAGCCACTCTTGCTTCTTTTTGTATCTCTCTTGCCTCTTTCTGCATTTCTGTTGCTTCCTTCTGCAACTTTCCTTCTTTTCTGCACTTCTCTTGCCTCTTTCTGTAAATCTCTACTACTTATGCACCCCTTTTGCCTCTTTCTGCACCTCTGTTGCCTCTTTCTGCACCTAAATTGCTTCTTTCTGCACCCCTCTTGCCTCTTTCTGTACCTCCCTTGCCTCTTTCTGCACCCCTCTTTCCTCTTTCTGCACCCCCTGCCTCTTTTTGCACCTCTTTTCCTTCTTTCTGCACTTCTTGTGTTTCTTTCTCAACCTCTCTTATGTCTTTCTGTATCCCTCTTGCCTCTTTCTCTAACCTTCTTCCCCCTTTCTGCATCTCTGTTGCTTCTTTCTGCACTTCTCTTGTCCCTTTCTCCACCCCACTCCCTCTTTCTGCACCTCGGTTGCTTCTTTTTGCACCTCTTGTGGCACTGCCACACCCTTCTTGCCCCTTTCTGCACCTCTGTTCCTTCTTTCTGCACTTCTTTTGTTTCTTTCTGCACCTCTCACTTCTTTATGCACCCCTTTTGCCTATTTCTGCACCCCTCTCCCCTCTTTCTGCACCTCTGTTTCTTCTTTTTACACTTCTTCGGTTTCTTTCTGCAGCTCTCTTGCTTCTTTCTTCAACCCCTTTCCTCTTTCTTCACCCATCCACCCTCTTTCTGCACTCCTCTTGTGGCTTTCTGCACCTTTGTTCTTTCTTTCTGCATACCTTTTGTTTCTTTATGCACATCTCTTGCTTCTTTCTGCACCCCAGGTGCCTCCTTCAGCACCCCTCTTCCTTCTTTTCACACGCCTCTTGCCTCTTTAGCCACCCCTGTTGCTTCTTTCTACACTCTTCTTGATTCTTTCTGCACTCCTCTTGCCTTTTTCACGCTCCTCTTCCCTCTTTGTGCACACCTCTTTCCTCTTTCTGCACCTCTGTCGCTTCTTTCTGCACTTCTTTAGTCTCTTTCTGCACCTCTCGCTTCTATCTGCACCCCTTTTGCCTCTTTCTGCACTGCCCTTGGCTCTTTCAGCACCTTTGTTCCTTCTTTCTGCACTTCTTTTGTTTTTTTCTGTAGTTATCTTACTTCGTTCAGCACCCCCTTGTCTCTTTCTCCACTCCTCTTCCCTATCTCTGCACCTCTCTTGTCTCTTTCTGCACCTCTGTTCCTTCTTTCTGTACCCCTCTTGCCACTTTCCCCACCCTATTCCCCCTTTTTGCATCTCTGTTACTTCTTTCAGCACTTCTCTTGCCTCTTTCTCCACCACTCATCCCTCTTTCTGCACCTCTGTTGCTTATTTCTGCACTTCTCTTGCTTCTTTCTGCACCTCTGTCCCTTCCTTCAGCAATCCTTGTGCCTCTTTCACACCCCTCTTCCCTCTTTCTGCACCCCTCTTGCCTCTTTCTACACCTCTGTTGCTTCTTTCTGCACTTCTTTTGTTTCTTTCTGCACCTCTCTTGTTTCTTTCTGTATCCCTCTTGCCTCTTTCTCCACCCCACTTCTCTGTTTCTGCATCTCTGTTGCTTCTTTATGCACTTCTCTTGCTTTCTTATGCACCACTCTTGCTTCTTTCTGTACCCCTCTTACCTCTTTATGCACTCCTCTTGCCTCTTTCTGCACCTCTGTTGCATCTTTCTGCACTTCTTTTGTTTCTTTTTGCACCTCTTGCTTCTATCAGCACCCCTTTTGTTTCTTTCTGCACCTCTCTTGCCTCTTTCTGCACCTCTGTCCCTTCTTTCTGCACTTCTTTTGTTTCTTTCTGCACCTCTTGCTTCTATCTGCACCCCTTTTGCCTCTTTATGCACCCCTCTTGCCTCTTTCTGCACGCCTGTTCCTTCTTTCTGCACTTATTTTGTTTCTTTCTGTAGCTATCTTGCTTCTTTGAGCATCCCCTTGCCTCTTTCACCACCCCTCTTCCCTCTTTCTTCACCCCTGTTGCCTCTTTCTGCACCTCTGTTTCTTCTTTCTACACTTCTTTTATTTCTTTTTGCACCTCTCTTGCTTCTTTCTGCACCACTTGTACTACTTTATGCATGCCTCTTCCCAATTTCTGCACCACTCATGTCTCTTTATGCACCTCTGTTCCTTCTCTCTGTTCTTCTTTTATTTCTTTCTGCACCTCGCTTGATTCTTTCTGCACCACTCTTGCCACTTTTTCCACCCCTATTCCCCCGTTTTTGTATAACTGTTGCTTCTTTCTGCACCTCTCTTGCCTCTTTCTCTATTCCTCATCCCTCTTTCTTCACCTCTGTTGCTTCTTTCTGCACTTCTGCTTCTTTCTGCACTTCTGTCCCTTCTTTCTGCAACCCTTGAGCCTCTTTCTGCACCCCTCTTCCCTCTTTCTGCACACCTCTTACCTCTTTCTGCACCTCTGTTCCTTCTTTCTGTACTTCTTTTGTTTCTTTCTGCAACTCTCTTGCTTCTTTCTGCACCGCTCTTGCTTCTTTCTGCAGCCCTCTCACCGCTTATTGCACTTCTGTTCCTTCTTTCTGCACTTCTTTTGTTTCTTTCTGCACCTCTCTTGTTTCTTTCAGTATCCCACTTGCCTCTTTCTCCACCCATTTATCCCTTTCTGCATCTCTGTTGTTCCTTTATGCATTTTTCTTGCTTTTTTGTGTACCTCTCGCTTCTTTCTGCACCCCTTGTGCCACTTTCTGCACCTCTCTTCCTTAATTTGTACCCCTTTGTGCCTCTTTCTGTACCCCTCTTCCTTCTTTTTGTACCCCTCTTGCCTCTTTCTGTACCTCCATTACTTCTTTCTCCACTAATTTTTCTTCTTTCTGCACCTCTTTGCTTCTTTCTGCACAACTTGTGCTTCATTCTACACCCCTCTTCTCTCTTTCTGTACCCCTCTTGTCTCTTTCTGCACCTCTGTTCCTTCTTTCTGCTCCTCTTTTGTTTGTTTCTGCACCTCTCTTGCTTTTTTCTACACCCCTCTTGGCACTTTCTCCACCCCTGTTCCTTCTTTTTGCACCTCTGTTGCTTCTTTCTGCATTTCTCTTGCCTCTTCTCCACCCCTCATCCCTCTTTCTGCACCTCTCTTGCTTCTTTCTGCACTTCTCTTGCTTCTTTCTGTACCTTAGTCCCTTTTTCAGCAACCCTTGTGCCTCCTTGTGTACCTCTCTTCCCTCTTTCTGTACCCCTCTCGCCTCTTTCTGCGCCTCTGTCCCTTCTTTCTGCACGTCTTTTGTTCTTTTCTGCAACTCTCTTGCTTCTTCCTGCACCACTCTTGCTTATTTCTGCACCCCTTGTGCCTCGTTCACACCCCTCTTTCTTCTTTCTGCACCCCTCTTGCCTCTTTCTAAACCTCTGTGTCTTGTTTCTGTACTTCTTTTATATCTTTCTGCACCTCTCTTGTTTCTTTCTGTATCCCTCTTTCCTCTTTCTCTACCCCACTAACCCCTTTCTGCATCTCTGTTGCTTCTTTCTGCACCCCTCTTGTGTCTTTCTGTTCCCCTCTTCCCACTTCTGCACCCTCTTGCCTCGTTATGCACCTCTTTTGTTTCTTTCTGTAGCTCTCTTGCTTCTTTCTGCAGCCCCTTGCCCCTTTCTGTACCCCTCTTCTCTTTTTCTGTACCCTTCTTGCCTCTTTCTGCACCTCTGTTCCTTCTTTCTGCTCTGCTTTTGTTTCTTTCTGCACATCTCTTACTTCTTTCTTCACCCTTCGTGCCTCTTTCTGCACCGCTCTTCCCTCTTTTTGCACCCCTCCTGCCTCTTTCTGCATCTCTTTTAAAAAAAATTTTTTTTTATCAACAGGCTTGCATCATGTGTACGCAAGACCCCTAGCAGGGGTGCAGCATTACAATCCTAACCAGTATTGGGACAAGCCACATTTACCATGTTACATGAAGATTACAAATAGAAAAGCAAGAAGTCCCCCCACCAGCATTTGAACAGTGAGATAACATACAATTTTCGAGTCCAATTTGCCATGAGAGCACATACAAGTGACAATCCAGAAGACGTAAAGACGGAGTCCATTAAGGCCTGGCCAGACACATAGGTGAAGAAATTATGTAAAGAAGTTAAAAAACAGGTCACTCAGCAGGTTGGCTCAATAAATACACAGTCAGTGGGGCTCAAAAGCTTTTGGGTTGCAATGCCTCCGGCAATTCCTCTGCATACGCTTCTTGTTGTTCGCTGGAATAGATTAAATCTCTGATCCATTTCTTCACAGTGGGCATGGATTTTGCGCCCCAACACTGCGCCACAGCACACTTAGCCAGCAGTGTCGAGATCGCAACCAGCCACCTGTTGCAGGGTTTAAGATACTTCATACTACCCAGCAAACATACCTCCGGATCACCGCACACACTCCAGCACCACATCAGAAAGCACACTCATAAACCTAGCCCAGAACACAGCTATCCCTAAACACTGCCACGCCAAATGTAAAAAATCTGCGTCAGCCTGTCCGCACCAAACACTGTTGGCTGTATTGCGCAATCTGAATCTGTGTAATTGCGCTGGCGTATAATATAACTGGTGTAAAATATTTGAATGGATAATACGCAAACTATAGATCGCCGTGAGGCGCCCAGTCAGCTCGCAGCAAAATTTCCAATGTTCTGGCGGTAGCTCGAATCCTAACGTAGTGTTCCATTTAAGATATGAAGGGTAGTCCCCTGGTTCCCGTTCTCACTGTAACGCATCATACGAATATGAAACAAGGGGAAAGATTCTATAAGGTTTTCAGAGGCCGGAATCTATACAATAGCTTTCTTTAACATGCAATTGCTTCTGACACCATGGATCACAATTTTAACTTTTCTCAGCAAGCCTATTTAGTGACTGCGAGTTATAATTCAATTATCACAATCTGCGATTATTTGAAACAGAGAGAACACTTCTTCATTTCGACAAACATATGTCCTTTACATAAAACAATGAAAATTCCTTACATTTTATACAGTGACTTTGTGACATATCAACAAACATAAATAAAGTACTTTAAACAAACGGAGAAATTATTACACTACAGTACTAAGGTGTCCACTTTTGTGAATCGTAGGGGCGTTGAACAAGCCGAAAGCCGGTACCTTACCAACAGCAAGAGAAACTAGCCGCAATAAGCGAGATTGAACCAGAAATACACGCCATTCCTTCACCCAAAGAACCAACTAAAAGGGCGAAGATGATGACAGCTACCTATAACTGATCGTACGAAAAAGATATCCCATCGGAACTACATATGAGCCCTGACGAAGACCTTACGAACAAAATATAGGTCCAATACGACTTAGGTCAAAACGCGTCGGCTAGCAGAGATCTAGATACATTTTGGATAATAATTAGACATCATTGTCCCCTGCAGAGCAAAAACAACAATTCAGTCACTGCTCTCTAGAACTACTATGAAACATCTCTCTCTGACTCTGCTCAGGACCATAAACAAGTAGCTAACGTTGAGGAACCAATAAGTTTAAGTCCCTACGATTCACAAAAGTGGACACCTTAGTACCGTAGTGTAATAATTTCTCTGTTTGTTTAAAGTACTTTATTTATGTTTGTTGATATGTCACAAAGTCACTGTATAAAATGTAAAGAATTTTCATTGTTTAATGTAAAGGACATGTGTTTGTCGAAATGAAGAAGTGTTCTCTCTGTTTCAAATAATCGCAGATTGTGATAATTGAATTATAACTCGCAGTCAATAAATAGGCTTGCTGAGAAAAGTTAAAATTGTGATCCATGGTGTCAGAGGCAATTGCATGTTAAAGTAACGCATCATACAGCCTCGTAATAAGGCCATTGCATTCAGTCCCAGCCAGCACCGTATGCAGCGCTCGCAATGTTCATGGTTCATGGGGATAATTGGGGTACACGGCCCGACCGCCTGTCGCACTCTCTCATAGGTAAATCCCAGCATCAATTCAAAAGCACGACCCGTCTGTACATTCTGGAGTGAGCGGAGCTTACCATGTTCATATAAGTCTCCCATCCGCGTAACACCCACAGCTCCCTAGACTCACAGTGCATGGGGCTCCTAGGGCTGCCGAATGTAGGAGAGTAGGATCTGCTTCACATAAGCACACCCACTTTTTGCTGGTGTTTCACAGTTTTTCGACCTTAGTCTGGCTGTGGCCCTGCTAATCAGGACCACAGCCTAGCTGCTTCCTCTCTAAAATGGTTTGCATGTACATTAGGTACATATGTAATTGGATTCTGGAGTGCCTTATAAGCCCCTAGTATATGGTATACTATGTACCTAGGGCATAGGTACCTCTGAGGCCTACCAGGGGCTGAAGCATGTATTATGCCACCCCTGGAAAGCTCTCCAACATGGCACCACAGGTCTACTACTGCAGCCTGGGTAAGGGTGTGCTTGCACCCCTTATAGTGGTATAGGCTACCTATATCACTACCATTGCACACACATATAAAACCTATAAATCACTCCTATGGCAGGCCTTAACAATCCTGAAGGCAGAGTGCTTGTTTTTTATGTGAGAGGGTGCCCCTGCATGAGCAGAGCCCCTCTGCAGCGTTCGGAGTATCTCCTCTGATGCTGTTTGTGGTGCAGCCTGACCATATACTTTTAAGTGTATTATAACCTCACGGTAAATGCTAACTTTGGGATGGCTGCATGGAAACATGTCGTGTTTGGTGTCAAATGCTTTGGAATACTACCCCCCCCGCCAGTTCAGGCGGCGGGGGTAGCATTCCACCCTTCTAGAGGGAGAGACATGTTCACACTGATCTAACCCGGTAGGACTTTCCTGAGCCCTAGCATCACAAAATGGATGCCTCTGCCACAGACACAGGTCTGGCCTCCTGCTGCTGACTGAAACTCCGGCAGGGGAGGCCTGGACAAAAGGTTTCCTGTTGACGGGAGGTGTAACCACCTCCCGAGACAGGCAGATGTGTATTGGGGCTGGGCGGGAGCACTTTCTGGTGCTTTGAAGTCCTGCACTGGGGCACACTTGTTGTCCCTGTGCATAGTCCAGTTCAAATCGGTTGCAGGGGCTACCTTCCCCTGCTCTGGCGCAAAACTGGACAAAGGAAATGGGTGTAACCACCCCTCTTTCCAAACCCTCCCAAAGGTGGGTCCCTAGAGTATGTCCAACCCCCAAACTTAGTATAAGTATGGGAACCCAGTACTTGCGACTTTAGATTACCCTGGATGAAACTCTGCATCATATATCCTGGACCTTCGATGTTCTATCCTGACTAGAAGACAGAAGAAATCTCCCTTGGGGCCAAGGAGTGACTCCCCTGCTTGGCAGGCACCAAAGAAGCAACTGACCAGTCTGCATCGCTATAGCTCCCATCAGACACTGAAGACTTTGCATCACCAGAGGAAAGTTGAGGCCCGTGGCTATCGTGGGTGACGTGGAACTGTGACCCCTGGACACTGTGAGCTTTTGCAGCAAGACTATCTTCGTGGTCCTCCCAGATGTTGTGCTTTGGAATCTGAGTAGCCCCAGCCTTGAGCACCTCCTGCACAGAAGATTGTTGGCCTCTACTCCACGAGTGACCCGTGGGCCAGTTTCAAGTGCAACCGCTTGAGGCTCCTTCGCGATCACTAGGCCATTGGCTAGCAGGTTCCCATGAAGGCAACTCCTCTTTTAATTGGGCTTTTCTGGTTGCTCCAGATGTGCCCTGACTTAACCTTGCTGGGTTTGTCCCTCAGACCTTGCTGGTCTGCACCGCAGTTCTTTCTCTAAATTCCAGTGACTTGCCATTGCCAAGGCTTGTTGGGTCCATTCTGGTCGCCGACACCGCAGCACTCAACAGACTTTGTGGGATAGCTGGAATCCAGCTTGTGGACTTTGTCGACGCCTCCTGAACCTCGTGGCTGAAGAGTCAAGACACCCATCATCTCACCTGAAGCACCCAACATCTGTGGGCATTGGTCCATCCTGCCCTTGGTCACTGGCTAGTGACCCTGACTCTGTCCCCTCTGCTTTCAGGTAGCTTCCATCCTAGATCCAGGCTTGGATCTCTTTGGTCACTTCTCCTCTTCACAGCAGCAGCAGTTCGTTGCCAGCTTCCATTGCAATCGACGACGCGACCCGACACCAAAAGACACCTATGCACCAGGCTTCCCTGGGTGATGTAACTCGAGTACTCCGTGGGTGCTAGCCCTAGAACTTATTGCGTCCAAAAGGGTTTGGTCCTGACTCGATTTTAAGTGTCCCTAATCTTTAAAATTCCAACCGCGACATTGCCCATAGAAGCTAAAGGGAATCCACGGTTGTGTTTACACACTGCATACAGTCCCCGTAGGTCCCCTGTGTCACTACCTTGGGCGGTTCCTTGGGGTCCCAGCGATTCTACAGGCTCTAGGCCTTGTGTCTATTTCAGTTGTGGTTCTTATACCACTTTTTTGGTATATGGTTTGGTACGCCCCTAGGGCCCAAACGTGTATTTGTGCTATTACTGTTGATTGCTAACTTGTAAATTAAGTACTTCGAACTCCAGTCTCATAAAGAGACTAGAGGGATGTGTTTTAACCTAAATACATATATTTTGAATATATACCTGGTGTGGTTGTCCTTTCATTTGATCATTCAAGAGATTATAGACTGGTAAAACAAGCTGCTTTACATTCCTTCAAGACTTAGCCTGAAGGCTGCTCTCCATAGCTACCACTAGGATAGCTTTCAATAAAGGTTGCCTTTAACCTATCACCATAAGGGGTTGTTTGGACTGATACAAGGTGCCCACTAGAACTAGTGGACAGCATATATCAGGCCACCTTCTCACACTGAAATACCTGGATGTGCAGCAAGAGGGAGTCTCGGGATATACAAGTAATCCAACTGTGCCCTCTTGGCCAGGGTCCACCAGGCCCAGGCAATGCACTGCATCGTGTTAATTTCCGTCCTAGGGCCTCCACTAACCCCAGAGAGCGCTGCAGCCATGAGCGGCAACGGAATACCGCGTTGGCCTCAATTACTGTGTTCGGTAAAAACCGCTGCTGAAAGAACCAGTAATGGGAAAACTGTTCCTGTGCACAGAGATAGTATAGGCACACGTCGGGTGCCTCAAATCCGCCCCGATCGATAGGCTGTGCGAGAGCATTCCAGCTACAGTGGGGCTTCTTGCCCCCCCACATGAAGGACAGAAGGACCGATTGCAATGTCTTAAAGAAAGCAGTATTCAGCCAAATTGGTATATTTATGAACAAGTATAACAATTTAGGCAATATGGACATTTTCGTAACTGCAATGCGATCAGCGAGCGACAGCGGCAGCTTAGACCACCGCTCAGCCTTATCTGTGATCTGTGTCACAACCCGGCCATAGTTCATGGAGACTACCTGGTCGAGGTCCCTGTGCAGCCATATCCCTAAATATTTCACCGGGTCACGGGTCCATGTCAGAGGGAAATCCAGCTCAACTTCACGCGTGCCGAGAGTGAGCGGGAACACTGTAGGTTTGGCCCAATTAATTCCCAAACCAGAATAACCCTCAAATCTTACATACTCTCGGAGTAATGCAGACAGGTAGGTCTCTGGCTCTCACACATAAAGTAACATGTCGTCCGCATATAACGAGCCAACAAGGGGATGCTGGCTGAAGCGTAATGCAGCAGACGCATGCAACTGACGCAGCTTGCAGGCCAAGGGCTCCAATGCGAGCGTTAAAAGCATTAGCGTCAGGGGACAGCCCTGCCACGTGCCCCTGACAAGACACCCAGCCGTTGACTCTCATCCAGGCGACAGGCTCAGTGTAGAACACCCTAATCCACTGCAGGAAAAATGGAGGAAGGCCCATCCTAGTCAAGATTGTGAACATATAGTCCCACTGAAGGGAATCAAATGCCTTTGTGGCATTGAATAGCACTGCTACCGCTTGAAAGTCTGGGTCAAAATAATTCAGAGTAGCAAAAATCGTGCACAAAAAATATGAGTGGTAGACCGAGCAGGGACAAACCCGGATTGGTCAGGTAGAACCAAAACGGGAACCAGCGGCTGCAGCTGGGTAGCAATCATCTTAGCAAGGATCTTAGCATCGATATTAATAATGGACAGTGGCCGGTAAGAATCGCAGCGATTCACCACCTTACCGGTTTTAAAAGAATAACCAGAAGTGCTTCCCTCAGTGTGGGAGGAAGATGTCCAGTATCATAGGCCTCCGCGTAAACGTCTAGCAGCCTCAGGGCCAGATAATCTATGTAAGCTTTATAAAATTCGCTGGGGAGCCCGTCCAGCTCCGCGGCCTTACATGTAGGGAGGGACATAATGGCTAATTTAACATCCTCCACATCAAAGGGCTGTGTTATATATTCCCTGTGGGCCACAGAAACCCAGTCAAGGGCAACATCATCGAGGTAGGAGTGTATGTCCTCTTTAGGGACTCGGGATCTACATTCATACAATTTAGTATAAAAATCAAGGATAGCATCGCTGATCTCGGGGGTAGTATAGTGGGTCGCCCCATCCCCATCTAACATCTCGGTAATGTATTCTTGACTGCGAGGTGCAGCCAGCCTCTGCGCCAGTGTGCGGCTAGGCCAACCACCATCCCCATAATGTGCTGTGCATCACCTGGACGTATGAGCCATTTCTTGATCCACTGTGTCATTGTAATAGGGTAATAGGGTCTCAGCGCCAGGATACCCTTTGAGTGACAGCTGCGCTTAACAAGAAATAAATACATACATACATACATACATTGTGTTTCATCACTAGCTTTCGTATCTCGGATAGCATCTCCTGAGATGGTTCTGTCTTGTATGCACGCTCAAGGGTAGATATTTCCGCTGCTAATTTATTAATTCTGCGCCGCAGATCCCGCAACACCCCAGCCTGAGCCCCAATACATACCCCCCTGATAGTCAACTTGAACGCCTCCCACAAGACACCAGCGCTGTCTACTGAGCCGTCGTTTTCATGGAAATAGGTCCGGATAGCCTCCCCAACAGTATGCCTAAAAACAGAATCTGTCAAAGAAGAGGGTTGCAATTGCCATGTAAACGGAGGTCTCTCACACGTAGGCACCTGGAGTTCCAACAGCACTGGGGAATGATCCGATAGAGTGCGAGCCAGATGGTCAATCTTAATTACCCACGTGCAGGCTGCCTTTGTGACAAGCCACATATCTAGGAGTATGCATGTCCCATGTACAAATGAAACAAATGTACTCTCACGCACACCAGGGTGTTGCAGGCACCATACATCATGCATCCCTCAAGTTTCCAACAGCCCCGACAGAGTCTCAGCAGCGTTTTTAGGTGGTACAAGTCCCTGACCCATGCGATCCAACATCGGATCCAAGCACAAATTGAAATCACCTCCCACAGCATCTCTACGGAAGGAAAACCAGAAATATGACACCATACATCCACAAAGAAGGCTGAGTCATCAACATCTGGACCATACACATTTACCAGCAGAACACTCACTCCACCCAGCTGGCCATGTACTAGTGCCACTCGCCCATCATCATCCATTTCTGCCCTTAGAACTGTGAAGGGGAGCCCACGTTTAACCAGAATCATTATCCCACATGAATATGTAGATTAAGAGGATGCCACTCGCACTCCAGCCCAGCATGTGCCCACAGACTTCTCAGAGTGTCTCGTAAGATGCGTCTCTTGCAAAAAAGCTATCTACACGTTCATCCTATCTAGGTAGGCAAATACAGATCTAATCTTTTTTGGAGTGTTAAGGCCGCGGACATTCCATGTCAAGAGCTTCACATTACCGCTCATTCAGTCTTCCTATGATGACAGCTACTCTAGGTGGATAACTCAGAAACATGCGCCCACATACACAAATAAAAAGGTAAGTGCATCGACATTGTAAAGGACAAGTGCCAGTCCACCCCACCATAACCCATTCACCCCAACCCCCCACCCACTTCAACATCCCCAACTCACCAAAGCCATCCCAACTCAACCCTACCAAACCCAACCACCCATTCGAAACAAACAAGGACAGATGGGGTACTCCCATATGGAGGGCGTCAGAGCGCGTCTAGCCTCCTAAATAGTAGGAGGTGGCTGAGCAACTCAGGTGACTGTGCCTATAATACTAAGAAACACTGTGTCTCCCAGCCCCACTTGAGAGAAAAACATGTTGAGGCAGTGAGAGCAAAATGAGACAACCTGTGAAAACAAAGGGGACCGTTAGAAACATCATTACAGCAGTGTATGAAAAACAGGCCACAGAACATTAGTACAGTGGATAGACAATCAGAGTATCAGACCCTCACTGTTCTTCATTATCCGATGGCACAAGAGACTCTTGCCACACCCGCTTCAAATGAATGGCGTGTTCAAGGGCAGCTTTAGGGTTTGTGAAAATTTGGAGGCACCCTCCGGACCAATCCGTAGGGGGGCAGGGTACAGAATAGTGAAGGGAACCCCCTCAGAATGCAGGAATTTTTTTACAGCCTTGCTGCCTGAATGGCAACCGTGAAATCAGGAAAGAAAGAAAGAGAGTTGCCCTGATGCACAATGTTACCCTTGTCGCGGGCCATCCGTAGAATAACATCACGGTCCCTGTAATTTAACCGGCGAGCTATGATTGGACGAGGCAGAGAGCCCGGAACAGGATGCGCAACAAGAGAGCGGTGAGCCCACTCGACATTGAACATGGGAGAGAGCTGTTCAGCACCAAAAATATCTTTAAGCAGGTTTTCCACGAACAGCGCCATTCTACCAACATTCATAGATTCAGGAAGGCCCGTAATCCTAATGTTATTTCACCGGGACCAGGCCTCCAAATTGTCGTTCTTAGCCTGAATCAGAGATAGAACCTTCTCCATATTCAGCGTTTTTCCAGTAACCTCACTCAGGCCATCCTCCGCTGCAGATACCTGCTGCTCCACGTCCCCCATACGAGCATTCTGCTTCTCAAGCTGCGCCGACATATGATCCAGTGAGTGGTTAACTGCCGCCATCATCCCCTCTATGGCCTGCAGGCTACGCTGCATAGCCAGCAGCGTTGTCTCAAAGATGGGAGGGCCTGTAGCTGGGGCGTCAGCCTCAGTGTCCGAAGCAGCCCTCTGAGAGGATTTATAGGACTTCTGTGCCTCAAAGGTGAGGCGTGGTTGTGTTTCATCAGTCCTCATTACAAAAGAGGGGGGGAGGGTCCGAGGGAAAATTTAAAGACTAAGACAGAATCAATCCCCCATACAATTACTAATACAACAAGGAATCTGTCAGTCTGAAAACACGGGCACAGTCGCCAAAAAGATGGGAATAAGCGAAGAGTATGAAAAAGGAGCCTCAGAGTGCTGTAGGATTTATTAGGATTTCCATCAAAAACCAGTGATTGGTGAATATCATCATCTGGATATCCTCACCTTCCCACCACTGTGATTCACTCCATCTTGGAGTTTCATTCGTGGTTAGTTAATAACCGGAGCACATTTTTGAGGCCCGTGGAGGGGGAAGGAGAGAAGACAGCCAAGCCACTAGTCAGGGCAAGATGTGTGATATATACCAAAATGATATATAAGTGGTGCAGTGCAGTAAGGTGAAATGTTAAAAAAGGATAAGGAGGAAAAAGAAAGTTTATTGAGAAATATTCCTGCCAATCCTTATCTAAAAATGGTGCAGAAACAGCTGCTAACAAATAGGCTGTTTGACAATAGGGTCGACATGTTTCAGCCTGCTTGCCTGGAGGGTCAAATGGCTTTCGTCAGGACCTTCATTATATTATCGCTACTGCATCAAAAGTGAGTGAAAAAAAAAAAAAAATTTAAATTGTGAAACAATGTTAAAAAATACAACCTTGTTATGGTGTATCGCTTCTTCGTACTGTCAGTATGTATATGAACATCTGCGGAAATACGAGAGAGAACCAAAGGCAACAAAGTGAGTGAAACCATCGAACAAACTCTCGCTTAGAACGCTGTGCCTCAATCTCAAGTGCTTACCTGATCAGCACGAGAAGTGAGCCTCACCTCACCCGGTAATGACTCAGGTTTGAAGGAGGCCCCGCCCTACAAAGTTGAATAAAATGCGGGGAAAATGAATGAACAATGAACCATGAAATTCGAGGTTCAAGGTCTATAATCAAAGACATTCGTATGAATGTCCATTACATGCTCTGCTTTGAACGCTGAAGTGACTTCCCCCCAAAAAAACAAGACAAGACAACACCTAAGTTAATAAACTCTGCAGACGCGCATATGTTCTGACACAGATGGAACACGCCGTGCACAATTACGCCAGGTATGTTGAAAAGTTTTAAAGTTTCAAAGTTTTAAGTTTTGACAGTCGGGAAACCGCTTACCTCTCCGTCGGTACCTCGATGTAGAGTCTGAGCCGCTTGGGAGGTAACCGGCATCACAGGTGAGTGGTGTTAAAAGCATACGCTTTGGTTAAGCGACGACCTGATTCGTCGACGTGGGACCAATGGGTTTCTGTGTTTGGTATGCAATGGCCTCTGATAGGGCCATGGAACGCCCGAGGTCACGCGGGACTTCGAGAATGACTACAGGATGGCGTCAGTGTGTCAGGAAAGTGTAGTTCCGTATATGTATACATGTGAGCAATAAAACTTTATCAATCAGCTCGACGCGAACATACTGCCATATGCTGGGTAGGTTAGACATAGCGAATGGTTCAAGTTATAGATCTACATGAGATCAATACCAACCACCATACCACGGGATTCCACAGTCGACATCTATCAGATTTAGCCCATGAATATAAATCGCTGGTATGAAGTAAGCGGATGGGCTGCAAATGAACCATGTACTTTTTCTTGAAAAGGGGCAGATAGTGTAAAAACTTAATCGCTATCTCAGGATGAACATTGATAAGTGGAGAGTTATAATGAAATCCACGGAATGTCATCGTTCAGTCCTTTTTGAAAAGTATCAATTTTGAACACCCAGCGTTGTTCTTTTAAAAACAAAAAGCGAGATGTATCACTTATATGTGATGGGATAAAGGGTTTCTCTAGGACTGTCCACCAAAAATCGTTGGCTAGGTGCTTTACCTCATGGAAGTGGCGTGTAAGTCTCGTGTTAGTCTTGTTACAGCGAAAAGTGCTTTTGTGTTCTAGCATTCGCAGTCTGACTTTACGGGTGGTCATCCCTATATACCAGAGTTTGCAGGGGCATTCGATCATATAGATTAGATTGTCACTGTTGCAGTTGGTAAAAGACCTTTGTTCCCATGGTGTGTTCGTGCCTATGTCTAGTGTTGTGGAATGGCTAGTCTGTGGGCATATTGAACACGTCCCGCATGGGTGGTGTCCTTGTACTGCAGGTAGATCCCATAAAGTGCCAATGGAACGTGGTCTTTCTTCGCGGGGTCGTGTATGAACCAATTTGTCTCTAAGGTTGCTTCCTCGTTTGAGAGAGAACAAAGGCAGTGGTATTTTCTCTTTGCATGAGTTCAAAAGGCGCCAATGTTTTTTCACACTCTTCTGAATTCCATTAGTAAGAGTGCTGAAGGTATGGACGAAGGTGAGCCGCTCTAGTGGTGGTTTCACAATAGGTGGCTCGATTAATGCTTCTCTGTTGTTGTTGGAAGCACGTTTGAACGCTTTCTTGATCAGAGATCTCGGATATTGTTTGACAATAAGTTGTTCAGTGAGATTCTTTGCATGCATCTGGTATTTGTCAGATGTGGAACAGTTGCGTCTTACACGCAAAAACTGTCCATAAGGAAGGTTGTCTCTCAATGATTTCGGATGTTGACTATCATATCTCAGGAGAGAGTTGCGGGACATTGGTTTCTTATACAGTTCACTTTCAAGGCCAGTTGGAGTGCTGAAGATGGAGAGATCTAGAAAGGCTAATCTCTCTTTATGAGCTTCCACTGTGAACCTCAGGAAGTTGTTTCTAGTGTTCAACCAATCTAAAAAAGGTGACACTGACGACAGATCACCACGCCAGATTACTAGGATGTCGTCAATATAGCGCTTCCATAGTCGGATTGAGTCACTGAAGGGGTTGGAGATGATTTTGAAGTACGATGTGACCTGGCAAAATTTTTCCGCAAAATAAGGCTACACTATTTCTTTAAGAACAAAGAGATGACCCAAGTTACATCGAGTGAACTCAACACCGGCCTGAAAAATAAATCCACCTTTAATCCACCTTTACATGAAGTACCACCACAGGTGTTAACCTTTGAACAAGCGGTAACCGAAGAAATCACCACCTTATGTAAGAACAAAACAAGATCAGACCACTTCTGCAATCTACCGAAGAAAGAACGCTTGGCCTTGAAAGGCCTTATGGAAGACCGAACCATCGTAATAAAGCCAGCCGACAAGGGCGGAGCAGTGGTCATCCAAGACACTGAAATATATCGCCAAGAGTGCCTTAGACAACTGGCGGATAGAAGATTTTACAAACCTCTCCAACAAGATCCCACCAAGAGGATTCAGAAAATTATCACTGAAGCAGTAGATGAAGCATCATCTAATGGCTGGATCACTTCACAGGAAGCATCATTTCTCAATACCCCTCATCCTGTGATGCCTTACTTTTACACTCTTCCTAAAGTTCATAAAATCCAACGGCCCCCACCAGGGAGACCTATCATATCAGGACAAGGGTCACTACTAGAACCTCTATCCACCTTTGTTGATCACTTCTTGAGACCTCTAGTCAAAGAGATGCCTACTTACTTGCAGGACACGAAAGATATTCTGCGTCTATTGCCTACAATTGATTTTGATCCCGATAGAGACATTCTAGTATCATTTGATGTAGAATCATTATATACCTCTATCCCTCAGGATGAGACTCTTGAAACCATCTTCTCCATCCAGAACAATACACACCTGGACACCATCACTCCCGTTCATTTCATCATGACCCTTGCACATTTGGCTATGAAAGACAATTTTTTCAAATTTGAAGACACCATATACCTGCAGGTCTCCGGGACCAGCATGGGGAGTATTTTTGCTCCAAGCTTAGCCAATCTCTATGTGCATTCATTCGAACAAACACATGTGCTCAATAATGACAACCCCTTCAGTGACTCAATCCGACTATGGAAGCGCTATATTGACGACATCCTAGTAATCTGGCGTGGTGATCTGTCGTCAGTGTCACCTTTTTTAGATTGGTTGAACACTAGAAACAACTTCCTGAGGTTCACAGTGGAAGCTCATAAAGAGAGATTAGCCTTTCTAGATCTCTCCATCTTCAGCACTCCAACTGGCCTTAAAAGTGAACTGTATAAGAAACCAATGTCCCGCAACTCTCTCCTGAGATATGATAGTCAACATCCGAAATCATTGAGAGACAACCTTCCTTATGGACAGTTTTTGCGTGTAAGACGCAACTGTTCCACATCTGACAAATACCAGATGCATGCAAAGAATCTCACTGAACAACTTATTGTCAAACAATATCCGAGATCTCTGATTAAGAAAGCGTTCAAACGTGCTTCCAACAACAACAGAGAAGCATTAATCGAGCCACCTATTGTGAAACCACCACTAGAGCGGCTCACCTTCGTCCATACCTTCAGCACTCTTACTAATGGAATTCAGAAGAGTGTGAAAAAACATTGGCGCCTTTTGAACTCATGCAAAGAGAAAATACCACTGCCTTTGTTCTCTCTCAAACGAGGAAGCAACCTTAGAGACAAATTGGTTCATACACGACCCCGCGAAGAAAGACCACGTTCCATTGGCACTTTATGGGATCTACCTGCAGTACAAGGACACCACCCATGTGGGACGTGTTCAATATGCCCACAGACTAGCCATTCCACAACACTAGACATAGGCACGAACACACCATGGGAACAAAGGTCTTTTACCAACTGCAACAGTGACAATCTAATCTATATGATCGAATGCCCCTGCAAACTCCGGTATATAGGGATGACCACCCGTAAAGTCAGACTGCGAATGCTAGAACACAAAAGCACTTTTCGCTGTAACAAGACTAACACGAGACTTACACGCCACTTCCATGAGGTAAAGCACCAAGCCAACGATTTTTGGTGGACAGTCCTAGAGAAACCCTTTATCCCATCACATATAAGTGATACATCTCGCTTTTTGTTTTTAAAAGAACAACGCTGGGTGTTCAAAATTGATACTTTTCAAAAAGGACTGAACGATGACATTCCGTGGATTTCATTATAACTCTCCACTTATCAATGTTCATCCTGAGATAGCGATTAAGTTTTTACACTATCTGCCCCTTTTCAAGAAAAAGTACATGGTTCATTTGCAGCCCATCCGCTTACTTCATACCAGCGATTTATATTCATGGGCTAAATCTGATAGATGTCGACTGTGGAATCCCGTGGTATGGTGGTTGGTATTGATCTCATGTAGATCTATAACTTGAACCATTCGCTATGTCTAACCTACCCAGCATATGGCAGTATGTTCGCGTCGAGCTGATTGATAAAGTTTTATTGCTCACATGTATACATATACGGAACTACACTTTCCTGACACACTGACGCCATCCTGTAGTCATTCTCGAAGTCCCGCGTGACCTCGGGCGTTCCATGGCCCTATCAGAGGCCATTGCATACCAAACACAGAAACCCATTGGTCCCACGTCGACGAATCAGGTCGTCGCTTAACCAAAGCGTATGCTTTTAACACCACTCACCTGTGATGCCGGTTACCTCCCAAACGGCTCAGACTCTACATCGAGGTACCGACGGAGAGGTAAGCGGTTTCCCGACTGTCAAAACTTAAAACTTTGAAACTTTAAAACTTTTCAACATACCTGGCGTAATTGTGCACGGCGTGTTCCATCTGTGTCAGAACATATGCGCGTCTGCAGAGTTTATTAACTTAGGTGTTGTCTTGTCTTGTTTTTTTGGGGGGAAGTCACTTCAGCGTTCAAAGCAGAGCATGTAATGGACATTCATACGAATGTCTCTGATTATAGACCTTGAACCTCGAATTTCATGGTTCATTGTTCATTCATTTTCCCCGCATTTTATTCAACTTTGTAGGGCGGGGCCTCCTTCAAACCTGAGTCATTACCGGGTGAGGTGAGGCTCACTTCTCGTGCTGATCAGGTAAGCACTTGAGATTGAGGCACAGCGTTCTAAGCGAGAGTTTGTTCGATGGTTTCACTCACTTTGTTGCCTTTGGTTCTCTCTCGTATTTCCGCAGATGTTCATATACATACTGACAGTACGAAGAAGCGATACACCATAACAAGGTTGTATTTTTTAACATTGTTTCACAATTTAAAAATGTTTTTTTTTTTTTTCACTCACTTTTGATGCAGTAGCGATAATATAATGAAGGTCCTGACGAAAGCCATTTGACCCTCCAGGCAAGCAGGCTGAAACATGTCGACCCTATTGTCAAACAGCCTATTTGTTAGCAGCTGTTTCTGCACCATTTTTAGATAAGGATTGGCAGGAATATTTCTCAATAAACTTTCTTTTTCCTCCTTATCCTTTTTTAACATTTCACCTTACTGCACTGCACCACTTATATATCATTTTGGTATATATCACACATCTTGCCCTGACTAGTGGCTTGGCTGTCTTCTCTCCTTCCCCCTCCACGGGCCTCAAAAATGTGCTCCGGTTATTAACTAACCACGAATGAAACTCCAAGATGGAGTGAATCACAGTGGTGGGAAGGTGAGGATATCCAGATGATGATATTCACCAATCACTGGTTTTTGATGGAAATCCTAATAAATCCTACAGCACTCTGAGGCTCCTTTTTCATACTCTTCGCTTATTCCCATCTTTTTGGCGACTGTGCCCGTGTTTTCAGACTGACAGATTCCTTGTTGTATTAGTTTCATCAGTCCTCCCCATAATTATGGCAGCAGAATCAACGTAGAACCCCCTGGACCGTGGTGCACCAGTAGGAGTATCAACGCAGTGAAAGGGCCCAGAAATATGTAGACCTCAAGCAGGCAGGCCCCCAAGTCCACAATAGACAGCACTGCTATGATGAGGGTGCACCACTACCACGCTAGGACGTTGAGGAGTTCAATGTAGGGGGTCCCCAAGTGATGAGCAGTTCACAAGCAAGAGGTACACTGGTGCCGTAACAGGCACCCCAGGCGCCAGAGGCTACAGAGCAGAATGTCACAACAGAGGTAGATCCCAGTGAAATCAATGAGGTGGGGGGGAGTTACAACTACAGCAGGAGCTTCTAGAGGTGAGGGGGTCCCTCAGGAACCCACTGGGGTTAAAAGGCATTTTTTTTTACATTTTGCTGCTAATTCATGGGTGGATCTGTGAATCCATGGCAAAATTTAAAAAAACGCTCAGGGGCCCCCCCTCCTAGGCTTTTCTAAAGCCTCACAGACTGCCACCTTCCCGGTACACTGAACACTATAAATGCAGGGGGCACTCAACCCTCCCCGCTACCCTAGGGACCACCAACCCCAAGGGGCATGTACATCATTTATTATAAAAGGAAAGCGGGAGGCCCCTTGACCTCCCCATAACCCCAGGACTGCCACCTCTTTGTGGCACAGAAACATATTGTGTAGAATGCAGGGGAGGCACTAAGTCCTCCCCCGCAGCTCTGGGAATTGCAACCTTCCTGAAGCTTAAATAACATATTTGTGAGGGAGACATGGGCTCCCCCACTGCCACAGGGACCGCCACCTGTGCAGGGTACAAACTGAATATTTAAGGGGGTCTGTTGCAGACCCCTGGCCTTAGGGGACCACCACCTCCCTGGGACTAAATACTTGAAAGAGGGGGGTCGTAGTTGACCCTGGGGACCGCACAGGACTAGCTCAAGCAATTTCCTTGGGTGCCCAACCCCGGGACATTGTAGTTTGCTATGGCTTGGCAGGAGCACTGCACCTGCCAAGCCATACCAAACACTGCTACGCTTTAAGCAAGTGAGGGCAGAAAAAATGCTCTTGCTTGCTGAAAGTGAATCAGAATTGTTTCTGTCCAAAAACAATGCTAGCTCCCGCAAGAGGGGGGAAGCTGACAGGGCCCGTTGGGGCTTTCAAGCTCCCTTTGCAGTCCCCAACAGGAAAAAACTGGGTACCCTGGGTGGGACTAGGGCACCCAGTATTGTGGCCAGGCCCCAGGGGATAGGGACCCCGGGGCTAAAAGCAGCCTGGGAAGGGGGCCCGCAACCCCCTCTCTTGTTTTATAAATAAACAATAAAGGAATAAAGGACAGGCCCCAGGGGATGGGGTCCCCGGATCCAAAATCAAACCTGGAAAGTGGGGGGTCACACAACCCCCATTCCTTTGATAAAAAAAGGATTTAAAAAAGAAACGCCAGGCCCTGGGGGTAGGGTCCCCGGGTCAGTAATTGGCCCAAGGAGGGCGCCGCGTGGCCTCTATCCCCATTCTAAAAATGCCTGGCCCAGGGGATTGGGGTCCCCATGGCCAAATACGGCCCAGGGAAGGGGGGGCCACAGGGCACCCCTTCATTTATAACTTTTAAAAAACACCGGAGGGGGCGTGGCCAGGATGGCGGCTTCGTAGGACGTTGATCTCTGTCCCACTGGCCTCGCCAACACAGCGCGTTATAATAGCCCCTAAAACGCCGAACATGGAGCGGACTTGATCGGTGCTTCCTCCGGTGCTAGTGGCGAGAAAGTTGCAGATCGCATCGGCGCCTCTAGACGGAGGCGCGCCAAGGCCGTGACGGAGCAGGGGAGATCGCAGCGGCAGCTTCACCAGATAACCTGAGAAGGCCTGCCTGCATGCAGAGAGGGTGCCGGGTGATCGCGCCGCAGATTCAGCAGTAGGCGCTGACCCAGATCGAAGGTCCGTCCGAGGGCGGTGGGAGGTGAGCATCACAGCGCTGGACGGCGGGAGGGTCGGCTCGCCCCTCGTCATCTTCCATCTCCACGAGGCTCTCCGAACGCGCAGGCAGCTGCTGTGCCTGGAATCCTGCGATACCTCCAGTGACCCCTGAATGTGCTCCAGACCTGGCACCCTATCTTACTCGAACTGAAGCTTGCAGGCACCGACTGACCTACGGCCTGGGGCCTGATACGGCCTGAGGTGGAAGGGTCCCTTCACTGGAGACAGGCTTTCTGCCCACCATCTTGTCCTCTCTTCTGACCCTGCCGGGTCGCTGCATAGCAGACTGGGCATCCGGGAGCCTGAGGTTTCCTAGCTGCAGAGCCGGGGAGCCGTCCCTTCAGCCTCTCCCAGAGGATGCAAAACTCGGCGCCAGACTCAGCATTGAGCCGCCTGCAGAGCGCCATTCTACCTCCCAGACTCCTGGTGTGTGCGGCCTTACCTTCCCAGCGCGCCGGCCTATACCCACCTGGTACTATTCTGCCCCTTAGACGGCCACCACTGAGGACTGTGGTCAGGGACCAACAACGCTGCCTTTGAGGGGCTCCGCTATCTTTTGGGGACAGAGTTTGTGTGCAGTGTAAGCCCCCTCTTTGGACTTGCCCCCGCATCGCTGAGGGGTGGGAGCTGCTCTGCTTGTGGGGGTTGGCCCAGGGCTCAACCAGCTTGCACGAACGCTGGTGCCTCTGCCTTTTGCCTCGAGCAGCCCGGGGCTCCCCCCTGCCGGGTGGGTGCTAGAACACGGGGGACCTATAAAGCTCGACTGATCGCAACTCGTGGGCCTGGAAATATACCCTCTGCATCCCGCTGATCCCGGGTGGTGCTTCAACGACCTGGCGACCTTCTAGCATGGACTCCTGTTCACAGTAGGAGGCTGGACGTCGCCCGGGCGGACCCCTACAGCCCTTCTCAGCATTCCACACGTAGCATCATGGTATCCACACGGGCGAGGAGGGAGAAGACCCTCAAGGAAATGCTACTGAAGCAAACGTCTGGACGGGACTCAGCAACCACGACGCCCCGGGACTCAGGTACAAAGGCTTTCATGATGGAGCTCTTCTCAGCGATCAAAGAAGACATCATGGATCTGAGGGGGAGCTCCTGACCGACTTCAAAGAGGTCCGACGCGACGTGGACGAAGTGGTGGAGAGGGTGGCTGTTTTTGAAGATAACAAATTGCGCGGCGAAGAAGACCTACACCAACTCCAACAAGAGATGCTCAGGCTGTGGACCAAAACTTGGATCTCCAGGCCCACGCAGAGGATTTGGAGAACCGTTTGCGAAGGAGCAATATCCGCATCCGAGCGATCCCCTGGCAGGCGGAGGGAGACGACCTCCAAGCCTACGTTCTGGCTCTCTTCCGGCAGATCCTGGGTGATGAGGGCCCGCAAGTGATACAAATGGACAGGGTGCACCGCGTGGGCCTTCCTAGGGAGGAGAAGGCCCCCCTGGACGTGCTCATCTGTGTGCACGATTTCCAGCTTAAGGAGCAGATACTCCGCCGGTCTCGAGCGGCCCAGCCGATCCAGTTCCAGGGGCTCTCCCCAGCCCCCTTTCAAGATCTCGCTGCGTCCATGCTTGCCAAACGGAGAGATTTCCGCGTGATCACCTTTCACCTTCAGGATAAAGGCATCCCTTATTCGTGGGGCCATTCATTTTGCCTCATATTTAAGTACCAGGAAAAACTGCACTAGATCCGCTCCATTATTGAGGCTATTGATCTACTGGGGGTTCAGTGACTAAATATCGAGGGACAAAATATCAACTATACAAAAAATCGACACTAAAATATCGAGGGACAGAATATCGACTCCCTATCTACAAAGAGGTAAGTACTAAAATATCTATTCCAAAATATAGACTGTCAAAATATAGTTAGCCAAAATATCCAATTTTTTAAATGTATTAAAAATAATATGAAATTAATTAAATATTAAAAACAATTAAATAAAACATACATAATATAATATAAAATAGCTTAAAATGTAAACATAATATAAGTAATTTAAAAAAGTCGAGATTTTGTTGGATACTGAGAGGGGTAAAAATTGCTCTTCCAACTTCAAACAGTGCAACAGTAGGGAAAGCGTTGGATAGCGTAGAGGTAAAAATTACTATTCCCACTCCAGAGAGTGCAACAGTAGTGAAAGCGTTGGATAGCGGGAGGGTAACAATTACTATTCCCACTCCAGAGAGTGCAACACTAGGGAAAGCGTTGGATAGCGCAGGGGTAAAAATTACTATTCCCACTCCAGTGAGTGCAACAGTAGGGAAAGCGTTGGATACTGAGAGCGTAAAAATGACTATTCCCACTCCAGTGAGTGCAACAGTAGGGAAAGTGTTGGATAGCGTAGGGGTAAAAATGACTATTCCCACTCCAGTGAGTGCAACAGTAGGGAAAACGTTGGATAGCGTAGGGGTAAAAATTACTGTTCCAACTCCAAACAGTACAACAGTAGGGAAAGCGTTGGATAGCGTAGAGGTAAAAACTTACTATTCCCACTCCAGAGAGTGCAACAGTAGGGAAAGCGTTGGATAGCGGGAGGGTAACAACTACTATTCCCACTCCAGAGAGTGCAACACTAGGGAAAGCGTTGGATAGCGCAGGGGTAAAAATTACTATTCCCACTCCAGTGAGTGCAACAGTAGGGAAAGCGTTGGATAGTGGGAGGGTAACAATTACTATTCCCACTCCAGAGAGTGCAACAGTAGGGAAAGTGTTGGATAGCGGGAGGGTAACAATTACTATTCCCACTGCAGAGAGTGCAACAGCAGGGAAAGGGTTGGATAGCGTAGGGGTAAAAATTACTATTCCCACTCCAGAGAGTGCAACAGTAGGGAAAGCGTTGGATAGCGTAGAGGTAAAAATTACTATTCCCACTCCAGTGAGTGCAACAGTAGGGAAAACGTTGGATAGCGTAGGGGTAAAAATTACTATTCCAACTCCAAACAGTGCAACAGTAGGGAAAGCGTTGGATAGCGTAGAGGTAAAAATTACTATTCCCACTCCAGAGAGTGCAAAAGTAGGGAAAGTAATGATTTAAATTAAATATAAGATGACATTAATTATCAATACTGATAAAAAGTTAATTAAAAATAATTACCAATTAATAACAATTAATTACCATTTAAAAATATTAATTATCAATTGATAAAAATGTAATACCAATTAATAATAATTAATTACCAATTACAAATTAATTATCAATTATCAATACACATAAATAAAAAAATTAATATTTACTTTATTACAATTAATTTACTTCCCACCCAATTCCCCTACAAACCCACAACCCACTCCCAATAATAAAAAATACAATTCACATTAATATCAATTAATCAATTAATAAAAATATTTTTGCAAATAATAAAAAATATTTAGCAATTCATACAAATTATTTACCCATTAATACAAATGTATTACCAATTATTAATTAATTATCAAATAATTATCAATACACATAAATAAAAAATGTATTATTTACTTTATTACAATTAATTTATTTCCCAGCAAATTCCCCTACAAACCCACAACCCGCTCCTATTAATAACAAATACAATTAACATAATTATCAATTAATCAATTAATATAAATTAATTACCAATTAATAAAAATAAATTACCAATTAATAATTAATTAACAATTAATTAATTATCAAAACATATAAATATAATTAACATTTAATTAACCATAATTAAATTACTTCCCAACCTATTCCCCTATAAACCCACAACCCGCTACGGAATTAAATTACGCAATAATTAAATTACATAACATTCATTTGTTTAAATAAATTAAACATACATTACAACAATAATACATCATTTTAACACATATACTACCATACATAACACAAAAAAAATTCGATAATATGGTAATCTATATTTTAAAATTCGATATTATGGTATTCGATATTTTTAAGGTCTATATTTTGGTAATCGATATTTTGTACCCCAATTTCGATATTCTGACCTATCTATATTTTGTAGAGTCGATATTCTGTCCACTCTATATTTTAACTTCGATATTCTGGGCAGTCGATATTTTGGAATCGATATTTTGGGTGTTTACCCTACTGGGACTGGACAACTCAGCGGATGCTGGACAGAGGGAGAGCCCTGGGGACCGGTCCACACATAGACTCTCACAATGGCACACAGTTGGGAAGCCGAAGGCCTCTGCGAAACCGGACCTGGAGGAGATGGCAAAGGAACGGGAGGCGGTGACCTCCTCTCTCTCACAACCCTCTGTCCTCCCGTGTTCCCCTTGAGCTCCCCGAGTAGGCACACGGAGATGACCACCTTGGAGTGAGGTCGGAGGGGCCCCTTGGATGACTATTATCCTGCGCTCAGTGTCATGCCCCCTTACGGCTCTTGGTTCTCCAGGTACTCTGCTCGACAGCCTCCCACCAGGGACCAGGCCTCCTCTGATGTTGTTCGACATACCGACCTAAGTCTAATGCCCCTCTGTGGGACTGTGTTTTTTTTTTTGGACTCTTTTTCAACGCCTAATTGTTGGGCTTTCCCACATTTTTCCTACATACGCTGGCCCTTGTTGGGCTGTTGTTCTACGACCTAAGATGACTCAATTTGGTTACTGTTGGTTTTGTTTTCTTTTCTGTTTGGTTAGGGAGGGATCTCTCCCCAGTGAGCTCTTTTTATTCCCGCCTCTGCCGTTGCCCAGTCTCCTCCCTTTCCGGGGCTTCTCCTATAGCCCAGCCCTCAAGCACTTTCTTCGGGGCCTTAACACATGCACCAGTTGGCCCATCCCTTTCCCATGGAACCGAAGGTAGTTAGTTTCAATGCCCGGGGGCTTAATAACCCAGTCAAGTGGAAATTAGTGCTTTCTCTGCTCAAACATTTGGGTGGAGATATCTGTCTCCTTCAAGAAACCCACCTGCTTCACAGTGAAACACACCACATGTGCCATAGCCACTTCCCCTCACAATTCTGGTCCTCTGGGAATAGTAAGCGGGGTGGGGTTGTGGGTCTTATTTCCAGGCGCTTTAGGGGCTCGGTAGGGGATCCCGTCGCAGGGATCAAAGGACGCCTCCTTGCGCTGCACCTTAGTATAGGACATTTTCAATTTACAGTAGCCTCTATTTGCTCCCCAAATGAGCATCCAGAGAAATTCCTAATAGATGCCCTTGCTGACGGTCTGCACAAGCTTGACCCCAAAGTGGTAGTAGGGGGGGACCTCTACTTGGTGATGGATATGGAGATGGACCGTTCAGGCACACAAACAAGTTTAGCGGGGCCCTGTCGGTGGGTGGTGGTGAGGCAGGGATTCGAGATGCTTGGCGAGGCCTCCACCCAAACGAGCGAGACTTTTCATACTACTCAGCGGCGCACAAGACCTATGCCCGCCTAGACCACTTCCTTGTTACCCCAGCCGCTTGGTCATGCGTTACAGACTCCTCCATTGAAGCTCACGCCCTGTCTGACCATGAACACGTCACCTTGACCATGCGCCTTCCCTCTGTAAAATCCCCATCTGCACCTCACTGGTGCCTGCGGGACTCGCTGCTTCGATACCCGGCAGTGGTGGACGTCATCAAACATCGTCTGACTGACTATCTAGCAATTAACGATGTAGGACTTTCGCCTCTTTCTTCGGTATGGGAAGCACTTAAGCTTGTTGCGAGAGGGGCGCTTATTGCCAAGGCTGCTTATTAAAATAAAATCAGACAGTCCAAATGCGCAGACCTAGAAGCTAAAGTCCGGGAACTGGAAGCTATTCACAAGCGCAGTGGCGCTCCCAGAATCTGTCGGCAGTTGGAAAAAGAGCGCCTTCAGCTTAGGCGGTTAGACCTTGACAGAGCTGAGCATGCGCTCGTTTGACTCAAACACAAATATTACGTGGGCTCCAAAAGGGGGGCGAATGCTGGTGCACTACCTTCGCAGTCAGCAAGTGGCACAAACCATAAAAGTGATACGGGGAGAGGGCGACTTGGAGTTCATAGATAGCAATGTGCTACTGTCGGCCTTCTGCTCTTTAAATAAAAATCTATTTACTGCTGATCACTGTCTGCTGTCCGATCCCACGGAGTTCCTTCAGGGAGCGGCAATCACTCCTCTTCCACGAAGGAGGCAGAGGCCTTGGAGGCCCCAATATGTATTGAGGAGGTGATCTCCGCTATTGTTTGCCTGTCAACCATGAAGGCGCCAGGCCCCAATGGCTTTAGTGCTCTTTTCTATAAACCCTTCTTCACTGAACTTGCTCCGCTGCTTACCCGCTTGTTCAACTCCTTTGCAGACACGGGGTCCCTCACACCCTCAATGTTACAGGCCTCCATCTCGGTCATCCCTAAACCGGGGAAAGACCCGGAGCTCTGTAGCTCATACCGCCCTATTTCACTGCTGAATATTGATGCAAAACTATTCTCTAGCATTCTGGCCTCCCGGTTGAACACTCACATGCCGGGTCGGGTTAACCCAGACCTATCAGGTTTTATGCCTGGTAGGCAATGTGGGGACAACACCAAGCAACTCTGCCACCTGATCGACAAAGTAAAACGGTCCAAAGAAGAAGCTTTACTACTGGCGGTCGACGCGGAAAAGTCTTTCGACCGTGTGCACTGGCCTTATTTATTTGCTACTCTGGAGCGATTCGGTTTGGGGCCCCGATTCCGCCAGTGGATAGCGAGCATCTATAGCTACCTGACAGCAGCAGTGCGTGTCAACGGTCTGCTTTCTGATAACTTTGCAGTGGAGAGGGGGATGCGGCAAGGCTGCCCCCGCTCTCCTCTGCTCTAATCTCTTTATATGGAGCCCTTCGCACAGCGGCTTCGGGGCAACTCTAATGCGCAGGGCATCCCGTTTGGCCTAGACCGCCATCTTATTAGCCTCTACGCCGATGACGTCATCTTCTCAATGGCACATCCTGAGACCTCCCTGCCGGCGATTGTGGAGGACCTACAGACCTTTAGCCATGTATCCGGCTTCAAAATTAATATGCAGAAATCTCAGGTACTCAACCTCACCGCTGCCCGGCCAATGGTTGATGCCTTACGGGCCAACTTCACCTTTGACTGGGCGTCGGACGGTATCGCATATCTTGGACTAGTCCTCCACTAGAGTCTCGCAAAAATAGTGGAGGTGAACTACACGGCCCTTTTAACTCACATCCGAACAGACCTGGCCCGCTGGTGGTGCCTACGTTTGTCATGGATTGGTAGGCTGTCCGCTGTCAAAATGAATGTACTTCCGCGGGCCCTGTATTTGTTTCAAACACTTTCTTTGAAGCCTCCACCGCAGTCACTTCGCCATATTCAGGCCGCGACCGAGCATTATGTATGGGGCCCGATTTCTCCTCCCTTGCAGAGGACCTTGCTACAACGTCCTAAGAAAGAGGGCGGTCTCGCCTTCCCTAATATCATCCGCTACCATCAAGCTTCGCTACTACGGTGCCTGGTGGAGTGGAATTGCCCAATGACCAAGAAACATTGGGTCTTCATGGACCAGACGGTGGCAGGCCACCACATCTGGTGGGATGCCTGGTTGCCGCGCCCTGCTCACGCTTGGGGGCTTTATTCCTCACCAGTCACCTGCCCCACAATACTGATTTGGGATAGGGTCTCTCTTCGGGCTGACTTAACTACTTTCCCCTCGCCAATGACCCCACTCTTTTCCAATCCTGCCTTTCCACCTGGCATGGACCAAAAGGTAGCAACGCGTTGGTTAGAGGGCGGCTGCAAATGCCTTGGGCACCTGTTCGACATCCAGGGCCTCATCCCCTTTAAGGATCTGAAGGAGAGCTATGGTTTACGCAGCTCTGATCTCTTCCTCCACTCCCAGATGACGCATTGGGTCTCGGAAACAAAGATGCGCCCCTTAGCACACCACCCGATGCGACCGTTCGAGAAGTGGCTAACCCACAAAAAAGATGATCGTGGGCTTATATCCGAAATATACTCCTTTCTCACGTCAGGTTCTCAAACCACCTGCTCGACAGGACCGAGACGCTGGGAAGCAGAACTGGGGCGTACACTATCTGATAAAGAATGGGACGATATTTTCTATAGATCACACCACACAGCACACTTCATGGGACATGCCGAAACTGCCTTTAAGATCGCGTCCACTCGCTAAATGGCACTCTAATTGTGACGACCTTTGCTGGTGGGGGTGCGGTAGCCCTGATACACTCCTCCACCTGTTATGGCACTGCCCAAAGCTCACGCGATACTGGGAGGGGATACTAGATGACATCGACAAGGCCTTTCGCACAACTATTCCCAGGCTCCCGGCGTACACCCTATTAGGCCTGCCTCCCCAATGCACTGACCTTCCCCCTGCGCTCTAGTAGAGGGAGACAGATGGACCTTGCGCTGAACACCGCCCATTGGGTTATTCTCGCAGGGTGGAAAACAGATAGAATCCCGGACCACAAGCAATAGTTGCACCAACTTTGGGCATGCAGAACTCTCGATGGCTACCCTAGGAAACTCCGCAGATTATGCCAAGGTTTGGGCCCCACTCATAACTATCCTCTCCACTGAATTTTGGGAACTGATGTGCCTCAACTATCTCCGGCTCCTGAAATTAATCCCTGGGGACATCCCCCCCACCTAACATGGTGACTCCTCGTGGGATCCACAGACCTTTCAGTCTTACGGGGGTTACGCTCCCTACAAAATCTACAGGCTGAACATTTTTTCTTGCTCACTGGGGAGGGTGGGAGGTGGTGGGAACGAAGTTGAGGGGTTTCTTCTTTGTTTTCTAACCTTTGTGAAAAGCAGCACCACGGTGCAGCTGGGTCCTGTCTAAGGCCGCCAGCTATCTTTGATTGTATGATTGACAGTACATTGGACCATTTGAATACCTATATGTTGGAGAGGTGGATGTTTTCCCTCTCCTCTCCACGCGGCCGGCCCTCTGTGGGTTTTAGGCGACATGCTGTGTTATCGACCAGTTGGTATGCTCTCGTTCATTGTCTTGTTGCCATAATCTGCTCAGCTTTTAGCCGGCCCGCTGGGTTGAAGGGGCAAGTGTTCTGTTTAACCTTGCCTCGTGCTCTGCCAATAAAATTGATTTAATACTAAAAAACACGGGAGGCCCCACCCCTTTCTGTACTACTATGCAATCGCTCTTCCTGGCATGCTGCTGGTTGGGGGATGAAGTTGCCTTAGCTTCTGAGAGTCCCAAGGGGCCAACAAGACCTCCTGTAGGCTCCAGTAAGTCCCACGCAGCTGGATTGCTGAGAGGTGGCTGGAGATCACGCACCCTTTCTCCACCAGTCTGCAAACGCTCGTCTTGGTGCACTGCTGGTGGGGAAGACATCCCTTTGCCTCATGGGGTCCTCAGGACTACTGTAGCTTCTTCTTCTCCAACAAGTAGTGTGCCAGTAGGTGTGTTTGCAGAGAGGTGGGGAAAGGGGGCTTGGCTTCCAACAACATCTCAGCAATCCTGCTTTGTGGGACTTATTGGAGGTAACAAGAGGGGTAGTTGGCCCCCAAAGACCCTCAATAGCCAAGAGGACTACATCCCCCAAGTAGCAGTGCGCCAGGAGGTGCATTCGCAGAGTGGTGGAGATAGGGGGCATGGCCATGAAAATCTCTCAACAATCCTGCAGTTTTGGACTTACTGGAGGTAACAGAAGGGGTAGTTGCCCCCCGGGGACCCTCAGGAGCCAAGGGGACTTCATTCCCCAAATAGAAGTGCACCAGTAGCTGTGTTTGCAGAGTGTTGGAGAAAGGTTCCTGGGGCAGAAATTTGTGTGAAAGCCCACATAAGGGGTCAAGGTGAAGATACACTGACCGCATGTTTGAGAAATGGGTGTGTTAGTGACACAAGTTATGAGTCCAAAATTGATTTTTATTATCCTGTGTGATATTCGCGACAACGTTGCGACCACAATGCAGCCCCCCCGTGTACCATCACAGTGACATTGTGCATAACGCAGCGACATTGTGAATATTGGTGAAAATATATAAGAAAATATATACCTTTGTGCACACTCGCCAGTCACTGTCACACACTCATGTATGCACTCAGAAACTCACTCAGACACTTACACTTAGACACCAATTCACATACACACTCACACACTAATTCATTCAGTCACATACCTACTCAGATACGCATGCACCCACTCACAAACCCATTCAGGTACTCATGCACCCACTTACATACTCACTCAGAGAAACACGCACTCATGTGCAGACCCAGTCTGAGACTCCTGCACTCACGTACAGCCCCACTCACACACTCATGTATGTACTCACAGACACAATGAGACACTCATACACCCATTTACAGATCCACTCAGACAGTCATAAATACACTCATATACTCATACAGTCACTCCCACACCCAGTCACAGCCCCTCTCAGAGACTTAAGCACTCAGTCATACACTCAGAGACTCACACACCCACTCATGGACTTACCCAGATATACACACACCTACTCACTCACCCAATCAAGGCTCATGCATCCCCTTACAGACCCACTCACCCTCTCAGTGACAGACCCACTCAGACACTGATGCAGCGACCCATCCACTCACCTACTCAGAGACCTAGGCTCTCACTCACAGACTCTTTGAGACACTCATACACCCAATTACAGATCCACTCAAACACTCAGACATCCACTCTCAGACCCACTCAAACACCCATACAGTCACTCAAAATTTTATTGTTTAGTAAATTAAAACCATACCAATCATTTATCACAATAAAACATAATACATGATAAAACAGAATTCATTGTTGAGAGAATCTTAACAATGTTAAAACCATGTGCGGGAGTAGATCAGACAATGTGCATTTGTTTAAGTGACTTGAAGTTGATAGTAGTTGTTTCCACCTGCTTCATTGTAAACAATGAGTAAAATTTTAAGCAGGGAATTAAAAGTTTAATCTCAATTTGGTTCAATAGCTGCAGTTTTTGAGTGTTTCTTTTTCAGAACCTCATGATAAATTTAGGTTAAAATAATGTGATTATTTGATTAACCAGTCTAGTTGTTCTGGTCACTAGAATGGCTTGTACAAGCAGAAATGTTAAAAGCTTAAGTGTATCAAAGTTTAATGTGTTTAAAATCTATGCAAGTTCGCCAATGTTTGGAGAAGGATGGTGCCTGAGTCTTTCAATGGACGGCAAGCGGCAGGTGCAAGCTCGCTCAAATATGCAGGTTTATAGAAGTGCTGGCTCCAAATTCTGCAGTTTTACTGGGTTCTGTAAGCAAAAGATCTGACAGTGGAGCCCTTTTTAAAAAAATGCAGCACCTAAACTGCTATCCCTTTACAATTCTAACCCCCCTATATTTCTTGGGGTATGTGTGCCCACTGATACGCCTCCACCATCACAGGGCAAATCCCCATAGGATCATAACAGTTTAAAACATCAGCACAGGTGCACCACACAATATTTACAAAAGCTCGGTGTTCAAATATAGGATTTGTATACTACACAAATATTGTTCCAGCTTTTTTCTTTTATTCCAATTTTCTCATTGCTTTAAAAACGTAGTCAAAAACATCAAATTTCAACGTGATACAGCCGACGCGTTTCGTCCTACTAGAGGACTTCTTCAGGGCGATAATAACTTTGACGAATTCAATCACAGTAAAATAGGTAGAGTCAAAATAATAGCCAGAGCAGCGATCCAAATTGTCATTCCTTATATAGACCACGGTTGGTTGGAATACTCAAAATCAAGTGTTCAGGCAGCGTCCCTCCAACTCAAAAATATGGAGAAGAGACAGAGAACAAGAGTGTCGAATAGGTCCAAAGAGGGGGCACCGTTATTTGCGAAAGATAATGCGATCAGCGTGAGATTATTCCATGAAGAGACAATCCCAGGGTTGAGAATTACTAAGGGTTGTTGTTCCTTATACAAGGGACAAGATAGCAGTGATTCAGATATGTCCACAAGGCAAGAGCGCACACTTAATTCCTCAAGCCTACCTATATTCGCCCAAATGGTTCACATAAAAGCCATCTGATTAGTCCAACAACCATATGCAGGACACCCCACCTATTCCAGGTTAAATATAAGCTGTATAGGCTAGAGCAAATGTCGACAGCCGGTATTAGGATGTCACGACCCTCCAAAAGCCAGGTATCACGGCAGGAAGAACAGGGCTCTGTCATGCAGGACAGAGCGAGCTCCATAGATGATGTTATAGAATTGTCAGTTCCCCCTAATGATGATCCAGACTCTCATAGTATTTTGCCTGCTTCCACAAAGAATTTGCCCACCTGTGCTGGGACTTTTGGAGTGACAGATATATATATATATGAGAGTAGTGCTTCCTTGCATGATCTTATCTCATGCTGCATAGAGATAGGCCTCAGATACCTGTGTCTCTGTTGTGATAAGCTTGCACAGCAACATACGATGTGGGCATCTGATTCAGAGTGGTAATTACACAGCCTACATTGTTCCTGACCCAGGTCCCAGTTGTTCCAATGTGCCCCATACTACTTTATGGGTGTAGTAGCCTAAATAATAAAGTGTTCTTGAATGCATGCTTTCCAAATGCTGCTCTCAAGTATGGTTATTAAGGAGAGACTTCATGGGATGCTACAAGGTCCTCCGTGCCTCCAATACTTCTTGCCTTGGTTAAGTCCAAATCCCTCGAAGCCTTCTTACCTTGTGCCTTTACTTTGCTTTTTAGCTGTATTTTGCTAATTTGGAGAGCAGTCAGAGATATTGGATCCAATTTTGATGTTGAAGCGGCTAGTTCTAGGTCCTTCGCCCAGGCACTTGTCTTGTCCGAGAACATTGACATAAGGTCACACCGCAGGGACTCATGGTCGGCAGGCTCACCTGGAAGTAGTAATTGTTTATGTTTTTTTTGCCTGCTACGTTCATGCTTGCGAGGTTGAATTCCAGACATATTAAAGTGTGCCGAGTGTGCTTTGGGATGCCAAATACCTTTTTTATATGACAGTGTGTGGTTTCGCTCTTGTGCCTCTGTTAGCCTTCCAGGATAGGCAAGGTGGCCATAACTTAATGTTGGTACAAGTTTATCTCCGATTACTCTTCGAATTGCATCAGCCAAGTGGCTGTCAAACTTGTGGTGGAGCGAAGATAGAGCGTACGTGGTCTTTGCTGCTTTGGCTCCTATTGCCTTTATCCGCAGTGTATATTTCCCTGAGTCCGCCTGACAAACTCCAAGATAGCTGTACTTCGAGTCCGTGTCAACGTTTAATGGGCCGAGTCTCAACTTAAGTTGGCGTTTTAGAGGGCATCGGCCAAAAATCAGGACTTTTATCTTTGCGGCATTTGCATGTAGGGCGTTGCATTCATTGTACTTGTGTAATATGTCCAAGGCCCTCCTCGTCCAATACGGGTCTGGTCCATCAAGACCAAGTCGTCCGTGTACTGTATTATTGGAAATTGTTTCTGTCCTAGTGATGGTGGAAAGATTCTGCCTTTTAATAACTCTTCCCTAAGACCCGCTATATATAGGTTGAATAGAGTCAGTGCAAGTACGCACCCCTGCTTTAAGAATCTGTTTGTGGAGATCCGTCCGGTGGTGTGCGATTGTGTTAACTTGATCCTCACCCATATATCCATATATAAGGCTGCTATTGCTAAAAGCAGTTGTTTTGGGATGCCAAATATGCCACTCCCCATCCTGCCAGCTTTTTCCACAGGATGTTGCAGTCAATGCCTTCAAAGGCCCACTATAGTCGACAAAGCAGGCATATAATGGTGGAGTGTTTGTTTCATGCGCCTTTGAACTCAGGTAGGGGAGAGCGATGATATTGTTGAGAGTTGATGCGTTAGACCTGAATCCTGTCTGGTTGGGTGGTATGATTTTGTTGTCTGTTATCCATTGCTCTAGTTCTTTTAGGAGAGTTTTTGCACAAGGTTTGCCATCTACATCGAGGAGGCCATTAACCTGTAATTTTCCGGGAGAGGTGGATCTCGCTTTTTATGAATTTGAGTAGAGGATTGAGCCCTTCAATGCTTCTGGGATGGCTGATGTTGCAAGGCATTCATTGAACAGATTGAGAATAACTGGGGCCCAGAACGTTTGGTCATCTTTGGAAATAATCCCCAGTATGCCATTCAGTCCTGGAGCCCCATTACACTGGCTATTTTTCAGTATATTTATTACCTTTGACATAGTTGCTATTATGGTGCTGTCCTCCATGTCTTCTAAAAGATTCTTAAGCTGCTCTATGTAGGCTGTCTTTGGTTTGTCAGAGTCTACACATAGGTTCTCCATGTGCTGCTCCCTTTTGGTTGCTAGAATGACTTTCTCTGTGCTAAAATATGTTGTTGCTAAATTGTCTACATATTTCCCAAATTTGTTGGCTTTGCTAGGTGTAAGCAAGGAGTATATGTGTTTTCACTGTTCCTGAGCTTCTAGATATTTTTGGCTCCATGGGATTTTTTTGTAGTGACTTCTGGCCTCTTTCAGCTTGCAATCTGTGACTATGGTTCTTTTTTTTCTATGTTGTTTAGCAGCTAGTCTGTTCTTTTTTCATTGCTCTCTACAATCTTTCATGTTCCGGGAATTCTGGGCTACCGAGCTTCTTTCGGCACAATTTGACATTCCTTTTGGTTTTGTGGAGTTAATGACATGTGGAGCATGTTTAGCAGTCGGGACCATTGGCCTGCCTTTATTACCTCATGGGGCAATTGGCCAGTTGTAATAGTGTGTTTCCAGTCTTCATAATTGGTCATTGCAAATTGCCCCCATTAATCCCTTTTGTGAGTGGACCTGCGTTTGTTTTAGACTTATGGCCCGCTGGATTATGGATTTTGTCGGCCTTTGAGCTCATACTGATGTCTATGATAATAGGATTGTGGTCACTTTCGTTCCTCCAGTGTACTTGGTAGGCTATTCATCTCTTTAGTAGCTCACTGCTTAGAAAGATATAATCCAAGGTGGAAGTGTCTCTGTAACTGTGGATCGTAGTGCCCCCAGTCGGAACCACTAATGCCGCTGACCCAAGATCAAATTCGCAAATGCTTGCTTGGAGGATAATTCTTTCTCGGCCACCTTGTGATATATCGGGTTGGTCTAAATTGCGGACATTAAAATCGCCTGCCATTATATAGTGATCTCCTGGATGTTCATATATGAATGCTTTTATATGTTTGATTATAATCTTCACTATGGCCAATTTTATGTCTCTTTGTGAATTTATGTATGAGTTTATCAAAGATATTGACTTGGGCATTTCATCTAGTGCTAGGCCACTCATGTTGACTGTCTGTATGTTCCAGTTGCTGATTGACCATTCTTTATTATCCACTTGTAGTTCTAATTTCACATAGATTGCGAGGCCACCCATTGGTCTTCTGAGCAGGTTTTTTTATGTGAACTGGCTTATTTCGAACCCTTGGATATGAAGGGGAGCAGTCAACCACATTTTTTGCCTGCATAAGATGTCTCCTGTGTTTAAGAAGTCCAATGTTTTTTCGTATGTCGTTAGGGAGTATAGACCTGCCACGTTCCAGTTAATTATCAGTAGTGCACTTCTTTTGGGGATAAATGATTTTAATTATTTTCCATTACCTTTCCTAAAGTTTTGACAGTAATTCACACGCCTTCTCATAGATCCACTCAGAGACTTATGCACCCAGTTAGTTATACACTCAGAGAATCACATACCCACAAACAGTTGCACTCACAGACCCACATCATACCCACTGACAGAACCCCTCAGACACTCGGGATGCCAATCATAGACCCACTGAGAGACTCATGCACTCACTCACAGATCCACTCAGCCAGTCATGCACCCACTCACACTCTCATTCAGGCACCCACTTAGACATTTATGTATCCACTCACAGATCCAATCAGACAGTCATATACATACTTACAAATGCACAAAGGCACTCATGCACCTACTCACAGATTGAGTGAGAGACGTATGCAAGCAATCACAGACCCATTGTGACACTGATGCACCCACTCATAGATGTACTGAGGCAGTCACGTATTTCGTTACAGGAGTATTGTTAGACTGTTGCATCATCTCACAGATCCCCTCAAATACTTATACAGTGAATGAGAGACTGAGTGATACAGTGATGAATGCAGTCATAGATTACACTGAAAAAGTTATGCACTGTGTTATAGGGATATTAAGGGAGTTGTGTATGCTATTATGCAGTTGTTTAGATAGTACTGTGTTTACTCTGGTGGTTATAATTCATTTTGCAATTATACGTTTTTGATGTGGTGTTGGCTATTGAATGTCTGCATTTGTTTTGTCATTTTGCGACATGATCACTATCATAGTGACAGTGTCGCGGATTTTAAAAATGTGGGAAAAAAATTATCTTCAAGAAAATGAACATAATCAAGAAAGTGAGCTACAGGGCTGCAACAAACTTCCAGAGATCATTCCTGCAAATGCACTTCTGACCAATTCCAACTGCACCTTTCCTGGACCCTGCTGTTAGCATATGCTGGAGTAAGTGTTCATCCCTAAGTTCTGTCCCCAGGGTCCCGGACCTTAACTGGTGTCAAAGTGTACTCCAAATGTGTCCTGGGACTTAGAAACTTTTTGCCAAATTTTTGCTCTGACAATTGACGGGCCACTGGTATCAACCTGAAACATCAATCCAAAATATATGCATCTGCGCTGGGCCAAAGATTCAGGAAGCTCCTGTGGCCTTCTTCTCGCCAGCTGCAAACCCAATTCAGTCGGACATCACAGAGGTGTCCAGAATTGTGGATTCCTCTTCAGCAGAAGTCCTTGGTGAAATTTTCACCTGCAAATGCACAAAAAGTATCCAAATCGCCAAAGACCTGTTCTGGTGTGAAATTCTAATTTCTCCTGCTCTGAGATTTCTTGCCAAAGGTCAAACGCTTCACTGAGATATCGTCTAGAGGCTATTCATAAACCTGGAGCCCTCTTTGACCACAGCCTGATGCCAGGTGAAGTTTTTCGACTTCTATCCCAGAGGCGAAGGGCCTGATTTTGATCTTGGCTGTGTTACCGCTGTTACGCCACAGTGGCAGTCCCAATTATTCTGTTGAGCTGATTGCAGTCCACCCGCCTTTTTTAGATGTTGCAGCTAGAGACAGAAGACTGCCTCGACAGCAGTCTGCTCTGCTGGCTCACAGTACTCCACCTCCAACTTTGAGTAGGTGGAAATTAAGAACTTCCCTTTTTCCTGTTTATCCTTCCCTATCTGTCTGTCATCTATCCCAAAATCCAGTAACCTCCTTTTCTGCTCCGACACCACCACCATGCCCAACAACTATGTTGTCACCGAAATGTAAGGTAAGATACATGTACTATTCTCCTATGTATCGTGTGTATGTTGGGTGAGTCGCATGCAAGACATTAAGCAAAGGGACATTTACCATTGCCTACATATGTATGTCACGCAAACATTGCACATGTGTGTATTTATTTATCGATAAGTTGTAATTACCTGTCTCTATGTCCCAATGAACCTCACGACTCCGCCGCCTTGACACTTATAGCACAACAGGAACATCTGAGGGGCATATTATCAAAAAACGGCGTTACAATTATCACCGCTTTAGCGACAGAAAACTGCCGCCAAATGGGCTTGCTAATATGCAATGGAGAATTCCAATAGAAGCCCATGTTCTGGTGTCAACATGGGCTTCTATTGGAATTCTCTGCGGCATATCATCAAGCCCATTATCGCCACTTTAGCGGCAGTTTTCTGCCGCTAAAGCGGTGATAATTGTAACGCCGTGCTTGGTAATATGCCCCCAAATCGGCTCAGTGCAATCCCACCAGCCTGACAGCGATGGAGTACTGTGAGCCAGCATAGAAGACTGCTCCTGTCGTGGTCTTCTGTCTCTAGTCATGGCAGGCGGACTGTCATCAGCGTGACAGAGTACTTAGGTACCACCCCCGCAGCAGACCAGCAGTAACACCGCCTTGATCTAAATCAGTCCCTTAGTCTGTAGGCAAAACGTTTCACCGGGACTCACCCAGTCCCTGTATCTGAACTGCTCTCCATTGAGGTTGGCATTAACTTTTGACGAGATAACATCCATTAGTGTTAAGCACTTTTTGGCGCTATTTTTAACTAAGATTTAAAAAATTGTAATTCTGGTTCTACTGATTGCATTTATGTCCTTTTTATGTCATTTAATTTATTAAAATGTACCCTCTTTTCCAAGTGAGTTGGGATTTTCTTGTATTTTCACTTTCTTACTGTTTGAGCACTGATTAAATTATTTACACATTGCCTCTAAGTAAAGCCTAATTGGCTTGTCCCAGGCTACCAGAGGGTCAAGCCTAGGTTTATTTAGTACCATTCATGCTTTACCCTGATAAGGATTGTGATTATTATAAGAGGCGGGTTCTCACCGCCTGAACTAATGCTCCAATTTTCTACAGTCGAAGGGTTGAGGTTTCTTCTTTATTTTCTGATGTAATTTTCTTCTCACAGAGGAATTTTGGGCAGAGAATAATATGTGCTTTCGTGGCCCACGTTGTTAGATATTGGTGAGCCACTGAAGGGATGGGCCTCGTGTGAGCCAGAGGAAAGGCTCTGCTTCAGCCCATAATCCTCTTGGGCCCCTAAGCCAAAAACAAGCTGAGCTGGGAATGAGTGACTGAATTCTCCAGCACTCGATGGGAGTCAAAGGCAGAGGAGAGAGTTTGGAGAGGAAGAAACTTGCTAAGCTGGAAGAGGAAAGACAGAGCAGAGTACGATGGACATTAATTGGCAAGAGGATGTACAGAAAGGGTAGAGACAGGTGACAGCCTGATGAGGAACAAGTAAGCAAGAAACAAGAGGATATTTGGCACGGGGAGTGGTGAGAAATATGAAGAGAGATAAAGAGGAGAAGGAGGCCAGATACAAATATGGAAGAGGGATTAGACTGTGACAGGCTGATTTGGAACATAGGTACAGCTGGGGTAGAATGGGTAGTGAGACATGAAATTAACTGTAACTGCCTTCACTATTGGCCTATCGGGGCTTCAGCAATGTGTCATGGGCTGTTGCCTCTCCCCTGCACCCCTCTCTGGCCCCCTCCCTATACTTTGGGCTTTCAAAGCATAACAATGATTTTACAGGCTCGGCTCCTGCTGTGGCTGTTACAACCAAGCTGGACTCCTGGCTCGGCTGTTCGCTTGAATTCTCGGGCTCGCCCACCTCTCCGTGTTGTTGGGCGGTTGATCTACTGGAGACCAGGAGAGATGGACGGTTCCGCTAATCTTTGTTTTTTCCTGGGACTCATGTTGTCATAATAATTGTAAATGGCTGTAATTTCACAGTGCCCTGCTGATATGCCTCTGGTTCTGGACACTTGCTATTTGGCTAGTAGTAGCCATAATTCTGCAGATGCTGATGCCTGGAATTGCACCACCGCTGCTGCTGCACTGTGCGGTGATGACATAAATTGACGAGTCTTTGGAGGTTTCGCATTAACCAATCCTCTCATCAGAGACAAGTCTCTGCCTCCCGTCCATGTTTGTCTTTAAGAACAGGTGGTAGGTGGTCCAGATAGAAGTGTTTATCACGTAATGCCACATCAAATGACGTTAGAGGAGGCATGTCAAAAACAGTCACGAGCAAAAAGGGAATTTGTCAAGGACACCACATCCCTCGCATTTAATAGCAAATCTTAATAATTTTTAATGCAGCACATTTTGGGAGGGGATTATGAAGGTCTCTTATTCTTCCCATTTTGTCCCAAGCAAGCAATTAAAGTATGTTGTGAGCTGCTTCAAAATGCCACAGTGACAGCAGGGAGTTGTATGTCTCCCATCAAAGCTACCTACAGGAAGACATCCTTTTTTCCCACCACTACTTAACTAACCCTCGGGTGATGGTAGTTTTCCTCTAATGTCTTAGAAATTGGCTTACACACGATGATAAAATGCACAAATTCCCAGTTGGCATAGCCTGACTTTCCACCCAGCATGTGGTATTTGAAGTGCACAAAGGGGCTTATTTACAAGCCCCTTGCGCCGCCGGTGCGTCACTTTTAATATGGGAAACAGTGATGTACCGGCAGCGCAAGAGGCTTGTAAATAAACACCTTTTTTGCAAGCAGTAATTTTGATGGCACCCCTGAGAGTGTGGGATTCTTAATAATGTGCAGTTATTCTGCAGTCATTTCATGATGATCATAATTAGTTTCTCGGAGCCTGAATCAGTCATGTGTTGAGGATGAAAGGGCATTAAGCAAGCAGCTATTTTAATAACAGCAAAGTAAAATGCGTCTGCTATTACCGAATGTTTTTGTAGAGTGATAAAATATTACTTGTTTGTTGTTTATGTGGATCTCACATATTTGCTCGCATGAAAGACTCACGCATAAGGTCCCTAATGCGATTAATCACTTGAGATGTGGGTATGGTGTCCTGTTAATGCACACCATGAGTTTCACTCCACACAGTGAAGTTCTGCTTTTTCTTAAACATAAATGAATGATCTGTTTTTTAAATTAATACAAAAACAATTAGAAAATATGATGTTTTACATGGTCTGTGCAAACACTCCTATTATAACGTTCGAGTACAGTAAGGCCCTCATTATAAGTGTCTCTTGGAAGATGTGATAATTTTCACACCTTTTAAAATCCGATACCACGGGGATCCCAATATAACAGTTGTGATAATTAACACCTATTACAAGTTTTGCCTTTTAAAATGAGATGCAAAATGTGGTGCTTTATGTGCCAAATCCGCATTTACACGTATTTTACTGAGCATGTTGTCCAGGTAAATTGAGGGGGTGTAGTAATTACCACAAAGCCTAGCCTTCGTTTCCTGTGCAAACAGGAATTTGCTTAGGGTTCAGAAAACAAAGGGCCACTCATGATGCGGGCCTGTGTTTTCAGTGCATGTACAGCATGGCAGATCTGTCATCCTGTGCTCACAACATATATGCAGATTAGATCTACTATCACAGAGCTTCGTTGAATGTCTCTGAAGTCACTTATAATTTAATGCATTTCCATTTGTATTTACAGTAAATCACATATTCACACAATGGTTTACCTGCTTGGAACATGTTGTTACATGTTGCTATTTGTACCTAACAAACCAATCAATTAAATTTTTTGTGAACCAAACTTCACTACAAAATAATTTAAACTCTTTTAGTAAAATGGCATAAACAGCTCCAACTAATTGCATTTGGTAATTTGAATCTTGTCTACGATGGTATCTATATTTTACATGTACTGTTTGATTTGCAACAATTTATTACTGCATTATGATGTCTTTGGGAGTACGTCACTGCAATCGTGTAGTATACAACATCTGAACACATACATTTATTTAAAACAAATAACGCCAACAATTTTTTTTTTTTGTTGCAAAAATATGAACACTATAGGTTATACCATATCCAAATATACACGTTTTTAGCAAATGAGGAAATGTTCATGAAAAAGGGATTTGATGAGATAAATTATTCCTTGCTATGATGATACATCAATACCTTCCATGCCCACAGCCGGGACACAACACAGCACTTCCTGTGGCAAGGACCACATTAGAAGCGAACATATAGAAAACATATGAAAGACCAGGAATAGTGTTTGGGAAACAAGAGCCACTAAAACAAGATGAACTATGTGACAGATTAGTACACAGACCTGCATGCTCATCAGTAAATACTATGCTACAGGTTCCTGCTGAAGTAAGAGGTGAGTTTACCTCATCCCCCTTCCTAGAATTAAAAACAATGTAAGCAAAGGTCAGTAGCCTGTTTCTGAGTGCTTATTTGATTGTTAGCATCGAGGCAGATTGGAATGGGTAAGCAACCAGGTGTTTCTGTGCACTGGCATATGTAAGGCACTGGGGCAAAATATTCAGCTGATGACACCTTTTATACAGTGAAGTGTCCTCTTTGTCGACACTGTTCGTCATCCCTGGCTCACTGCAACTCCTTCCAGGCTGGCATGGGCCTGCCTGGTAGAAGATGCAAACAGTGGAAATAAGATCAGTGTCTCAGACAAAAGTGTGGTAGCGTCTGGCAATTGTCCCTAATGGGTTAGTTGAGTTTCACTACCATATCCTCCTAGAGGGTGTCCAATGCTCAGTACTCATCGTGGTGATACTTCAGTATGACATGCTGACAATGTTGCATGGCCTTTGGTTTAATGTGTGGCAGGCCAAAAGCTTCGATACCCCATGTAAAAGGATGCAGCGCAAAACCAAAGGATGCTTGTTTCCGGTCCAGGGAAGACATCGCTTGGCAGTTCGGGCTGGACTGTTCCCATGAGGCACAGGGTCAGACTGATTTGCATATGGTCATGTCTGAACTGGAGTGGCGGAGTCAGCTAAAGAATGATGATGGATTAAACCCAGATCAGTTGACTGGGGTGAGTGCTTGCAATGTTCAACACTCCGTACATCATCCCCTTTGGTTTTGCTTTGTTCGCCCTAAATTGGCAGGGTATGCCCAGACGTGGGTCCCTTGCTCACTTTGCCACTGGATTCAAGCTAGCCTGGCTGATGACGGCTGATTAGCCAGAAACCGGTCACAGGAAGCTTGTTTCCGGTCCAGGGAAAACATGGCTTGGCAGTTCGGGCTGGACTGTTCCCATGAGGCACAGGGTCAGACTGATTTGCATATGGCCATGTCTGAACTGGGGTGGCGGAGTAAGCTAAAAAATGATGATGGATTAAACCCAGATTAGTTGACTGGGTGTGAGTGCTTGCAATGTTCAACACTCCGTCCATCATCCCTTTTGGTTTTGCCATGTAAAAGGATGGCAGAAGCACCTCTGGTGATAAATAAGTGCCTGAAAGGCTGGCCCATTTGGGAGTATCAAATAGATTCTTTAAGAATCATATGCCGTACAAACCTACTTATTAATTGAGTACATTACACCAAGGCTGTGTAAAAGAGCTATCTTGTTGGGCTAATAGTCTTTTGTGGTCACAGAATGAGATAACTAATTTTCTTCATAGTTTAGGGTATGTTTGGTTGAGGGCTGGCTAGCAGCTTGTTTGCTGGCAGATATCTGTAAACCATATTCAAAAATGTATTTTGTGCAATTATGTAGAATGCATTGTCTTGAAAATGTAGAGGTATTCTGTGGGGCGACAAAGGCCCTCTGAACATGAACACTGAGCATTTCAATCCTCATGTTTGCAATGTTCAGCACCACTATAGATAGAGGATAAGCGCTACAATAATCCTTGTTAGTCTCCCTTAGGAGTTATAGTATTTTGCTTTGCCTATGGTAATTATGTATCCAATTGTACTTTATGACTTTGAGAAATTGAAGTACTGGTTGACTAGGTTGTGAGCTCCGATCAAGCATCAACGACAATCCTTGTCACAGTAAGGAACAAGCAAATCCCAAAGGAACCTGTGCTCAACATCCTTGTAGCTTGGCACAAAGCAGCCAGGCTTAACTTAGAGGCACTGTGTAAAGTATTTCAAACAGTAAAACAGTGAAAACACCACACAAAATGAATCCCATACCAAGTTAGATGAATAGAGCAAAATTTGATAAATAAAGCAAGGCCAAAATGACAAAAATCCAATTAGCAGAAAAGGAGTTATGATTTTTCAAAGAAAGTGTAAAATAGCACATATAAAGCACAAAGCACCAACAGCTGCTCTCCGGTCGCCCTGGACCAGGTCAAAGTAAAAGTTTTAGGACCACCGTGATGGAGCACAGGTTGGATACAGTCCCCAAAATTAGTCCAGCTGAATTTTTTACATTCTCAAGTTTTGTGGTAAGAGTACTGTTCGCATCGGTGAGGGCCGTGAGGAGCAAGGAGAGTGTTGTGGGAGGTTGTCCGCATGGCAAGAAGAGCAGATGAAGCATCACAGACTGGCGAGCTGGAACTTTGCCTTGGTGATCCCCCATGAGCAGTCGATGCTGTAGTGTGAAGGGATGGGCTGGCAGTGCACCGTGCTGATTTTCGTTGTGAGGTTCATGGTCTCAATGCAAATTGGGCAATTTGCGGTAACGAGGAGCCCAAAAGTTTGATTTTAGTGCCTGTGAACCACACCAAGGTTCCAGGACCTGAGAAGCACCATGTGGGGGTCAGGAACTCGCTTCAGCTGTGGCTAGGAGCTGTATGAGGAACCTATTAATGCCTTACGGCACTTTGGACCCTCATGGGTGAGTAGTTGCCCTTTACCAACCCTGATTGATTGATTGATTATTATGCTCCAGAGTCTCAGATCAGTAGGCCAGCAGACAAGCCCTTGGAGTCACTCTGGGATCTTGGGTTCAATATAAGGTTGCAGGTCCAGTTCTTCTTTCCCAGACAAGAGGGCAGTACAATAGTCGCTCCTTCAGAGTATTAGTCCAGCAGAATGTCAGTCCTCTCAGCAGAACAGCAGTCCTTCTTCCTGGCAGAGTATCCACAGATCCAGAAGTGTACAGAAGTGGAAGTACCTAAGGTCCCATATTTATACCCAGTTGTGCCTTTGAAGTGGTGAGAAGCTTCTAGAGGCATGCCTTTAAAGTGCACAGATGCCCTGCCTTCCTGGCCTTGGCTCCAGACTAACTTCAGAGGGTATGCAGCCCTTTGTTTGGAGACAGGACACAACCTATTCACATGTAAGTGGGGCTGGACCCAGCTCCTCCCTCCCATCTTCCAAGAAGTGACCCACCCAGTCACACCTGAGCTCCCCATTGTGTTTGGCTGACTAGGAGGAATACACAGAGCCCAACTGTCACCCACACTCAGTATAGTGACCCTAGACATGGTGCAGGAACCAAATGGCTATGGCAAGAAAATGCCAACTTTCTAAAGTGGCATTTTCAGAATTGCAATTTCAAATCCAACTTCAGTATAAGTTAGAATTGTAAATTGTGATTCCAGAGACACGAAACATGAAGGGGTTACCTGACCCATTTGGAAATTACACTTATAAAATGTAATAAGGTAATTCTAATGTTATCCTATTTGAGAGGTAGGCCTTGAAGTAGTGAAAAAAGGATTTAAGAGTTTTTCACTACCAGGACATGTAAAATGTAAAAATAAAATTTTAATACATTGCACCCTGCCCTCTGGACTGTCCATGGCCTTCCCGGGGGCTGACTTATATGTATCAAAAAGGGAGGGTTGGGCCTGGCAAAAGGTTTATTATGTCAGGTCGAAATGGCAGCTTAAAACCGCACACACACAGGCTGCAATTGCAGGCCTGCAACATGTTTGAAGTGCTACCTAAGTGGATGGCACAAACAGTACTGAAAGCCCATTAGTAGAATTTAATTTACAGGCCATGGGCACATATAGTGCAGTACTAGCGACTTATACATAAATTAAATATGCCAATTGGATATAAGTCAATGTTACTATGTTTTGAAGAGAGAGCACAAACACCTTAGCACTGGTTAGCAGTGGTAAAGTGTGCAGAGTCCTAAGGCCAGCAAAAACAAGTCAGCAAAAACAGGAGGTCTGAAGGTAAAACATTACGGGGAAACCATGCCAGAGATGCAAGGTCTCACAATGACTGTATGCCAGATGGTTGCCTTGTGGAAAGGACTTGAGTTGGTTATGGTGACAGGCCAATGATGAGGACTTTATGCCAGATTATTTATAAATAAAAGCTATCAGAAAGGCAGTAGACCTGACATATTAACTGTGAAAAGCATTCGATAAGGTCAATAGGCATGTACGTTTTGTTACTACTCTGAATTCAAGCCTGCAGATGGTTTTTTTAGGCCTGAGTTGTTTATGGGGACAAGACAATGACAACAGCTATAGGCTTGATTGGTGTAAATGGAAATGTTTCCCCTGAGGCCATAGGTATGGACTGTTTTTTATGAAACGTTATTACAAAGGCAGTTGCCCTGGCATATTAATTGTGGAAAAGTATACGGTAAAGCCGATATGCCTCTAACACTGTATTGTTATTAGGCCTGGGCAAAATTTCCGTTCCGTTCGCGGAATTTGCGATAATTTGGCATTTCCGCGTTCCGCGGAGAGCGCGGAAATGTCAAAATTTCCGCATTCCGCAGCTTTGCGATAATTTGTTTCTTGCTCGCGCTGTAAAATAATACATTCTCGTGCGCGCGCGATCGCCTTACCTGAATCCCCGCGTTCGCCGACAAGATTTCCCGATCCGGTCGCGTTCTCCATGAGATGTTGTATTGTTTTAGCCATTTGCGCTGTCTCGCGACAGTTCGCGTCCGCAGTGATGTCATGCGTCGCGCGATCACGTCTTTTTTCTCGCGATCATGCACCGCGAGACAACTGAAAACAAGATGGCCGCGCCCGCAAGCAACCACATGGGTAAGTTGGCGACCTGCAACCATGCAGAAAATCTCGCGAACATGCCGGAAAAAAACTTCCGCATTTTCGCGATATTTCCGCTTGTTTGCAGAGATTTTTAACATTTTCGCGATAATTTGTGAAAGTCGCTTTCGCAAATTCCGCCCACCCCTAATTGTTATCGCATTATGTTACAGGCAAAAGATAGGTATTTGATTACATATAATCTTACAGTTTAGCACAGTAAGCAAGGAGATTAAGTGTTGGTCTACCACTCTGACAGACCATAAGAGTAGAATTTCACTGTCATGATCCTTGCTGGGCCCTATTGAGAGTGGTTACATAAGGTATCGCCAAATGTAAATCTGTACATATTTTTTTTTTTAGATATAATCTTTTTATTAAACATCTTGCAAAGCATGACATTGATATTGCTTCCGTATGACATATGAAATGAATTATTCCGGCATCAACATTAGCATTACAGACAGTACATCTCATAGTGCCCTCCTTCTCGCTCCATCTCTGGCAGCCTTGCGGTCCCATCACCCATGCTCCCTATATGTGTGCCCCTTCTAATCTGCTGAGCCACTGGCATCTGAGTCCAATTCATCCAGCGGGGGGGGGGGGGGCTCACAGATATTCCCACGATAATTGTTCCAGCCACTCCAAACCCTTTCCCACTTTTTGGGACACCTCCGGTGGATATATACTGACTTTTCCGCCACCATTGCCGTATCCATGTCTTTGCACCATTGATCAAGCTTGGGGCAGTTTCTGGATCCCCAGCGCTGGGCAATGTTACGTTTGGCTATCGTCATGCCCAAAGTTACCCAGTCTTGAGCCACCACATTTAAATCTGTAGGTTCCCAGATATTGAGCAGGCAACATCTCTGGCTTGGGAGTGTACCGATCTGTGTGACCTGGGACAGCGTTCGCATTACCGCCGTCCAGTACTGTATTATTTTGGGGCATAACCAGATGGTGTGGTAAAATGTGCCCTCCTCCCCGCACTGCCGGAGACAGAGCGGTGTGTCCGCCTGACGTATTTTATGTAGGAGTTGCCTAGTGTAGTATGTACGGTGCAGGATTTTTAATTGGACTAGTTGCAGTCTTGATGGGATTGCAGCTTCTCTGGGGGAGGCTAGCGCCTCCCGCCAGTCCGCCTCATCAATCTCTCCAAGTTCATGTTCCCACTTAACCTTAAGCGCTACCATAGGGTCCTTCCGGCTATTAACTATTTTCTTGTATGTCAATGAGATTGCCATTTTGCGGAGGTGGTCCGTCAGGAGTCGATCCTCCAGTGGAGAGGCCTCTTCAGGCCTCGTACCTGGTGGTATTAGGGACTGCAGCGCATGTCTGACCTGCATGTATCGGAAGAATTCCGTCTGGGTCATGTCATAAGTGGCCTGAAGATGAGCAAAGGTAACCACCTCACCTCGCTGCCACAAGTCCTCCACTTTGGAAATGCCTATTTGATCCCAGCCACGAAAACCCTTCGCCCTTCCCAACATTCCAAGTCGCTTTGTCTCCCATAATGGCATCGCCAGTGTAACAACACCGTCCCATACTAGTGTGTGTTGCGCCGCATACCATATTTGCAGTGTGTATCGTGTAGGCCCCGTAATGTTGCGTTGCTTCCTCTTATTGTATAGAGCACCCATTATCCCTGATGGCTCTAGAAGGTGTCTATCTAACCTGTATGCGGGGTCGTCATGAGGGACATGGAGCCACTGGTTGATTGCGACTAATTGGGAAGCCCAGTAATAGATCTTTAGATCCGGAAGGGCAATTTCACCATCGTACCAGCTGCTGGTGAGTTTCTGTAGAGCTACTCGGGCGTTTTTCCATCCCAGAGCAGCGACATCACTTCCGCATTGACTGCTGTGAAGTACGCATCTGGGACACGGAATGGCGTATTCTGTAGTGCATATAAAAACCGGGGGAGCGCCATCATTTTAAATAGGGCTGCCCGCCCTAGGAGCGCTAAGGGTAGTGTACACCAATGCTTAACGTCTTTTTTAAATCGCGCCAGGGGCTGGGTCAGGTTTTTTTCCGTGAATAGCGCATGATCATGTGTAACAAATATTCCTAAATATTTAAATCCATCCATGACTATTTGCAGTGGGCATCCTCTTGGGAGCCGCGGCGGGGGGCCGTGTAGGACATAAAGCAGTGACTTTCCCCAGTTGATGGTATACCCTGACATCCGCCCGTATGCGGCACAGATATCTAGCAGACAGTTGATGGACCATGCAGGGGACGTTATGTAAATAGAAAAAAAAATCCACATATAGCGAAATGCAGTCTTCCCACCCGTTGGCCCATCGCAGTCACTGTATCATAAGGTCCTGCCTAATCCAAGCCGCCAGGGACTCCAGGACCACCGCGAATAGGAGTGGTGACAGTGGGCAACCCTGTCTAGTCCCTCTGCCTAATGGGAATTCGTCCGATAAGTGGCCATTAACTACAACTTGTGCCACCGGCTGCATATATAACAGACGTATCCATGCGCAGAATTTTGGCCCAAACCCCATATGTTTAAGGACTGCAAATAAAAAGAGCCACTCCACTAGGTCAAAAGCCATCCTTGCATCTAACGAAAGTATGGCTGCATCTTCATTTATAATTGATTTACGCTCCATTACTCCGTGCAGCCGTCTAATATTTAGCGCTGTGTTGCGGTGGGGCATAAATCCAGATTGGTCTGGATGGATTATAGCTGAGAGATGCGGCTGTAGCCTTGATGCCAGTGTCTTCGCAAGTATTTTTGCCTCCGCATTGAGGAGGGAAATCGGTCTATAAGATCCGCATTCGTGCGCCGATTTTGCGGGCTTATGTATAGCCACTATAGTGGCCAGTCGTTGATCTTTGGGCAATATTCCTTTGTCTAAGCTTTCAGTGTACATGGCCAGGAGGTGGGAGGCCAGCTGTGGGCTCGCTAATTAAAAAAATTCTACTGGAATTCCATTGGGCCCTAGCGCCTTTCCTGTATGCAGTGCCCTAATGGCTTGCGTAAGTTCCTCTGGTGTAATATCTGCCTCGAGGGCAGTTATGGCAGCTCCGTCAAGCGATGGCATACGGATATCTTGCAGGAAGGCTAAGTGCTCTTCCTCTGTCGCTGTAGCCATCGGTGTATAGATTGCCTCGTAATGTTGCGCCAGCGCCGCCGTAATTTTCTGTGGTGTCGTCACTAATGCCCCATCCCCCGCCCTTATCTGGGTTATCCAGTTGCCCGCTCTTTGCCGCTTTCCCAACAAGGCCAGGAGTCGTCCCGCCTTATCCCCCTGCTCATAAATTACATGTTGCGTCTTTGTCAGTCTATCTATAGCCTCTTCTCGTGTGTATGCCCTATATTCCTGCTGCACCAAATGTAGATTGTGTGTCGTGTCATCAGTGGTGTCTGCCGCTAGGGCCGCCTCCGCCCGTGAGAGTTCTGCCTCTAGGCCATCAATGTGCTTCCGGTGGTCTCTCTGTTGTCCTACTATCAATGACATGGCCTGCCCGCGGAGCACTGTCGTATATGCCTCCCACAGCGCTATCGATGAGGTGACCGAGCCTGAGTTTTCCTCAAAATAGCATTTTGTCATCCTAAGGAGGCCCTTTCTTATTGTACGGTTCTGGAGGTGTCCTGGCCTGATGGGGAACAGTCTGCGGGTCCACAGGGCGAATGGAGCATGCGTGATGAGAGTCGGGGAGTGGTCTGAGATACCTCTAGGTAAGTGTCTAATGTCTGCCATACCCAGCATCCCTGTCGCTAATGTGAAGATGTAGTGTAATCTGGAAAGACTACGGTGTACTCCCGAGTGGAAGGTAGTCTTGCGCCTCCTCTGGGGTTACAAAGAACCCACTTTTATCCTCCGCTTCCACTCGTAACTTCGCCAGGTAGAGCATTGAGTATTTTAGTTCTCTGCTGCGAAGTTCACGCTTGACTTCTGTGAAGGTGCGCCGCTTCTTTGTGACGGCGTCTGTATAGTCCGGGTAGAGGGTTACCACACTGTTGTCCACCCGAATCGGCGGTCCCACTCCGGCTGCTTGTACAATTGCGTCCCTATCTCTGAAGTTGAATATCCTTGCCAGGATAGGTCTCGGAGGAGCGCCTGGCCTGGGCCGACCGCTCGGCACACAGTGAGCTCTCTCCACCGAAAATAATTTGGAGAGTCTGTGGGGCTTCAACTGGTCCTGGATCAGCTCCTCTACAAATAGATCCAGTGCCGGGCCTGTAACACTCTCTGGCACAGCCACCAAGCGCACGTTATTCCATCTAGCGCGCCCTTCTTGGTCGTCGCGCTTTTACGCCATCTGTTTATTAGCTAATTCAAGCTGGTGTACCTGCCGCTGGAGAGTCTGCGTATCAGCAGAGAGGACCGCCGTTGTGGCCTCAACTTCCGCCATCCTCGTTCCCATTTTCGAAATGTCAGTCCTCAGCAGCGTCACATCGCAAGAAATGGTGCCTAGGGAGGCCTGCATCTGCTGCAAGGTGGCCATAACATCATGGAGCGTGATTTGCTTTTGTGCTTCAACAGGTGGGTTAGGCAGGACTCCCGGCGCCGCCTCCAACATGCCATGCTGATCTTTGGTGGTGGCGTACTTGTCGATGCGGTTGCTCTGCACCGATCTTGGGCCCCTGCCGCTCATGGCGCTTTAAGAATCAACGTGTGCGATCTCTGCACCGTCGACACAGGGCAGGCGCCGCAAACAGTCTACCACCAATCGCCTATCTGCACGCTCCGCCTTCTGTTACTCCAGTCCCGGCCCTGGGTAGGATAAAGGTACCCCAACTGGTATTGGTTGTGCGGCACGTATTTCGCAATGCGGGGGGCTGGGTATGGGCCTTAACCACGACCTCCGGGGCCGACCAACTACTTGCCGCTATGGCCACAGGGGATCTCCCCTCTTCTGTACCTGCAGTTTGGCAAGCCGCCGGGGTGCTGGCGCCTCGCGCCTCTCTCTTCTTCCTCTTTCCCAGTGCACCTGCTCCTTTTTAATTTCCAGCCACACAAGGACAACCTCTCCCCTGCATGGGGTCTTCTCCTCACTTGGCGGGAGGCCGCGTCGGGCCGTCCCGATCTTCTTAAGGCACGCAGTGCGCGGAAGGCCCAGCTCCATCCTGTCTCAGGGCCTTCTAGTGATTTCCCCACGGGGCCTTCCTTCAATGGGACCGCGCCACTTCTTAACATCAGGGGTGAGCTGCTAGGCCCTCCCTGCGCCTGTCCTGCCTCCCATTACCTGTGGGCTGCAGCGTCTTTGCCCGGCGCGCCTCCGGCCGCAGCTCACTTCACTCCCGGCTGCGGCCGCCACTGTGCCTCCCGGCTTCGCCGCCGGGTTTAGGCCGCCGCTGCTTCTTTGGGCTTCCGGCGGGTTCCCAGGCACGTCGCAATTTTCCAGTCGCGGCAGTAGTCACCGCTGGTAGTGCGGCGTCTCCGTCACCGTTTCCTGGCCACAGACTTCGGGATTTCTGCCCGGATTGTCGGGGGTTATCTCGGCGTCCTCGGGAGCCTCCTTAGGCTGCGGCCATTTTCTCCGGTCGCAGACCTCGCCCCCCCTCTGTACATATTTTTAATTGTACAATTGTATGCCTGATAGCTGCCAGTTTATGCGCACTTCAGTGACGTGGGCTGTATATAGTGCCTAGCCACAGGTAAAGGCTAGAGGCCTTATTAGTTCACTGGGAAAAGTCATGTTACATTCCCTAGGTATGATCTGTTTATCATGAAAAGTTATGAAAAAGGAAGTAGGCTTTTTTTACTTACAGTGAAAAGCATGTGTTAAAGGCAATAGGCTTTCAAGGGTGTAATGTTGTTGCACTGTACTAAAGGCTATAGGCAGGAATATCTTTAAATGGAATCTCACAGATTACTGTTGTAGGCAAGGGTTTTGTTGTTGGTGACCCCTGTGGGCACCAAACCATGGGGATAGACAATGTGCACTATGGCAATCCTAGACAGAGTCTATTAGTTGAGATTTTAAATAGTTTTGATCACTATATTTTGTTCATATTTGTAAGTTTATTACAGTATTCCTGATGGTTGCTTTGTAGGAAGGCTTATGAACCAACACAGTACGACTGATAAAGGTTACAAGCCTGATTGTTTATAATGAAAGTTACAATAAAGTTTATGGGCCTGACATGTTGATTGTGAAAAGCAAATGCTACAGTCAATACACATTTAAGGGTAGATTGTTATTACTCTGTATTAAAGCCTACAGTATTTTGTTACATGGATTCTTACAGATCAGAATAGTGGGCTAGGATTTTGGTGCTGGTTATCCTCTCTTGCAACTTGTGGGTATACACAATTTGTACTATGAGAATCGTTGTTTGTTCCTCCAAAGAGAAATTGCATTTTTCTTTACCAACTGTAACTTTGTATTCTTTGTAATTTTGCGACTAAACCTGATGGTTGCCTTGTGAGAAACTTTATGCTCAGACCAGGTGGCCTCATTTTCTTATGCTGATAGGCCAATGATAACAGCTACCGACGTGAAAGGTTCACTTGGAAAAATAAATGTGTTGCCATAAGTTTGATCTCTTTATTATGAGAAATTATGATATACTTATTCGACCTGACATATGGATTGTGAAAAGCATATGTATATTCAATATGCCTTTAAAGGTGGACTGTTATTTCTCTGTATTAAATCCTACAGATAGGTATTTTATGACATGAAATGTCACAGATTACCTCTACAGGGAATTATGTTGGTGCCGGCTACTACCGCTGACAAACCCTAGTGGGAGAAGATTTACACATTTCTTGCAAGAATCACTTTTTAGTTGTCTACCAGTATCTTGTAATAAAAAAATAATTAAAGAATACACACATCCATATATAAATAGATATCCATTTAGACACATAGCGGGCTTTTGAGTCAGCCCTGTTCTTTCCCTGGTCTGTGTGGGTCATTTACACTTTGCTACCATCCATGACAGCTAACTGTAAGGGGTAATGGTACTGTTCACATCAGTCATTGATTCGCTTGTCTCTTGTGAATGGCAGCATTTTCTGATTGCTAGTTTACTTCCACCTTAAAATAAGTGTGCCTCAGTGTCAGGGCTTGTTGGCCAGTCCTTTAATTTTCAATGTTCTCCTTTTATAGTTGCCCCTTCATTTCTTTGCTTCTACTCTTTTTATTTTTAATGTTTCTTAAGAGGATATTATAGCCCTCCAGCAGTCCTAACATGTATCTTGCTTGCTGGTCATTTGATCTGCAGTGATCGTCATGCCAGGTGGCCACTTTTTCGGAACCAGGAGTCCAACTCCATCATGGAATGCTGTTGTCCATAATGTATCATTGTTTTACCATTCAGTAAGGCCAACATATTGGTTCTAAATGTGATGGCCATCTTCGAACTTTAAAACAATGCTACACTATAATACATTTGCACTATAATGCTTTTAAGATGGACACTGACTCCTATGTTTAGTTTTGTTTTTGCAATCATACGTCCCATGTGTTTAAATGGCAGCATGTTTTCTTTTTTTATACTTTTCTGACTTGAGTTGTTGAGTTTGTTTTTTCGGTTGTGTCAGGGGGTGAATGGAAGAATGAGTCAGTGGATGGATAAATGGGTGCATGAGTGTAAAGTTGAGTGACAGAGTGCATGCATGGCGACTTATCCAGTGCCTAATATCATCAGTGAAACAAAGGGCACGTTCATTCCTAAGCCAGATCTATTGCCATTGCTAACGTTTGTTAATAAATATGTTTTTGCACTATTTTGCCCCCTTATACAACACAGAACAAACTGCTTAACAGACTTACACTAAAACAAAATGAAACTGCTCCTAGATGTAGCAGCTTTCATTGGCATTTTGTCCTCTGAGTCAACATATCAGAGCCCTAATAGTTTGGCGTAAGTTCACAGCAGACACATAAGATGCCATTGGAGAGATTGGTTGTAGTGGCCTTTCCTGTCTCTGTGATTTAATTTCTAAAATGTTTCTGCCTTCTAACTCGATCTCAGATTCAACCATGCCGTGCTTGGCATTTTATTTTCCTCTGCAGCTGCAATTCCTTTGGGCCAGTTCCTTGTATGGATGTGTTTTTTGCATGGCCGGGCATTCAGCGCGCAGAGGCTGATTGTTCCCTGGAGGTCTGCCTACCCCCATCTCGTCACGTTGCATAACAAATGTATGCGCAACAAATATGCTTTCCTTGGAAGTCTGGATTTAACTCTAACCTTTCCTACTATTTGGAAAGTCTCTTTTTCTCTGATAACTTATTTCTTTATGGAATTGTTTCAGGAGAGTCAAACTATTCAAAACGCTTCTTTTAATTTATAGTTTATTTTCGCATGTCCGGGCGATATCTAGACACTGGCGTATCTTCTATTTGCGCGGGTCGCAGACTCCCGACCCTGAGGAATGCTGTATTTTACAACACCAGCAGCAGTCAAGTGGGTTATTTTCCTTGACTGCAGGAGGGCTCGTGGCACCATGCCCATGGGGCGATGATGTGACTGCCGACCTTGGACCTGGGGATCCAGGTTGAGATCTCGACCTCCTCTCCACACTCTGGGCTACTCAGTAAATCACTTATTTTCCACAGCACTGGAAATAGGCTCGGCCACCAAAATAAAAGTAGCCCCCATTAGTAACTTAGGGGCATATTATCAAGAAACAGAGTTAAAATTATCGCCGCTTTAGCGGCAGAAAACTAGGGGTGGGCGGAATTTGCGAAATTCACTTTCGCAAATTATCACGAAAATGTTAAAAATCTCCGCAAACACGCGGAAATATCGCGAAGATGCGGAAGTTTTTTTCCCGCCCGTTCGCGGTAACTTACCCATGCGGTTGCTCGCCATCTTGTTTTCACTTGTCTCGCGGTGCATGATCGCGAGAAGAAAGACGTGATCACGCGACGCATGACGTTGCTGCGGGCGCGAACTGTCGCGAGACAGCGCAAATGGCTACCAACAATCCAACATCTCGTGGAGAACGCGACCGGATCGGGAAAACTTGTCGGCGAACGTGGCCATTCAGGTAAGGCGATCGCGCGCACGTGAGTATGTATTATTTTACAGCGCGAGCAAGAAACAAATTATCACTAAGCTGCGGAATGCGGAATTCTTGACATTTTCGCGCTTTCCGCGGAACGCGAAAATGCCAAATTATCGCAATTTCCGTGAACGGAACAGAATTTTGGCCCAGGCCTACAGAAAACTGCCGCTATAGTGGCGATAATGGGCTTGATAATATGCCGCAGAGAATTCCAATAGAAGCCCATGTTTTGGTGACAACATGGGCTTCTAATGGAGTTCTCAAGTGCATATTATCAAGCCCATTATCACCGCTGTAGCGCGCTAAAGCGGCGATAATTTTAACTCCATGCTTGATAATATGCCCCTTAGGTAGCTAAAAAAGTGGCCCATGATTACAATTCAGGGCAGTTTTGAACTTTAAAAAAGGCTTTATAAGAGTTTTGCATGTTATGGAAAAATGAATGCATTTGGCTTGTGCAGGCATTGTTTGTTTTAATATCATGAAATTGGCAAAACCGGCCCAGCAGACCATAAAACAGGCCCACACACTGACCTGTCAGACGTGCCCTTCCGGCACTGACTGCTTGCCCTATAGACCAGTCCGACCCTGATCTCCCAGTGCCTGAGAACATGAATGTCACATTGTGTCATGTAACTGGTGCTCTTGTAAAGCACTTTTAGGTCGAGTTCTCGCTTTATAAAAACTGGAGAAAAAAAATCCTCGATACTCAACAGAACTCTGCCCCATTCTGATAGATGTAAACTCATGTTGATGCACAGATATTTTCTTTAAAAAGCTGCCTGCACTTTTTCAACTATTCAGATGCTTAAGTTTTATCTCTCATTGCTATTAGATGACATTTATTTTGGACCTTGTATATTCTTGCCATATTGCTCTCATTTTATGTCTCCCCTTCCTCTTCCCTCTCCTTATCTGTATTTTTCATAATTGTTTGACTGTATTTATCTTGTTGCACCTTGTTAATTTCTAATAAACTTCTCTAAGCTGTAAAAAGCTGCCCTGCAAATTAAATCAAATGGCATAGCTATATCAAAATGCAAGAGATGCATCGGTTGTACGGGAAAAGGCATAACATGCTCAGTATATATTTGAAACAAACCCTTCTTTGGGGAATAACTCCTCCTTGATAAGAACAACCTATACCATTCTGTTCCCTCTTGCTTCTGGATACCCCAAACATATATTAATTATGCATATTTAATATCCACAAAAGGTTCTGTTAGAATACCTCAACGATTAGCATGAACAGCATTTTCTTTTAAAAACCTAAACTAATTAAATAATATATATTCTAAAGAGACCTCTTCCGTTTCCTTTCCCCCTAGAAATGAAAAACATATTAATCAGAATGGTAAGTGTGATCCCCTTTTTAATATTTATAGTAACACTTGGGACCACACTCCTGAAAATGGCACACTTCAGCAATTTAAGCACACACTAAGTGCACGACTGCGACAAAGTGACAAGGAAAATGTATTGGTCTGCTGCGCTGCACAGGCGCACAATGTCATTGTATGAACCCACATAGCAGAGTGCACACTGACTGCCAATGAGCGCCAGTGTTGCAGATCATTCACATAGGCTTGTGCTGCAGGGCTGTCCCTCCTTAAAAATGTTGGGCCCTCATTTCGCCACCTGTAGGACAGATTCCAAGCTGCACAGCAGCAATGTTTGTACATAAGGACATGTAAGTGGGGAGAGGAGTTGGCCTAATGGCTAGGGCAGTCGTCCTCGAATCTGGGAAAACTGGGTTCGAGTCTCGGCAACGAGGCTGAACATCCTGTGAATCTGGGCAAATCATTTAATCTCCCCGTGCCTACCAAAAAAATGAATGTGTCCTCATGTTTAGCAACTGGTGCTATGTAAAGTGCTCTGATACCCTATTCGGGTCAAGTTCGCGCTATATAAAACACCGTTAAAAAAATAAGTGCCTTTGTAATGTGCAGGAGCCCTAAGATGCGGACCTTGTTACTGTTCCCCTTTGCACCCACCTAAATCCCATATTCCCCCACCTACCACTATGGAAAGCTAAACATTTTGTTAGTACCTTTCTGAGACTGTTTGCAGCAACCAATGCTTCAGTATGTTTGGTCAGAGGGTATTCTGGGCCTGATTTAGAATTTGGCGGTGCATGCTACCCTGCCACAGACATAGCACAGTATCCTGTCTGGCAAAGGGATGGTCCGCCAGCTCTGTTTAGGATCAGGCAGATCATCATGTTTCCGATGGTGATGCCCCTACTGGCTCTGCAGACGGAGACCCTACACCGACAGACTGATGGAGCCGGGGACGTGGTACATGTGCCTAAGACTGTCTTATTTAGAGCGGGCAATCTGATTTACTTTTGTTTCTGACCAGGATGAATAGAAAAAAAGAAAAATGAATTACCCTCGCGCACTGGGAGAAAACTTAAAGGGTGGAAGGTCATTTATTTTTTGTTTTTCAAATACAAACACCCACTTTAGGAATTTAAAAAAAAAAGCTTGCTAAGCATACACATGAAACATGGCATCGCTCAGCAAACTTTTAGTGCCTTCAGAGGGGCTACTGTGAAGGCGGCTCCTCTAAAGGCACAGAGCTCTTTGCGGGACCGGCAGGGGTCTCAAAATATGATGGGTAGTAGTCTGGCCAGGATGCTGTAGTAGTAGTCCCTCTAGCAACGACAGCAGGGAGTGTCTCGTGTTCAGTGGACTCGGTTGTATTATAAGGTTCTTTATCGTTATCTTTCAATGCATATTCTTTGAGTCCCAAGGTCATGAAGTAGCCCTTACTGACAATAATGCTTATTTCTGTTCTAAGTATGGAATTTGAAACCCCAATTGCTATAGGAAAATGGAATTGAACCAGTTAAGTACTGTGCATCCAATTCACAAGCACCGCCGACTGCCATGTATGTACGTTTTGAGCTAAAAAAAGACTCCAGTTATGGCTGCCTGGAAAACCAGATGTGTAATGCAGACCCCTGCTTTGCAGGGCCCCCCAATCCTCCAGGGGGAGGCAGCCATTCATTGGGGGGTCCATTCAGCCCAAGGCCAATGAACATCTGTTGATATGGGAGACTCTGGGGGCCCTCATCACACTTTGCAGGGGGCCCCATCATTTTCTGTTACACTGCTGTTGGAAACCATAATAGAACACCTGGAAGGTTAAAATGGCGTTATTATTGCACAATTGTGCACCACAACTACGTAAAATTCTACAGTAATGAACCCGGCTCGGAGGATTGGGGTAAAAGTATTAGGGCATGGTTTGCCATTAGACTTTGTCAATGCCCACAAACTCACCAGTTTATGCCTTCACAAACTCCTCTTTGACCCTTTCCAACCCTGGAATTGATTGTAGATTTACATCAGCAATGGGCTTTAAAAACTTCCCCTCCGAAGTAGAAGGGGAAGGGAATACTCCCAAAATACATGCAGACATAGAGGAAGAGAGTTAAAGACAGGTAAAATATTTTTCAGGTGGATGAATAAAAAAGAAATAAATATGTAAGATCATCACATCACAGCATGCACATGCCGGCCTCTCTGGGCTGATAAATCTAAAAACTTGCTCATGGTACAGAGCACGTCAATGAAGAATGTGGAGAGATTACCCTAGGGAATGGAACACAGCTCTGACTCATACAAGAGACACCACATTTAGGAGCACACAAAAAAAGAATATATATGACACAAATATTCTTCACAAATAAGACCCCAGGGCCAGATCTGAGGTGCTCAAATGGATCTTATATGAGTAATTTAGATGTTATTGCTTATGAAACAAGTTTTTCCCCACCTGGTTCCAGATGGGATTCACCTGGCTCAAAAAGGTAGTTCACACTTTCTAGTACTGTGTGCTAGTGACTAAGATCTGTATACAACATTTCTTCAATACATTATTTTTGCTCTCCCACCGCTCCCTCCAATGAACAGAAAGAAACATGGTAGCATCCTGCAGGCTTTAGACAGCCATTATCTTATTTCTAAGCATTACTCCACACCATGTGGTAATTTATTCCCCGGTCGGTAAACTCAACTCCGCTTGCGGAGTTTGAAGAATTTGGGTACTCCGCGCTCTGTGGAGGAATGCAGAATCCCTGAATTCTGCCATTCAGGCTCGATGCAGAGCTTCATTTGCACGCTCAAGTTTTCTTTTGCAGCTCAAGACTCTCAGGCCGCTTGTGAGCGCGCGGGAGACCTCTCACACCGCTAGAGAGCTCCCGCGAGACTTTGCACTCACTCCCACAGCTTCCGGCCGCAATTGCACCAATCTAGCATTCTTAGAGCCGATCGCAATGGCAAATGGAGCGGTCAAGCAGATTTTCTGCTTAAGAATGCAGCTGAAAGGCATTTGGAGTGGATTTCCTTCTCAAACTGGCAGTTGGAGTTGATTTTTTTATGTGAGAAGCCATTTTATTAAAACTTTTTTTTTCAAATCAGAAGGTTGTGCCCAAGAGACTCCAACTTCCTGTTCCTGTCCAACAGGCTCCTCCCAGTGCTTTGCCATTCTCCTGGTCACTTTTCATTGGGATTTGGAGCAGGAAGGATCAATCTCCTTGTCTGTTGCATACATACCATTGGTTTTAGGGACTTTGTTTTTGAGATATCACACGTAAGTTGAAAAACTGGTGTATAAGGGGGTTGTTTGTTTGATTGGGGAAGTGCACCTGGATTTATTTGTACTTTGATTTTATTTTTAAAGTTTGTTGTGTCCGGTGGCAGCAGTTTTAGTAGGGGCCTTGTTTTTTGTGTGCATGAAATGTATCTTTTTCTGCAAAGGAAAAATGTTGCACAGTTCAGTACATTTTCTTCTCCATGGTTTTCAATAAGTTTGCAATATTGATCGATTCAATTCACTATGTGGCCTAGTTTGCCAATGGCCCTTCAAGCCAGTAGGTCCTGTACTATTCATGGGTGCATCAAACAACTGTTTCAGTGGTGTCTGTAGAATTGAAACATCCTTTAGGCCATGGATGGCATGGGATTAAAATACAAAATGTGGCTTTTTTTGTGGTTTTTCATGTTTTTTCCGCTGCAAACGGTTTTCAGGTGGGGTAATGCCTTTGGAGGATGTGTGTTGTTGTGAACATTTTTAGCACTGTTCATTTTGTTTTTGGCATTGCTGAATTAATGCTGTGTTCTCTGTGCTACCATGCCTCTTATGTCTGGCCATTGTGTGTGTAAGTGCGTTTTGCATAGGCCACCATTTGCCTTTGTTGTTCAAGAATCAGTATGCCATGTAACCAGGGGCCATTTTGTATAGTCGGTGTCCACCTTAGGCCTCATGTGTTCTTTGTTTTTCAGGCCTCCTGCTTGTTGTTGTTGTGACTATATGGCTGGCGGCCATGTTGTGTAGCCAGCAAGTGTGTGCTTCCCCCATAGGCCTGAATTTCTTCTTTGTTTGTTGCTATGCTCCCTTGCTGGTTGTTGTTCAGACCATGTGACAGGAGGCCATTTTGTGTAGCCAGCCAGTGTGCTTTCTGCATAGGCCTGTATTTCTTCTTTGTTTGTGGTCATGCCCCTTGCTGGTTTTTGTTGTTCTGACCATGTGGCTTGCGGCCATTTTGTGTGACCAGCCAGTGTTCTTTTGCCATAGGCCTGTATATATTCTCTTTGTTCCCCATGCCTCCATTTGATTTTAAAATTTTGTAATTTATTTTTTATTTTTTAAATGATTGTTTATTTTTTTGTTTACCATTTTCATAATCTGGCATAATGAATCAATCCCATGTCTGCTATAGGTGCACAACAGCAATCATTGTGTAAGGATTATTCAATTGTCAATTTATTTGTCAGCTGCACCTTCCTGCGTGCCATATCCCACGTGATGCATTGCACATAAAGCAAACAGTTACAGCTGTATTGTTTTGTTGTTGTTGTTGCTCCTTCTAATCCTACCTGACTGTACAGTCACCATGAAAGTTTATATTGGTGTGATTTTCCATTTAACGAATGAACACCGTATACTATTGTTAATTATAATAACTTAAGTAACCACACTAAATTATATTGTTTGTTTGTACTACTACCTGAACTGCAACAATGCCACGATTCACTGATGTTTTTCTTTCTTGTTTGCTTTTAGGTTCAAAAGAGAAGAGACATCACCCACAGTATTTTCGGACATAAGGCCTCTGCACGACATGACAAATGACTGACTACGCAACATGGTCATCTCTTCAGCTTGTTGTGAAGCTAAGTACCACAGCCAACTGACAGCTTCAAGAAGGCCCCAAAGAAAGGTGCTGCCAAGAAAGTTGCTAGTGGGGAGCAGAAGGAGCAGATTTATACTACTGGCGTGCCGACCACAATCTTTTTCAGGAAAGTTGTGCCCGCCGCACTGGCCTCCGGCGAGCAAGCTGAGAGCAGAACTCCTCCATCAACTGCAACCCCCCAACCTTAGCCCAAGACCATGCCTGTCAGTGAGGCAGCCAGTGCAATCATGTTGACGCCGACAAGTAGTAATGTTGAATTGGATTTATCCCTTTCACAAATTAGTACACCATCATTTCAGGAAACACAGCAAAGTGGACAACAGTAGCCACAACCAGCAATGGATTTGTCTGATGTTGGAGCAAAACAGAAGGTTGAGCTTCCTTCAGAGCAAGAAGTTGAACCCCATATTTTAGAATCATTGGCTCCCACATCTCCAGCAAGGAAACGGAAGGGTACTACAGCACCATCTTCTCCAAGCGCCACTTCTGATGATGACGATGATGATAGGGACATGGAGTGGAACCCGACAGAGACCAGGAGACAACAGGAGAGGCAAGGGAAAAGAAAACTACCAGAAAGAATTAGAGTTATGGAAGGGGATGAAGAGGAGGATGACAATGACAAGGTAGTCATGGTGGAAGGTGACGCAGAGGAATTTGACATTGCTATTCAACCAGCTCTGAGGGATGTGGCACAGGTAGCATCGCCGCCAGCTCCTAATTTGCAAAGCACCAGCTGAGACCTGCACCAACCCCTAACTTGGGCGGAGCAGAGAGACAATCAATGTTATGCCCACCTACCTCCAGTTTGTCTTCAGGCATTGGCAGTGACATGGTAAAAAAGTACTCATCCCCAGTTTGGGACTTTTTTACAGTTAGCAAGAGGGGGAGTGCATTGCAGTAAGCACCATTTGCCACCCAAATGTGCATTGAGGTAAGCCTGGTACACATTATGGCACTGGAGACCAGACAACCCATATGTAAAAACACCACACACTCAAGAGGGAGGAGCTCCTTAAAATAATTTCTGAACATGGCTGTGGTGGTGGAGAGAGCCGGGGAACATCAGCTACAAGTCCAATCACAGCAGAAGGTAAATATGAGGAAGAAGAGGGTGAAATTTTCACATAAAGCAGTGCACCATTAGTGCACCAGCAGAATTAACCACCTTAGCTTCTTCAAAATGGCACAAGAAGACTCAGAGTGAGATGATGGAGATACCATGGCATACAGTGACTGCCACCATGCACATTGAGTCTACACTAGCATCTACTTCTCAAAAGACACGTGTCAGTGTTCTAAGAAAAGAAGAAAATTCAGGCTACTATTCCGAGCATGTTTAGGCAGGAGGGGCCCTATGAGCGAAACTACCTAACCACGTATTTGTACAATGGGAAACTGGCAAAAATGTTAGCGCTGGACCTCCTCCCTTTTTCATTTGTGGAAGGAGTGAGATTTTTAGAATTTGTGGCAGCCATCTGCCCAAAATGGAAGGCACCAAGTAGGACCTATTTTGCCAGAGTGCCTGTTCCAGCGCTGGTTGGACAGGCTTTGCAGCAAAGTGTTGTTCACACCATCCACCTGATGACAGACATGTGAGCCACTTGTCAAGCGACTAATTACATGTATATTACTTCACACTAGATCTCTTTTGCAGGCATAAAGCAAAAAATATGTTTAGGTCTTGGCCCTGAAGAAAGATTTTAAAAGTGTTTGGCCTCATGCAACAGTAGCCATGTTCACCATGGAGAAATCACATACAGCCGTAAACATCTTGGGGGAATTTAACAGCAAGGTGTATGAATGACTGCGACCCAGAGGTCTTAAAATTGGATTTGTTGCCACGGACAATGGCAGTAACATAGTCGATACAACTAGACATAGAACAAAGAACGATAGTTATGAAGTGAGATAAACATGGTCTATACACTTAAACTACGCACCGTGTGTTAAGAGTTTATGATTGCGATATGTGGCAGCGGGAGCATTTGAGATTACGAAGCACTTAATAATGGATTATTTGAACGACATGTGTAGTGCATTATGGGTTTTGTAGTTTGATTGAATTAGTGGATTGTGATTGGAGGGTTTGGAATGGATGGGGACACAGGTGCCTTAAATAGAGTAAGTGAGTTACACTATCAGAATGGTTCCGGACAGGATAACAAGCAGCAACCAGAATGTTCAAGGTATGGGCTCGCTTTGGAAAAAGGCTTGTAAAACAAGCGGGAAGCCTGGATTTACGTGGGGGTGGGCACACACTGGTGAGAGAACAACGTAATGAGAATTTAGAGGGGTTTAATGTACTCTAGCGGAGGTACAGAAATGATCGGGTACACTCTAAGGAATTCAGCGTGCAATACATTGAGGATAAATGAACATTTTAAATCTCAATGATGTGCTTAATGTGACGAACATGATCTATGTAACAAACGTAGCTAATAATTATGTTTTTAAATTTACAGATAACTCCTGACGAAGGGCCAAAGAAGGCCCGAAATGCATTGGGTATTGGAAGCAACTTATTGAGGTATACTTATGTAATATGCCATGCTGCAGAGTAAAGCCAGTATCAGTATTTCTTCAGCATTAAGGATTGTATAAACATAGGCGTCCACCGTGTGACTGGATAAAAAGATGATTGTCAAACAAACTATGGAGAAAATGAAAATAAAAACCTTTTTTGACAAAATTGGAACAAATGTTGCATCACTATGCATAAACGACAGTTGTGCGTCCAGAATGGGGTGTTACGTCGCCCCACATCTTTCAGTGAATTATTTTACACACTTGTACTGGGCAGTCCACGATTCCGGGCCTGCACGCCAACAAAATACAAATAAACGAGCCATTGATGAAAGAATGGAGACAACTGGTGTGCACTCCGTCACCTTTTTCTTGTGAAGTAACGTAGTCAAGGCCATGTCAGACGGAGGCTATTTCAGGGTCCTGTGCTTGTCTCATTGCATCAACCTAGTGCTGCAAGACTTCCTCAAAAGGAAGACATAGTCAGCAACATACAGACCACATGCAGAAGATTCTGCATCCATTTCAGCCATTCTCTTAAAGCCCAGAAGCAGCTGAGGATTCTTCAGCATAATAATTGAGCACTAGTTAAAGCCCTGATACAGGATGTGCCAACACATTGGCACTCCACCTTTTACATGCTGCAACATCTGTTTGAACAGTTCAAACAGATCAATGACTACGTCATTCAAAGAGAAGGGGATGAAGTTGGGAAAGTTATGACTATGGATGTGGACAAATGGGGCCTAGTCAAATGCCTGACATGGATGCTACTCTCTTTTGAGGTTTTCACATGGGAAGTTAGCAAGGAGGACAGTACGATGGGCCAAGCTATCCTGCTGCTGCATCCCCTCAAGACCAGGTAAAGAAAACGTCTGAAAGGTTTGCCCCTGTAGGTGTTAATGAAAACACAGAAGCACATGCCTTGGTTGAGAGCTTAGTCCTGCAATTGGCTTCTAAAATAAGGCTGCAACATGACGTAATCGAGTGAAAAGACTACATATGTGCCACACTACGTGATCCACAGTACAAAAATGTTCTGCCACTTTCATCCCTTTTTATGAAGGGGATGTTTTAAAATACAAGAAGCCGATTGAAGCGCAATCTGGAGACTTGAAAAAGAATGACTGGGACTTCAAGTCTCACCCCACAGTTCTGGGGTGCCACCTTAAACTTCCAGAGAGGGCAGTCTTGTCTCACAGCAGAGAACAACACCATCAACCAGAACACAGGCAACAACAGCAAAAGAAGAACCATACCCAAACTCTGCATTGTATTGGTTTCAATTGGCAGGGCTCAATTCCAGTGAAGAGGTAATGGCAAAACAGGTAGAGCAAGTGGCAGCACCAATGACCAGCCACAGAATGTTCCAGGAGTATCTGGATGATCCAAAAGAGGTCTCTATGGATCAAAATCCATTAATGCAGTGGTATGAGAAGATGCACCAATGGCCAGAGCTCAGAAGGCTGGCAGTAAATTATATGGCTTGTCCGGTCGCCAGTGTGTCTGCTGAGTGTGTGTTCAGTGCAGCTGGTGTGGACATCACAGTGAGAAGGACCAGTCTCTCACCTCAAAAAGGGGAGCGATTGGCTATGATCAAAATGAACCATCATATTATACCACACAATTACAACATTCCTGAAACAGCAGCGCAGGAGGAGGAAGAGGGTGAATAGTCTGAAATCAAATTAAATGTGTTAGCTAACCAACTTCTCGGTGAACCACCTGAGTTTGAGGATGAACTCTAGTTCCCGGAATAAGTATGCCAGTGCCCCCATAGAACTTTAAAATGTTCTTGTTGAACTTAGTTTTTTCTTTGTAAAAAATAAATATGAAAAGATTAGCTAGAGGAATATTATTATTGTACATTGAAGCCTCCACAATTCCTTTATGATATTGGGGACAATGCCTGCCCCCTTTGGATGCCTATTGCCTAATGCCTTTCCCTTTTTGCATCACTTAGTACTAGAACAGCTGCCCCATATTATGTACAGGACTGCATGCCAGTACCAAATTCCAATGTTTTGCCTGCATCAAAGATGATTGAATACACAATACCTGAACTATACGTGCTTGCCTTGAATTGGATGAGGTAGCTTCAACTATAGCAACACTGAGTGAACGATTGCATGAGTGATGATTTAAGTTGAATGATGAATCATGGAGTGGCAGGCACTCAGGGAGGATGTGTTGAACTGTAATATGGGAAATTTATTGAGATGAATATTGATTTGCATTGTTTGGGGCTTGAGTGATGGGCGTCTATTTCTTTCCCTTTAGGTGATGATCAGCCCTCTCACACTTAGCCAGATTAAATTAATTGCAGGGGTGTTCTCACTTTCTGTCTCTTCAGGCCCCAGAACAGTCACTTTAGTTATCAAACATAAACCTATGCAAAAAAACTGCAATTTTGTTTCATTCTCTACTTGTTCTTCAACAGCAGTGCACTGCACTCCATGTCTATCTTGCTTGGGTAGTCGTGATTCATGATGATGATGATGACTGGTCTGGTACGGGATTACTCTGCATCACTCAGGACTGGAGGAGTATCATGGAAGAACTCAGGGCGGGATTGGGAGCTGCAGGACTACCTCATCAGCAGCAAGAAGTTATTGAGTATCAGCTTCAGGTCAAAGGTAAACCAAGAGTCTGAGGCCTAGTACTACTCAGCAATTTGGAGTATAGAGAGGTTTTTGTGAAATGCTGCTGTGTGTGTGTGTGTATGTGTATGTGTGTCTGTGTTGGACTTGTGGCAAAAGTTAAACTCTGAGCCCCCCTCTTGTTTTTTTTGCTCTGCTTCTGAGTCGTTTTAGCTTGATACACTCATCATGAAGCTTACCTTTCTTCTCCTTAACTCTAAAATACAGTTTCTCTTTTACAATCTACAGGCCTTCTGCTAGTCTCCCTCTCAAACAAATACGAAATCTAGCTGTGCACAACAACACTCCTGCTTACCTACCGGACCAGTGCAGAGAGGCCACAAAGAATGGACATTCCAGAGGAGAATGCAACACATCATCCACTTTTGCAATACATTATCATTTTTCTTTTAACAATCAGAATAACCAAGAGAAGCGGGTGGTTGGGTGGGTTGGTCTCCCTAACCTAGAAGACTGAACATTTAGATGTATTGTAAATTGGGTCTCAGGGGCAGAAGGACTGTTTGCAGTACATGTAGCTGTACTCTGTCATACTCATTCCTTTGTTTCCTTCTAACAACAGATTGATGGCAAATGATTTGCTGTTGCCAATTGTCCAGATAAATGTTTGCCTTGTGTTGTAGTGTTTGTCTTTGTCAAACCTTTCATTCATCAAACCCCTAACCCTCTTCCTCCGAGCTTTGTGATCTATTGAGCTGTGGCTTAGATTACACCATAAATGGATCACACATTTAGTGGGGCGGATCTGGTGAAAGTAACACCAACTTACTATGGAATCTTTGAAGCAGTTGCCCACACCAACCTATTTCCAACCCACATATTGAAAATGTTCAATAGGTTTTTAGATATAGAATGAAGAACATCAATTGCCGCTGTCAGCATCATCATCATTAAGGCCTTGTGTTACCTAACCGTAAATGCCTAACCTAAGCTTGTCAACTCCAGACTTTGAGTCCATTTTTCATAACTTGTAGATTTCACAAATAATACTGCTAGCTCCACAGTAGCCAAAACTTACTATTATTGCTATTGTATCTATTTTAGCCCAATCAGGCATTCTCATTGTCTCATCATCATCACATAGTACTCAGGCGGTATCAATTGTTGGTAAATCTTTGATAAATATATAGCCCACTTACTCTGTCTTTCTACTTCCATTTAGTTGTCTACAATGGATAATCATCAATCAATCATTCAGAACAATCCTACAGGTGAAGCTCACCTGGGTGGAACTGGAAGTGGGACCTCGCTTGTGAAGTTGTGTTGTCTCCTCTGTTATTCCTGCACGTATTTTCAGGTAAGACAACTAGTATGGATGTAATTGAACTTAGTAAGGAATACATTAACTGCTACCTTTTTTTATCTAGATAGTTCAGACCCTCAGCACAATACAGCGTAGGTCATCTCATCATGGCAACATTCCCCATAATGGTTAAGATAGTTAGAGAAATATAAGCCTAGACTCTGTAACTAAGTGCTACTCTATATCTAGTCTTAAGTTACAAGCACATAAACAGACTGTGTAAAACTACTTGAAGGCAGCAGTACAAAGTAAAAGTTAATTAAATTACTTCAGGCATAAATTTAGATTAGAAAAAATAGTGTTCCCCTTTATTTATCCACAAAATAACCCACCCTCTCCACCCAAACAACATGCCTACCTCTCTCCTGAACTCAAAATGTTCAAGAAAGTCTCTTGAGTCCCACTTCCAGCTATGATCCCACCCTCTCCACCCAGCCCCAACAAACAACAAATCCCTCCCACCAAAACAAAATATTTAAAAAAGGGTTAGAAGAGGGCATTATGTATGTCGGTCCGGAGCTGGTCTATGCTCTGCTCCATCGAGGTGAGCCAGCCCTCGATAGTGTCCAGCCACTGCTGGATGCGGTGCAGCAATGGCCTGTTATCATTCTGGTAGGGGGTGTCAGCAGTTGGCTGGCGGCAGCGCTGACGATGTGATGGCTAGGAGACTGGAGGCTGAGGGGGACTGGCTGAACTGGGTCACAGGAGCTGTGCTTTAATTTCCTCCTCCTCCTCTTCCAGGACCACCAGCTGCCAGTATTCCTTCTGGATATGCTCGAGCCTCTGACACAGCAAACGGTCTGCTCTCTCCTGCCTGTCGGGTGGTCTGGCTGGACCAACAGGAGTCGCTATGTTGAAAAAAACAAAAAAGGCAAATTGTACATAGTGCTCTGTGCAAACAATTGTTTTAACTAACAGCATGGCACAGTAGCAGTACATTGCTTTGTCCCCTAGGGCCATCGGAATTTTTTTGATGTGATGTTTATGATTAGGAGAATCACAAGGCCAATTTTATGTTTTGTTTTACCTGCACATGTTGCCGAACATAAAAAAAGCAGTGACTGTGTGGCAGAAAAGTAACAGGCAGACTGGCAAAGAATAACATCACAGGATTAAAAAAACAGTGCTTGGACTATTTCTTTCTTCTAAAGGCTTTTGAAGTAACTATAAACAGAGTCAGGCACTTAGAGTTGAAAAATAAATGACTACTCATTAATAAGTATGGCATTATGCACGATTATGAAGTTCAAGTTGTGTGTGGTGCTAAAATAATGAAGCCATGCTCATTGCTAGCCAGTGCCTCTGCTAGATTGCTTCTGGCTGCAGCTGTAGTTGACCAATATCTAATGCCAATGGCTCTGCTCTTCGCCAAAGGCATTTCTCTTTCTACTCTGTCTCCAAAGAGGCTGACGAATAATAAATATGACACTATGTCAGTCACACATCACATGTATGAAATGCAGGTATTAAAATATTATTCTGTCTGCCGTAAAGTAGACGTTGAGTAAAATGAATTTAATGGACTGCACTACAGGTAAAGGAATGGATTATATAGATTTTATTTGGCACATTTTTTATTGTGTAACCATATGCCAAACTTGATATCAAATCATGCACTTACTCCCACTTTACTCTGTGGCCTCGCCTGCCCCCACGTTTTCCAACAAATTAATTTGCTGGGCAAGACCCAAGGGAAGGAAACTTAATTCGCTCTACTGCAGGGGGTACGGTAGAGGGATTAGACTGGTAGGGTAGAGTTTCTTTCCTATATAATAGAGGGGCCACTTCACTGATTATCCATTCATCATCTTTGGCTTATTCAGTCACTGTTCAATTCACATGGTGAAAATCTGAACAAGTGTAAATTAATCTGTTATGGAAAACCATGAAATATGTTCTGCAATCAGTTCCCATGGTTATCGCATGATTAAATCTGGCACATTCCAAGAATGGCCCACCCATCCTTTTACTCATACACCATTTTCTTTCTTTTAAGTTACCTTCCGTTCTTTCATGTCTCCCTCAAAGCTTATTATGTGAGATTTTGCTGCATTGCAGATAGAAGAGTCCATAGTAACTCAACCACTGCTGTGGCTGGTAAAGCTCGGTGGGGGGTTCATCTCACAGTAATTTTTGATGATGAGAACGAGTGCGGCCATGGCAATAGCTAGTGAGCATAGTAATTGCAAGAAATATGTGACTTATCAGTGCCTGTCACTGCTGCCACTTCTCCCCCTGCAACTGAGCCATCACCGTCTCCTCCTGCAGTGGCACTAGAGCCGGCATCACCGATGTTCTCTGTGGCTAGAATATAAAACATTACACATAGTTTAGATCCCAGATACACAACCTCAAATACAACAGCACTGCAGCACTACAGCTCAGTTAGCATGTATCTTCCAAATATCATTCTGGGCATTTGATTGATTGGTTCATGGAGACAGAAAAGTCAGGTGTGGAATAATGCTCAATTAAAAACCTATGGTGCTGGATGACAAAGGCAATGTGAATAGGACATCATACTTTTTTCCAGCCTTGCTGCACTGTCATTAGAAAATGGAGGTGTACTGTAACTATAAATAAACAGGTCTGCACTCTGCAACACATTACACTGCGTGGGGGGTGTGGTGCATGATGACCATGGCCACTGTCTCGTTAACTGAACTGTGTTAGAGCTAGGCATAAGCAGGAATAGGAAAGCTTTCTGAACAAACATACATGGTGATTTGTTTTATTTAAAATACTAGCTTACTTGGACCTTCTATGTGAATTGTCATGAATCATGATAGATAGCACCAACACTTCAATAGACAAATAAATATCCCAAGATTCTACGGTTCTACTCTAAGAATGCCACAACAATTATAAAAGGACTTACTGGGATCTGCAGAGCCCTCGGCAGCAGCACGAGTGGTCGGCGCCTGCAGACCAGCGTACCCCGGACCCTCAGAGTCGCCCCTCTTCTTCCCCTTGGGTGCTGAGGAAGGAAATTAAGAAGATATATAAAAATAGATTAGTGATTCTCTTAATAATTGCCACAAAATGTTTTATGAAAAGCACACGCAGTCGCTAAAACCGATCACTTTTAGTACTACTAGTTTCTTTCGCCTCAAATCTATCGACTGTCGTTAAATCCATATTCCTAATCTCCTTAACAGAAACTGCATTTGAAACTAATGTATTGCAGTTAATGATATTTGATTTTATTCTATTCCCATGTCTCAACCCCCTTGATGAGCCAACTCAGTCTCCCTGTTTGCAATGCATAGATGCATACTTCACATCATCACTGTGAATTCAATTAAATAACCTGGAACTGTACGAGCTACACAAACAAAGTCACAGAGAGAACGCGCTACTCAGTGATTCACTAAAGTGACAGAAGAAACAGCTTGCAATGACTTCTTAATTTATCAGCCAAATTAGGTAGCGTCACCTGCCTAGCAGAAACTAGAATCTGGCTCACAAAATATTACACCAGCGTGAACTTTACTAAACATAACTTACCTCTGAGGGTGAGCAGCGTGCTATTCTGATTTGTTTTTTAGAAAACCAACACAACAATTAATTAATGCTCACTGAGCCCCGGAAACTTGACGCCTAGCAGATCAAGCCGGTCCTGTTCCCGGTCTAGAAGGTCCGCTCAGCGGTGCGTCAGCTGCTGGGCGGTGCATCAAACCTGGCTGGTGCACCACACGCACTGGTGCACCATCCCCCCGTGCCGCCGATGCTCCCGTAGGGTGTAGCAACTACCAGGCCTGCGGCCTGCTGGCAGCATAGAGGGGAGGTGGCATTGCACAAATAAAAAAATACCAGTGCTGCCACCTCCTCCTCTCCAAAGATCGCCCAGGGCTGCACACCTGGGCAGCGGCGCCGCCCACATGGAAGACGCCCCTCTGCCATGGCGCTAGGTGGGGAAATAAACTAAGAAGTCAAAGGAAGGAAAAGTAAAGAAGAAAGAAATATGGAAAGAAGGGAAAACAAATAAATGAAGTCAAAAAGTCACAAAAACATGACAAAATGTAAGCCAAACTTTAAAATACACAAACACAGAATGGACTTCTGGAAGGCTAGGGAACAGTGTAGGGAAGGGCATGCACCCATCTATAAAAACAGTAAGCCCATTTCTATACCCAACATTTACTTCTAAAGTTATTACAGTAAAAAAGGACCAAAGACAGCCAGAAATGTACTCCAGCTCAGACTTCGAGTAAGTCCAGAATCATACATGACAATCACTGGTATTGCAACCGCCTCTCTCAGAAAATAACAGAGGCAAGGATTTAAGATAAAACTTCACAGGAAATAAACAAATTCATAAATATTTAAATATTTTAATAACTTTATAATTTAAAAATAAATGTAACTTTGAAAAAACACAATTTATATAAATCAATAGCACACATACATTTTAGTAACATTCAGTAAATAATAAATAAATATAAACAATTTGGAATTTTATATAAATATTTTAAAACATATTTTTAATTTAATGTATTTAAATCCATTACATTTTTAATTAAAAAATAAATAATAGCTTAGCATCTTTTGTTCTACTGGGAAAATAAATATATACATTTCATTTACATAAATATTTAATATAAAAATAATTTTATTATTTTGGTGGAAAGTTTACAGGCCTTGGGAACCCGATCCCCGTGGTCCCCATTTTCTTTTAAGGGGAGGGGTGCATGAACCTTGACAGTCCTCATGGACCTCATACACTACATCTGTATTCCTTTTTAAAGGGAAGTGGAAGCATGGCCCCCCTCCTTGAGTTTTACTGGCCTCAGGAACCTGATTCTAAGGGGCCTAAGGTGGGTACCCCGTACATACTGTTGGTGGGTGATGGGAGAGGCTCAGGGTCCCAGCGGCCCCACCAACTCTCCTGCATGCACACATCCTTGGTGCAGTAGGAGCTGACAGTCTCCTACCCGGCAGGAGCAGGTTTTTTTCTGCTCCCACCAGGCTGGACCAATCTCAGGTTCCCTGCCCGCAAAAGTACGAGTAGGGTGAAATTGTGTGCCCCCAGCTGGCGGAAGCATTTTTGCAGATCCTGCCGGGTGGGAGCACACATTTTTTTCCCTGCCCATGCATGAAAACAGAGTCCATGGGGTGGGCTCTCCGAGACACAACAATACAGATGGCCTCGATGGATGGGGTGAATGAGGCTATTCAAGTTTTGGGTAAGGGGGCCAGCCTCGTTGAGACTCAGGGAGAGGGAGCAACTGTAACGCAAGCCCTAAAGTAACTATAACTCACACCCTCATCATGCTCTGCAAATTACCTCCCATATTAGATCACAGATGACATGTTCTATGACATCATTGATAAAATGACTGCAGCATCTAGGCATAGCGGGGGCAAGAGTTAAGATAACTTTAGAGGTTGAGTAAAGTTACTTGAGATAAGAATAACTTGTGAATTTCAGCAGTTTTGTTAATTTAAAATGGCATGTTTTAACTAACATTTTCACCTAGCTATAATGTCGCTTTAACCTTTGTTACGGTGAGGCAATGTCTAACAATCCACACAACCTATATTTCCTAAATAGAATGAGGGTAGTCTGCTACATACTGTTCAATAAGGGTTGGACTGGCCATTTTCCCGGTGAGCCGGAGGGGTGGGGGGGCCGGTTTTGTGCCAGTGGGGGCCTGTTTTGACACTGGGGGCCATTTTTGCAGCAGTACTGCAATATCAGCCCTCTGTATCACACGCTGGAGCGCTGCTTCTTGCTAGTACCCTCACCACGCTCCCAGGGCCAGTCGAGCAGCAATCTGGCAGGGCTGGTAGCTGTTTCCAGTACGACCCCGTGTTTAATCGTGTTTACTCACCCAAAGCACCAACCAGTGACGTGTTTTTAGTCAACATTGGCCCATTTTCTGAATATATATTTGTCATAACAAAATGATAAAAATGATACCCTAGTGAACTGAAAAGAAATACATAGATATCACATTACAATTTACAAAGTTAGCAAAAATAAAAAAGAAACAAAGTAACACTTAATTTTCGCATATTTTGCTTCCTACATATGCTTCTGGAATCCCAGTCATGGATCAAACCTGCAAGATTATATTTATTAGCTCAGGGTCACAAAATATTTTCAGAATCGTTTTTTAAAATTCATTTTTCTTATACTTTACCATATGGAGACTTTGCAGTCAGGGCAAATCTCTCCAAACAATGTAGTATAGAGGGAAAAGCATTTGTACAACGAAAATAAATATTTTTATGACAAATATTAATGTAAATTCATTTGATATGTTTACATGAAATGTAGAAGTAAATAAAAAATGCAAGAGTACTATTACATTCTTTTTGAATTAAAACTTTATTTTATGGAAATACATAAAATTAAAATGTTTGCTGAAGTTTAAGTCAAAAATAGATTGCCAACTAAGAATGTTTAATAAAATGTATTGTTGTATTATTATTACTATAAAAAGGTTATTACAGTATTTTATATATTTTTAAATTTTGTAATAAGCATGTATTAACTTCATATATTTTTTGACATTGATTTATATTTATTTACATTTTTAAGTATTTTAAATAATATTTGTTAGACCTGGCACCATTGGCATGGATCTCCCTCCCATTTTTCCCTCTCATGTGTTTTTGCTGGTGTTAGATGCTTTGGGCACTGTGCCACTGCTATTCAGTGCCACAGTGCAAGTGCTCCCTATGGTAAATGGATGTAGGGATTAGTGACTCCATGATTGGCTGATTTGGTTTACTTGTCAGACCCTAGTACAGTTCACTGAGTGTGCCCAGTGTTTTTAAACCCAATGCTGCTGGTGGGCTTGTAGCACTGTTTGTGTCACCCATAGAAGCAGCCTGTAAAATGTGTCTAAGGCCTGCCATTGCAGAGCCTGTGTGCAGTCTGGTACGGCCATGTTGACTGGGCAAGTGCACCCAATTGCCAGTCCCTAAACCTTCCCATTTCTGCATATTAGTCACCCTTATGGTAGGCCCAAGGGCAGGGTGCATTGTAGGTAAAAGGTAGGACATGCCCTGATGTGTGTGGCATGTCCTGATAGTGAATTACAGCCATTTTCCTTTTTTATTATTGCAAGGCTACCTGTTCCCCACAGGCCAGAATGGGCAGTTTGATTAATACATCTTATAATCCTAACTGACTCAGGGAACTAGGTGGAAATTCAAGTTTAGTATGCCTGAACTCAGAATGATAAAATACCTCTTTTAGTGAAGTTGGTTTTAACATTCTGTGTTTGAAAATACCACTTTTAAAAAGTAGGATTTTTCTTGCCTAACCATCCAAGCCTGCCTCTGTTAGGTTGTGCATTCCTTGTCTGGAGTTTGAGTGACAGGGGCTGGGGGATTCCAGGAGACAGGGTGAGTCAGCACTGGGCTGAATAGAGAGATCTGCATGTAGATGGGTGGGAGGAGTTGCACCTGGGACCTGAATAGGGCTGTCCCTTCCCTCCATAATGCTGGCTCCACCTCCTTTGGTGCGTCTGATGTCCCTGGGCTACACTGTGAAAGGAAAGAAGGGGTCTTGTCAACAAAGTGCTCCAGGACTGACCAGAACTGGTTTGGACTAGGCAAATGCCGCTCTGCCTTCAAAGAACAAAGAGAAAATGACTATAAAATGGGGGACCCAGACCCCAGAACTTTAGATCACTTTGGGAAACAAGAAGAACCTTTGCTGAGGGTAGGAACCAGAGAAACTGAGGAAGAGACTATCCCAACCTGAGTGCTGTGTGGGGGATTGGCCTGCAGTGGTTGCCTGACTGCCAAAAAAAGGAGAAAGGACTTTGTGCTACTTTCAAATCAACTTGTCAAGGATCTCCAAGGGCTTGAGATAGAGCTTGCCTCCTGCTGAAGTCTCAGGGACAACAGACTTCATCAACCAGCTCCCCAAGAGTTCTTTTGAAGTGCCTGCTGTTGCGCGGGGCCTTCTGAGGGACTGCGCATCGCAAGGAGCTGGAAGTGTGACTCACGATGAAGAAGTGTGTCGCTGCCGCAGCCGCTGTCGTCGCATCACAGTAGAAGGGTGTCACCGCTGCAACTGTTGCATTTCATCGCCGAAGGGTCTCGCATCACTGGAGAAGAGTGTTGCCGTCGGAGCAGACGCCGTCGCATCACCGGAGGAGCGTGTCGCAGGGCCTGTCATGGCTCAGAAGAATCGTTGAGTCGCCGCACGGCCACCGGGTGTGCACGCATCATGTTGCAACAAGGAGAAGATGCCATTTTTGTTTCATTGCACCGGATCTTCATCGCATCACGGCACTGCTGGTCACATCGCCATGGAAGCGTAGTAAGAAACTGACGAATCACCTCCCCATGCCGAAAAGAACCGACGCATCCCCTACGCATCAGTAGAGACCCGACACATCACTGTTCTTGCGTGTAAGGAACCGACACATCACCTTCCCTGCAAAACTTTCGTTGTATAGCGTTACGCATCCAAAGGTACATTGAACTTAAAGTGTCGCATTTACCCTCTTGAGAGAACTAAGCTATTTATACCATTTTTAAAGTACAGTATTGTGGATTTTTGTTGTTTGTGGTCTTGTGATAAGTCTATATAAAGAATACTTATTTTTTATATAAAACCTGTGTGGTGTCCATCTGTAGTTTTGTCACTGGATTACTGTATGTGTTCACAAATGTGTGCTTTACACACTGCCTCTGAGATAAGACTGTCTGCTCGTGCCAAGCTACCAAGGGGGTGAGCAGGGGTTATTTTAGGTTTGTACCCCCTTACCCTGACTAGAAGCAAGGGTCCCTATTTGGTCATAGGTACCTACCTCTACCAACTAGAGACCCACAGTTCTAACATTGGTGGTCAGCGGTGAGGATTCTGGACTTGCATTTGTGACTCATATACAGTGATTGGTGAACACTACTAGTGAGTGCAGACCAAACGCGACCACATACTTTTGGTAGATTGTTTTTCCTGGGATTTTCTATTTTTGCCAAGAACTGCCAAGTTTAACCCCCACGAGTAAAGCAGCATCCATAGCATCTATTGATTTTGATTGGGAAGAGCAGAAACTGGAATGCTACAATGTGAGACAGCTAAAGCACTTTTGCAGGAAATTTAAAGTTGCTATGACCGGTCTCACCAAGAAGGATAGTTCTAATAGGTGCAGAGGGCCTGGGTCGAAGCAAGGAATACCCCTGAGAATGAGGAGGGGGCTGAGGATGCAGAGGAGCAACTGGAGGGGACATTGTGTCCAGGGGGAGGAGAGCAACTGCCCCAGTAGGTAGCAGTGTTTCTGTCAAGGGCCTGTCTCCAGAGGAGTTGGAGGACAGGGAGAAAAGTAGGATGCATGAATTAGAGCTGGCCATGTTCAGATTAGGTGAGCAGTTGGAGTTGAAGAATAGGAAAATGGCCCTGGAAGAAAAAAGGATGCTGTTGGATCAAGAGAGGAATTTGAGGGAGTTGGAGTTAAAAGCTAGGAGCTTAGAGATTACTCCCTCTGGTGGCAGCACACCATCAATGCCTGTTGAAGCAAGGGTGTTCATACCTAAGGATGTGGTTGGAGAGTTTTATAAGAATGATGACATAGGGCAGTGGTTCAAGGCCTCTGAGGTGGCCATGTCCTCCCACCGGGTCCCTGAGAGGGATTGGGTAGCGGAGTTTTGGGGACGGTTCCGTAGTGAGGGGAGGGATGCATTGCTAGACTTGCCCTCTGAAGTCCATAATTCTGATAGCCACATGAAAGAAGCATTGATGTCCAGGTATGGGTTGACTCCTGAAATATATAGACAGAGGTTTAGAAATTGCAAGAAGATGGAGTCAAGCACATGGGTAGAATATGTAAGTTTCTTTTGCAGAGCATTGGATGGTTGGGTGAAGGGAAGCAAGGTGAATGATTTTGAGGGGCTCTTTGATTTAACTGCATGGGAGCATTTGTCAAGTAATTGTTTTCCAGAGCTACGCCAGCACCTGATTGATAGCAGGCTGACTAACCCTAGGAAGCTTGCTGAGGAGGCGGACCGCTGGGTGAGCACCCGGGTCCACAAGGGTCATGTGGGAGACTCCTCCAAGAGTGAGCAGGGTGCCAAGCAGAAAAGTGGGGGGACAAGGGTAAACAGAGGGAGTTCCAGAAAGGTCCCCAAAGTAATCCCCAAGGGAACCAAGGGAACCAAGGGAAAGGTTCCCAGTCTCCCCCTGAGAAGAAGCCCAGGGCCCGACAGGTAAACCTGTTCCTAGGGGACCCCTGAGGTTCTACAAGTGTGGTGACTTGGGCCATAAGTCAATTGATCCCCGGTGCCCACAGTTTGGAAACACAGCACCCACTGGTGCACCACCCCGGCAGATGGCGAGTGTAGCCCTGGGTGAGGAGATGGTTGCCCAAGGTGGGTGGGGTCCTGCAGAGAAGTCCCTTGTCTCTTTAGGAGACTGTGAGGTGGTCTCGAGGACCCAACTACCTAATAACACTAAAAAGTACAGTCAGTGGGTGACCATCAATGGCCACAGAGTGGAGGCTTTAAGAGACACAGGAGCCAGTGTGACAGCTGTCAAGTGTCACCTGGTGTCTAAAGAGCAGGTTATCCCCAATGCATTTTACCCAGTTGTTGCCGCTGACAACACAGAGAGCCACTGCAATGTGGCTCAGGTTTCCTTTGAGTGGGAGAAGTCTCTGGTACTCTTCAAGTAGCTGTGAGGCCAGCCATGACTGTTGACTGTTTGTTGGGGAACGATTTGGAGAGCTCCCCTTGGGCTAAGGTGGAGCGAAGTGCTCATTTGGAGATTTTGGGTCTGCCTGACTGGGCGTGTATGACCACACGGTCCATGGCAGCCAGTAAGGGGGTTCAAGAGGATCTGGAGCCTGAGAGGGAGGCCCAGGTGCCTGCCTTAAAGAGAAGAGGCAGGGGTGCTGGAAACTGGCCCCCGAAGTTCCCACGGTCCAGGTGGAGTCAGACCTTGAGGGGGATGCCTTGGAGCCTACAGGGGAACAGGTAGCTGAACTGGGGGACCTGCCTGAGCTGACCCATTGGCAGCAGGAAGGAGGACCCTCCAGGGAAGAGTTCTGTGGGGAGCAGAAGAAGTGCCCTTCTCTTGCAGGTTTGCAGCAGCAGGCTGCAAACCAGGCAGCAGATGATCAGTCTGGATCACATTGGATTTACTGGGAGAATGGTCTCCTGTATAGTGAGCCTAAGGTTGCTGAGCTTGGGTCAGCCCATGTGCTGGTGGTACCCCAGCACTTCAGAGCCTTCCTATTGGGGCTGGCTCATGATGTGCCTTTAGCAGGACATTTGGGGCAGGACAATACCTTTGAGAGGCTGGTCACCCACTTTTATTGGCCCCAAATGCGTAAGAGTTCAGACACTCATTGCAGGACCTGTCAGACTTGCAGGGCCTGTGTGCAGTCTGGTACTGCCATGTTGACTGGGCAAGTGCACTAACTTGACAGTCCCTAAACCTTCCATTTTCTGCATATTAGTCACCCCTATGGTAGGCCCATGGGCAGGGTGCATTGTATGTAAAAGGTAGGACATGCCCTGATGTGTGTGGCATGTCCTGATAGTGAATTACAGCCATTTTTCACTATTGCAAGGCTACCTGTTCCCCATAGACCAGAATGGGCAGTTTGATTATTAAATCTTATAATCCTAACTGACTCAGGGAACTAGGTAGACATTCAAGTTTAGTATGCCTGAACTCAGAATGATAAAATACCTCCTTTAGTGAAGTTGGTTTTAACATTCTGTGTTTGAAAATACCACTTTTAGAAAGTAGGTATTTTCTTGCCTAACTATCCAAGCCTGCCTTTGCTAGGTTGTGTATTCCTTGTCTGGAGTGTGAGTGACAGGGGCTGAGGGATTCCAGGAGACAGGGTGAGTCAGCTCAGGGCTGAATAGAGAGATCTTCATGTAGATGGGTGGGAGGAGTTGCACCTGGGACCTGAATAGGACTGTGCCTTCCCTCCACAATGCTGGCTCCACCTCCTGTGGTGCGTCTGATGTCCCAGGCCTACACTGTGAAAGGAAAGAAGGGGTCTTGTACAAAGTGCTCCAGGACTGACCAGAACTGGTTTGGACTAGGCAAAGGCCTCTCTGCCTTTAGAGAACAAAGAGAAAATGAGTATAAAAGGGGGGACCCAGAACGTTAGATCACTTTGGGAAACAAGAAGAACCTTTGCTGAGGAGAGGAACCAGAGAAACTGAGGAAGAGACTATCCCTAACTGAGTGCTGTGTGGGGGATTGGCCTACAGTGGTTGACTGACTGCCAAAGAAAAGAGAAAGGACTTGGTGCTACTTTCAAATCAACTTGTGAAGGATCTCCAAGGGCTTGAGCTAGAGCTTGCCTCCTGCTGAAGTCTCAGGGACAACCGACTTCACCAACCAGCTCCCCAAAGAGTTCTTTTGAAGTGCCTGCTGTTGCACGGGGCCTTCTGAGGGACTGCGTGTCGCAAGGAGCTGGAAGCGCGACTCATGAAGAAGAAGCGCGTCGCCGCAGCAGCCGCTATCGTCGCATCACTGGAAAAGCGTGTCGCTGCCTCAGCTGCTGTCGTCGCATCACTGAAGAAGGGTGTCGCCATTGCAGCTGTCGCATTGCATCGCCGAAGCATCTCGCATCACTGGAGAAGAGTGTTGCTGTGGCATCAGACGCCGGCGCATCACCGGAGAAGCGTGTCACAGGGCCTGTCGCGGCTCAGAAAAATCGTTGAGTCGCCGCACAGCCACCGGGCGTGCACGCATTGTGTCTCAACAAGAAGAAGATGCCATTTTTGTTTCATTGCACTGGATGTTCATCGCATCACGGCACTGCTGGTCGCCACGGAAGCGCAGTAAGAAACCGACGCATCACCTCCCCACTCCGAGAAGAACCGACGCATCCCCTACGCATCAGTAGGGACCCGACACATCACTGTTCTTGCGTGTAAGGAACCGACACATCACCTTCCCTGCAAAACTTTCGTTGTATAGCGTTACGCATCCAAAGGTACATTGAACTTAAAGTGTCGCATTTACCATCTTAAGAGAACTAAGCTATTTCTACCATTTTTAAAGTTCAGTATTGTGGATTTTCGTTGTTTGTGGTCTTGTGATAAGTCTATATAAAGAATACTTATTTTTTATATAAAACCTGTGTGGTGTCCATCTGTAGTGTTGTCACTGGATTACTGTATGTGTTCACAAATGCTTTACACACTGCCTCTGAGATAAGCCTGTCTGCTCGTGCCAAGCTACCAAGGGGGTGCGCAGGGGTTATTTTAGGAGTGTACCTCTTTACCCTGGCTAGAAGCAAGGGTCCCTATTTGGTGAAAATTACCTACCTCTGCCAACTAAAGACCCCCAGTTCTAACAATATTATTTAACCTTATTTCCTATGAGGATTTCTTTTTAGAATGTAAGTCCCAATTCCATTATTTTCTATGCCTGGGTGTTACACTACTAGAGGTTAGCCCTGTGTAGTGCTGGACTTGATACTTTTATTATCTTTTTTTTTAACTAGTCATAGCTTGCAGCTTGTGAATCCCAAAATATAGTAAACCTACTCAAAAGTGTAAAGTTACTCGAAAGGGCAAGTTACCTTTATGAATTAGGCACTCGATCTATATCTGCCCCATCATGTAGAAAGAAGGGTGTCCAAGGGATGAATCTGTAACTCAATGTCAACAACGTAGATGCATGAGTTTAGATTGAGCAACCGAAGAAATGGCTTCTGTGTTGACTTTCATTGCAAGTGTTGAATACTATGAAATTCCAAACTGTAACTGGAGGGTTACATCCTAAATTAAATTTGAGAGTAGGAAAAATAATGTTTGGCATTGGGGATGCAACAAGGTATAGCTATATGTATACATTTAAAGTATGATAGCTGAGAAAGGAAGAGCAGTTCTTTCCCTAGAAAGTTATTCCTCTACATCTGGAGAACAGTGAGATGTAAGCATCGAGTTCAGGCAAATTTCAGATTCTTTAGGTTTAATGATTTCATCTATCACTGTATATGCCAGAGTGCTTAGCATTATGAACAAAAAAATGTCTGCTGAATGGAAAATACTCTAGAGTAAAATAGAGGAGCAATGTTTAGCTTTAGAAATACACCCTGATTTAGGGGAGCAGTAGGGAGTTCCCATGGTTCATTCAGAAGGTGAACTGATATGGTGTAACTTTATGAGTATGGAGAAATGTCATTAAGACTTGGGCACAAGACCGGAGCTGTATGTCAGGAATTCTGGATCAACCATTTGAAGAGAATTGGGTGTATGGATTGTGGTATTAGGAGAATGATGTTAACAACAAGTGGAGACAAGGGGGGGGGGGAGGCTTTTTACAGGTCCAGCATACAACATGCCCTGATACTAATAACAAAAAAGAAGTATTCAGTTCCTAAAGAGGCTACAAGTGACTGTAAGTTAAAGTGCATCAGATTGGCTTAACCAGAAGGGGGAAGGGGAATTCCTCCTTTCGGATATAGTGTCCTCACACACCCAGCCCGCTGGGTGTCATGCTTCGTCATTGGGCATGCTCCTCATCGGGTGGCGGTGCAATACCCGACGGGCTCCCTCAGTGGGGGCTCTTTGGCGGAGATCTTTTTATCCTTGCCATATGGTGAGTGTGTGTGAGGGGCCCTAAAGTGTAGAAGTGTAGTGTTGTGTAGTGGTTACTAAAAAGGACCAAGTGAGTTAAAACAGGAAAAGGGAGGATCAGGGCCACTAATTTAATAATCCTGTCTCCCACCCTGATTAAAAGAGAATGGTGATGACTGTCTACAGTGATGTTATAGGCAGTTGCTCTGTGTTTTATGTGATCAACATGTTTCTTGCCTAATATGTCCCAAAAAGAGGATCAGGCGGCAATTCTATAGGACCAAAAATGTATATAATTTTTAATCTACACTGATTAGCTGGTAATGTGGTGCAATGACCTAGATATTACCAGTCTGGTGGCACCAGCGGTGTGTGGTGTCCGTAGGTGCGGTAGCCAATTTAAGTATTGTTTAAGAATGGCCCAATCGGTTAACAGCATCGAATGGGCGTGTTTAATCAACGTGGTTTCAGAAACTTGCACTCAATCGGCGGAGGACCTAACCTGTGCTGCCGGTTCCAGTGAGTGTTTACTATGCCAAATGTATAAACTAATAATTTTTACTTGTTAGGACCTAGGTTAGTGGTGGGGAATTGCCAAAAATACTAAGAGGCATGATCAATGGGGAATAAATCATACTAGAGCAAGTGTCTCCGAGAAGCCTTGGTTCTAAGAAGTAGAATGTCGGTAATATTTATTTTAGAACTGAGATTCAAATAATAGAGGTCGTGGCAGGGTATGTTAATTATATGTGTTGCATGTGTATATTTTTGAAAGTAGTTGTTATAGTCACTTTTTGTGATGAGGTAGAACGAGGTAAAATGTAACTGATGTCAGCATTATTCGTGTAATTTTGTGTTACGCTTGCTACCTGAAATTCCTGAAATCTAGCTGTTATGTCACTTTGAAAAACTTCTCAACATTCACGGTAAAGATTTACAGTGCATTGCACCATTGGCAGTAAAAATGTACTGTGTATGTACACTAACAACACATCACAAGCACTGTCCTTCACAGTGCTTTTGCCTAAATGCATCCTTATTCCAAAAATATGCATAATGTGAAAATATACCACAAAATGATGGATTTACATATTGAGTAATTACATGTAATTTCACATAATTCTGCCGAAATTTCAGGCAATTCAGTGAAGGCAAATTTCACAAATTTCACACACTCCTTAATAAAATTGGCACCTTGCAACGGTGTCATCTAGGCATCAGAACTTTCCGGGAACCGGGAAGACATAAAGAAAAAAGAAGATACTGCCTTACTGCTAGGGAAAGAAGGACAGGAATACTGACTCTTGCTTTTGCCCAGGGACTGGAGCTGCTCTCCATGGTTCAAGTTCAAGTGCTTGGCTTTCTTTTGTTGCTACAGAGACACAACAGGGAGATGGTCTGCCTTCTCTGAAAAAGCCACCCGCTTGGGACCGGCATTTGAGATGAGCTTTGGCTGGAGAGACACCTGGTGCCTAGATGCCTACCTTGAGGACCTAAGACTGCAGGAAAGTCCAAGTGAGACTTTTTCAGGAGCAAGAAACTTGTGGGAATTTGTCCTTTTTCGGACAAGCAGAGGGCAAAGACAAGGTGCTGTGGTTGAGCAAGGGGGAGATTGTCTGGTGAACAAGACTTCAAGGCGCTGAACTTTTGCTACAAGAACAGGTTTTCAGTTACTCTTTGAGGTGGAAGTATCTGGTTCCACTGAGCCCTGCAGTCACTAGCATACAGCACTGCAAAGCTGGAGGATTTCAAAAACCAAAAAAGTACCTAGGGGCAAGATGTACTAAGGCATTTTGTGGTTGCAAAAGGTCTGATTCACAAACTGCAACCAGAAAAGGACCTTTTGCTATGACCAACTCCAAACTGTGATTTGGTACCACATTGCAAAATCTCAAAGTGGGTGCGCAGCTATGTTCTGAATTGTTATTTGGAAGGGGCATGTTTATGGTATCCTTAAGAAATAGTGATTTACAATGGGATGATTAGATGTTTTTCAGATGCAATCCAGTTGCAAAACACTAATATTTTATGACTACAGAAATGTACTGGTAACCAATTCATATAGAGGAAGAGGCCCCCAAGCTACCCCATCTCTTTTGTAAATGTTAAAAAAAAACATTTTTGAGGAATAGGTAGTGGTCCGAGAGACGCCTGCTTACTCATCAAAAGTTGTGTGAATGTTTTCATTTTTTTTAAACGCATTCTGTTTTCCTTTTGTGAAAATAGGTTTTATTAAAAAAATATTGCTTTATTGAAAAGCAATCACATATATGGTGGTCTGCTGACACCAGCAGGCCACCATCCCTGTGATTGTAACCATTTTCGATCTACCACATGCATATTAATGGAGGATGTCAGACTGAGACCTACTGTGAATGGTGATTTTGTAAATCGACCTATTAGTACATAGGGCGGTTCGAAAAATCAGAATTGATTCAGTAAATGTTGGTGTGAAATTTGGGATCACTTTAATCAAATTGATTCTGGGCCTAAGTTCAAAGATAAAACTTGGGACTGTGGTAAGGTGGTAAAAAAAGGAACCGAAAAGTGATGTGATCGTAGCAGATACAGAATTCTGTTTTATTCTGCTAAGAGCTGTTGGCACCAAAAGTGAAGGGTTCAGTGGGAGCTTAATGAGTTAAAAGACCCAACTGTGAGGGACCAGCACCAGATTCATGATTCTGTCTTGCCCTGCTGGAGGATGTTGAGAGCCATAAAAAACAAAATTCTCCAGGTAAAACTTTAACATGTTTGACCCTCTTGGCTTATCTGACTCCCACTCCATTGCAGTGTGTCTGAAATTGTACCTGGGTCCCAATCTACAATGAACATTAACTTTCAAATGGCAGCTTGTTATTTCTTGCTGCTTTTTGCCTTAAAAAACGTAGTAATCAATGATCATCAGTTTCCCTCATCTGGTTTTAATGATGTTTGCTTCTCATATTGTTTATGATTTTTGTAAATTGGATTGAAAAATGTAAAGTATTTGTGATTGTGAATTTAATTTTGTTTGGAACTGCTTGACTAACTCATCAAAAAGCGATCTTTAATAGGGTGTTTAAACAAAATGTTGAGTTAAAATTATTGTGTCAACAGAATATTTTGTCAAAAATATCAAGGACAAAAAATATAATGACAGTACATTTCTAAGGGTAAGCAACGTTTTACTATACTTGACTACACATATATGTATGTTGACAATATATATATCTTCAAGTTAGGTAGATGTGGAGTTAAGAATATTAAATCTATACATACGCTTGCACTTACCTTTTCAAGATTTTGGTACTCGATATTTTTGATAAAAAATTCTGTCAACATGATATTTTTTGCTTTGATATTCCATCGGACAAACCTTCAAAGGATGCAGACCTGCCAACTCCCAACTCACACGGTGGCACAGTGTGACACACAGTATCGGCTCCCATCCAGTGAGGAGCTGATATCACACAGTGGGAGGGAAAAAGAGCTAAAAAACACCGTAAATAGTGGATTTCCAACTCGTTTTCTGAGGCTTTGAATTGACAAAGTCCATTAAGTGACATCGGCACCAGCCTTAGCAAGCTTTTTTTGTTTTTGGAGGAGGGGTTTGGGGGGCAGGGTGGTGGCAAAAAGTACCTCTTAGGTACATCACAGTACAAAGCTCTGCCCCTTGAAGGCCCCACCCCTTCTCACACATTGAGATGTTTGTTCTGTGTGTAAAAACTACAAACAGTGAATCACTACCAGATTTCAGTATTGTGGATAGGGATCTTTTTGGTCCTGACAAAGGCCAACTGACCTGTACTACTAATTTATGGTCAAAGGATGTAGATCAGTGATGCAGGAGCAATAACTATCTCCCAATGTCTACCAGCTACAATCCAAGTTTCACCTTTTCTTTCATTCTTAGCAGGGTAACCTCAGATAGAAAGACACGTTTAATGCCCTAGATAATTTTATTTTCACCTGATACCTACAATATCAAGAACTACCTCAAGCAGGTTAAACCCATTCAAATGCACCATATTTTCGTAATGAAGGACTCAATGAGGAAACATTCACAACTAATCAGTGTGTGAGAGTCGCTATAAAACCATAGAAAGATTTTGTTCTGGCAAGGGTTTTTATTCTTGATAATGACACTTCCTTGAAATGCTTAAGGGATCAAGACACCTTACCCCATTTAATGAATATATGTAATAACTTGGGAGGCAATAAAATCCCTTCTAATTTCTTCTTATTCCCTACTTGTTAAAAATACTGCATAACTATCCTCATATTTCTCTGGTGAATTGTCTGCTACTTGTGCCTTTGTCGCCAGGGGTTGAGCAGATATTTACTTAAGAGTATGTTGTGACAGAACCATATTGTGTTTACTAAATAAATATGGTTATCCTCCCTTTAAATTAATGACCCACATTCAGACACAGTTTAGGAGGCAGACCCAATAGAATTGCCTTGACAAGAATAGCCGGATAATGTTCCAGAAGGCCTTTGACAGAGAAAGGGCAGTGCATGGTCTGAGAGAGTCTAAGGGCATGATTGCGAGTTTGGTGGACAGGGTTACTCCATCACAAAAGTGGCATATATCTCGTCTGCCAAATTACAATTCCATTAATCCAATGGAACTTGTGATATGGTGGACAGGATATCCGTCACATTTGTGATAGAGTATCCCATCCCCCAAACTCGTAATCAGGCCCTAAATCGAAGGAGGATGAAATTAATGGTATATTTATTTGTATTATTAGTTAAAATCATTACAAAAGTATACACAATCAAATCATGTCAAGCAACCAAATGGCGCCTTCATTGCATAGATTAAAACTGCATTAGTCACACTGGGGAGTAAAAGATTAGATCTAAAATTGTAAAACATTCCATATCTCACATGCTGTCAAGTGACCATAAAAGCACAGTGAAGTGCAAAATCAGTTCAATTTACGCCTTATATAAAGTCCATGGGGCAGATTTATAATAACTGGCGCATCCCTGCATATCAGCGGGGATACGCCAGTTATTGTGCGCCACAGCTCCGCCACCATGGATGCGCCGCATTCACAATGCGGCGCACCATAGGGCAAAAACGGCACAGATGCGTGACGCATCTGTGCCGTAAAAGTGGCGCATTGCTGGAGTTGCGTCGCAAGCGCAACGCAGCTCCAGCAATGCTTTGGGGGGACCTATCTTCACAATGCTGCGTCAATCCTTACGCCTGCTTCAAGCAGGCGCAGAGTTTTGACGCAGCATGGGCTCAAAAGTGACTGAGTGAAATCTTGTAGATTTCACCCAGCCACTTTTAGGAGGCGTTCCTGCGACGGAACGCCCCCCCTGCACAGGTACGCCTACTGCTGGCGCAAGGCTCTACAACGTGACGCATCTCCCAGATGCGTCACGTTGTAAATACCCCGCAGCATGGCGCAGGATTTGCGCCACCGCTGCGTCACAAAAGTGACGCAACAGTGGCGTAAATGAGGCGCAAATGCCTCATAAATCTGCCCCCATGAATTTTATAAAATGCCCCAACTATTGAGGGTAAGCACTGTCCAAACATGATGTGACAGATTCTACGTGCTACCCAGTGTCCAGAGATTAAATATTGGTTTCAGAGCCCTCCTTCAAAAACTGTACCAATGCTTTGCCTGGGCAAAAGAAATGCAGCACTTTTAATCCCATTTTGTTTCCAGCCAACCGGACCTACTGTCCAGTAGTGTGAATGAACATAAACAGAGGCTAGCATGTTTATGCTTCTGATGAAAAGTCATTATGAGATTCAAATATTTCTGACACAGTTTAAACGTGTTTTCGAAAACTGCCTTCCATGCATCTTTTTTCTTTTCTATTGGCATAATCCTCACAGAAGATTACTTATTTTGTCTGTTTCATGAGTAATGATTTATTTTGCGAGTATGAAGCTCTGTCTATTTTCAAAGGTGTAAACAATGCGGATTTGTAATTCAGAGTTCTAAATTATTAATCTAGAGATGATCATTCAGCAAAGTAACTTTTATTAATTTTCTGGCTTATTGAGTTTTTGTAAAAAGCCTTCATGAGCGGATCTTAGCTTTAGATAGTATGGCCCTCATTACCATGGCGGTTGGGATGGAGACCGCCCAACATGTAGTCAGCAGCTCCACCTGCCAAATTATGATACAACCAGCGTGTAGGATGTCAGAAACATGCCATTTTTTATAGTGGCTTGTGCTGCTGCCCAGAAAAGGGCTGCAGTACAAGCCACAATAGAAAATGCTTGTTTTAAACATCCATGCACCCTGTGTCAGGAACAATGTGGTTCCTGGCACACAGTGCATGGATGTTTGGGGGCACCACATGTGCCCCTGGGCCACATAGCGGAGGCCCACGGGTGACAGGGACCCTGATGAGGGGCCCCAAATTCACTTTCTGGCAGCCTTTTCATGGCGGTCAGACCGCCATGAAAAGGCTGTTGGAAACTAACATCCCAATTCCTTAGGCAGCGCAACCACGTGCACCGCCTCCATTGCAGGGAATTAGGCTCCAGCTGCCACCCCTACAAGAGGCAGTGGCCTTTCCCCCCCACCTAATGTGCTCCAAATGCTGGTAACCTAATCTGGCAGTCAGACCGCTTCCTCAGATATCGGACGAACCGCCATCGACGGCCTGTCATTGGGGATTCGCCCGACATCATAATTAGGCTCTTTGTGAATAAGATGGTTGGATGATTTCAGGTCTTTTTTAAAATGTATTTTATTTGTAAACAGCTGGGTGTATAGTACACAGTAACATGACATAAGGCAATATCAGCCTTTGCATGGTATACATAATGGCAATTTTGGCAAAGGTGCACATTATAAACAAGGAAGCCTCTATGGCTACAGTTCCGTCCACAGTACATAAGAAATCAGCCGATAACATCGGTACATCAGACTAATAACTAGGGTCAAATAAAAAAAAGTGGAAATCTGTCTCAAAGCAGATTAGACGGCGAACTGCAATAGAAGATATATTTCAGGCGTCACCTTATGTGTGCAGAGTGCGTTGAGCTTCCATGTCCGGGGTCGCATCTCTACAAAGGAGAAAGGAGGTAAAGGGTTCTCATATGTCTTGGGGACAGGCTCTATGGAACGTCAACTCCCAGTATACAGAGAGATGCTCATGGCAGTATGTAATGTCTGTAATCCAGTCTCGGGCTTTAGGGGCCCTTGTTTCAACCCAATGGATTGCAAATCTGTGCTCCGCAAGGAGGTTCATTAAGGTGGTCAATTTAAGGTATTTGTGGGGCACGTCCTTCACATATCCAAGTAGATCAATGAGTGGGGAGAGGGAGACTGCCGTATTGATGATCTCTGCAATCGTACTGAGGACCGCGGTCCAGAAAGTGGCAACTGCTGGCCAGGAGCAGGAAATCCGAGTGGGGTGTATGACAGCGTTGGCAGTGGGAGTCAAGGGAAAGGCCTATCTGTAATAGTTGTGTTGGTGTACGATACAGTTGGTGCAAGAATTTGAAATGTATGAGAGAAAGCCATTAGTTGGGGGACAACATTTCGGTGTGTAAAGGACATCTAACATGGGCTTCAATTGGAATTCCATAGAGCATATTATCAAGCCCATTATCGCCGTTTTAGCGGCAGTTTTCTGTCGCTAAAGTGGCGATAATTTTATCGCCTGTCTTGATAATATGCCCCATAGATAGATGTACAGGGCCCCCATGCTCCAATCATGTAACGCAAGTCAGCACTATGCACTATGTTGCGTTTTTTACAAAGCCACGCAAAGTGGACTTTGCGTGTCTTTCCAAATCCCAAAATAGATTTCGCACCTGGTTTGCGTCAAAAAGGTGACCCTACCTTGACTTAAAATGTTAGTAAATCTTGGCCTTAATTTGCTCCAACAACGATCATCGTGGTGGAGTTTGCAATTTAGACAGGGTCTTGTTGTGAGCCCTAATGTAAAGACTGTGATAAAAATAACGTTGAGCAGCGACCATGGAAGTGGTGATGATTCCCGGATGTTCTCTCATCAAAGGCTGTCTCTTATGGCAGTGGCAGCTGTGCTTGTGTGTGCAAACAGCCAAGCACACAAACCAAACACACACGGTGAACAACACAATGCAAGCTGCTAGCGCTGGGTTTTGCCATTGTGTATGTTCCTTTCTTTTTTCCAAGCTTTGAGTAATCTGAACTGACATTTTGAACATGGATGGTCACCATTTTATAACTTGCATCAATCTCTTTGTCATTTACTACGTTTTCCAAAGTAATTGAGATCGCCATAATGTTGATGGAAAATTTTGCTGAGTTTTCTAATTACATGTTTTGTTATTATGCAGGCCCTCTTTAGGAGGCCTTTTGGCTGACTCTACTGTTTTCCAACGGCTGTTTTACACCATTTAATTTTCTTATTGCACTGTGTTGCTACTTTATCCAACGACTACTTTATCCAATACGCGGCAAATGAGTTTGTCATTTTATTTGCAGTTTTCTATTTGTTAATTGCTGCATGACTTGAAAATTAAGAAAACAATTAATTGCTTCAGACATGTTCATTATGGCCGAACCATTTTACCGATGCAGTCTATTGTGACAACTAGGATATTCGAACACCTATGGACCAATTACATGACGATAAAATGCAATAGTACCTGCTAGGCAATAAAGAGTGCTGCACGTGCTAATTTCCATCACGCTTGGATTGTTTCCACAGAGCCCTCAATATGAGTTCAGGACTCATGTCTCTCTGGTTCTCTCCCTCTCCCACCTCTCATGATGGGCGTGGTCTCCTATAACACTCCTATGTCCCGATGGATGTTAGGAGATCCCTACCACAATTCCGGGCAACAATAGTGAAACATGACAACGCTGGCCTAATCTTGGATAGTGTGCACCATGCCACTGGCAGCAGTGTAATGCGGATTGATTCTTAGCTGTCACTGGTGACAGGGCGGGAGACCTCCTTCGCATAAGGATGCCTCCATTCAAATGAGGTCTCACTCACCAACAATAACTGCCAGAGGATGCCCCCAACAGTCCCAGCTCCACCTACCACTGGCAAAGATGCCACCCCTCTACCTAATCCTTTACATTTGTAGGCTGAAATTCTGAATTACTCAACATTTATCTTTCGGTGTTTGTAGTTATGTACAAAATTGAAACATGAAATAACTAATTTCAAAATACAATTCTCAAATAACATTCTGATTCATTTAAGTTGGACCAGTAGGTTGACATTTATAAAATACTTGTTTTGATGTCCAGACTATACTATGGTCATTTGTATAATGTGCGACTGCCCCATCAGGTGAATGGCTTCAGGATTCACAAAGCCAGCCTTCACCTTCACAGGCATGCAACAATGCTTCTATGGTGAGGATGCTTAGGGTCAGACTTCTCAGTTAGGCTGAAGTGGGTGTGATGGAGATATGATCAAATATAGTACTAAATGCGTCCTTGTGAATAATCTGGTGATCACATGAGAACGTATAAGTGGAGTACACAAAATAGTGTTGCTCTTTCCAGAGGCTGTTGCGTGCTGTCATCTCCTGATTAGTCTTAGTGGAGTCTTTCAAAGGAGGCTGTCCACTTAGTTTACACCCTTCACTAGTATCTATCTATCTATCTATCTATCTATCTATCTATCTATCTATCTATCTATCCATCTATCTATCTATCTATCTATCTATCTATCTATCTATCTATCTATCTATCTATCTATCTATCTATCTATCTATCTATCTATCTATCTATCTCGATCGATCTGTCTGTCTATCTGTCTCCTTTTTAGACTCTGATGTGACTGTGTTGAAACGTATTTTTTTTCAGAACATTTTTAAGGCATTTCCATTGCTAAACATAACTGGGATTTGCAATTCATCCTATAGGGTAGTTGAGCAAAGTGATGCTGTCAAACGGGCATAGGAATTAGGACATCTATTCATAACATTGTTCACTCTGTCTTTGAGAATAAACAATTATGGGGTATATTCACAAGAACGTGTGATAACTACCGCAAGAGTAGCCTAACGCAACTCTCAACATCGCAGCCAAATGCGGGAAAATTACGCTGTGCCAACCAAGTATTGACAACTCAGCTGTAGCATGCAATAGTCACCAGATAACACGTCAAATGGCCACGCAAAATCCAACGCACCACCGCAAATATGCGAAAAGCGAATGCAAAAAAGCATGCGACGAGGCCAATAGTGGTACAAAAAGTCGCGAAAACCAGCCACAGGCCTACAAATACCACACGTCTGGAGGGAAAATGCACCATAAAAAACACATAAACAACACACCAGAAACAAGCCAAAGCACGTAGCAACATGGATGCAATCTGACCCAGCGCAGAGGCCAACGTGAACCCCACAACCCCCATAGACCACCAGCAAGGAACAACAGGAAGGCCAAGGAGAAGAGGGAGAGGAAGACGGGGTACAGCCGCAGGAAAACAAGACCAGCGTCACGTAGGCGACAGAACACTACCAGCAACTGACCCACCAGCAGACCACCTGGAATGCAGTCGGAGTGCCAAGGAGGCCAATCCAGGAGGCCAAGAGGCGCCGGCATGACTTGACAACCGAAACAGGCACAAACCCACTGCCAACAGGAAGGCAGCAACGGCGACAGGTGGTGGCAGTCCTGTGCCACAGGAGGAGCTAGAGGAAACTGAGGCCAAAGTCATCAGTGTGGAGACAGTGCAAGGAGAAGGGATTACGCACACAGCTCGAGAGGACCTGACACAACATCAACAGGGGGAGTAACCACCAGGGACTGAGGGATGGGGGAGATGGGCACAATAGCACACATGCACAACGAGGCGTACCACACTGCACAGCCACAATTACCCAGGATCATGTCCCTGATCCCCTTGGCACACTGCAGCACATACACATAGCAAGAACAGCAAACCCACATTGACGACAGCGTGGTACAATGCGCATAGCTGACACTGCAGAACAGAGGACATAACTGGTCCTGCACATGCACCGAAACATGCCTACTACATCTGACAAAACAGGGAAATGGAAATGTACGCGTAAGACCTTACATCCGTCATGTAGTCCAAATGTACACTGTCCCGCAGCAGAATTCAGCACCTCACGAACAGTCACAATGTACATTGTCATACAGACTGCATGAAGACCAGAACAATGCGCAAACATACATGTCAATACAATGTCAACATGCATCTCCCCTTCACATTGCAGAGGGGCACACAACACCTCCAGCAGAGCACACAAGACAACACATCTGTGATGCCGGAGAGGACCACCACACCTTCGACAACTTCGCCCTACAACAGACCATGGACATCCCACGCAACCCACCACCAGGACCCGGTCAGCCAAGCTACTCAGAGGAGGACACGGAGCCTACAACAGACCACACAGCAGGAAGCACCCACAAGCACAGCTGGCTCATGACACTTCACCCACCCACACATGGCACCCCGTTGCCATGTGTAAGCACGCCAAAGGAGGTGGCCAAACAGGGGTGGTTGGGGTCCGAACCCATGGAAGGCGAAACAGATCACATACGTTGGTGTCCATTACACTTCAGGGACCACCCACACCCCACAAAGGAGACCCACACAGCCATAGAGACACATGCAGATGCACATTCACAGTACAGAACCACGCCCAGGGGCATGCAAATAGCAGTCACACACCCACATCGTCTCTGCCTACGATGGCCCAGCCCACTCCCCTTACGAATTGAGTGGGTGACAACAAAACTACATGTCCAAGCTCCAACCCGCTGCCTGCGGTGACATGTCTGCATCCGCTGTACACAGCACAATGTAATGTCGAAGGGCCCAGGGCCCTCATGCATAAAACAAGACCACAGGGACACACGCAGATATCATGATGAACTGGCTACGGGCAAGTGCGCCCGGCCCCTTAATTGGTAGGGCCACATGTACAGTGACGCCTGTGCTGGATGTGTGTGGGGTGAGTGTAAGCCAGCACACACGCCGTGCTTAGTGCTGGCAACCACTTGAACAGTGGACACCAGTGCAACGGGAACTGAAAACACCTTCATAACAGAGTCAACTGCTGAGCAACATGGAGGGAGACAGAGAAAGTCCAGAGGACACACAACATGCAAACAGAAGTGTCCGTGCGTTACAGTGCAGTATGGTTGGGGCACCAGAGATGAGCGTGCTCATGTGAAGAAAAAGTCTCAGATTGTGTCCCTTCCAGATATTTCTCATGCAGATTTAGTGTGGTGTGTGAGACCTGCATCAGCTTCCTCAACAACGTCCCAGGTCTCACACACTGCTTGAGATGACATTGCTGCGCAGCCTCTCCACAGCACAAAACACAATTAGTAACGGACGATAGCTTGTGGGGCACTGAGACATTGGCACCTGGAGTGCTGAGCAGGGTATCAGTCTGATGATGGCATCCACGACAGGTGTTTTGCAACTCAGGACCACCGTTTCGCCTCTGGCAGATGGTGGTTGGAGGTTGTCCTGGCGGAGGTGGCGTGTGCCTCCTGTGGTGATGCGACGTCCGGGCCAGACAGGACTCGATTTGATGTGTGAGCCCTGGTGGTCTGCAGTTGAGACCGGAGGCAGCGGACTGCGCAGGGCCACATGCGCATGGCGTCGATGACCCCAGGACCACCGCCACAGAGGTCATCCAGTATTCATTCAGACAGGGTCCCTGACGTAAGCTGCACAGAGTTAGTGGCCCGATGCAGAGCGGCAGGCACAGGCACCCTGCAACGGGATGGTGACTTGTGGTGCAGTCAGATGGGCCATGCAACCTGAGCGGGTCCTCATCAATGTCCGAGGTGTATGTTGCGGAGTGTTGCGGAGGACAGTGGAAGGTGTCTTCTAGGGCATGAGGCAAAATATCTGATGTTATCTGGAAGCAGCAAATGGTGGGGTGGAATGCCACGGCCTCGTTTTCACCACAAAGTCAGGATCACCGTCATGATGGTGACGAAAAAACCAAGTCCATGGACTCATTTTTCCCCAAAGTCCAACCAGAAAGTGACCATGGGTCTCGGGGAATAGACATCTTGGCACCGGGGCTGAAAGGGGATGCAGTCTGCGATGAGGCCTCTACAATGACATGAAGTTTTCCATAAACAAATCGAGGCTGAATTCGAAAATGTGTGTGACCTATTCGACCACAGTGTAGGCCGAGGGCAGCAGTCAGCAAGGGCCCACAGCCACCTGTCGTTGGCTCGCGATGCACAGAGTTAGTGGCAACAGGGCAGTTGTCGGTAATGTTCGATCACCTCCCTAACAATGATCCTATTCCCTCCGGGCTGCAACGTGTCATCCTCTCACACCTCTCCTTGAGTGCGAAGATATATAATCTGCCATTGAAAAATCGATGTTCAGTTCCAATTCTGCGACCTACTCGTGCGTAGCGCAGGCCAAGGGCAATAGTCCGCGAAGGCTCACAGACCCATGTGGTTGTGATGCTATGCACAGAGTTGGTGGCACCACGTCGAAGGGAGTACACTGATGTAAACGCTGCAATAAACATATGTACTCTGCCATTGGCTGTGATAAAGGGCCGTTAAGTCGGCGATAGTTCCTTGTGAATATGGCCCTATGTATTTAAGTTTCTTTCACGCGGTAGATTCTTTCTTCTTTATAATAGCCTCAATACTTACCTTCAGGGCCGCTGCATCTTTGCACCATGGTTAAAATATGCATAGTTATTTGATGACTTTGTAATATAATCCACCACCCAGTGTATAATCTGGGAAATGTCAGCAACAAATGATTAGCTGAACTTTAATAAATGCTACAAATCTAATGTATTTCAAGTTTAATACAGCGCTTGAGAATCTGTTGAAGTTACTTTCACATCTTTCTGTGATGTTGGCTGTATTAAGTGTAGTCACATGGTGGACTCACTTTCCAGTTGATCTTAATTTATATAATATATTTCCGGACGGATTTGTGAAAGTATTTCCTCATTTATCCTCATCGGGAAGGGTAAAACACAAGAAGCGAACAATTCACCTATTTGTCAAACACTTTCAAGCAAGCACATTACCACTTTTACCATGCTAAGATTACCTGCATAACTAGAAAGTTATCCTTGACCTCGAAAAATGTTTTATGAAATGTGTACACACCATACTCCACCTACGACAGGCTACTCCACATTGTATGATACGGCTTGAATTTGGCCTAAAATCCCTGGGAATGCTGCACAAGAACAGCTGTCTTAACTATCTTATTGACTGTGCTAAGGCCGATCCACGCACATTGAAACATCTAATAATGGCGTAACTTCGGAGTAGAAAAGTAAGAGATCTACAACTATCTAGCATAATGATGGAACTAGACTCTTTTGATCTGCCTGATATACAGGAGATGGGACGAATGACCAGGGATGTGCGGAAACATTTAATACGCAAAACATTAAAGTTAACACAGTGAATTTAGATCTTCTACAAGCTTGGAAACAACCATACAAGCTTAATAATTGACACATATACCTTGCAGGCTCAAGAATACTTGGGATGGAATCTGACCAGTTATATTAAATGGAAATACCTACGGTTCAGACAACTCTACATTCCGATAGGGGAGTTCGAAGGGGCTTGGAATCAGGCTTTCAAAGATACACAGGTATGTCAGTTTTGTGGAATCGGCAAGGAAACTCTGGAACATTTAATATGCATTTGCCCAAGGCTGTTGCCTATAAGGAGGACATATTTACGCCTCATATTTAATAATGCCAAAATAAGAACAACTAAGGAGGCCATACGCTCTTTTTTTAGGCTCACAGGGGAAAGTGCAATTAGAAGGATGGTTCAGTTTTTAGAACACGCCTATAAAACATTAAACGAATAGATGGCTATTATTATTGGATATGTATATAGATGCAAAAACAGGTATCACGATTTATGTATATCGTTTTTTAAATGATACCATGCATGGGAAGTATGTGAATGTTTTATTTTATTTGTATGCATGCTTATTCTCACTATTTATTGTAATCAAATGATTAATTCAATAAAGTATTTTACTACCTATTTGTTAAACACTTTCAAGGAAGCACATTACCACTTTTACCATGCTAAGGTTACCCGCACAACTAACGTGAAGAAAGCAGGCAAAGAAAATCCTGCCCAGACCAATAACCCAAGTATTGGACTGATTCAATACATATTTATGATTAAATGTTTTAATGCCACTTTAAACGTATTGTTTCATTGTTTTATCCAATTCACGTTTACATTGCGTCAAAGAAATTATTTTTTCAGTAAGTGATCAGAATTTGAAAGAGCCCCAAATATTTAGAAAAGGATGCTTGCAGCAACGCCGAATTATGAACACACAATATTCCCCACAGCGTCTTCCAAGAGACAGGTTTTAAAGAACAGGTGGGTTATTTAAGACAGAGGGAGTGTGGCTTTAGCGCAGGTACCCTGTACTGGGTGGGTAATATGCCACATGCATCTCTTTAGAAAAAACTCAACTTTATCTGAAGGATTGAGATTTGTGTAGCATTATTTCCTCATGTTTGTTAAAATGTCAGAATTTTTAGTAGAAAGTGCATCAGAACATTCCGCATAAATGTCTCGCTCTTGTACACTGAGACATTTTCATTTCAAATGTGCAATAAAATATGTATTCATCTCCCTCTTCATCTGTATCTGCTGTAAGCTTTTAAGCAAATACATGGTTGGTGTAAAATTCCAAAATATCATGATGGAGCTGTTGAAATATTTGAGCTCTTTCACAGAGGCTGCCATTAGGGGAAAATGCACATTTTCTCTCTTTAATCACACATTAGATGTGCGACTGAATTTAAACCAATAAAAAATAATATTTGTATATGTGCACACTGCTAAAAATGAATGTGAACTGGGTGTAGGTAGCCAGTGGTAGAAACTGCTCGTCAGAGCTTCCCCGATGGTATCTCTCGCACTCCCCATGGAAGCAACCACAGGAACAGAAAGCATCCAAGGCAGCAGGAAGAGCAGAAAGTAAACATTTCAACAGCAGAAACAGCAAGTAACAGAAGGTAAACAGGGCTCTATTAGAAGAGACTTCAATCCCTTAGGTATCAATTATTTCTCATACAGTGTGAAATGGTCATGTTAATATTTGATGATTTTAAACAACTCACACGATACGCATGATGCCATCTCCCTTGATGGTCAGAAAACATTTGACTGGGTAGAAGTTTTCAAACTATGGAGAGCTAGGCCAAGCCAGAGTTCCACTAGTAAAGTACTGCGGCTTTATCACTTGCCATCTGCCACTATCAATTGCAGAGGTTTTCTGTACAAATTAATTAACAGTCAGTGAGGCACCCGCCTAAGATGCCCGCTATCTCTGCTCTTATTTCTTCTGATGCTGTAACCAATTTTAGTGGCCATGCTCTAGCCCAACAAAATTTGGAAGATTCTACACACACTGTCCATATTTAGTCCTTTGTATAAGGGAATTATATCTCAGCAGGTCAGATACTTCAATACCAGAAGTGATGTCTTTGATTCAGTCCTTCTCCAAATTCTGAGGGTACAAAATCAACAGCTCAAGTCCTTATTCAATACTAGACCTAGTTGGCTAGTCGTGGTGGATACGACATGCAGTGGGTCCTCGAGGGACTGATATAATTGGATGACAGCATTTATGGTGGTCTGGATATGGTGTTGGAAGACTACCTAGTGCTGTTAAATATTTCAGACTTGAAATGACTTTGGAATCTGGGAACACCTCAACCTATCGATGTATGGCATGATACACACAATCAAAATGTTATTGGTAACCACAGTATCTATACTTTTGGGATTGTCCCTTAGCCATAATAGAGATTTACTAGCCCAAATTTATATCAAATCTTATATCTGGCCTTCGAGTTAAACCTAGACTGAAAGCATTGAACGTATGTGCCCATACCATCTCAGGAGGCCTACACCTTCCTCATTTGACAATGTACTGCCTGGCGCATCGGTTATAATCACTTTCCCACTTCTTTCCTATGACACATGATACACTGCAGCGAGTGAATACAAAAAGTGCCAATGTGCTTTCTTGAATCGGTGCTGCCAGCCTAAACCAGACACAATTCCCCAGGAACCCTAGGGCAATCCCAACACTGTAATGATCTTCTTTACTTGAACCTTGGCACATAAACAATAGAAGTAAACAAACCTTTCATTGCCTAGCACCCTTGTGGGATAACACAGGGATCTAAACAGTTGGAGAACCAATACAGTATACTTCTTGGTAGAGCAAGGGAATAGTTTCCCAGTGCTATCTATTTGAGGACAGGCACTCAAAACATTTGACCCGTTAAAGACTGAATACCATTTAGGTGACGTGGTGAGGTGGAAATACCAGCAGAATTTGCACTGTAATGTCTGGGACCACATCTACCTGTGTTACAGTTTTTAGCTGTGAAGCAAAATATCGCAGGGTCTGGGGCTTATAACAAATGGTAGTGTCCGGATTCCATGGAATCTTCAATTATAAATTAGCTTTCAAAACCTACTCAGTGTGTATCCAGAGTACCTTGGAAGATGGTACAGAATCCAATTTTTTCCAGAAAGACTGGTACTTCCTCTGAGCGGAGCGGTACAAAAGGGGGTGGTGATGGACGGAGCATCAGAACCAATCAAACACTCACACCCAGTCAACAGATATGGGTTTGATCCATCACCGTTCTTTAGCCCACTCTGCCACCCCAGTTCAGACATGGCCATATGCAAATCAGTCTGACCCTGTGCCTCATGGGAACAGTCCAGCCCGAACTGCCAAGCCATGCCTTCCCTGGACCGGAAACAAGCTTCTTAGGACCGGTTTCTGGCATTTCATCCGTCTTCAGCCAGGCTTGCTTGAATCCAGTGGCAAAGTGAGCAAGGGGCTCACGTCTGAGCATAACCTGCCAACTTATGGCGAACAAAGCGGTACAAAAGGGGGTGGTGATGGACGGAGCGTCAGAACCAATCAAACACTCACACCCAGTCAACAGATCTGGGTTTGATCCATCACCGTTCTTTAGCCCACTCTGCCACCCCAGTTCAGACATGGCCATATGCAAATCAGTCTGACCCTGTGCCTCATGGGAACAGTCCAGCCCGAACTGCCAAGCCATGCCTTCCCTGGACCGGAAACAAGCTTCCTAGGACCGGTTTCTGGCATTTCAGCCGTCTTCAGCCAGGCTTGCTTGAATCCAGTGGCAAAGTGAGCAAGGGACTCACGTCTGAGCATACCCTGCCAACTTATGGCGAACAAAGCGGTACAAAAGGGGGTGGTGATGGACGGAGCATCAGAAGCAATCAAACACTCACACCCAGTCAACAGATATGGGTTTGATCCATCACCGTTCTTTAGCCCACTCTGCCACCCCAGTTCAGACATCCTCTGAGTGGACCATGAAAGGATAGTATTGGATGCAAAATGGAATTTTTTTAATGTTAACCCCTTCAGTGCCCATGACGAGATGGTCTCGTCATGGGCTGCGGTTGCGCTGTGCCCATGACGAGACCATCTCGTCATGAACTCCGCCCGCTAATAGAAAGCCCGGCACAGGGCAGGGAAAGGGCGGGGCACGCAAGAGGTTAAAGTCTTACATGGATGGTATTGGTCTGCTAAGAAGCTGTGCCAATCAAGACTTGTCACCCACTATAACTGTTGGAGATGTCGTCAGGAGATTTGTGACAACACATTTTCTGTGAGACTGTACTGCTATACAGATATACTCAGATGTATGGATAAAAGTGCTGTTGCCTCCTGCATTCCTACAACTCGTTAATTCCTTGTGACATTTAGGCCCTGATTGCAAGTCTGGTCGTTCACGGACCGCCAGATTCTTGGGGCGTGTCAGTCGCGGTCTCCCGACTGCCCCATTACAACAAAAGCAGTCGGACTGCCATTGCCGCCCCCACAGCCTCCAGAGAACCGCCATTCCCTTGCAGTGTTGCAGCAGTCAGGCGGCAGTATTATGCTTGGCGGGACCACCGCAATCCTGCCAAGCATATTACAAGTTTCCTCTCCGCCGCAGTTTTCATGGCAGTTCCACTGCGGCACAGAGGAAACAAATGGAGCCCTATATGCCCCCCTGTGTGCTTGCACACAAGTTCCTGCACCGCAAGGACTTTACAGTCCATGCCGTGCAGGAACTGGTGCAGGAACTGTTTTTGGTGTTCCCATTGTGGAGCCCATTTTCAGCGCACCGCCAGGGGAACGTCAAAACAGAAACTCCAAATTTGGTGGGTGGTTTGACCACGGCTTTGGCGGTGCGTGGTAGGGTGGGCCCCGGCGTCACATTGCCAAAGTAGTAATCAGGGCCATAGTAATTATTCAGATACAATAGCATTTTTGCAACCAACACAGTTCTGTAAACACACAAATGAAACAAAGAGAACTTGTATTCATAAAACAAATATTTACTAGTCCTGTATGATTTTTCTAGAGACAAAATGCTTATAATGGACATTTCACAAAGGCAGAGGTAAATTATGGCGTGCATAATTCGCAAGAGTGGGCTGGTTCTGACACATTTCCACCGTACTCATCTTAAGATATGTCTATTGCAGTGCATCGTCTATAAGGTGTCCTTGCACTGCAGCGATTGACTTTAGATGTTACTAGTAGAGTAGGCCAACTACTGTGGATCATCACCTGTCAACAAAGTAACCACTCGCGCAAACCATTATTAGACTAAAACAATGAACTTGCTGTCTTCCTAATGCATGAGGAGGGAGGCTAAAATGGGTCTTTGCATGGTGGTATAGATCAAAAGTCACACATGAATGGTGATATGGTTATGAGTGGGTTGTCACTGCTGACTTGTTTTCCCTTCTTGACTGATCTGTCCAACATTCTAGAAATACTGCCAGATGTATGTTTTCTTATTAATTGGGGAAGAAAACAACCTGTTGCAAAATTAATTATGTATGTGAGAGCATTTTTCCAAATGACTAACTTTTTATGGCATTATCATGCTAGGTTACAACACAGTCCAATGAGAAAACTCTTAATACATATGGCACAAGCAACTGGCTGTCATATGTCTGTTCAGTGGACAGACTGCCAGCTCAAGGGGTTTCAAGAGCAGAACCAGCTGGGTCTCTGCACATGAAACACAATGATTTCCCGACCTCTAAATATGGTAAGAGCATCTGTGTGTTTGCTAGCTGTGTGCACCATCACAAATTGGAGATGGTCTTACCCACTAAACTCACACTTTCCTGTCTCATTCCAAAAATAAATGACCCCCTAAGTTGTTTTCTGGAACTCATACTCCTCCAGGCCGAATGCTAAAGTCAGAAATGGTAAACTGAAGTTGGAAGTCATGACTTTGCCCTCCTGCTGAAGCATTTTGTTTAGGTGGCAAACGCTCAGAGAGGGACAACACTGGATTTTGTAGCTGCAAAGATTGCTCCATTGCTGGGATGATTTTGTCAACTCTCCATGCTTTCAAGACCAGTGTTCAAATTTAGGGCCTTAGTTAGAGTTTAGCTGATTTGATACTCCATCCCAAATGTGACGGATATCCTGTCCACTGTATTGCAAGTGCATTATAGCATACGGCCACATTTTAATGGAGTACCCATGCTGTCAAACTCTAAATAAGACCCTCAGTCTTTGTTGGGTTCTCAGATTGCCCCAACTGTGCAAGGTAGGAGGCTGTGGACAACTAGGGACTCCACTGAGTCAGATAGGCCATGTCAGTGGTCTTGAACTTCACTGAAAAAAGTCTAGAGTAGACCAACTGGCAATCCTTAGTCAACATGGTTATTATGTCTCTTTCAAGGAGTTTTGGTGTCTTGTTCCAATCCACCACAGGCCAAGAATATGCCCCACATTTTGAACATGCTGTAAAAGTCACCCCTGGTCTCTTCCTAAGCTCCCAGGCTTCCAGGAAAGGCTTCTCGGATCAAGATGTCTCTCCAGCCATGACTTTCACAGGGTGCTGAACAGTAGCACCTTAATTATGCAGCTGCTTCTCACCCTTCGTCAGCATTTTATGTCCCTGGGGCATTACAATAGATCAGCCAAGAGACTACCAGGGAGCTCTTCCAGTCCCTGATTTCAAGTGTAGAGCAGGAGACAAGTCCAGGAATCATGTGATGAGCTGGTGGTCAAGTGCCATTTTAACCAGTGCAATAGCCAGTGGTTGATGACATTCCTTGGACAAATCTCTGCAGATGTCACACCATCAGCAATTTCACTTGTGCAGTACTTCCTGCCTTGCCAGCCTGCAAACAATCTGTTAGGAGCAGAGGAAAACGTTAGACAGAGCTTCTCTGATAAAAGGCTTCTGGCATCTAAGCCTCCTCTTGAAATCAGTGCGTCAGAAGTCCAATCTCAGTTTGGGCCCTTTATTTGCCCATCTGTCCCTTGACACTCCAAAGTAACAAATACCCTCATACCTGTGTAGCAATCGCCCCTCCCCAGCCTTCCTGCTGTCAGAAACGAAGTGATTGCTTGACTGACAGAGGAGATTTTAATTCCTCGTTAACGTTTATTCATTGTCAGGAGGAAAGCCCGGCAGAATGGAATGAACCCATATAGAGAAAGCAGCGTTTTGCATTTGATTGCTGCAGGGTCATATTTTTCAAATATCTAGCATGTCCCATGTTTACTAATTAAGGACCCAGCCCTCTGTCTACAAGTCATAATTACGAGTGACTTATGTGATATATAAAAACTTTTTTTACATGGCAGAGTGCTTTTATCTTATATAAGTTACTGCAGTGTTTTAAGCATTAACCATCCAGGCACAATAGCCTGGAGCCAGACTTTTACAGTCATTCGTGTGGCTGGTGTAAATTTACGTTGTAGCCCCAATGTTCTATTTAACCTCCACACAGCTGGTGCATTTTCAGTTCTGGATTACTATTGGTTTTCTGGAGAGTTAAATAAGCCAATGAGTTATAGTCAATTTTATCTTATTCTACAGAGGCAGAGTACTTACATTGTGAGATTAATGGCAGTTCAGTTCCCAGAGCCCCAATACTATGAGAATTCATTTAATAAAAAGGAAAACATTCTAAGGAGATCATGCAGGAAAGGTGACATTACTACAATTTCTAACTTTAAGAAGGCTGCCTGCTGAGTGAAGCACATCACACAAAAGTCTCCAGATAGTGAAGAGCGTATCAAAAAGGCTAACTTAATATTGTAACTCTCCAGGACAGACCTGCCAATAATCCTCAAAAGACTCACTTCTTTAGTGTAGTTCCTTAACTGAAGCATGGTTTGCGGGTATGGCATTTGGCATTCTGTACTGCAGTGAGTGTGTGCAGAGTGGGCATTGAGCAAATGGTCAGGGGGTAGCAAATAGGACCATACTGTCCAGGACTGACATTTCCCCTTACTGAGGAATGAAGGAAATGAGGGAGCGTCACTGACTCTCCAAACACAGCAGGTGAATGTGCATCTCACTGAAGGTTAGTATTAACTTACTGCCTGTCAACTACCCAGCTCAGTGCAAAGGAAGAACAAGAACATAGCAGTCACAGATTAAACAAGCATTGGCATAGCTAATAGGTCTCGCCTTTGGGACCTTATAAGTGTTTAGCCATGCAACAGTTGCATAACTAAATACTGATAAGGTCCCAAAAGCAAGACCTATTGGCAATGCCAAGCGGCCATGCGGCCGCGAAAGTGAAAGTGATCGCAATCGCGATCAAACATCATATCGGCCGTGCGGCCGCGAAAGTGAAAGTAATCTCGGTAAAGTGAAGCGCGCGCGCCCGCGCACATGCACTGTAGCTCTAGGCTGGCCTGGTAGCACTTTTTGGAGCCCTCTCAATAAGTCTCGCCAGACCAGCGCATGCGCTGGGTCAGGCGAGACCTAAAAACACACAGCTGCATCTGCTCACAGCAGGGATTGGTGAGGGTCTGTGCCTCAATCAAGCATGAGAATGAGCGGCATCAGGTTGACTTGGAAACTCAATATGCTCCTGAAGTTGCGGGCACAGTGAACGTCTTGGGTTTTCAGAATTACTGTCTTCAGTGTACATCAGTCCTGAAGCTCTCCGAAAAGTATGTTCTAGCACTCCTTGTGCACAATGAGCTGTGCTGTCATGCTTGTGTTCTAACCTCTTCTTGTTTATTCCCAACAGATACATGCAGCAGTGATGGCAATCTGAGAGACACTCAGAAGCCATTGGATTGTAGGGAAGTCTTCCTTGTGTTTTGCAGGTTTCCAGGTTGCCCTGCATGGCCTGCCCTGAAGAAGAAATGCTGCAGGGCTCTATATTTGTCTAAATTCCCAAAGCCGAGCAGTGATTGGCCATTAGATTCTTATAATAGTGTCAAGGATTTTGCCAAGTCTCATAAAATTCTGCGAGAGCCCACACAAATCCTACGAGAGAAAAAGTCTTATAGGATCAGAGCAGAAAAACACAAGAACCCTTGGCAATTAGGCAAGGTGCTGAAGAACCAGAGGTGGACCCAGTCTTGAAGCCTCCTTGTGCCTGCTGTGATTAACCTCAGAGAGCTGGGGAAGTGACAGAGCAGCGCTAGGCTTTCAAAACCTGCCCCCGAAGGTTCCACCCTGGTGGAATAGAAGGCCTGCCTGACACTCCTGGGAGCCTTCTGAGAAAGAGACTGAGGGAGCCTTAAAACTCCGGGGCAGATTTACAAGCCCCTTGCGCCTCATTTACGTCGCCGTTGTGTCACTTTTTTGACGCAGCGGCGGCGCAAATCATGCGCCATGGTGCGGTGTATTTACAACGTGATGCATCTGGGAGATGCGTCACGTTGTAAAGCCCTGCGCCACATGTAGGCGTTCCTGCGCAGGGGGGGCGTTCTGGGGCAAGAACGCCTCCTAAAAGTGGCTGAGTGAAATGTACAAGATTTCACTCAGTCACTTTTAGGCCCATGCTGCGTCAAAACCCTGCGCCTACCTGAAGGAGGCGTAAGGATTGAGGCAGCATTAGCAAGATAGGGCCCCCCAGACCATTGCTGGAACTGCGTCACGCTTGCGACGCAACTACAGCAATGCGCCACTTTTACAGCACAGATGCGTCACGCATCTGTGCCATGTTTGCCCCATGGTGCTTCGCATTGTAAATATGGCGCATCTATGGTGGCGGAGCTGTGGCGCACAATAACTGGCGCATCCCTGCTGATATGCAGGGATGCACCAGTTATTGTAAATATGCCCCTCCGTTTTTTGATATTGCAGAGATGGACAGAACACTATAGGTAATACATGTTCATGCTTTACGTCATGCTCTTTTTGTGCCAGTGGAAGATGCTACAGGCTTACTATATTAAGCAAGGGCAAACTGCTGATTGGTTTTATTTTTCGAAATTCATCATGACAAATTGTAATGCCTCTAATCAGCACAACGTTCACACAACAGAGTATGGGGCATATTATCAAGGGCCATTTCGCCGCTTTTTTGGCTTTAAAAGCCAAAAAAGCGGCGAAAATGACATCGCACTATATACAAGGGGATGCTAACATGCATTAGCGCATGTTAGCACCCGTTTTCCCGACGCCTCGCTTTGCATCTCTAATGAGATGCAAAGTGGGCGTCACTGGGCAGTACTCCTTGCAATTTATCGCTGATGTGAGCATTGCGATATTTACAAGGAGGCCCACGCATTTTTGCAGCCGTTAGCTTTGGTTTTTCATAAAAAAATAAGATCTGCAAAAAAGCTGACTTAGGTATTCTTACCATTGGGGGTGGATTATGCTGATATGATCACAGGGTCGTATCAGCATGGTTATCGTCGTTTTCCATGGAACATCGCTGAAAAAACAGCGATGTTCCATGGGAAACACCGCTATTGCTGGAACATTATCGCCATTGAGCTATGCGTTGTTGATACAGCGATAGCATGGCGATAATTGCCAGCGATAGCCGGCGATAAATTATTTCTCGCTAAGAGCGGCCAGCAATAATTATCGCTGCTGCTTGATAATATGCCCCTATATGTTTGTCATTCTACCCCAGTTGACAAACAGGCCGTATTATCAGTGATGAATAACCACACAGGTAAGGCAAACATATTTATGGACAAGCCATGACATTTTAAAGCAGAAGCATTTTGCTAGTGAGCTGTAATAATTGAGACGAACCATATTAAATAAAATCATCACACAGACACAGCAGGCATGTTGTTGGTGCAGTCTTATGTTTTTGGAAGCAGAATCAGCGTGTTAGATGAGTCTGCTTACGCAGCCTACTTCTAGGAAAATCACCGACGCAGAAAAAGCAGGGACGTTTATAGAGCAACCAAAATAATGGAAGTAGTGACAGTGTGCTAAAGGGCTTTATCGTCTGGATGACATCATGATAAATTATCACACTGGCCCTGTGTACATCTATATTGAAAAACCTTACTTTGTAAGCAGTGGCCATTTGCCGAAGCTCTGCATTGCGTGTTGTACTTCTCAGTAACCCACTGTGAGCTGCACAGCAGGAAAGACAAGTGCACAAATGGTGATAGTTTTAATACATACAAATACTGGGTACCACGAATAATTAAGAGTCAATGCCCTTCTCTCCAGCTAGTTTACAAGGGGAATTAATATAGAATAAGAAAAAAGCAGGACCCCAGACAATATCTTCAAAAGTAATACCAAAGCTTCAAAACAAGTGATGACAGGTAATCTTAACAACGTCCAAGGGAAATAAAAACTGATGAACTGAACTTGATTCCAGTTTATGTACCTAAGGCATGAGGTGAGTGAGTGACTGAACTAGGGGATGAATGAATACGTTATTGAGTGAGTGAGAAACTTGTAAAGAGTTAAATCAAGGATTGTCCATATATATTGTGTTCTTGCTCAAACAAATGTTTTTAGTATCTTTCTGTCTACGCGTGAGTGGCAAAATTCCACAACAGCTGTCCTTCAGAGAATCAGGCTGGCTCTCCCTTCTGGCGACCTTCTCAACAGGGATAGAATGCCAAGGCCTCTCAGTCTGCCAGTGTCTTACCACCACCACAGTCAAATTACTAACACCAGCTAACAGTGTGACAATGCTATGAGGAAAGAGGATGAAAAAGCATCGCTGTTTGGCCTCACAAATTCAGACAGTTGCACCATTAAAATATACACCTATGATCAGAACTTATATATAACCTTGTAAAGATAGTGCTTCACAATTCAAAGTTTTCACTTACTTTATGCCAAACCCGTTCAAATTCTGATTATTCGGTGTGAAGTTTTCTTGGAATATATCCCAGAGCTAAATCAGCTTCCTTGCATCCATCCATGTAAATTGCTGTAAATATGCCTGAAATAATGTGAAAAATGTGTACTATGTGGAGATGTTGAGACAATTTATCAATTTATAATTTATATTTCAGCAAGTTTATTCATCCCAGGGGGAGTCGTATTGACGAGTTAGCAAGTACAAAACAGTAGGTAATTTACTATGGGGCAGATTTACAAGCCCCGTGCGCCTCTTTTACGCCGCCGTTGCGTCACTTTCGTGACGCAGCGGCGGCGCAAAGCCAGTGCCATGCTGTGGGGTATTTACAACGTGACGCATCTGGGAGATTAGGCGTTCCGGCGCAGGGGGGGGGGGGCGTTCCGGCGCAGGAACGCCTCCTAAAAGTGGCTGAGTGAAATCTACAAGATTTCACTCAGTCACTTTTAAGGCCATGCTGTGTCAAAACCCTGCGCCTGCTTGAAGCAGGCGTAAGGATTGACGCAGTATGTTAGAGATAGGGCACCCCCGAGCCTTGCTGGAGCTGCGTCGTGCTTGCGACGCAACTCCAGCAATGCGCCTCTTTTCCGACGGGGGATGCGACACGCATGTGCCCATCCGTGTGCCACGGTGCACCGCATTGTAAATGCGGCACATCAGTGGTGGCGCATCCCTGCTGATTAGCAGAGATGCGCCAGAAGTAGTAAATCTGATCCATAGTATTTTGCAGTGATATAAAGTAATGCAATGATAATATAGGTGAAACGCTTTATATACATTATAAATCGGAAGTAGCAAACATTTAGCAAGATATATATATTACCGCCATTAGTCGCCAGTAGGTATTATAGTTAGGACCATAATTCCATAGTAAAAGGGTTTTTTGACTTGCCTATCTTTTTGGTGCCGTTTTACAAATCTTGATGAAATGTTCCAAACAAAGTCTGCTGATGATTCTTGTTAGGCATGAAAGGTTTCAGGCCAATCTGTCAAGTGGGGGCAGAGAAAAAGGGGGGGTCAACAAAAAGTGTGTTTCCCATGTTAATTCCTGCCGTAGTAGCTTTGAACACGACTACAGCCTGAACCGCTGGATGGAATTACACCAAATTTGGCAGAAACTTAGTGCTTGGTCTGCAGATTGTGCTTTTTGTAATTTGGCACAAATCCATTCAGAAGAGTGTGAGATATTAAAGGAAATCCAAATGTGTTTATCTACTATTGCAGTTAATTCATGAATAATGGCAAACTTGTGCAGAGATCTGCAGAGCTCTGATTGGCTGTCACCATTTCAACCAGGTAGGGTTGGCAGCCATATTGGTACTTGGCTTTATCAGAGTTGCTAAAAAAAACATGAAAATAAAGAAAAGGGGGCAGGGTAGGAATATCCTGACCCCCAAGCCTAGGTCTAGGGGTCCCACAGGGACGGCTCCAGGGCAAAGCAGTCTTTAAAAAAAAACGTTGCCATGAAATTACAACAAAAATGAAAAAAATCAAGCACAGTTTCCCCTTACTTGTTTAGGCTTAGGATTTCTATTACGGGCAGCGGCACGAACAACCTCGGGCTCTGGGGACCATCGACTCCGTGTGGCATTATTTTGACCAATTATGCGGAGGGCTGCGTGGATCCACTTGGGCCCCAGGGAATAAAAAAATGTACGGGCCATGCTACCCCCCCAAACCCTGACAACCGCCACCTTTCTGAAACTATATAAAAAGTAATGAGGGGGACTCTGGGACTCCCCAAACCCCAGAGACCCCCACTTCCCCAGGCCCAAAATGGCAATTTAAAGTGGGAGGAGGGTCACACAGTCCCCTTCCCAGGCCATATATGGACACAGGGACCACCACCTCTCCAGGGCCGGCTTCTGAACAACAAAGGAGGGGGCCACCTAATACCCCTTCATGGAGCGATATATGGCCCTGGGAACCACGACCTCCCAGGTTGGCTCCCTCTATGTCCCAGGGTGTTCACCACCAGAACATCACTGTTTTCTCTGACTTGGCGGGAACTTTGAAAGCTCCAGTCAAGTCAGAGTAAACACGAACTCAGCTTGTAGCAAGCATTAGCTGTGTAACCGCTCCCGCTTGCTGAGAGTGGAGTTTTTGTCTGTTTCCCTGCCTGCTGTCAAGCGATCAGGGAAACAGACAAAAGGATTGCTGTCACACAGAGGGAACTGCATGTTTTGCAGCTCCCTGTGTGTAAGAGCAGGAGGCTAGGAGCTGGCAGGGACTGCTGGGGCTTTGAACGAAGAAAGCTACTTACAAGAGAACACATTAGTGAATGCATTTGAAGCAACTGGTCAAAGTTATGAGGTGAATGGTAATAGACCCATTCGAAATGAAGAGATGGTTCCAAGGAATGTTGAGGAAGTGATAGCTGAAGAGGTACAGGGAAGGCATAGAAAGGCCCATGTATACAAGTGCAATTGAAGCAGTATTTGTTGTAAATGAAATCTATTGATAAATATTGGGAATATTCCTATGCAAGTTTCCACGCAAGCAAAGTTTGGAAACACAAAATTGCAGTTTTGAAAGGATTACATCCATGCAAAGTGAGAAAGTAGAGTAAATTACAAGACATTCACTAGTGTGTCTATCAAAGAAAGTGTGCCGAAGCTCCTTTCATTATTTCAACATGTTAGCTGTTCAGCACTTGGAAATGCAGATGTTAGTTAGGAGACTTTAGAATGTTAAAACTCCTGCACTATGTTAAGGAGAAATTAATAGAGCACTTTTGCATGGTAAGGTAGCAGAGGTAGAAAACGTTTGTAATGATGTTCAATTTAGTTTCTTTGGTCCTACAGAGTAATGTAGGGAAAACGTGGATTTGCCATCTGCAGATGTAGCAGAACATGAGACAGTGATTACTATTGATAAATTTGTTGAAGAGATGGCAAAGGTTAACTATTATGGGAGGGCGTTGGGGTGGACGGAGGCTGTGGACACGGACAATATTAGTGCCAACCACTCTGAGTGGTTGGATTCTGTCTGGCGTTTTTTTTTTTTTTTTTTTTTGGGGAGGGTGTTTGATGGGTATAAATGCAGATACTATAATAGGTTGTGGACCTGGCATCTCTATGAGGTGATCGCCATGATACTCTGAGTCACTGTCCTAGTACGCCGCCCGGCCCCCGGGATGTGGGCTGAATGGCTGTGTGCATTGTTATAACGCTGGATGTGCTTTGAGACAACACGCGTGTACAGGTTGACTTAATGGATGCTTTGTTCATAATTCTGCAATAAAAACATGTTTTTTTTTTAAAAAAAGAGATGGCAAAGGTTAAGACAGTTTTGTTTGAAAAACCTAATTATGTTTCTATTTGTTGTCAACACACTACAAAAGTCAAACTAGAAATGTTGTTGTATTTTAAAAGTGAAAAACAGAACATTGATAAGTGGTAACAGTTTGCTGTTTATTTAGTTGTAGAGGAGCGGTTTGACTTGTCTAGTCGGCAATTTATATGTAAGTATTTCTACTTCAAGTTAGAATTAGTATCTATTCCACAAGAACTAAGAGATTTAAATGTTTATGAGTCTATTTTTATACAATGTGTACATCCATTTCAGGCCATAGTTCAAATGGAGGCTAAGACAGGGAAACTTCCACCATCTGACCTATAAAAAGGCCTTAAAGGAAGTGTTGTGTACTTACCGTTAGATTTTAAATTGAATATTGACACGGTTGGTGTACACAGAGAGGATCAAGAACCCCTTGTCATTCTAGTAAATGGTGAGCCTACGAAGAATAAAAAAATATCTGGTTAGAGTTAGTAGATATTAGTAAAGTTAAAAATTTAACATTATACATGGTACAAAAAAATGTTTATTCTAAAAATGTTGCTGTTGTTCTAGATGCAACGGAGGATGAAAGATTAACGTCAAGGGGACAGATTGAAAAGGTGGATCCTTGGAGATCAGAAGTGATTTATTACCACTACGGCATCTATCCCCTCCATTTCAAAGAAGTAATTGGGGATGCTATTGAACTCTTTCAAATGAAGCAAGCAAATAGATCTCCCATCAGTGTGTGGAAGAAAAACTTAGAAGCTCGTTTTCTACAACTCTTTCCCATCAGAGAAGGTGGATGCTTTGTTGACCGCCTTTTACAGATATCAGCATCTGAAAACCGGTCAACAAGATTATACTCAGAAGATCCCAGATTTCGCCAATGCATTCCCTACATATTCCATCTTCTGTTTGAGATTGATTTGTCTAGATTTTCATATGCTGTTAACCACATACTGAAGACAGTAATTCATCTACAAAATCTCACATCAAGGAAATTTATTGACAAAGTTCGTAGAAAAGAAAATCCGGAATACAGCTTAAACAATTTGATGGAGTGCCATTGTGGCACCAATGAGGATTGGTATCGTCGTCATGGTAAACACAAATGCATGTTGAGAAACCTAGGAGTACTTAATTGGTTTCTTACACTCAGTTGTGCTTAGTATGTCTGGGGTTAATTCTTGAATTCTTGTGAGAAGCTCCTTGGATCCCACCAATGTATGTAAATATTTTAACCACAAACCTCAAGGTATGAGGATTTTCATTTGCAACAAAATTCATCCTCCTCTTGGCGAAGAAACTGATTTCTTTTGGCGAAAAGAGTAACAAGCAAGAGGTGCTCCACATATACACATGCTATTATGTATAAAGGATGCACCAACATTAGGAACAGATAATGACGCCTGTCCTGTATTTCATTGAACAGTATATCACCTGTACCATTCCAAAGATAGTGGTGAAAACAGCTTGAGACAACAAGTTTGCGTTTTCAAAGTACTGTTGTTAAAAATACAGATCACAAGGTAAATTTCATGCAAGATGTCATTTTGGATTTCCAAAACCTGTCATTTAACAAGTAAGTATAAACAGATTTTTTTGTCAGCAGTAAGACATACACTAACTCAGAAATCACCAAAAAACACATACAACCTAAGAAGAACAGAAGCCTCAAAGTATATTAATGACTATAATCCAGTTAGTTTTGATTTTGAACAGTTAGAAGGGCAACTAAACACTGAACAGAAAGAAACCTATATAGAAGTAAAAGAGAAAGTACAACATGGATTCCTCCACAAGAAGAAATAATGTCCATGCTCATCATTTAAATCTATCCTATTATACATCAGTAGTCAAGCTGGCACAGAAAAAAGTTTCTTAATTAACATTCTCACCAGTTATCTACTCAGGACTACTGAATCAAATGTATCCTGTGTAGTAACAGCACCAACTGGATTAGCAGCACACAACATTAAAGGAATTGCTTTACAACAACTGCTTATGCATCCTGTTGAACATGATAATAAAGTCATGAAGTCTCAAGGGTACTGAAGAAACTGAATCTTTTAATCATTGATGAGGTGAACATGGTCTGAAACGTAATGCTTGCCTTTGTACACTTGAGGATGCAACAGATTTTTAAAACAGAGTACAACGTGCTGTTAGAGGAAAGCATTTAATAGTCTTTGGCGACCTATTGCAACTTACTCCCATGAAAGGGCAATCTGTTTTCAAGACACTTCTCCATAGTGAGACAAATAATTCTTTGGGCGGTATTTTGAATGGAAGGAACTTGTAAAGACTATGCATCAAAAATCTGATGTGGAATATGTAGATATACTAAAGGACATTAGAATAGGAGTTTTGAAAAAAAATGGTAAACATGCTTTGGAAACTGTTTTCATCTCAAAACACACCAGCACAACTAATGTGTAACTTCATTGCAGAAGACAAATCAATAGTTTGTTTGATACCTAGACTACAAGAGTGCTCCAACTTAAATGAAGAAATGCTGCAATTAGAAAAACAACATATTTTGCAAATTAGTTATTGCTCTTGATCAAATGGAACACATAGGAGTAAGAAGACTACTAACTGAAAAACTACAAGCAAAATAGGATTCTTTGGAAACATCTGTATCGAAGACTGTATGTTTCGAAAAGTGTTTACGCCTCTGCAAATACTGGTGAGTTATTTTGCGGCTCGACTTGAATGTAGAGGAAGGGTTAGTAAATAGTGCTATGGGTAAAGTTATTGATTTTGTTGAGTTTCCAAACAGGGATAAGATAACATTTGTGATTGTAAAATGTGATCAGATTGATGATGTAAAGCAGAGTGGGCAATGTGGTGTATGTTTTTTACTTTTAAAGGACTTGTATGTCTGACGACAGCAGTTCCCAGTGTCCCTAGCATGCGCTGTAACTATCCACAAATCTGAACGTTTAAATATAAACAGAGCTTTTGTGAATATCAGTATCAGTGTGTTTAAACATGGAATGACATATGTTGCATTGTCTCAAGCAAGAACATTGTCTTGTTTGTAATTGATGGAATTTGATGACAAGAAAGTTAGTGCCGATGGAAGTTGTATAGGAGAGTAGAATTGCATAAGAAGTTATATATGCTCCTCATTTAGATCACTATCCTATTTATGAGAAATGGATAATGTGTCCAAAATGGAAGCATACAAAAAACTCAATTGATGTCCCACAAAAGAAAGGAATAGAGCATAAGGTAGAAGGCACTAAGATTTTTAAAAAAGGGGAAAATCAAGGAAATATTGTAGGTCACCAGTTGGAAAACAGTTCAGGTATCAACTGCTATGCAAATGTGGTTCTCAATGTAGTGTTTCATTAACCACATCTTGTTATTCAGATTGAATAAAAACGAGAGAAAAGGTCCTGTTCTCCACTGTATCAGTTACTCCAATGTTTATCTAGTGACAGAACTTTAAAACATTCTGCTTCAGGCATTCGAGATCTTTTGGATATAGGTAGTGGATCAGTAATATTTAGATGCATAAGAATTTAAAATGGTCATGCTTACAGTTTTAGAAGAAGAAGAAGTAAATATTGATGATTTATGTAAACTAACTTACAAATGGACCATGTCTGTGAAGAATTCTCATTACATATACCACTGAAATAAATGCTGATCGATTCCTACACTTAACACTACCAGATTGCAAAACAGTGTCTTTTGACAGATTAATTAAAGCAGCAAACCAAAATATGACCTGCCCAAAATGAAGATCAGATGTTATGTCCATGTTGTAAATACAAATAAGTGGAAAATACCTACTATTAATGCTGGAACGATGTAGAGTAGATGGATCTAAATTGGAAACTAAAGTTGCAAACTTCAAAGCAGGTCAAATATTAACTTCTGGAAGAACTTACACTACAGTGGCTATCCATTACTAATCCTAAATGCCTTTTGCGAATACCGAAAGTCATAAAGTCAGGATTTTATCTCAGATTAGGAGTAGTAAAGTTAGAAAACCTAACTGTACTACTCCTAAATGCCTTTTGTGAACACCAAAAGTTGTACAGTTAGAATTTTGTCTCAGTTTAGGAGTAGTAAAGTTAGGAATCCTAACTTTACTACTCCTAAAAGCCTTCTGTGAATACTGAAAGTCGTAAAGTTAGGGTTTTGTCTCAGATTACTTTTGTGAATCGGGCCCGGGGTCATTCTTCCATACAGTCCCTGACATAGCCATTAATTCACTCATATTATACTTATTCACCCTTTCACTCATAGAAGCACAAACACTCATTCACTCATGCGGTTACCCACAGACCCACTCACTCACTGATATAGTGAAGCACACACCCACTTAATCATCACCTATACATTCAGTCATGCAGCCTTTGACTCACCCATACTACTCACACACTCAGTTCACCATACAACCACTTACACAGTCATTGAGTCACCCACACATGCATACACATTGACACCCACTCACCCACATAAGCAGTCATCTATCCAGTCACTCATTCAAAGACTCACTCTTCCACCATCTCACTTACTCATAGAAGCCCTAGCATACTCATCCAAACAGCTGATCACATACCCACTCACATACTCATTCATAAATGCACTCATTTACCTATCCAATCATTTAATGTCGATGTACACAAGTAGACAACCTCTTGCATAAACAGTTGTACAAATATTGATACAGCTATTCAAACATATACTCACTTCAGCAGTCAATAACATACTATTAGACATTAACATGCACATTCACACATTTACAAATGAAAATTTGACATATAAAATATATTTCTTGAACTGAATTATGTGGTTCTAACAAAAATTGTTTTTTTACATGCTATACTTTTTTGGGGAGTTTTCTAACAATTTTGAAATTTTCAGTTTTTTTTGTTTGTTTCAAACCGTAATGAAATGACCTTTCAAACAACAAGGACCCAAAAAAATATCCGTGCTTCAGCTTAAAAAACAGATTTGGCTGCTATGTCCATTTATAGTTTTAATAATTGTAGCTACACACTGTTGACCAACACTTAGAGAAGTTTTGCACTTGGGGAAATAGATGCAACTTTTTCCAAACTCTGGAATTTGTTGTAGGAACTTCGAAGAAATTGCAAGCAGCTGATGCTCCAGCATCATCAGCAGATGTTCCTTGCAGCTTCTTCAGTCTCTCAATCTCTGCACATGCCAGACGGGGTCCATGGATAGTCTTCAGGTGTTTTTACATACAGGATGTAACGCAAAAATATTTTCTCTCTGAACCCTGTGAGGCGACTTTCTTGCATAAAGTGCACATGGCCTTTCATGCATTCACTTTCTTTTCACCCTCTGGTATAACAACAAACTCCCACACAATACTTTCTGGTCTTTTTTTAATGTCCTTCTTCTTCTTGCAAAAGACTTTGCTCCTCCTCTTCCCTATTATTTTCTGCAGATGCCATCTTCAAAAATTTCAGTCTACCAAACAAAGCACCAAGCCAAGCCCAAGCTCCTCTCTCCTCATACTAAACGTTGAAAATTCACACCACACCCAATACAACTAGCGTAAAGGTGTGATTTCTCTATAATTACCACAGATAGGTTTTTATGATAGGGAAAACCAAACCACTCAATTAGTAATAACAAAAAATGTGTATGGAGTCCAGACAATCGGGACACGTACCGAGATGAGATGTTGCTTTATTGTAAGGATGGACACATGTTTCGTCACACAGTGACTTTTTCAAGGCCATATGAACATTGGTAAGCAAATTATGTAAGAACCATAGATCAATCTAACAAGAAAAACAGCAAATAGGAGAATAGAGAAACAAGAAGAGACAAAGATAACTAGTTGCAAAACTCAATATACTTCTTCGTCTCTCCCAATATATATTCATTACAAATTGTTGCATGCAATGATTTTCTTTCGAAGAATAGACATCTTTTTAAATGGTATTTAGCATAATTATACCATATCATATGTTCTATAGTGATGGGGTTCATGCCTTAGTTATATTTGTGAACTTATGTCAGACTCGAAATACATTTCAAGGGCCATACAACTTTTTAAGTCATTTGAATACCACTTACTAGCACTTCCCTGCATGTGTGGAATCCTTGGTATTTGTAATGTCTCCTCTTTAGTGGCTGTTCAGTAGACTTTGAAACTGCTCCTTATGCTTTTGAGAAGTTTTGTTGCCCACAATAGACAGTGCAATTCCTTGTTCGCTCCATGGTTCTTTGCAGTGTACATGTGAGTAGGTTAGAACTTCCTATACGGTCAATTCAGCAAGTATAGGCTGTTTGAACACAGTTATATTAAGACCTAATTCTTCTTTTTACTCTTTTCTTCTGTCCATATGTCACCTCTAGGAGATAAGTCCCCCTGTGGCTGCCTTTGACAACCGGACACTGCATGAGCTACGGCTTGCTCATGTTGTTTCCATCTATATTTTCAGGGTGGGACATGAGACATTATGGAGTTTTTACTCACGGGGACTGCAAGTTAGAATGCTTTCCCACTAAATTTGAAATAAGAAGCGCACATATTTTCCTCCGTGCACTAACATTGATCAGTGTATTAGTGGGTCAGACACTCCCTCACATGATTTTTTTTAATTTTTTTTGTTTTGAATTCTTTAAACTTTTTTTTTGGTACATGGTGTAGCACATTTCAACAAGTACCTCTCTGTAGGGGCAGTCACCCGATAGACTTGTACATACTTTCGTTACAAGTTTAGTTCTTTACTGGAAAATTATTGAATTTGGATCCAGTAGTGTACTGAGTTGGTGGTGTCAGAGATTCTGTACCTTTACCCAGTTAAGCATTCGAAGTGGGGGAGACTTCAAAAAGAGACCTTTGAAGTGCGCAGGGTCCCTCCCCTTCCTGCCCTGGCTCCAGACTCACTACAGGGAGGTGTGCAGCCCTTTGTGAGAGAGGACATTGCCTATTCATGTATAAGTGTCAACTCTGCCCTCCCATCCTTCACAGGAGGGCCCATCAGGATGTGGGTGGCCCATCATTCACCTAAACTCCCTTTGTGTGAAGATATATAGAGGAAATCCACCAACCCTAGCTGTCACCTGCCACAGACATGTATTCAGAGACAGACAGAAGGCCCCAAATGGCTAAAGTTAGAAAATGGCAACTTTTTAAAGATTTCTGAATTTCAATTTGAAATCTGCCTTCACCATAAGTTGGGATTTTTAAATTGTGATCGCAGAGATACCAAACGTGGGTGTCCGATCCCTTTCCAATTGAAAATCACACTTATAAGATGTAATAAGGTAATCCCTATGTTAACCTATGGAAGAGACAAGTCTTGCAGTAGGGAAAAATGAACGTAAGAATTTTTCACTACTAGGACAGGTTAAACTTAAAAGTACATGTCCTACCGTTTGAATACACTGACCCCTGCCCTTGAGCTGTCCAGGTTCTATCTAACGGGTGACTTATATGTAATGAAAAGAAAAGTGTGGGCCTTGCAAGAGGGTTAACTTGCCAGGTCAACATACCAGTTTAAAACTGCACACGCAAGTTATGCAGTGGCAGGCCTGAGACATGTGTAAAGAGCTACCGAAGAGTTTGGCATAATCAGTGCTGCAGCCTCACTAGTAGCATTTAATTTACAGGCCCTAGGCACATGTAGGGCACTTTACTAGGGACCTCTAGGTAAATTAAATATGCCAATTGTGGGTAAGTCATTGTTACCATGCTTAAAGCAGAGATCACATGCACTTTAGCACTGATTAGCAGTGATAAAGTGCTGAGAGCCTAAAGCCAACAAAATAAATTCAGCAAAAAGGGGAGGAGGAAGGCAAAACATTTGGGGTGACCATGCAGGAAGGGACCTTTACAACATAGAGCATTTGGTTACATCCAGTCTAAGCCAACAGAAGCTCTAGAAAAAAACAGAACCACCCCAAATATCAATATTCATGTCAAACATCGTTCCAGGTGGCTAATGCATGATTTCTGAAAGGGGAAGGACATTGCAGCATTAGGTCAACAGAATATAGTTCCAATAGTTTTGTTATGTCAATTAAAAAGAGTATGAAAAGAGGTTCAGGATTCTAAAATGGAAAGGGACCGCTCTTCTTGGTTGTCCGTCTAGTAAATGCTGCAGCAGAGGATCACGGTAAATTGCATATTCATCAGTAAATGTGCATGGTGGCGCTTGTTAATATCTCTATTGGTTAGATATTGCAAAAGTGGGACCGCCACTCTATGCTATCAGGAGCATCTTTCTTCTTCCAGACGGCTGCTATTGTGACTTTATCTCCCCCATAGCAAGTACATTTTACAAATTTATCAGACTTGGATTGGAATTTAAGGTACCAAGCTTCCACTCCCAAGGGTACATATGATAATATCTATGACACTGGGTTGCCCAGCATCCAGTGGACGCCAGCAAACACCTCATTACAGAACCCTCATAATTTGGTACAGGTCCACCAGATTTTCAATACGTTATCCCATATCCCACATTCCCTGCAACAGAATAGGCTAGCCATCTAGTAAAACTTGTGTAGTTTGGAGGGGTGCATGTGTCAATCATATAGAAGCATATAGTGGGCCTCTCTACCTAGAATACTATGAGAATATTTATTCAGCTCTTGTGTGACTATTGGAGCACCATATACGTATGTCCTGTACTGGCATCCTACTTTTCTGAGTGCGGGTGAGTTTTGGGGAGCCATGGATTAAAAACTATTTGATATAGCATGGTTATAACCCCTCTAGCCCCCTTTGTAAGTTTGACAAAGTGTTCAGTCAGGGTGAGATACCAATTAACTGGTGTTTTCTCCATAGGGTGCATAACACTGAGTCACAACTGGGTGTATCATAATGTCTCTGTTTCATCAAGATGACATTTTCATTTACAGTCATTGAAGAATGTAATGCCATTTTTATTATGCATATCTCGGATCATGAGAAAGCTACTGTGGCACCAAACTTCAAATTGGCCTGGAATGACTGCAGGAGTGCATTCTAGTTTAGGGTGAATTGGGATATACGGAACAGGATGTGAAGTCTGATTTAGTCTCCTATGTGTGTGATCCCAGACTGTCAAAGTGGACTTTTTTGCAGGTGCTAAGGTAAAGGTTAGGCTTTCAGATCATGTTCCTCAGGGACGCGGCTCTGCAACTGCTCTGTCCATGTGCACCTAGGCTTTTTCCAACTCCCTCGCACTCGAGTCTGCCAGGATTCAGAGTTGGGAAGCCATATAATATATACGGATATCCGGTAGAGCCACCTCTTCTCTTTCCCTTGGTCTGCACTGGATGGCATCTGACACTCATGGCTTTTTGCTTTCCCAGATGTAATTAAAAAAGGCACTCTATGAAGTGCAGAAATGGAAGTCTAGAGTGGTAATTGGTAATACCTGAACAAAATACAGTAATTTGGGCAGTTCATTTATTGGTGTTAGCGCGACCCAGCCAAGACACTGGAAGAGCATTCCATCTCTGCACATCTCTTTGAATGTCTGATATTAAGGGGATATAATTTATGTGATACAAGTTGGGTAGAGTTGGTGGTAATCACACCCCCAGGTATGTGATACAGGAAGAAATCCATCTAAATGGTAAGTTGTCTCTGAGACGAGTGACCTTTTCCCTAGGGAGAGTAAGATTCAGTATTTTTGATGTGGTCACATTACTCCTGAACCTGGATGCACAAAAAAAATTCTCTAATTGTGATTAGAGTTCCTGTTAAGTGAAATGGCTTGGCAGCAGGGTCAAGACTGATTTGCACTAACTTAGTCAAACTGAGATGGCATAGTGTGCAAAATATTGGAATGTGGTCCAGTATACAAACAGTTCCATCCATCACTGTTTGTATACTTATTGTGTTGCCCTAAGTGCATCAGGTATGCCAGGCGTGGGTCATGGGCTCACTTGTGCCATTGGAACCAAGATGTACCTGGCAGAGGAGCCCATAAGAATTACAAAACCGGTCCTGGGTTGCTTGTTTCCTGGTACAGAGAGGACCTGGCCTGGCAGTTCAAGCTGGACTGTACCCATGAGGAACAGGGTCAACACTGATTTGAATATGGCTAGGTCCAAACTGAGGTGGCATGATCGGTGTATAATGATGGATTGAGATGCGGCCCAGAACAATTACCAGTGACTGAGAATAATTCAAGCCTTCCATCCAACACCTGGTTGTTTTTGCATTTGTCTCTAAACTGAAAGCGTTCCTATTTTTACATGCCAAGAAGGAATAAGAATTGGTTGAATTGTGTTTCATTTTCAGAATCCTAAATGATATGGGATTCGGTTAATGTGTCTTGGTGCTAAGTACTCTGTTGAAAAAGCAACTGGGATGAAATAATCAAATTTTCTATAGATTAAGTACTCCTTTACAAAGCTGAGCATGAAAACACAACTGGTTGACTTCTTTATATTTTCAGAATGTTTGGCAAGTCTTTGGGCTTTGCAATCTAGTAAGCCGTGTCAGTACTATTCGGCTTAATAATATATATGCCCCCAAATGATCAAGACTAATATTTGTTTATAGCATCTATGGAGGAATTTAAGTTCCTAGATATAATTATGATGCAATATTGTGACAGGTTTTATTACTACTGCTTTATTACTGGCTGCTGTCACATTTCCAAGAAGATGTAGTTTACATTGAGAGAGAGAAAGCGAGGGAGATAATGAGAATGAGAAAGAGATAGCAGAGAACTATGTTGTCCAGCTGAGAAGAGGAAATAACTAAGCCAGAGTAGAATTAAATATTTATTTTGTTCATTTAAAAACATATATATATTTCTAGACCTATCAGCCTTAGGTTGGTCTTCCCCAAAAATGTTTGCCTTCCTTCTCTATTTTTGCTGATCTCGTTTTTGCTGGTCTTGGAACTCTGTGCACTTTACCTGTATTTCGTCTTGGAAACAACAATGCGGCCCCCGGGGGAAGTGAGGTCGGCAGACCAGTCTTCCCCAGGGGTGTTCGCGCGATAGTAGGACAGGGTGGGTGTTAGTTAGCTTAGGCGGTGGGCTTAGGGGTGGGATTTAGGGTAGGGTTTAAAGGGGGCAGGAAGGAAAGTTCTTCCTCTCCCTGTCCACAGCGCCATTAGGGAAAGGTCAGAAAGTTTGAGACAAGGATGTGAACAGGGAGTCTTTCATTTTTTTTTTGGATTGCATTGATAAAGGGTATGGTTGTCTCAGACTACGACTGTGGGGAAGTTTGCGGGGATTTCTTTTTACAGCATGTTGTATATGGGTTTTGATCCAGCTAAGTGTGATTTGCTGAGTAGAATGTTGACAGGTTGAGGGAGGGAATGGGGGGAGATGGGGGGAGGCACCTAGGGCGGCGATTACTTTTGACCTGTTGTGCCGCCTGTTGGCTGAGTTGGCACATTGTTGTTATGATGAGTATGAGGTGGCATTGTTTCGTTTATGTATGATTTGGATGTTTTTTGGGGCATTCAGGGTTTCAGAATTGGTGGGGTCAAGGGGCAAAGCTGGTAGATTGTATGAGGACGTGCGTTTGGATAGGATGCGCCTGGGGATTTGGTTAGGTCGTTCTAAGACGGACCAAGTGGGAAGGGGCAAATGGATGTGGCTGGGTGAGAGCAGATGCATGGAGGCAGGCCCGGTGAGAAAGTGGAGAGACTTTTGCCACAGGACACAGAGAGTGACTGGGGACATTTTTTGTCATGTGTCCCTGAAGCGGGTGACGGCTTTTCAGTTGCTTGCGGAGTTACGAATGGCATTGAGGCGCCTGGGCAGGGACTCTGCAAGGTATGGGACACATTCCTTTCTCATTGGAGCGGCAATGGCGGCAGCGTGCTTGGGCTGATCCTGGGACAGGATTAAGCGGATTGGGAGATGGAGGTCTCGCTGCTGCGAACGCTATGTGCGAAAATGAGGCAGAGTAGGGGGTTGGGGTAGGCGCTCAGGGGGTTGTTGGGTGTTTGTTTCCGGTTGTATTAATATTTGTTTCTTCTCGTAGGTTGCGTTGGGGGTCCGGGAGCCAAGACGGTTACCTGGATTGTTAGACACTCGTTTGTGCATTGGGCGTCAAAATATGTTGACAGGCAGGTATACGGCCGTAGCCTGGGCCTGCGGAGCAGCCACCATGAGGTCCACTGGTGGGGTAAGAGCGCGATGCGCTGGGGAGCATTGTTGCCCTGGCTGACAAGAAAGGTGGCTCAAAGGGGCTGCCCGGACATGTTGGTTATCCACTTGGGGGAGAATGACTTAATCAAGCAATCCGGAGTGTCACTGCTACATTTGATGCAAAGGGATCTGGAAGCCATGAGGAGCAATCTGGATAGCGCCTGTATTGTACGGACTGAGTTTGTGCCCAGAAGGATCTGGCGGGGGCACTGAAGCCCGCTGCAGTCGAAAAAGCGCAGCGGAAATTGATTCGAGCTACGAGAGTTTTTTGTGGTAATAACGGTGTTAAAGTGATTGCTGATATGGGATTGCGGCTCGAGGAGCAACTGCTTTTTCACGACGATGGAGTGCACCTTTTGCACATGGGTAATGCATATTATATGATGGAAATGAGGGATGTCATCAGTAAATTGTGGAACGAGTCCATTTGGTGCCGACGGGTTTGAGGGCGAAAGGTGCACTTGAATGGTGTGGGGCAGGTAACTGCCCTTCGGGGGTTACCTGGTTGGCAGTACTTGGGAGGAGTGGGGAGTCTATGACGGGCATACTCACCCTTCCGGGGAGGGGGATACAGGTGCATGATGGGAGTGCGACATGCAGGAATGCGATGGCTGGAGATGCTGAAGGAGGGTGGAAGAGAACTGAGGAAGCGAATGGTATAAGGGAATGAGGTCGGTGAGTGAATCGGGAGTGATTAACTGGTGTGTGGGAGTGGATGATGGATGGAAGACATGAGGTTGGGGTTTGGTAAATGTTTATTGATGTTATGTTTAAATATGGGTGTCAACCCTGTCCTAATAAAATGGCCTTTTACCCTAACTATCAGCGTGGAGTGGTTATTGCACGAAACATTCCTGATTCTTGTGAAAGTGATAGAAAAGGTCTGCATCATCTAAGAGCGAAACAGCAGGCAAACAGAACAGGATCGAGGCTAACAATAAAATCATGATACCGTGTAAAGAAAGTTGATCCTCATGAGTTAGATGGCTTTAAATACCCCGTCATGCATTTGTAAATCATCCAGATACGAGTAAAGTAAGTCAAAGAATAGAGAATGAAAAACAATTTTCAAGGAAAACTGTAACTATATGAAGACATTGAGGATTGATCCAGACAATGCGATCAAATCCGCAGAAGAAATGCCTTTGAAAGGTAAAATAATTAGTCCAACAGCACATGCATATTAATTGAATTAAGCAAGTAGTTGAACATGTAAAGGTAATAGTTTCTTCCTTTGTACATTGGCTTTAAAAAAGATAGTCTTTTGTTCCATGTCAAGTTGGTGATTTCACTGCCTTTGCCTGAGATCGTAGCTTTCCCTGCATATTTGCCTACACTCAAAATCTGCTAATCATTTGAAGGTAGTAAGCAGCAGTTGAGGGATAACATTGCCTTTAGCACTCTCAAATTCAGGTTAAAATGGTGAAAAGTAGAAATGTTTCTTGGAGTTTCTGTCCAGACTTTATGTCCAACTGCAAGTCATTTATCAGTAGAAAATTAGTTATCACCTGTTTTGTCAAATAGGTTAATGGTTGGACCTCGGATATATACTAAGAAATTAGAAACAAAAAATCACGACATGAACAAAGTCATCTTGAACGATGCACCCACAATGTTAAGGTACAAACAAATGAAGCGAAATCATAGAAAATCACATACTGAGTTTTGGACAAGAATAAAACAGATCTTATTGATCTCATTGTGTCCTACACAAGAAATGCATTTTCTCTGAAACATTTTTTGGCAATCATGTTATGGTGCAGCCTCATATTGCATTTGCAAAAAGCTCTAATTGGAGTCCAAGGGGCATATGATCTAGGATGGCGTTAAATATTATCGCTGGTTTAGCGGCAGAAAACTGAAAAAAAGACTAGAAGAACGCAAAGACGAACAATGAAAAATGAACGAAACATTGGGCGAAAAAGAATCAGAACAAGACATGTTAATAATATGCTATAAAGGAACTGAGCAACATCTGTGCAGAAAACAGATGATTTTTAACAATTTTTTGATGTTTATATTTTTAAGTTCGAGCAAGAAAACAATTAAAATTGTAAAACTTAGAGGTAAAGTCACATGCATTTCCTCTCTTGCTAACAGTTCAAAATTATTTTCACTCTCATTAAATATATAAAACAAGTTTTCAGGGTCAGCTATGCAAAGGAGTATATTATCAATATAAAACTAAGGGCTCCAATGTAGTCTCAAATGCTAATGTGGAATCAGGCACGCCATCATGTATCCCTTCAAAATGGTCAACCTGCTACAAGGTGCATATATAAAGGGTTTCAGATAAATTATTTTAACAACAGTCCCAAATAAATCAAGAAAAGTGCATATATAAAGGGTGTCAGATATACTATTCTATTCCATTCTATTCTATTCAAGATGGCATGCATAGTGTACAGCTACCCCAAAGGGCTTCCCGGGACTGAGACAGCCACATCTGCAGGCCTGGGCTAGTCCTGCCAGAATTAGAATAGATGCATCTTTAGAAGTTTTCAAAAAGAGATCTTTGACTGGGCCCATCTAAGATTGGTGGGGAGGAAGTTCCACAACTTAGTGGTCAGAAATACAAAGGAACAGCCACCACATCTAGTTTTTTTGACCTTTGGAACGGTAAACCGGAAGGAGTTCTCAGAACGTAGTGATCGCTTGGGCGTGTAAGGGGCAGAGTAATCTTTGAATCAGGAGGGGGCCTTTACCTTGCATCGCTCAATGGGCCATACATAGAACATTGAAATGTAACCTCTTTTGTATTGGAAGCCAAAGCAACACCGCCAACACTGGGGCTCCTGAATGGTGTTTGGGGAGCTTGTACAGTGAACGTGCTGCAGCATTTTGAATGATTTGTGAACGTGTTAGGATGTATTGAAGACTTTCCAAAAATAAGGAGTTGCTGTAGTCAAGCCGGGAGTTAATCAGTCCCTGTATGATCACCCTTTTGGTAGAGGGCAGTAGCCATCTGATGACTTTTCTGAGGGTTAACAATAGTCCGAAACACACTGTGGAGAGTTTTTTGGCTTGGGTTTCCATAGTAAGCTTACCATTCAGACAAAAACCAAGGGTACTGCAGTCAAGAGAACTCTATTCCAACAAACTGTAAGGAAATGAAAGGCTAAAATATACTTAATAACAGCCCCACACAGAATCTGGAACATGCATGAATTGAGGGTGTCAGATTTACCATTCCAACTCCAATCCCACAAACATTGGCAAAAGTGCATAAAATCACGGGGTTAAATTTAATATTCTAACTCTGGACCCACACTCTTTGCGGAAAGTGCATTATTCTAGTGGGTGAACTGTACTATTCTATCTCCAGTTGCACAAACATTTTGAAAAGTATAAATTCGTAGAGGGTAAGGTGAAAATATAACTTTTGATTAAAAAAATGTTTTGAATTTTTTTAGAACAGTAACGTAATTCTAATACAGTTTAATATTGAAACTAATAATAAAACAAAAAATGTTAAGTGACACAAATTAATTATACAGCCTAATATACAGAAATATGGAAAGAATGTAACACAAAGGGGCCGATTCCGATCTGTATCTGAAAGCTCTCCGACCGAGCCAAATCTGGAGTGTTTTCTGACCGATCCGGAGTCCAGCAGTCCGACCGAGCGAGTACGATGCGGCCGTATGCTGCCGGACTCGGTTCGGTCGGACTCCCATAGAAGTTAATAAGAGCCGGTCGTACGACACGTACATGGGCTCCCATTGACTGAATGGGTACGTCTCGCACAAGGGTGCCCCCTACAGTGGGTATGCCTCGGTGCCATCCACACCGTACATGCCTGTGTTGGGGAGACCCCCTGTGTCCGAGTCATAGGGCTGCGGGTGACAGGGGGTCCGACGCTGACCCCCAAAAGTAACTTCCCGGATGTTTTGCGAGCCGGACACTCCGGCTCGCACCGGCTGTCCGACACGTGCATCGTACTGGCTCGGTCGTAAATCGCATCCATTGCACGCCACGGTTAGCTTACGGCCGAGAAGTACGGAGCGGTTCGGACCCGGGAACGACTCAGTCGGTGAATTTCAAGTACCTCGCATCGTACTTGCTCGCTCGTACAGCTGTACGAGTCGGACGGAAAACACGCGTACGGGTTGTAGTTTTTCCGGCCGGATCGCGTTCGGTGCCCTTCCGACCCGGATCGGAATCGGCCCCAATATGATTTAAAAAATTAAATGTCACTTTCAAAAATTTTAACTGCCCTAAAATATGTAATCCATTTATGAAAATCATATTAGAGTTTAAACTAGAAACACGCACATTCAAAAACAAACTCCATAAAGATGTGTTTGATTTAACCTAAATCAATATTTACCCAATACCGCATTAAACCATTTAGTTCATACTGTTAACATAAAATTAAAGTTACACAGGCAAAAATGATAACATTTTTAAATGATTATTGAACTTATTAAAAAGAAATATTCAATGTTATCAAATGTTTGAAAAAAGATAATTAATAATTTATTAAATGAACACTACCCATCCATATAAATACCCCAAATGTAAATCAATACATCAAAAATATATGTAAATACCATCATTACAATGGAACTCCCCCAAAAATAAAATGACATTAGAAAATTGCCTACCCAGTCTGCCCAAAAACCATAGCCAGTAATTATAAATCTTAGGGCCCTATTACCATGGCAGGCGGATCGCCACCGCCTAGCCGGTGGTGGTGATCCGCCTGCCAATTGTCCCTGGTTCTCCCCCCGCCATATTAGTATGGCGGGGCGCACCGCAGTGGACAGAAAGACCGTCCGCCACTTTTCCGCAGGTCGACTCGTCAACCGGCCGGAAAAGGGAAACAATATGGTGGCGGTGTCTGCAAGACACCGCCATCCATATTATGATGCATGCGGTTATTGGACTTTCGTAATGGACCCCTTAGTTTGAGTTTTGCCCTCCAAACAACAGATTTACACTCACCAGACATTTCTTACAAAATATGTACCTTGGTAGGGCTCTGTTGTATAACATTTAAATGATTCTGTATTCTTATTCTGCAAAAATGACTTCCCAATTGTCTACTTGTGAATTGTCCATGAAAAAAAATATTTAGCACCATAACGAGTATAGATGCTGAGAAAGTTCTTTTCAAATAATAATTTTGTAATACAGAGGCTTAAAAAGATACATTTGTTCTTAGATATTTGCAGTGAGTGGATTGGTGGCCAGTGAGAAACTCTAGTATTTGGAGAATACATTTTAGCAAATATTCATTACTGCTAACCTCATCAGCACTGCAGTAAGATTTATTTGTGATATGTACACTGCAGAGGGATGATGTGAAATGAGGTGCAGATACTGGGAAACTATATTTAAAAAGAAATCACAGAAAGGTATTTTAATTATCAAAAATTGAAAAAATAAACAATTATATTCAAATTTTTTTGCACCATGTGGTAAGTAGAGAAGTAGAGCACTACCCATTAAAAACCCCAAGAACCAGCAACATGTAAAAAAATTAAATGATAGCATACAACCAAAATTAATTGTAAAAATAAACAATTATATGAATTCAGATTTATTTGCATCAGTTTTGTAAATAAAGCACCACCCATTAAAACCTCCAAGAACATGCAACCTGTCAAGAAATGTAATTATAACATGCAAACAAAATGAACATAATGAAAATAATAATAAAACAATTAACTTAATATTAATGTCATGGTATTTTATTAAAGTATATTTTTAATATCACTGTTACTAACAGTAAAAACAATATACTTACATTTGGTACTTTTTTTGTCACCATATGTATACATCAATAGTATAGTCCAATGATATTGTAAGCACGATATTCAGGTACTATAGTTAACTTATAGTATCTAATTCTCCTTGATGGCTGAAATTTAATGGAAATATTTAAATTCCTGCAAATTATACTTTGCTAATACTTGTAGGAATTGTTCACTAGTTGCACCATTCTAGGATGCAACATGTTCCTGTAATTTAGTTTTTTTGTTTAGACGTAACATTGAATGTATTTTTTTCTTTCCTTTAGAATGAAAAGATTATTCAAGAATAGAAGCTGCCTTTGGTCCCACATTGATGTTAAACAGTCATCCATCTCAGTTGTGCAATAATTGAGGAAGTAATGCCTTAAGATTGCATCTTCTGCATGCGTCAGATGTCTCCATGCAACTCCTACTGGTATGCAATTATATTTCTTTGGCTACTAGGTGACTTGGTTGTCATTCATTAATTACCTGGCAAAGACTCAAGATTATACAATCAAGTGATGTAACTCTGAACTGGCAAAGACTCAAGATTATACAATCAAGTGATGTAACTCTGAACTTACATGCTAAACGTTATAGTCACAACTGACTATGGTTCATGCTCAAACATGGCTCCCAGATGCTAGTCACTAATATATTTATCTTTGCATATCATCACTCCTGCAGACAGAAATCCTCTCCATATTGTCACATTACAATCATTATCAGCATTCAAATCTTATTAACATTTGAGCCAATACCATCACCTTCAACATCAATTGTAAAACAGATATCACTTGTAACACGGATGCTGTACATACCATAAGTGAACTTTGTGCGTTCATCTCCTCTTTGACACTTCATCTTGTTAACATGCAGGGTCCAATTCAAAAAGGGAAATTTATGTGCTGAGTTCTCCATATGTGGATTTTCACCTTGGCAAAAATCTCCACACTCATGGTCTTTAACAAATCACAACTAAAATATTTTCCTAGTATTTCTCCACCTCTGAATATAAAGGAAAGGGGAACTAATATGCGCATAACCCAAATTTTACAAACCTGACATACATCAACCGTTCAACCTATGCTCTAGGCTTGGTCCTCTTCCCCTCTGACTGCCTATCACACAACAGGTGAAGACTCCAAAATACACTCAGTCTCACTCAAGAGGTAGAGAATCATCACTATGGAGGCAAACAGCCTCAAAGGTACCTTGGTTGTTGATCATTTCAAAAAAATATATGCTCTTCCTCCACATACCCTCAGTGGAGTGGAAATGGTAGCCATGGGTCATGACTATATAAATGCACTGGTTGTGGAGGCATGCACAGTGGAGGACCGGAAGAAAAAGTGGCAGGATGAGAGATGGCAGATGAAAGCGAACTTCTCTAGGATACAAGTGGGAGATACTCTTCCTGGATCCTGTCTCTCTCTGATCTCCTTGCAGAAGCATGCCCTCACCACTATGCACTCTGATCTGCTATATGGCTGACTGTTCCAGAGAACCACAATATAAGGCCAGGTCAACATCACTCGCTTTCAGCTAGCTCTTGTTTACCCACTCATTTAACTCTGACCTCCCATCACCCTTCACAGTTAGGCACATATTTCCCTTATCCACAGTTTCCAACATCCCCATTCCAGACAGAAACAGTAATCAAAATGCATTCTACCTTTCTGAGTTGAAGTCCCAATATGTAGTGCTTTATTAGCAACAGCTGGAGTAGCAGTTCTTACAACTGTGGCAGGGTGATAAACCAGTGCAGTCAGCTGGTGAAGTCGCTCAACACCTGTAAGAAGTATTGTGATTAGTTTGCCTGTGAGATGACCACAATTTGTCCACTAACCCAATGGAAATAAATCTGGTGGTCAGATAGTGTAGGGCAGCTGTTTATTTCACATGATCTGTGGTGGACCGTGGGCAGGCTGTAGATAAATTTGGGCCCCTTATTTCAGTCTGCAACCATATCAAGGATCATATGAGGTGAGAAGTGGTATCTAGCAATGAATGTGTCCCTCGATATGCCAAAGATGTTGATCATCTTTTTTATAAATTGTTTATTTCCTTCTCAAATAATTGTCCTTCAAAATGGAGGCAAGGGCACAAATATATTCACAGACATAGTGAAATAAATGTTTTTTGTCTTTGTCAGGTTTTCCTGTCTGAACAGCCTGTGAGTAATTGTTGATGTTGTAGTGAGTTTCACCTTTTGATGGTTGTGGCAGAGTCTTGGCTGTTCACTCTCCCTCTCCTTACAGTAGGAGATATGCTGCATGTCTTAAGCCATGTTTCATATATGACATATAACTTGGGGCTGAATGTAATGTTTTTAGTTTCAAAATTGGATGAAAACATATAAAAAGTACATTTAATAAAATGAATGTTTAGGCATTTAAAAATATTTTTTCATTTATTTTTCGATGTGTGTCCCTTGGTGGTGATAGTATTATTCCTTGGCTCCACTGATTTTTATGAGACTGTGTTAGAGTACCAGTAACTGATCATGTGTAGTGCTTGACTTACTCTAATGCTTGGCTGCAGTGGGTCTAAACCTATTTTGCCAGTACTACTACTGGAGAAGACGTAGGTGTAACTTTAGTCAATAGCATTTGTTTTACTTGTTTGCAGATGTGATTAAATATTTGCATGTGCCTCCCTAAACATCTTAATTTTTCCTTGGCCCAACACATTTAGTAGTAGATATTCCCTGTTTTCCAAGCAATCCATCTCACCCCTTTAATATTTACTGCAAAAACAGAGACCCCATGTGTGGGGATCTCCACACATGAAAAATATGGCAGGTTTAGGAGGATATCACCAACCAGAAATTTGCCAACAGTATTTGTAAGTAAAGTAGTACTACTGGAATTCTTTTTCCCATACTCAAGAATGCTTCTGTGAATAGGTCCCCGAAATTCAACTTTACCTCAGTTCATGCCTTATAACCTGAATCTCAGTACTCAGAGATCATATGACTTCAATGGCCTTGTCTATGCCTCAGAACTCTGTCTTCTCTCCTCTCTATATGCTATTTAGAACTTCATTTACAGTTGAGCATTTATGAGCATCCACCTATAGTTAGAAAATACCACATCTCCTCACCTCTTTGTTCCCCAGACCTGCTTCATTTCTGAAAGAATAGCTTCAAATAGCAATGCAAACAGTAGAATTAAATAAGGACAGCTGACTGAATAGTATTAAAAGGCCCACCAAATTTGGGATTGGGCAGCTAGGTCTTTTTTATCCTGTCTCAGGCAGGAAAAAACATCATTGCCCCAACACCCTGGGAGAAAACTAATAACATGTCAAAGACAACAGCATTTTTGCTTTTGAAATGTTTGGTGAGTTGATCAGCTTTGAACATCTCTTCTGAAAGTTTTTGGGCTGTGTAAAGCTAGTGGCCACAGCGGAATATGTCGCCTCACAAGTTTGGAGGCCCACAAACCAATCCCCAAGTGACTGAGGCCCTTATTTATGAAGGCCTTGCGCTGCCGGTGCATCACTTTTGAAATGGGAAAAATGATGTAGCGGTGGCACAAATCCTTCATAAATAAGGGCCTGAGACTTTTTCTGAGCTCCACTCATATGGTGCTGCTTTTGTTTATTCTCGAAAAGTGAATTTTTTGTCTTGCCCGTTTAATTCTTCATTAAAGAATAAGAATGAAAACCTGCTTCTTTTACCTGTAGACCTTCTGGTGCAACATTGTACATTCTAAATAATATTTATGTCTTACTTTGCCCTACACTAGTGATGTTTAATAAAAAAAGACTGATCTATTGTGTAATTAGGGTGACCAATACAGTAGAAATGCACTCACCACCAATGAGGAAAAAAAGAGGTGTCTTGAAACACAGTGGGGGATGGATATTTATCAGGCTCCAAAATATAAATTGGAAGAGAAGCTCTCTAATGACCAAAAGGGCAAAAGGGTGACTGTTCCAACTGTTGGGACATATGATGTAAAACTTCTAGAGCAACATTTAGGCCCTAAGTATGATGTTGGGTGGACTTGGAGTCCGCCCGACATCGTTTTGGCGTGGGAACTGACCGACTGTAGGTAAGTGGTTCCAAAAACCGTATTATGATGCAAACTCCCATTTCTATATGAGAGTTTATGGTGCAGCCTGCAGCACAAGCTCCCATAGAGAATTGGGAGTTTGTGCAAATCCTCACGGTGCCTGACACACAGTGCAGGGATTTACAGGGGGCACCTGGGCCCCAACTGAAGGCCGCAGGGTGAAGGGGTCCCTGCTATGGGCCCACAAAGTCATTTTCGGACAGGCTTTCCATGTCGGAAAGTCCAACATGAAAAGCCTGTCCGAAACCAGCATCATAATGCCGATGACGGAAACGCAGTCTGTAGGGATTATGTTGCCTATAGTTGAGCCCGTCGGAAGCCAGCCAGAAAGACCGGCCGGTTTGACTTCCGTCCACCTACATTGTAATTGGGCGGTCAGAAGTCAAATCAGGGATGTTGGTCAGAAAGCCTCTGACCTGCACTCGGAGGCTTTCCAGCCACAATCCTAATGAGGCCTTTAATATCTTATTTTTCAGAATCTATTCACAAAGTTGAAAATCTGGTTTTAGACCTGGTATCCTTGGTGAGGTTTTCCCCGAAACCTTTTGCCTTCAATCATCCTGTTTGCTGGCCTTAGGACTCTCCGCACTTTACCACTGCTAGCCCGAATTAAAGTGCTTGTGCCCTCTCCTTAAAACAGGTTAGGTTGGCTTATACTCAATTGGCATATTTAATTTAATTGTAAGTGCCTAGTAAAGTTTAACTACCTGTGCCCACGGCCTGTAAATTAAATGCTACTAGTTGGCCTGCAGCACTGATTGTGCCACTCACATAAGTATCACTTTAAACAGGTCTCAGGCCTGTCATCGCAGTATGTGTATGTGCAGCTTTAAACTGCCATTTTGATCTGGCAAAGTAAACCTTTTGCCAGGCACAAACCTCTTTTTTAATACATATAAGTCACTCATAAGGTAGACCCTGGACAGCCCAGAGGGCATGGTGCAATGTATTTAAAAAGTTGAATATGCACTCTTAAATTTGTTTTTCACTACTGCAAGGCCAACCTCTCACATAGGATAACATTTGAATTACCTTATTACATTTTATATGTGTAATATGTGAATGAGAGCAGGTACCAGTTCATATTTGGTGTCTCTGAAATTGTAATCGAAAATCCTGATTTATGGTGAAGTTGGATTTTAAATTACAAATTTGAAACTAACAATTGGTGCCTGCAACCTGTTTCTGGGTCACATGACTAGGTGTGGATGACAGTTAAGCTTTCTGTACTCCTCCTAGACAGCCACACATATTAGGAAGCTTAAGTGTGACAGGATGGGCCATCAATTGTATGAAGGGACGGAGGAGCTGGGCCCAACCTCACTGACACCTGAGTAGGCTGTGTCCTGTCTCCACACAAATGGCTGCATAACCCCTGTAGTTATCAGTTGGTCTCAAGCTATGGAAGGGAAGGCAGGGCATCTGTGCACCTCAAATGCCTGCCTCTAAAAGCGTCTCCCCACTTTAAAGGCACAGCTTGGCGAGTATATTGGAACTTCGAAAATACCACTTCAGTACACTTCTACACCAGTGAACATTCTGCCAGGAAGAAGGACTGCTGTGCTGCTGAAAAGACTGCCACTTTACTGGACTGCTGATCTAAAGGACTGCTTCTCTGCTATGCTGACCTGCTGCCTTCTTGTCTGAATGAGAAGGACTGAAATTGCGTCTCTTGAACCAAGAACCCAGAGTGACACCAAGGTCTAGTTGGCTGGCCTCCTGTTCGGAAGACTCAGGGACATAATAGGCTTCCAACAACCTTGCATCTGCACCTGGACTCTGCCATGTGTGAGTCTACCCTGCCAAGTGGTGCCACCGCAGTCCTGACCCTTGGAAGTGGGCTTCAGGTACTCTACCCGCCTCTGTGGATCCATTGGAACTGACACATCTCCTTGGCTGTGCACACCGGAGCAGAACCAACGCATCATCGCTGTTGCTTGGATTGGACCCTTTGCAAAGATATCCATCACCTCTGCAGTCTCCTCTGAACCGATACTGTGTGACGCATCCTTAGCCTAGGCCCTTACATGTCTCAATGACGGCAGCCTCAATGATGATGGCAAACTTTGTATTGCAGCCTCACAGGTCTTTGGAACCGATGCATCGCCTCAAACGAACTCTGCATCCTCGATGCTGTACTTCGCACCGCAAGCCACATCAACAGATCCTTGACATTATGGGATCTCGCATTGCATTCTCACCACATCTCAGAATCAACACATTGCTTCGGCTGCATCTTCAACTCAGATAATTACAACGCTCCACAAACCAGTATCCAAGGTATTGTGTTAAGGGGGCCTCACTTGGGTCCCTATAGCCGGCCGGCACTCCATCGCAGTTGGTCTGAACTTGTGACTTTTTTCAGATATTCACAGTTGGCGCTTTGTGCTTTTCAGTGCTATTTGTACCGAAATCTTTACCTTTGAATATCTCTGGTTCTACTGATTGGATTTTTGTTGTTTTGGTTGTGTGTTATTTTTTATAGAAAACAATATTTTTCTAACTTGATTTGGGATCATTTTTATGTGGTGTTTTTCACTATGTTGCTGTTTGAATTGTTTCACAAATTCTTTACATATTGTCTCTAATTTAAGCCTGACTGCTCTGTGTAAAGATTTACTTTCCTTGCCACAAAGAACACTGTTTTTATGTATGTAATTGTTTTAACAAAATATGTATAGAAATGTTGATGTATGTATAATTGTGTACAAGAGATAAGGAACGATAGATTAATTTGTTTCATGAAATGTATTTTAACAGTTTAATAAACATATCCTTTTAAATGTATGTAATTATTTGTTGCTTTGACCGTTACACTCAGTTTTCTGGAATTATTTTGCACTAGAAAGGCATAGATATTTAGAGATTTAAAATGTTTATAAATGTATTGATTGCCTAGGGATATCCATTTCACTTGCTCTGTGTAAAGTGCAAGAGTGTTGAGCACAGGTTAATTCAGGGTTGGCTTGTGCCTCACCCTCACAAGGACTGTGGGAGCTGCTCGACCAGGGCTCACAACCCAGTCAACCAACAACCCAATTTCTTAAATTTGTTCTCAGGCTTATTCTTCCATGTTTTAGAGAAATTGTTGAATTTTGAGTCCACCTATATGAATTCATTGAGGCCTGAAGGGAAAGTAAGCATAATTGATGGGCAAGGGGAGGAAGGTACGTACATATTCAGACAATTGGAGGAGATCTCCATATTTAGGTAGTTGCCTGATACAGTGAAAGAATGTGAGTAATACCAAAAAACTGCTAAGCTTACAGTGTGGCAGGGGTTCACTGTTCTCTTGTTATATTGAGAATGGACGCCTTCAAGATAGACCTGTCTGGATGGAGAGATGATTACTTACAACTACTACTGAATTGCATCCCTTATGTTGTTGTTTTGGGGAATGTTCAACCCTTAAGGGAAAGTCAGATGGAAAACTGGCTAGAACGGAGGACCAAGTCACTTCATTGACTTAAAAGTAAGGATTTCAGGGACTGTTCAGAACTGTCGAGGACACAGTCAGGGACTTGGGCAAGGACAGGTGACTCAGTAGAAAATGTAAGCAGAAAGATTACTCCAGCGCTGCCCAGGATCACACAAGAAGTCAGAGTATAAAAGGGATCCAAAGGGGAAGCCTGCACAAAGGAACAAGATAGCTAGAACTCAGAAAGGATATGCACTCAAGAGGTGATTTAGCATTCAGAATAACTACACCCAGGACAAATGTGTAAGGCATATATGAAAAACAACATTAACAATAAAGGGAATGTGGGTGAAAGCACTCATGAGCTCCCCACTGCAGGACTTAAGCTCAGTAAGTTCCCCACCCACAATTGCTGTTACAGATACTGACTGCAAATACCCACATATAGGATATGCATGCAAAGGCATGGTCTGTGGAGCTGATACCTATGGTGATTTTAGAAATGTAACTCAAATACTATACTCACAGTGAACAAGAAACACCACCTAGGTTGTCAGCTGTGCCCATGGATCCTGGCGATCAAACTGGAACGCACAAGGCAGTAACAGCAAGGGGTAGAACTAAACACAAGCACACTAGTCAAGGAGCTAGCAAGGAGGAGTGCTTACCAGGAAAATAAGGAAATCACAAGGACAGTTGAAGAAAGCAAGTAACAAACATACAAGATAATAGAAGTAACACAACAGGAATATAAAGAGAGCAAACTAGGAACAGAAACAAAGGTAATGGGAAGAAAGTTAGGGTCTGGGAAAAGGTAAATACAGAAGGGAGAACTAAAGAAGAACTGGATCAGGAATCAAGTAAAAAGGTAGCACTGAAGGAAGTGCTTGTTCTGGAAACAAGAAATGGCTACAGCTCAGGAAACAAGGAGTCAAGAGAGCACTGCAAGAAGCGCAAATCAGGAATAAGAAATAGCTGCAGCTCAGGAACAGGAACAAAGAATAAATATAGTTCAGGAACTCAGGAAACAAGGTAGCACTGCAGGCAGTGCTAATTCAGGCACAAGGAATTCTACAAACAAGGATAACAAAAGTCCAGGAAACAAGGGTCAGTCTCACCGGAACACAGCTACAATGACCAACACTGGACTGAAGGGAGCTGGGGCTTGAAGAGCTCACAGTAATCACATGCATCAGGTGTGAGCAGGCCAGCAGCAGCCAGCCACAGGTGAGCTGAATTCCTCCACTCATCTTTGGCCTGCAGGGGGGAGAAGATGCAGTGAGCATGGAATTCTAGGTAATGGAGTTTCATACATGAGCAGGCTGGCTTGCACAAAACTCAGCATGAATTGGGAATGGATGGCAATTCGGCCCCCTGGTAGTGGGCACGAGAGCACAGGGAGTGAATCATGACAGTGGGTGGGTGGTTAACTCTGCTCAGTGGTTAGAGTTTTGCAACTCAGTGCTCCGCGAAAAACTCCAATTCCACTGCCTAACAGAGTTTGCCCCACTGTCCACCGTTAGTTAGCACTTTGCAGACTTTACAGTTAATACTCATGTGTTAAAATCTGGAAGCCATGCCCTCCATATTCCCAAGGGGCAATGAATTCTATGAGAGGAATTCAGAATGCTAAGATGACTGCTGCAATGATGTGTGTGTGCTCGTGTTAGTTATTGTCTTCCTCTGGGAGCCACCGACTCACGTAATTGGTTGACGGGTCTGTAACTCAGCTGCGTGTGTATCACGTGGCTCACAAGCTGCGGGCTGAGTATGCTGCTGTCTAGAGCTTATTGTGTGTGCTAGGGATGTGGCACTACGGCCGGCTGTGGGCTTGGTTTGTGCAGTGGTACAGCTGTTGGATCCGTTTGTCAAGATTAAGAAGTTCAGATTCTGACAGCTAGATGGACAGGTAGAGCACAAAACATGGAGGAAGAGTTTTGGGGTGGAATGCTGTAGCACAATAAAGTTCACGGGTCTTTGTAGCTCTTGCTGCTCGACAGTGCAGTACTCCCTTTCGCAGCCCCCAACCCATATTCTTTGGTTCTCTCCTAACCAAGTACTGGCCATCTGTAGAGCTCCATTCTTAGCGGTGGGGCTTTCACAAACATATTTGAACAATTCCTGTTGTTTTACTGTTTGTATAAGTAATAAATCACCTGCTCTCAATTAAAATTAATGCAGCTGATAGATTATACCCACTTCAAATCTTTAAGTTGTATGACAGCGAGAAACAAATGTGGTGGTAATTTAGACATGGTCCCTTTTTCCCAGGCAGGTGTGTCGACCTCTTCAAAACGAACGTATTAACACCCACAGTGCCTCCTGCGGACTGGAACATAATGCATGACACATTCGTTTCACGTGTCTCGTTGCACGCATTCATTAAACTTAAGCAATGCTTTGAAATACCCTGGCCAGAGTTTACTAGAAAACCGTGTGCACGTTTACCAGAGATTCTGTACACAAAGACAGCATCATTCATCTGAACAAGGGGATGTACTGCCAAAGAGCCCATTGGTCCTTATTGAACCATCGAGGAAAGTGCTGCACAGTCGAAAGCAAAGCAAGTGCTTATTCGAGCCTAACATCAGACGTACGTGTTCGGTTACTGTACAGTTCAACAACTGTGACGCTGAGCGAGTGGATTTCATGCATTAACTTACATTCCCAGGAAGAACTAAAGCCTCCAATGTTGTCCTAAATCATGGCGGAGACAAAAGGGAGGCAGGCATTCAAAATCTACATTGTTTTGGTAAGTGCATTAGAGAGGAATGTTCTCCTTATTCCTTATTGGGACTCGGGTGGGCGAGTGGAGCAACCCCGCCTGCTCGCAGAACTCAGCGGAATTCCACTGAGTATCTATGGGACTCCACGGATTTCCACGAAGTGCCACTCCACGAGCTACGCCCACCTTTACTTAAAAAAGGCTCAGGCTGCCCAAGATATCTTTGTGACAACATCAATATGGGCTTGAGAGCCTCATAGATTGGATACAGGCAGAAGTTGTTTCATTGGCACTGTGTTGTGGTGAACTTTAAAAGAGCATTTATAGCAGCACATTTTCTGGATAGACTGAACTCTCTGGTTATGTTAGATTTCAATATGAAAGTTTTGCTATTTGATTTACTTTTGCAGACTATTAACATGTGCAGCCTAGTACAGATGAATAAACCAAACTCTGTACAACTAAGACACACAAAACTGTCCTACCAGCAACAGCTTTGAACCATTTCTGAATTTTGTAGACAACGATTGACACAATTCATATATAACTGGCGGACTGGGCAGGTTAAACCCACTAGAATAGGAGAAGCAGGATCTGATCACAGATGCCAATCCTAGCTTTAAACAGAAAGTGGAACACTGCCAGTTAAATTATGGTTTTCAGGATAGGTTAAAACTAATGTCTTGGAATGTTGCAGGTATAAGAGGGGAATTATCTAACCAAGAATGGACAGCATTTATTAGTGGATGTAAAATAGTTTTCTGTCAGGAGATGTGGTGTGAGTATGATTTCTATTTGAACGGCTACTACAGTTATTGTAATATTGCTTCCCATTCTAATACGGGTGGACCACAGAAAGATTTGGCAGTCCTAGTTTATGTAAACTGTACAAACCTTTCTGTTAATAGTCTAGACTGTAAAAAACTCTCCATTTTACCAACTTTTGCTGTGGAAAAACTGATTTTGATCAACCTCTGTAATAATATGTTTGACCCTAAACATACCACATTGGCAGAGGAAATGGAACGGGATGTGGAAAAGCACTTAAGCGAATCTCCAATCCCAACATCTCTAATATGGGTGGAAGATTTCAATATAAATGTTTGTGGGCATCCAACAAAGAGAGCATGTGGTTTATGGATATGGGAGGGAACTGTATGACACATTTTGTCTAATCACCTTCTGGGGAATCACCAAATAAACTTGTTATGAAATACAAGTTAGGTTTTGCTATGCACGAGGATACAGGTCGAGGCAAAGAAATGGCCCCAACTTTCGGTAAAGATTGAGGAAGTACCATTGATTTTATTTTCCCATACCTTGACCACCATTATAACAAATGTTAAGGTGATCATAATCCACTTTCGATAGAGGCATATCGTCCCCAAACTAATAACTACCTGAAGAGACCAGACCAGCTATTCATTGCTCAAAAAACCATAACCTAAGAATAAAATTGGAGGAGATTGAGCCCACTAACTTTTTTTTACTTTGTTGATAACTGAGAGTGATGCCTTTGAGGCATGCTTTATAGAGATCGATGAGCCCGGAGACATTGAAAGGGCTTTCCAGTTTGTATGTAAAAAGATTGACACCATGCTGACAGTTAACTCCTATGCTAGGCCTATTCCCCCTCCTGTGCTAAGCTATGTGGGGTAGCTGCGCTTTTTGTTCACAGTAGGTATTCATGCTACATTTTTGTACTTTTATTCTAACATCCGTAAAAATTCTAAAGATACCCAGGGTATGTGGATTCCCATGGAGGGGACAAAAAATAAGCAAAAATACAGTCACATTTTGGGTTTTGGGGGAACAATGGGAAAAAAGTGCTGCAGAAGAAAGCATGTGTTTTTTTCCCCCCTGCAAATGGATCAACAAAGGGTTTGTGGTGCCAAAACCACAACCTCCCCAGCTTTCAGGAATAGTCAGACTTTTGACAAAAAGCCAAAATGTTCTACTCAGTTTTGAGATTTTACTGGGTCATAGCCTATTTTTCCTATTTTTTGTGCATTGAACCTCCTTCCAGTTAGTGGTAGAAATGGGTGTGGAAGCAATAATGGATCCCAGAAGGCCATTCATTTCCAAAAATTAGACAAACGTTTAAATTCAGCAAGGGGTCGTTTGTGCAGATCCTTAAAGGGTTTCCTATAGAAATTAACAGTTGAAAAAAAAATGAGTTAAAAAAACAGCAGACATTTTCACTGGTAACTTCTTGAAGGTATGGCAGTTTTTTAAAAACAATATACTGCTATGTCTGCTAGATCCTTCTGGTTTCAGGAATATATAGGACTTGTAGGTTCAACAAGATCTTGAGTTACCCAGAGCCAATAACTGAGCTAAGCCTTGCAATGGTTTTTCATTGTGTACCAGGTATATAGCAATTAATTTGGTAAAATGTAAATAGTGAAAAATAGGTATCAAGAAAACCTATGTATTTCCTAAATTGGAACAAAATATAGAGTTTAGAAGCAGTGGTCATTTGCACATCTCTGAAATTGTGGGTACTCGGACATTTTTCGAAATTACTTTTTAACACATTGTCTTACGTTTGGATGGCAAAAATGAATAGAAAGTCAATCGGTAATAACACTTGTTCTACTGTGCTGTGTTCCCCCAAGTCTCCTCATAGAAATGGTACCTGACGTGTGTGGGTAGGCCTAGTTCGCGCAACAGGAAACGGCCCAAAACGCAACCGGGGCACATCACATGTTTCCAGTGAAAACTGAAGCTTTTCTCACAATGTGCCTAGCTGTGGATTTTGGACCCTAGCTCAGCCGGTACCTAGGGAAACCTAGCAAACCTGTATATTTTTTAACACCAGACACCCAGGTGAATCTACGGTGGGGAGACTAGTGTGGCTTTCACCAGGTTCTGTTCCCAGAATCCCTTAAAAACCTCAAACTTTGTAAAATAAAACACATTTTACTCACTTTTCTGTGATGGAAAGTTCTGGAATCTGTTGGGAGCCACAAACTTCCAACCACCCAGCATTCCCACAAGTCTCCCGATAAAAATGGTACCTCATTTGTGTGGGGAGGCCTAGTGCCCATGAAAGTAAACAGCCCGAAAAGAACATGGACACATCACATTTTTCCCACACAAGTGATGTTTCGTTTTACTTGCGAGACAGAGGGGAACGCTGGATGGTAGGAAAGTTGTGCCAGCACGGTAATCCCATACAGGAATGTGAGAAAATGTGGTTTTCTTTTGCTAAGTTTGAGGTTTGAGGGGTTCTGTGTAGGACCATGTTGAGAGATACAAGCAAGTGGCACCTCCCTGAACTCACCTGGGTGTCTAGTTTTAAGAAATGTCTGGGTTTGGTAAGTTTCCCTAGAGGGCAGCTGAGCCCGGGACCAAAAACACAGGTGACTCCCTCGCAAAATCAGTCTCCACAGTACGTTTTGGGCAATTTACTGTTGCAGGTACTAGGCCTACGTACACAAGTGAGATACCATTTTTTTTGGGAGGCCTGAGGGACTTCTGGGTGGTAGGAAATTTGTGGCGGCCTGGTGATCCCACAACTTTCCCACACAGAAAAGTCAGAAAAACGTTTAGCTAAATTTGAGGTTTGTATGTGATTCTGGGTAGGAAAATGTCGGGAGATCCATGGAGGCTGCACCTCTCTGGACTACCCTGGGTGTCTCGGTTTCAGCAATGTCTGGATTTGGTAGGTTTCCCAAGATGGCCACCGATTCCGGGACCAAAAACCCAGGTGGCCCATTTGCAAAACCAGGTCGTTTTATGGTAGATAGCGGGGCATCTCTGTTTTTGGTCCTGGGCTTGGCAGCCATATTGGGAAAACTACCAAACCCAGACATTTCTGAAAACTACACAACCCGGGGAGCCCAGGGAGGTCTGGCTTGCGTGGATCAACCTATATTTTCTTACTCAGAATCCCCTGCAAACCTCAAATTTAGCTACAAAGTCACATTTTCCTCTCATTTTTATTTGAGAAAGTTGTGAAATCACAGCAATGGCACAAATATCCTACCACTTAGCGTTTCCTTTGGTCTTCTGATAAAATGATATCTCACTTGTGTGGGTGGGCCAGGTGCCTGCAACAGGTAAGGGGCAAAAACCTATAGAGATTGAGGGGGAACCAAAGTGAATCCAAAAGGGCAGTTTCCATTCACATTATTTGGCTGACTCTGCTTTGGCTACCGACAGAAGTGAGGTATCATATTGATGGATAGGCCAAGGGGAAGGCTGGGTGTTAGGAAATTCGTACTGGTGCGGTGATCCTACAACTTTCCCACAAAGAAATATCAGGAAAATATGAGTTTTTAGCTAAATTTGAGGTTTGCAGGGGACTCTAAAAAACACTGAGGGATCCACACAAGCCACACTGCCAGTCCATGCACACCCATGTACGGCCAGTGTGCTGGATGAGTGGTGGAGGAGGTGGGGTGGGCATAGGTGTCACGGGTGGGAAAAAACATACCTACATCCAGCCGCGTTGGGCTCTTCTTCTGTTCTTCTTCAGGAGGCACAGGCTGCCAGAATGCCATGCAGTCAATCCTGAAGCTTCTCTCACACATAAGAGCAGCTTCAGGATTGGCCTGAGCACCCTCAATTGGTTCTCGAGGACAGACTGTGAGTCTGTGTCTGCTCTCTCCAACCTAGCTGCATTGGTGGGTTGGAGAGAGCTTTAACTGCGCATGATGGTTTAGCCTGCCTGAGATGGCCGACCAAACCATCTGGCCAAACCATCATGCACAGTGAAGGGAGTGCATCTACCATCCCTGCAGTCACTCACTGGGCCCCGCCCTCAAGACTGGGCAAGAAAGGAAAAATAAATTAAGTGTTTATTATCAGTTTACTTTTTCTTTCCGGCCATTTTTGTGGGGGAGACGCTCCTCTGCCATAGCAGAGGAGCTGCCATTGTGCACACTGCCAGCCAAGTGTCATTCATGCACACCCGCAGCCAAGCACCATCCACACACACCGCCTGCCATGCACACCGTCAGCTAAGCACCAGTTCATGCACACCGCCAACCTAGTGCCAGTCCATGCACACTGCCAAGCAAGCACCAGTCTGCACACGCTGTCACCAAGCGCTAGGGCACACACACACCACCAGCCAAGTTCAAGTCCACATACAGCCAGCCAAATGCCAATGCACGCAGACTGTCAGCAGAACTCCAGTTCACACACACACATAAGCTGTCCATGGTATCTAGTGGTTGTCAGCCCTCCTTAAGGGTCATATTAACCTAAAAATACTGTTTATCTTCCCCCAAGGGAAGGCAGAAACAGCCAAAATGTGTCCCAAGAAGAAAAAGGGGAGTGACCCTTGTCTGAGGGGCTGCTCTTTGACATGCACTTAAGCATAACCCTGGTGTCTAGTGGGTGTTCTGCCCCCCTGTGTGGCAGATCCAGCATAATAACACCTATCTGGCCCCCAAGTGAGGGGCAGAAAGACTGCCAATTTGTGTTTGGGGGCACTGGCATGTCCATTTTGGGCAGCCCCCATCCCTACATATAATAATAAAAAAAATAATCCCTGGTGCCTAGTGGGTGTTCTCTTCCCCCTGCGGACAGGTCAAGATCTATTGGCCCCTTCTGCCTCCTGGGGGCAGAAAGACAGGGGCAAATTATTTAGGAGGTGGGGGCATGGGCATAACCATTCTGAGCAGCCCCCACCCCCAACTACAAACAAAATAGTACGTGGCTGCCTAATGGGCTTTCTACCCCCTTGGGGCAAAAACACTGTCCAATTAGTAGGGGTGAGGGCTGCCCAAAATGGGCATATCAGTGCCCCCAACCCAAGATATAAAAAACCTTGTAATCCCTGGTGATTAGTGGGCTTTTTGCCCCCCCCCCTCGGGGGGCAGATCAGGTGCTGGTGCCCCCATCTGCCTCCTGGAAGACTGTGGAATTTTTTAGGAGGGTGGGGGCATTGACATGCCAATTTTGAGCAGCCCCCACCCCCAAAAGATAAGTTAGGGGGATTTGTAGAGCACATGGCTGCCCCAGCAACAGGGCGTCCAAATGCCAGCGGACAGGTGACCAAGAGAGATGTAGCTAGATGGAAGCAAACAGCCAGGATTTGATCAGTTTCCTGAAGGCCCAGTGATCAAGGGTACAGCGGGCAGCCAGTGGGATGGAGTTCCATAGTGCAGGAGCCTGATATTTGAAAAAAAAAACGACCCCCGGCTCTACATCGGAGAACGTGAGGAATGCACAGCTGATGGTGATAAGTGGAGCGTAGTTTACGCAGAGGCGTATAAGGAGTGCAGAGACCCTGCAGGATTTGGGGGCCCTGGCGATTTACAATCTTATGCGTGGTGCAGAGGGTTTTAAACTGAACTCTCTGTTCAATTGGCAACCAGTGTAAACGACAAAGGAGCTTTGAAGTATGACATTTCCTAGGGAGGGCAAACAGAGAACGTGCAGCTGCATTCTGTACCCGTTGGAGCCTTGCAGTGACTGTTTTGTTTACGCCAAGCAGAAGACCATTGCAGTAATCCAGGCGCGACAGGACAACTGATTGGACTATCAGTTGGCGGGCGGCAGCATAAAAAAACCTAAAATGTGCTTTAGGCAGCGCAGAAGACCGAAACAGGTGCCAGCCACTTTTTTTGCGTGGTGCTCAAATAAGAGGGCAGTATCGATTAGGATCCCTAGGTCTTTAACTGTGTTTTTCAGCGGTGGAGGGGTGCCCAAGGTCGCAGGGCACCATTGGTAGTCCCATTTGTGGGTGTCCCAGCCGAAAACAAGTAACTCCCTATTTGCCAAGTTAAGCTGTAAATATTTGTTTGCCATCCAGTCTGCAAAGGCCAGAACATCGGCACGAAATTTCAATTGGTCAAGAGCAGAGAAGGTAAATACCAGTTGGGTATCGTCCGCGTAAGATACCATTTTAATGTCTGGCTCTTTAGCCAGGAGGGCCAGAGGGTGGACATACAAGTTAAGCAATGTGTGGCTCAAGGCGGAGCCCTGCGGGACACCACAGCTAAGAGGGTAGTTACTAGACTGGTGGGGGGCATGAACCTGGAAAGAACGTTCTGATAAAAAGGAGGCAAACCAGGCCAAAGGTGTGCCTTTGACCCCGATTTCCTCAAGTCGTTGGAGAAGAATTTTGTGGGAGAGCGTGTCAAAGGCCAAGCTAAGGTCAAGTAAAAATAATGCTGAGGTGTTGCCCTCATCTAGCGTCGGCCACAGCTGCTCCGTGATCGCCAGAAGGGCTGATTCTGTGCTGTGCCTGGGACAGAATCCATTCTGAGATCTATCTAAGATCTTGTTGGCCTCCAGATATTTGGTCAGTCTGATATTAACATGTGACACCATTATTTTAGCCAGGTAGGGAAGCAGGGAGATGGGCCGAAAGTTCTCTGGCAGAGCTGCGTCCAGTGTAGGTTTTTTTTAGCATTGTGACAACTTTCGTATGCTTCCATGACTTTGGAATTACTGCTGACAGAAGTGAGTCATTGATTAATTACCGGCCCTCCGTCATATGGCAGTTATGACATTTCCTGAAAATAGCAGGTTTTAAGGGATCATCAGGGGACCCTGATTTGAGTTTAGCCGAAAGGGTGTCTAGGTCTTCGAGAGACATGGGTGGCAGAGTTTGCAAGGTGCATGGGAGTGTAGTGGGGGCGGGGGACACCATGGATTCAGTGGTACTCTGTCTCATCTCTAGTGTGTTGTATATGCATTCCACTTTGTTGATAAAATACTTTGCCAGTGATTCACAGTAAGTGTTGGAAGATATGGTGTTTTTGGTGCCTGTGGGGGATGTTGACATATCTTTCACTAGGGAGAAGATAGTTTTGGTGGGGTTGGTGCTAGATGAGATCAGGTTGGTATGGAACGAGGTTTTAGCCTTTTGAACTGATTTCTGGAAGGTTTTATGGCCATCCTATAGGTATTTTTTGCGGCGGCATCGTAGGTGAGTCTCCAGGCCTGTTCCAAAATGTTGAATTTTTTCTTTTCCGCCTGTAGGGAATCATTGTACCATGCATGAGTGTGCGTGCACTTGGTCCCTGTCAGTTTCAATGGGATGCACTGGTCAAGCGAATTATTAATCCAGCCCCTAAAGGCTCTATCAGCTGCTTCCAGATCTGTTGGCCAATCTGTGCGGGACACTTTTAATGTTGATAGTAAGGTAATATCATCCAGTTTGTGCCACATGCGCTTCATAAGGGATTGGCCAGAGGACCTCAGGATAGGGCCTGCCATTTCTAGATGCCAGGAGATCAAAAAATGGTCAGTACAAATCAAAGAGAGAGGAGTGTTGGCTACTAAGTTTAAGAGATTCGAAAAGACTAGATCCAGTAGTTTACCTGCCTGGTGGGAGGGTCCTTCCACCAGCTGGATTAGTTGGCAGGCCTCCAGATCAGCCAGAAAGTTGCAAATCTCGTGGGAATCCCGGCATTCCAGGTGTAGGTTAAGATCGCTTATCATGTTGACGTTAGCTGAATCTAAGGCAAGGGTGGAGACAGAGTGGACCAGGGCCTCTTGGAAAGCCCTGGCTGGGCCTGGTGGACGATAAATAGGAAGCCCCGTGAAGGTGAAGTTATGTGACGGGGAGATTTTAAACAGGGTGCCTCCGCAATCCTGAATAGTTTGTGGGGACAGAGAGCAGTGAAATGTACATAAATAAAAATATCTGGTGCCTAGTGTGCTTTCTGCCCCCAGGGGGGCAAATTGGGGGCTATTGCCCCATATCTGCCCCAAAACACTGTTTCCAAATACATTTTGGTGGGGGCTTTGTCTTGCCCATTGTGGGCAGCCCTACCCCTTTTCATAACCCCAAATTGCCCCTCAGGGGGCAGAAAGACTGTGAAGGTTGTTTGGGGGGCTTTGGCATGCACATTATGGGCAGCCCCCACCCCAACATGTGCACAAACAAAATCCCTGGTGTCTACTGTGCTTTCTGAGCTCCGGGGGGCAGATTGGGGCCTACTGTCTCTCTCTTCCCCCCAGGGGGGAAATATAAATAAATATGCTCCAAAAAATAATTGGGGGGAGCAAAGGCACTTGCTCAAGGGGCCACACCCCCTCACTGGAGTCCCTGCTTCAGAATTGCCGCATCCACTAGAGAGAGGTGTATAAGTGGAAAGGGGAGATTCTCTACTCTCCAATGATACCTCTCCCATCTGCCTATGTGCTCGGGTGGCTGGAGAAGAGAAGCTCTTCCTCAGCTCCTGAGGCTGTTTTGATTGAAAGGAACTGCCTGTGCCATGTGCGCAGACGGTGAAGAGTCTTCAACGCACATGAGCACTGTAACATCGGACGGCTCCTGGCTGTCCAACGCATGAAAAGGGTTAAGGAGCCTGTTATTAAACATCAAAGAAGGAGATGATTTGATCAGGCTTGCTTTAATGCTCACAAAAAGCTGAAAGAAAATGCCTAATTTTTTACATGTAAATATTAAAAATAATAAAAATAGAAACACAGATATAAGGGATAAAGCAGGAGAACAGCTGGTAGATGCAAGTCGTTGCAAGGACATGAGATATTTCCGGAGGGTGATAAACACCCCCTATTTCCAAGAAAACTTTCCACTTTGTATAAAGTGATTTCAGAAGGAGAGTGGGTCGATCATTTGTTGGGGTTCATCAGCTATGACATGTTACAGTCTGCCAATCTGAGATAGAGAACCATTATTTGGTAGAAGATGAGGAGGGGCTTCAGCAGTTCTCCCAATCAATTCAGGTCCAGCGATTAAAAAAGGCATTATTGACTAGTTATACAAATAAAGCACCAGGCCAAATGGGGTACCAGTTGATGTATTTAAGTCCAATATAACTTTATTAGGTGGCATTGTTGACATTGTTGACTGAGCGCTCAGGCCTGAGTACTGTGCTGAGGGGGCCCCCTGCAGCTCGGGCCCTCAAACATCATGGGGGATGAGGGGGCCTGTGTTACGCCCCTGATGCTAGTGTAAAAATATTTGACAATTTTGTTATCAACATTAGTCATGGGCCGAGGAGAAGTGTATTTTATCTGAAATCCAATATGGGTTTAGGACGGGCCTAGGCATAGTTGAGCAGTGTCTCAATCCTGCAATTATAGGGAAATAAACTAAAGCGATGACAGGATCAGTCCATTTGGAGTTCATGGATCTCTCATGAACCTTTAATTCTGTCAATCGTACTATCTTCTAGAACGGAAAGCATGGAAGTTGAGTCCTCTTTAATCATCCTCCTAAAGAGATTATAACAAGACATGATTGCAGGCGTTAAGTATGGCACTAATGGGGAATGCACAGAAAATATAAGGCTGACTGACGAAGTTTGATAGGGGTATGTATTAGGCCTTTTTTATTTTATTTTTATATTAATGGGCTTGAAAGGTTTTTAATTAGTAAAGAGAAAGATTGGCTACAGTTAGGGCCTTGCCTTGTGCCAGTCTTACTTTGCACAGATGACGCGGTCCTGGTATCCAGGGCGGCAAATGGCTTACAATCTTTATTGGATAGTTTTGCACTTTTTATGTATGAAATTGATTTTAATATCAACCTTTCAAAGTATTTTGTCAAGGCTAGTGGTTGAAAAGCAACTAAAATTAGGAAACATTTTATTGGTAATGTAAAGCTGGGAAGAGTTGCCAATTTTATGTATCTTGTGATTCCCTTTTCTGGGCCCGCAAATTGGAGACATTTGATAACAGTAAGAACAGTAAGAATCTAACAGTTTGCTAACTCAATTGAAGAGGTGCACACATTTGCTGCAAAGCTGGAAGAAAGCCCGATAAATGGCTTTTAGTGATATATAAGGCTAGTTGTAATACGGTTGGGCAGTTCGGAGTAGAAGTGTTGGGGGTATGTTAACCCAGAAGTTCTGAAGAGGGCTGAGAATTATTTTTTCCACAGACTACTGTCCGAATACCAGTTGCCATGCTGAATTGGGCTTGCCTTATATTATTGGTTTCAACAAAAGCGATGTGGATCTATGTGTGGGCTAAAGGGAAAAAACATGTTCTAAAGCAGTCATAATGGACTATCTTTCTTTAGACAGGACCGTTATCCCATGGCTCAAATAAGTAAAGAAAATATTTGATATGTCGGTGTCCTCTGAACTGTTTATGGAACGTATTGTAAGTTTTGTTATGTTAGGAAATGACGTAGGGTGTCATGGCGCTAGCCACCGTCCTCCTAATATTACGTACTTCATACTTTGCACCCAGTTATAGATCAAACAGCCATGTTTTTAGGGCCTTCCTAAAGACCAATAAATCATTAGAATTCCTCAGATGGAGATGGAGGTTATTCCATGCCTTTGCCGCACCAGCAGCAAAACTTCTGCCTCCCCACCTGGCTTTGTTTGTAGGTGGTACTATCACTCGTTTTGCTCCTAAGGAGCAAAGTGATCTTTTAGGCATGTACCTCTGGAATTGTTGTTGCAGATGATCAGGACATGTACCTTGTAGGGTTCTAAAGACTAAACAGAAGGATTTGAACTGCACCCGTTTCCTAACAGGCAACCAGTGTAGTCTTTTGATTTCACTCGAGATCGGAGCAAATTTCGGGGTACCGGTAAGCAGTCTAGCGGCCGCATTCTGCAACATTTCTAGTTTATGAAGAAAGCGCTCCTGCACATTCAGGTATAAGCTATTACAATAGTCCAGCCTCGCCATAGTTAATGCTGTAACCACTGTAAGCTGGCTACCTTTCGGCAGAAAAGGCAAATTATTCTTGATTGTTCTGAGAATATATGTTGTGGCTGAGTCTACTGCATTGACTTGATTGCCCAGGTCAAGCCGGTCATCTATTAGCACTCTCAAACTGAATCAGTTATGAAACGTAAGCTGTATGAATTTGTTATGGCTAAGAGAAAGGAAAAATAGTGTCAGCAGTCCTCTACACGTCATATGACATTATGTCTATCATATGCTAGGGAACGCTGGGGCATATTTACTGGGAATTGACTCAGTGCAGCGCAGCAAGCCATCTTGATGCACTGAGCTGCATCATTAGGATAGTACAGGGACGTGCTGCATTTACAACAATATGTTTTATCCCTGTGCTTTCTTCTGCGCTGGTGCACAATTGATGGCATAATGCCAACGCAGGCAGCCTTGCACCATGCTGCAAAGGTGCCTGTGTTGCAGAAATGATTGTAAAAAAAACAGGAGTGCAGTTCCTCTGGGAGAGAGGGGGGGGGGGAGAGCGATTAGTCTCAATAGAAGGCTTTGGCTTCCGGAAGCCAAAGCCTCAGTAGGAGCACGGCTGCATGCACGCCCAACTTTCGGCGAGCTAATTCCGGCTTTATTGGCGAACCAGCAATATCTGTATCCCAGGGGGTCTCGCAACAGTGGGTCCACTCCCCTTTGGGACCCAATAGACTCTCTTAGGTGATGTTCTAATTTTACTGTCACCCTCTATGTAGTAGAGATTATTTTGAGCACTCTCTCACTTGGTCCTGAAGAATTGCCACCGACCCGTTTGGGCACAGGGCAAGAAACATTTCGACCTTTCTCCTTCCCTGGGGAGCATCATAATCCCCTTGGGGTTCACCTATTTTAATTAGGCTGGTATACCACCAGAATAAAATTGTTCCTTGATTGGCAATACCATACCTATTTTAACCCACCACACCACCACTCACTACACTTGTTGCACCTACCCCCACGCACCCATATGGCTGTCTCTAAAAAGATCTCCGCAAAAAGAGCCCCTTCGCGGGAGCCCGTCGGGCATTGCAGCGCCGGCCCGACGAGGAGCACAGCCCTATGATGAAGCATGACACCTTGCTAGGTGTGTGAGGGCATTCTATAGAGACTAATCGCTCTTCCCCCCCCTCTCTCCCAGAGGAACTGCACTCCTGGATTTTTTGATCATATATTTGGAGCACTGTGCAGGACCTCAGTACAAAAGCTCTTGGTTCCTCCCTTTTTGTAGCAGAAATGATTGTGTTTGTGCCGGAAGGGAGTGTTTCCTACACAAAAGTAATAATTGATGGTGTTTTCCTCCTTCTAGGCATAACACATAGAAAGAGCAAAAAACAAGGAGAAATTAAGGTAGTTCTCCTCGTTACACCAGTTTAACACCTCCCCTTGGGATGCTTTAGACTCTGAGACTTTCCCCGGTTTACGAAACTTTGTAAGTCTAGGAATGCATCAGAATCCATGGGTGTTGCGTGGTAACACCCACAGCAACACCCACGGAATGCCCTTTTCCACAGAGGAATGCTTAAAAGGGACCCCTATTTACAAGGCCATGTCAAGCCATGCAGGGTGGCTGTGTGGCCTTGTAAATATGGCTCAGCATTGTGTGCAAATGAAGCGGTCCCTTGTAGATATGTCCCTCTATTATTTCTTGGTGTGCAATAGACGGTACAGATTTTTCTTTTACACGCCGAAGGATAAATATTTTATATTTTTTCTTTGCATTTCTGGTGGATGTCACATGGTTCGAAACTCTACCACTTTGTCCTTGTGATAATATTACAAAACAAAGTGCTCAACACCTTATGCTTTTTGCACATTGCTTCTTCGAGTAATCTTTTTATTATTCCCTTATGAAAAGGTCTATATTAGATGTTAGAATTCACAATTCATGGACGCACGAGCGCGCATTCCAAGATGGCCGCCTCCCGGTGAGCTCCAGCCCGTTTTTGCCCGTTTTTGGATATAAAACTATTAATTTTTGTCAGAATTCTGCCTAAAATGAGGTAGCTGTATACATGAAGCCAGTACCTGTGCTGTGGAGTTGTTTCCAGTATTTTTAAATAGCGGAAATTGTGTTTTTCTTCATCAGGCTCCTGCACCCAGCTCTGCTTTGAGCTATTGCCAGGCATGTCTGTCAGAGGGGCAGAGTAGGGGCTCAGAAAAGGGCCTGGCTTGGGCCTAGCCACTCCCACAGACCATTTTAGCTGCTGCGCCAGGATTTTTTCTCAAATAATACTTTACCTTCTCATTAACTTTATATTACTTTACAAATGTAATTCTTTTTCCGAGAAAATGGAAAATAAAAATACTCTTCATAATAAAAGGAGACAGCAAGTTTCACCTCCGCCAATTAAATTTTAAGTGGTAGAGTCAACTGAACCTTCTTTAACTTTAATTCTTGATGAAATTCAGGCACTTCGTGCTAATGCAGATACAATTGCATCAGAGATTAAAAATATGCGCAAAGCCATGGCTAGTTTATCAATTAAAATCTTTGATAATTCAATTAAAATACAAGATAATAAAGTTAAAATTGACGCTTTTACTCCACTTGTGGCGAAAATACCACCAATGTCTGCACTACTTATATATGGAAAATGGTAACAGACAATATACCTAAACATTTTCAATTTACCAAAAGATGTTGAGGGTTCCAATTGCAGATTGTATTTGGAAAATCTGATTCCTGGCCTTCTAAAAATCAAATTTCCAGAAACATTTGAAATCGATAAGGCACACAGGATTCCTTCTCATCGCAACCCTCAGCACACAAAGCCTCGACAAATGATCTTTAAAGTTCTCCGTCACCACCATTTGGTTTTGATCAGGAAAGCAGCACGAGAAATTCCTTCATTGATGGTCAATGGGAATAAAATATTTATACATCAAGACTTTGTCAAGGAGACTGTTTCAATTTGCAAGGAACTCACTGCTCTTCGTCCTGAACTAAGAAGTCTTGGTTTAAAATATGGTCTTTTTGATCCTTCCACAATGCGTATTTGGAAAGATAATTTCTCTAAATCCTTCCATCGTCCTGAAGAATTAAGACAATTTTTGGATCAACATTCACAGCACTCAATGGATACTCATGACTCTGCTAATTGAATATTGTTAGTTACGTATATTTTGAGATATTGATGATTTATTCTATCATTGGGCTCCAACGGTTCCGGTCACGCTTGTAGAGCGTGTGTGCATTTCATTCCTGGTATTAATGTTTCATGTTTGTTGTTTTTTCCATGTTTTATTTACTCTTTCCTTTTTGCTTGTTCTAGAGCTACTATTTTTACCTACTCTTTCCTTTTTTCCCTGTTCTGGAGCTACTATTTTTTCATACTTTTTCCTTACTTCTTGCTTTCCTACTCATGACCTTTATTCTCTTTCTCTTCTATTATGGCTAATGCTCATAATATTAAAGTGGTCTCATTAAGGGGCCGATTCCAATCCTGTAAAACCCGGGTACGTATCGTCGTACGGAGCGTATTCTCCGTACGACTCGACCCCGGGAAATCCACAGTACAATCCAGCAAGTACGATTCGTACAGAAATACCATTTCCGTACGAAACGTACAAAACACTGTACGGCTAAAAAATACCTACGAGTCTCATCCTGGACAGCGCGTACGCGACGTCCGTAGGGAGTCAGGCAGCGTTTTACAGACCAGCAAGTAAGAATCGTCCCTACGTCACTCCGCACAGCTATTTTTTTACGGCAGCCAAAAAATCCCAGAAAACTGAGTCCGACGAGAAAACGGAGCCCGGTACGCGATGGACAGCCATGGACCCCATCCTACGTGTCATCCTGGCCCTCTTAGCCTACGACCTGGTGCACCGAACCCGACGCACATGCCGCAGAAGGTGAGAACAACACCCAGGGGCCAAGGGGGGGTGAGGGGCAGGAAACATACCCCCTACCCAAATTAAAACCTACAATATTGAGGACATACATTACCTCCAGGGTCTGGTCACTTCGGGGGCATGTCCACCAAACCCTGCGTCCCGCAACAACTGAAGTGGACGTGTACGAGTACCCCTACGGCAACACTACAATAGTGATATGCACCGTACTCACACATCCATAGCATGGGTACAGTCCGTATCACTATTGTAGTGGGGCCGTAGGAGTACGCGTGGTACTGACCGTACACATGCTCTCAGAGCGTGTGTACGGCCCGTATCACTATAGTAGTGGTGCCGTAGGGGTACGCGTGGTACGGCCCGTACACAGGCTCTCAGAGCGTGTGCACGGTCCGTATCACTATTGTAGTGGTGCCGTAGGGGTATGCGTGGTACGGACCGTACACACGCTCTCAGAGCGTGTGTACGGCCCGTATCACTATAGTAGTGGTGCCGTAGGGGTACGTGTGGTACGGCCCGTACACACGCTCTCAGAGCGTGTGTACGGTCCGTATCACTATTGTAGTGGTGCCGTAGGGGTACGCGTGGTACGGACCGTACACACGCTCTCAGAGCGTGTGTACAGGCCGTACCACGCGTACTCCTACAGCACCACTACTATAGTGATACAGACCGTACCCACACATACATAGCGTGGATACGGGCCATATCACTATTGGATTGGGGCCGTAGGGGTACGCGTGGTGTGGACTGTACACACCCTATGAATGTGGGGGTACGGTCTGTATCACACGTACCCCTACGGCACCAGTACATTTGGGATACAAGGCGTACACACGCCACGAATGTTGGCTTACGGCCTGGTGCAGCATATTAACTAGGGGTGGGCGGAATTTGCGAAATCCACTTTCGCAAAAATGTTAAACATTATCGCAAACATGCGGAAATATCGCGAAGATGCGGAAGTTTTTTTCCCGCATGTTCGCGAGATTTTCTGCGGCCATCTTGTTTTCAGTTGTCTCGCGGTGCATGATCGCGAGAAGAAAGACGTGATCGCGCGACGCATGACATCACTGCGGGCGCGAACTGTCGCGAGACAGCGCAAATGGCTAAAAACAATACAACATCTCATGGAGAACGCGACCGGATCAAGAAAACTTGTCGGCGAACGCAGGGATTCAGGTAAGGCGATCACGCGCACGCGAGAATGTATTATTTTACAGCGCGAGCAAGAACCAAATTATCGCTAAGCTGCGGAATGCGGAAATGTTGACATTTTCGCGCTTTCCGCGGAACGGGAAAATGTCAAATTATCGCAATTTCCGCGAACGGAAGGAAATTTTAGCCCAGGCCTAATATTAACTTTATATTGGTGTGTGTGTAGGCCCAGGACAGCAGTGTACTGCACCAAGGGGGTGGGTGGGTGGGTGTGTGGCTGCATAGGATTCCCAGCAGTGGACAGACATGTGAGGGGTGGGTGCAGAGGACTCCCAGCAGTGGACAGACATATGTGGGTGGGTGCAGAAGACTCTCAGCAGTGGACAGACATGTGAGGGGTGGGTGTATATGACTACCAGCAGTGGCCAGAGACATGGGTGTGGGTGCATATCACTACCAGCAGTGGACAGACATGTGAGGGGTGGCTGCAGAGGACTCCCAGCAGTGGACAGACATATGTGTGTGGGTGCAGAGGAATACCAGTAGTTGACAGAGACATGGGGTGGGTGCATATCACTCCCAGCAGTGGACAGAGACATGGGGGTGGGTGCATATCACTCCCAGCAGTGGACATACATATGTGGGTGGGTGCAGAGGACTCCCAGCAGTGGACAGAGACATGCGGGTGGATGCATATCACTACCAGCAGTGGACAGAGACATGGGGATGGGTGCATATCACTCCCAGCAGTGGCCAGAAACATGGGGGTGGATGCATATCACTACCACCAGTGGACAGACATGTGAGGGGTGGGTGCAGAGGACTCTCAGCAGTGGACAGACATATATGGGTGGGTGCATATCATTACCAGCAGTGGACAGACATGTGAGGGGTGGGTGTAAATGACTACCAGCAGTGGCCTGCAATAAGAGGAGTGGGTGCAGAGGACTCCCAGCAGTGGACAGACATGAGAGGGGTGGGTGCAGATGACTCCCAGCAGTGGACAGAGACATGGGGGTGGGTGCATATCACTACCAGCAGTGGACAGAGACATGGGAGTGGGTGAATATCACTCCCAGCAGTGGACAGACATGTGAGGGGTGGGTGTAAATGACTACCAGCAGTGGCCTGCAATATGAGCGGTGGGTGCATATCACTCCCAGCAGTGGACAGACATGTGAGGGGTGGGTGCAGAGGACTCCCAGCAGTGGACAGAGACATGGTGGTGGGTGCATATCACTACCAGCAGTAGACAGAGACATGGGGGTGGGTGCATATCAATCCCAGCAGTGGACAGACATATGTGGGTGGGTTCAGAGGACTCCCAGCAGTGGACAGAGACATTGGTGTGGGTGCATACCACTACCAGCAGTGGACAGAGACATGGGGGTGGGTACATATCACTCCCAGCAGTGGACAGACATCTGAGGGGTGGGTGTAAATGACTACCAGCAGTGGACTGCAATATGAGCGGTGGGTGCATATCACTCCCAGCAGTGGACAGACATGTGAGGGATGGGTGCAGAGGACTCCCAGCAGTGGACAGAGACATGGTGGTGGGTGCATATCACTACCAGCAGTGGACAGAGACATGGGGGTGGGTGCATATCACTCCCAGCAGTGGACAGACATATGTGGATGGGTGCAGAGGACTCCCAGCGGTGGACAGAGACATGGGGGTGGGTGCATATCACTACCAGCAGTGGACAGAGACATGGGGGTGGGTGCATACCACTCCCAGCAGTGGCCAGAGACATGGGGGTGGGTGATTATCACTACCACCAGTGGACAGACATATGAGGGGTGGGTGCAGAGGACACCCAGCAGTGGACATACATATATGGGTGGGTGCAGAGGATTCCCAGCAGTGGACAGAGACATGGGGGGTGTACATCATTATCAGATGACCACAACTCCATGGGTGTATGTACGCATCCCTAACTTTGGACTATGATGATAGTGCCATAACAACACATCACTGACAGCAGTGTCCCACTCCCAGGAGGATGGATATCTTTCCCCCACTGCATGACACATGTGGGTGTGAGGACAAATAACACATGCATACCCACCCCTGGCAGATGCAGCACAATACACACACTGAGATCATGCCACAAGACTGTATAGTCATGTCACTGCCTACTAAACTAAGAGAGCCAAAGGGAACACACACTGTCACGCACATCCCAGGACTGATAGGAATGTACAGGTGCTGGGCCCGCCACCAAGATGTTGTCTCTCATGGAAGGAATAGGGTGGAGTTCCCACAGATACAATGCCCACAATTGTGAGTCAGGTGCCCAAATACCCTGCAGAACAAGTACCATATGTGCGCTAGGCCGGGAGTACACACATGCATTGTGCTGAAAAGGGAGAATTTCTCCATGAAGGCATTTCAACATACTCAATTCAATTCAATTCAATTCAGCTTTATTCGATTAAAAATAATTAATCATGAGTACACAGTACATAAAAAGAGCAATGCACAAAATTACATTAAAAGTTGATTCCTTAATTTAAAAATGGATTTTAAAAATGCACTAACAGAGGACATAATATGGGCTGACTCTAACATTTGCAAGGCTATAAGCGCAGGTCGACAGTGCCTCAGACCAAAAGATTTCAAAACCGGGAGAATCCACCTTTTCCTGGAAATAGAATAAAATTTACACAAAAACATAACATGTAATGTGGATTGGGTCGATAGATCATCGCATGGACAATTGCATAGAAATCTGGACCAATCGTTCCGTTTGGGGAAACTTAATAACCTATGAATAATTCCCAAGCGAAAACGAACCAACAAAAATCTATCAAAATCGCTTAAAACTATTGTGATATAAGGTTGGATTGTTAAATGGGTGGAAATCATCTGGTGTGCCTGTATGGAAGTTTTCTTCAATTCTATTGCCAATCTACAGTCATTTAAATGGTCCATACACAGTTTTTTGAAGTCCGTTCTTGCAATCAAACGTAGAGTGGTAGGATCATTAAAAAACTCCTGATGGCCTAAATTCTGAAAAAAGGATTTAATGTATGCTAGCCATCTGATCCTCAACACCCCTTCTAACTTCATAAGGTCAGAAATAATAGAACAATTCAAGGACAAATTTTCCAGGGTCCAGATCCTATGCCATTCTAGTATCGGTTGTATTTTTATGATATACTCCAAATAAACAATACCCAATTCCACATGACATATATAAGTTGATGTGGAATCTGGCACGGCCAATAAGAACCTTAGAAATTTGTTTTCCACAGTCTGTAGAGAAGTAACATCAACAATCCCCCAGACACCAGCTCCATAGACAGCAACAGACACACATTTTGCGTTGTAAATTTTTAACAACTCGAACGGGGGCCTCCTACCCAGTTTCTTACTAAAATTAGAAAGGGCAGTCACAGTTCTAGCAAACAGGATCCTCCTAGCTTTCACAGCTTGTTGCCAACTGGAATTGTGGTCAAATAGAATGCCCAGATAAGCGAACGTTTTAGTATATTCAATAGGCTTGTTATATACAAACATGGTCTTTGAGCTCTTATTCTTACTATTCTTACTATTACCGCTGGTCATGGCGAAAGTTTTAGAAACATTTATAGAAAGCCCCAAGTTTGACATAAAATTCTCAAAAGAAGACATTAATCTTTGTAGGGCCAAAGTCGTACGAGACATTAACACGGCATCGTCGGCGTATAACAGTGCAGGAATAGGTCTCATTTCTAACTGAGGAAGGTCTCTACAATTTTGTACTAAATGTTTTTCCAGACCATTGATGTATAAAGTAAAAAGGAAAGGAGCGAGAACAAAACCCTGTCTCACTCCCTTTCCTATCTTAAAATCAGTGGTGCATTGGCCCCCTACACCATAGCGTACCCTAGCCTTGGCCCCTGCATAAAGCTGTCTAAGAAAAGATACTAATGGAGTGTCCACACCTAAATCTTCCAGAATTTTCCACAACTTGGAGTGGACCACACAATCGAACCCTGATGATGAATCAACGAAGATTAAATATAAATTACCCCTTCTTGCCTCCATATATTTGTTAATTAAAAGATTTAAATTAAGACTCTGATCCACCGTCCCCATACCCTTACGAAATCTATATTGAGTGTCACATATTATTCCCGAAGCCTCTGCCCATTCTTGTAGCCTATTAAGTATGACTCGTCCAACAATTTTCACGGAAGAGTCTAACAGGGAAATAGGGCGATAACATGCCGGGTTAGCTCTATCTCCTTTTTTAAAAATGGGGACTAATATAGAAACTGACCAAGTTGGCGGGAGACCATACAAACTACATGCATTGAAAAATAATGTTAAAAGCGGTCCCCACAGCTCGAGATTATATTTAAAAAGATCTACTGGGATGCCGTCCGGCACTGGTGCCTTACCCCCTTGACTAACTAGTATAGCGTCAATTACTTCCTGAAGGTCAAAAACCAAATGCTTTTGGGATTCTAGCCCCTGGGATAGCGGCTCAATTGTCGATAGCCCTGATACGTCCGAGGCGACGGTTGGACAGTTATAGAGATTTGTGTAATGTCTGATCCAGTCTTGTTCAGGGATTGCTATCTCTATATTAGCCCTGTCTACCAAAAACGAGGCATTAACGGCCTTCCAGAAAGCTGACGAGTCACGCAACACAGATGCCTCATGCAATGCTGACCACATTTCCCTTTTTAGCTCATTTTTCCTATTTTTCAGCACCAATTTGTACTCCCTCCTTGCTTTACTAATGTCAATTTGATTTTTATTTTTAGCATGGAGCGCATACTTCAGCTTTGAATATGCTTGGGCGCACAGATGATCGAACCATCCTAACTTCCTGGGTTTACTTCTGTTAGTTTCAACGAAAAGGGCCTTCTTAATGGATGCTGTAATTACAGCAAAATTCTCCACGATGTCTCTTTGATCGCCCTGATCATTCAAACAGTGCACAATATTATCGTAGCAATCTCTGACTATTTTGCCCATAAGTTCTTCTTGGTACACACTCGCCCAACTTAGTGCATATCCATTCTGCCTACTAAGTTTAATGTTATCAACATTGTTAATATTTCTATCCTTCTTTCTTGTACGTTGGCATTGCATCATCAAACTTATACTTAGTGGGAAATGATCACTTAGAACTAAGTCGTGTGTGTGAAAATTCGTTACCCTAGAAGAATGTCTATTAGACAACAAAATAAAATCTATTGTGGAGAAAGCACCACGACCGTTAAAAGTTGGGCGAAAGGATCTCATGGGAGTTATTAGCATATTACCGAAGCCCATGTCCTGTGTTAATAGCATATCGTTAAAAAGGTCCCCTTGTGTTGTGTGAACAATGTGCGGAGGACATTCTTCGCCATTGTTGTCATATGTTAAACCACAAATCCCTTTTCCTGTATATTGACATAATGAACAATTAAAATCTCCCCCCCCACAAAATAACAACATCCTTGTCCGTAGAATCCTGAAGCCTTACTAGTCTATCCATCAAAGACTTCAGGATACTTGCAAACTGTAACTGTGGGACGTTGTTGTAAAAATTGACTGTAATCAGCATTATAAATGAATCACAAGTTAAACACATGATTTGATAATAGGGACCATCGAAAAAATTACATTTGTCATAATTCAACAAGTTTGAAATGTATATACAGAGACCTCCCTTCGCTCTACCACAGGGAGATGGAACTGCTGGGGTAAAGAAAGTTCTATATCCTTCCAAGTGAATGGTCTCTACTGACCAAGTTTCCTGTAAACATAGGATTTCAAAATTCCTTATAAAATCTAACCATATATCATTTAGCAACTTCGATTTTAAACCCGCAATGTTCCAATAAACAATTTGAACTCCCTCAGGCCTAATTCTGACGTTATCACCCCCACAACTATTTTCTGAAGGTATTGAAGGTATCAGTGAAGAAGAATGATTTTGTGGGATGGGTGTAGGCCTCGAGCTAGAGGTCGACGCAATATTAGCACTGGCAGATAAAAACCTCTGTACATCATGGGGGTTGTTGTTGGTCGTAATAGTCTCAGACGGCATTTTAGGGGTCGTAAAATCAGAACCAGTACTGCCAGTTGTAATAGGCAGAGAAGGCGTAATAAAAGCCTTACAGGTACTATTCCCCCAGGCCTTGTTATGGGTACAATTTAGTATAGAATTTTTTATGGGGTCCGCCAAATGGGTTACTTTGTTGTTGTCATGTAGCACCACCCCAAAATCTTGGGTCAAGTTACCTCCTATTTTAACCATGCTACTACGTCAATCTACTTCTTCTAAGGAAGGTAGAAGATCATAGAGATTGTGTGTTTGTACAGGGTATCTGCCACCATGTTCCATGATTGGGGTCCTTTTTTCCAACACACTAGGCTTATAAAAGAAGCCCAAAGGAACCACACTGATATTGCCTGGGGCCATGGAGTGATGTTCCATTTTGCTCAATATCCAATGTACAAATTGTGGGGTTTTAAAATTCAAGATCACACAGTCGCCTGGTATTTGTTTTATAACTCTTCCTACCCAGCTTACCCTTCTTGCCATTTTGAACTCCGCAAACAGTCTGTCCGTTTCGCCTACCCTAGTTCCCAACCAAGCTAAAGACTTAGGGGCAGATTTATGTTGCACTTGCGCCTCATTTACGCCGCCGTTGCGTCACTTTTGTGACGCAGCAGCGGCGCAAATCCTGCGCCATGGTGCGGGGTATTTACAAACGTGACGCATCTCCCAGATGCGTCACGTTGTAAAGCCCTGCACCACATGTAGGCGTTCCAGGACAGGTGGGGGCGTTCCGGCGCAGGAACGCCTCCTAAAAGTGGCTGAGTGAAATCTACAAGATTTCACTCAGTCACCTTTAGGCCCATGCTGCGTCAAAACCCTGCGCCTGCTTGAAGCAGGCGTAAGGATTGACGCAGCATTGTACAGATAGGGCCCCCCAGATCATTGCTGGAGCTGCGTTGCGCTTGCGATGCAACTTCAGCAATGCGCTACTTTTCGGCACAGATGCGTCACGCATCTGTGCCGTTTTTGCCCCATGGTGCGCCGCATTATAAATGCGGCGCATCCATGGTGGCGCAGCTGTGGCGCATAATAACTGGCGCATCCCTGCTGATATGCAGGGATGCGCCAGTCGTCATAAATCTGCCCCTTATTTCTTAACACATACCACGGTTCATAGACATAATTTCTCAATCTTGGAACGTTAATCAAAATCACTGTGTATGGGGTAGCAGCAGGTGGTAAATCCAGTAGAGGAGCAGTTAATTCATGCTCTGAATTTGCGGCTGGAACTACATTACATCGATTAATACCATCTATATAATTATTCGTCATGGTTTGCCTACAGGGTAATTGATTTATGGTACTATCCTGGGGGGCTGGAGCATGGACACGCGTATGTCCAGGGTTCAACTGTGTGCTCCCTGGGTTTGGTATAGGTTTTAGCTGGTCCTAGATTTAATGGCGCCAGAGTTTAGTATTGGTGCTTCAATAGTTTTCAAAGATTTGGAATGGTTAGATAGTAACTCTTCAATCGCACCAAGCCTTGTTATAATATTACTTAAAGAGTCTCTGAAGAAAGTGTCCATGGCCTCAATTTTGGTTTTTATTAATGTTACATTGTTCTGAGTAAATACATGTGGGGGAGTAGACTCAGTTCCCCGGATTACTTTTTTGGATTTTGAAGGGGGCTTATTAGTTCCCTTTTTTGCTACCTTCTGCGTGATCACCTTAATCCCAGCAGTGGTTCCTGCCTCTGTATCTGTATCTAGGGTTGAAATCAGATTTTTTGTACGTTTAGTGGGTGGCTGAAACTCTACGTCCTGATCGATGAAGGAGACATGATCTGAAATATTCAAAACACACCCATTGCTTTCGACATTAAGATCATATAATGTTTGTTTATTCGCATTCGGGAGTAAGTCCCCAGAACCGGCTGTGCCAACCGTGTTGTCGCGGTAGATGGCTTCTTCCACTGAAACTGCGGGACCTCCTCTCGAGTGATAAGGGCTCCACCAGGGACCATGGCAAAAGTGCGATGTGCAAGTCAAGGCGCCCAGGGGCTGTGCAAATAGCGCTGTTTTCCACCGACTCACCAGAGATCTCCCGCGCTGCGGGACCTCCTCTCGAGTGATAAGGGATCCGCCAGGGACCGTGGCAAAAGTGCGATGTGCAAGTCAAGGCGCCCAGGGGCTGTGCAAATAGCGCTGTTTTCCACCGACTCACCAGAGATCTCCTGGAGCCTCAGCACCAACATCAATACCTGAAATGCAATAGTGTTCAAAGTAAAAATAAAATGCTTTATTCAGCATAAAAAACAAATTATGAAATCACACTATATACAAAGGCCAATGGCCAGTCCATAATAGAAGTCCTTGGGGGGACACATGGGCACGCGTCTCCCCTAGCTTGCCTGCACAGTGGAACCCTCAGGTTCGTCGACCGGGGGGGGGCATCATGTGGGGAAGGACCAGGTACCGCAGGGACAGGAGGGGGAAAGGTAGGTGTGGTGGGTGCAGGGGTGGACGTCTCCACCACAGGGGGTGGGGCAGCGACAAAGGTGGAGGTGAGCTCGATGCTGCACACTGCTGCCAGGGTATCCAGAGTAGCCCCTGCACCGGAAGAAACCCCTGGGCCAACGGAGGGGGGGTGGCCGAGGGATGGGGTGCAGCGCTCTTGGGGGAGGGGGTGGACATGGGGGGGACTCAACTCCCCTGCCCGGGGACTTCCTCGCCCGCTTGCGGGGTGGTGTCACAGTGGGGGTGAGGGCCAGCTCAGCCATGTCGACCTCTTTGTGTGACAGTTTGGCAGGGGAGCCAAGGGGAGTGCTTTTGGAGGGACTGGGTTGTGAGGCCTGCGGACTCAGACTGTGGCTGCGTGTATGTCTTTTTGCCCCAGACCCAGAGGGTGTGTCTACATCCCCCTGAGTGTGCGTGCCAGGAGGTGTGCGCTTGCCCTTACTTGGTGGTGTGCTGCCTGTTTCTGGTGTGGTGCGTGCTTGGGAATGTCTGGGTGTGCATGGGACAGGTATGGGAGAGGGAAGTGTGGATGGGGCTGGGGTAGGAGGGGACGAAGCGCTGCAGGAGAGTCACTGCTGCCGTCAGGGAAGAGTCCAGGGACAGCAGAAACATGCGTTGGTCAGACATCGTTGCTGACATGCCCTCCATGAACGACAACTTCTGTGTCAACAGTGTGGTGTGGCTATGGAGGACATTCAGCACCGATGCCTGCCCAACCTGCAACTGCTGCTGTATGTCTACAGACTCTGCACTGAGGGCAGCAGGGGTGACAGGGGCAGGGGGTGCGGTGCCTGTCGCGGAGGAGACGTGGTGGGGCTCTGCACAGACAGAAGAGACCGGAGAAACTGGGAGGGCGGTGATGGGAATGGAGGAGGCAGGGACAGATGTTGGGCTGCTGCCAGGTGTTGTAGCAGCCTCCGCCCCCTCGATGAGGTCAGCCTCGGACCCGTCTGTGTCGTAGTTGGGCTCGCCACCAGACAGGTCCTCCGACTGACTCCCCTCACCCTCCGTGCCACTGGCTCCCTCAGACTCGCCAGCACTGGTGGCACTGGTGCTGGGTCCCCCCTCCAGGTCAGTGCAGGTGTCTCCCTCGGTTTCCAATGATGATGCTGTGGACAAGGTGAAGATACAGAAAAACATCAGTCACCTGTATACATCTGACACATGAGTACAAAACCAATAGGTCACAGTGCATATCAGGCAATGCATCATGAGTAACAGCTAGATTACTCCACACATATGTAAGCCCTATACTCCCCAGTTGGTAGACCCACCATGCCACTTGGACACAAGGAAAAATAGGACACACCAGCCCAAAACTTGAATGAGAAATACACTGAGAAGCTAGTGTCTGGGAACAGGTGAGCACAGCAATACAATGAAGTCATGCCACCTCTTGTTTACCCTGAAAGAAACAGTAGTGGTGCACCCAAGGCAAACTAACACACCTCAATACTAAAGGTGTCCCCCACACTCAGAGACCTGTAAGTAATTTGGAACACAAAACGAAAACATTTTGGTCCCTTGAGAATCACAATACGTTACACAATCGACATGTTTAGAATGTGGGAATATGCCATTTTGTGAACAGAACACACATGTGCCTTCATAAAAGATGGCTCCCAAGGAGGTGCACACAAAACTCCATTTACCCAGTCATTGAAGAAGCTGGGAGCCTTATTTAAAGAAGCCACTGTTAGAAAGAAATGGTGTTGCAGAAAGTACATATACATGGGCCCACGGAGGTCTTGATGACTTGACACTCGTAAGTTGGTATCACCAACAACCAAGGACTTACCCAAATTCCACAACACTGTGGGAACATGTATATGTATAATCTGAAAAACAGTCTTATTAGAACAGTGCCTTCTTTTAAAATGTGCCAGCGTGCTCCCTGAAAGTGTAAAGGTGGTTTGTTGTGCACTTCCTTGGGAGACATCTGTCATGCAGGCACATTATTGTTCTTAACAACAAAACACCAAACTAAAGCATTTAAAACATGAAGACCTGTTGGCAAGTGATGTGAGTGCCAAGGCACAATACTTTTTGACTAACAACTTGAATTATGTCAGTTGTCACACTTGGCAACACATCTGACTCACTGCCTGTCATGTGGAGTGGCACACATGTCCAAACCCAGGACAATGCATAAACTAATGGGCCTGCAATTGTGTTGTAAAAAGGCATACCTGTACTGAGGAGACACCCTCATGGCAAGCAAGAATGTCCACACAGATGTCAGCACACAAAGACCAAACTATATAGCATCTGGACCACACACTGGTGCAAAAAATGTATGAGCAGGAATCATGTATTTAAACAATTGACACATGCTGCAAAGCACAAACATTAAACCCTGCACAACATCACTGGGTCACTGCACGTTGAGTCTCTGTCCAGCCAATTATCACACACAGGTCAGACCTGGCAAGGAGACATAAGGTTTGGCCATGTAGGCCTCGCCCTCACAAATCCCCCATACCTGAGACAATGTGATTGAGACAGATCAAGAAGTGACACCTCTTAATCAGGGTTTACAAAAATGTGCTGCAAGAATTCCCAAATGTACTCCACATCACCTCGTGAGGCTGGCAACACATATTTGTGACAAACAACGATCGATAGATAGTTGTGAATAGACACACAGGCACTGCCCAGTGTGAGTATGCACAAGCCAAATGGGGTCTCCCTGTCCAGTGGACACATGTAGCACACTTTGGATAAATACAAATGAGGCCAGGGAACAATGCCACAGAGGCAAACCTATGCTGAACACACAGAGAATGGGCAGCACAGTGTTGGATGACACACATGATTATGAGGCAAGGGTGTCTCAGGGGACTGTAGTGGGCACACTGCTCCTTGTTCCTGGAATGATCTGACTGTAACATGAGCAACTGTCCTGGCACTATGCATATCTCCCACTCATGCACATCATGTCTGAGGCCACAACAATGGTAATGCATGCTGCAAGTGTGTTCATTTGAAACCTAACACTCCTATGTTGAGACTCATCATCAGTGCCAACAAATATGGACCCCCAACAGAGTGAACAGGACAGGGCACAGGCAAGGTACCAAAACATGTCACAGACCACCCTCCCACATGATGCAGAAAGCAATGTGCACTTGGATTAACTGGCAGCCTAGATGACAATGTGCAATTGTGATTACACACAGACCAGGGGACACATGTCAAGGAGGGGAAGGGATGAATAAGAGCACTGGTTGACTTTGGGGAACAGAATATGCACTGCACATATAAACCCTGGCAGTGTATCCAGAATACAGAGCACTTCCAAAAGCTGGTGACACACAACACAACAAATAGACATGTGCCTACCCCCTCCTTGCTGCTGTCTCTCCTGTAACTGCCTATCCAGGTCAGGGAAGACCACCACCAGGACACGCGTCATGTGGGTGGTCAGGCGTCGGCACCCGCCGTGGGGGCGTGGAGGTGAGAGCCCCAGCTGGACCCGGGTGATCCGCCGAGTCCAGCACCGCATGTCTTGCCACCGTTTTCGGACTTGGGCTAGGCGCCGATTGCGATCCCCCGCCGATCTCACGGCCCTGACGATCTCCTTCCAGATCCCCCCCTTCTCGTAGGCAGTTACCTGTGAGAATGACAAAGTGAGACAACATCACTACACCTGCTCCATGTCACAGAGACACACATTTGAACATCTTTGATATGTTGAACAGGGCATAGGATGCTGCCAAGGAATTGCATCTTTCTCATATAGACATTGGCCTCTGTGGAAGCCCCAATGCACTACATGGCATCGAAAGTACACATGTGGCAGGAGGGGTGCGACACACTCCCTGATCATGGCATATACTGTGCATCACATGCAACACCAGGCTGATGGACAGCACCTCAAAGCAGTTACATGCCCCAGGCCACTGACGCAACCTCAGCAGAGTACACAGACACACACAGGCACAGATCAATCACCTGCCATTGGCAACAGCGGATACAAACCTCACTCTGCACATGTGCCACTTGCCTGTGGGGTGTCACAGGTGTCGGGCTAGCTCAGCAAGTCAGACACACAGCATAGTTTACTTCTCACATCAGATGGGTAGAGCTGTTGCCTCCTCCATGCAGCTGTGGTGCAACACTTCACATAGACACTCACCCACATGACAAGGAACATTCACACACATCAATGTCCAGGAGGGCGTACACATCACTTGGACACTCTCACCACAGGTCCACTCAACTCATACACATCTGTGGGTGCAGTCACCTGTCACACCGGGGAGACCACTGAATCACCTCAGGACAATAGCCAAAAAATGCCACCAAGGATTTGCCAGGTTGAATGCGTCATGCACTATGCAGTGAATGTCACAGTAAGCACAATGCAAGTGAGGAGTGCACACAGGAACTACATCATGCTCTGCATGACAGACATAAGCCTTTCCCCCTGGGACCCACTCTAAACAACATTGCATGTTTGTCACACCTAGACACAATGCCAGAAGTGACAGTCACAAAAAAGGTGCACAGTCAAAGGTAGTGGAGTCAGCACTCACCTGCTCCCCTGGTCTCCCATACAGCTTGGGGTACTGTAGGAGGAGGACATCCAGCAATGCCTCATTCTCCTCAAGTGTGAATGGCTGGGCCCTCTCCACTGTACGCGACATGGTGCCAGAGGAAGCACAGACAGCAGCAGTGTGGTCGACAGGAAAGTTGTGCAGGCAAGTGCCCTCTCATGGGTTCTGGCTGACTTATATCTGTCTTGCTGGGGGCTTTCATTTACAGGAGTACAGAGAGTTTGGTCAGACTCCTTTGCATCCTACGTTTCCTCCAATCCCTTTAAACATACACCAATGACATGAATTGGCATGGTTCAAATTTTGAGCATCGTAGCAAGGCAAACAGCACTTTGCAACATTGTAATTTTTGGGCCAACTGACTTTTTAAGCCCACATGATGGCCACATTGCAACTGAAATCTCTGTATCCATGACAACCAGCATGCATTTTGGGCCTAATACTTGTCCCCTATGTAATTTTTGAATCCAAAAAACATGTACGGTGCGTTTCACACGTACCCGAACATGTACAGCACCACTACAATAGTGATACACACCGTACTCACACATCCATAGCGTGGGTACGGTGCGTATCACTATTGTAGTGGTGCCGTAGGGGTACGCGTGGTACGGACCGTACACACGCTCTGAGAGCGTGTGTACGGTCCGTACCACGCGTACTCCTACGGCACCACTACTATAGTGATACGGGCTGTACACACACTCTGAGAGCGCGTGTACGGTTCATACCGCGTGTACTCCTACGGCACCACTACTATAGTGATACGGGCCGTACACACGCTCTCAGAGCGTGTGTACGGGGCGTTTCACACACTTACACTTGTGATAGGAGGCGCACACAAAAGGAATGGATGTCTCCGACTCGCACAAGGCTGTACATCAAGTCATTGTCATTGCAGACTTTCATGTGCAGGGCCTAGGTGTGTCAGGCAGTGATATTGCACATGTCTTCTCATATAGTTGCACAATTGATGTGTGATGACCTGTGTACACATGGCATGTGTGATGGGGGACTATGTGGCACACTTCCCCTTCACACTTTGCACATGTGTGCCTGTAGTACAAACGTGTCATGCCAGGGACACTAACAACTGACATTTCACGATCAGCGTACCCCGATGTGACTAGGTCATGTGTGTGTCATGTGTTTCCATGAGCTTGCTGTTAGTGTTCCGTCAACTACATCTGCTGTTCTGCATCCAACATGTGTCTGTGTGGAGATGGGCATGGCACACATCTACACACACCATGCCACATGTGGATTCCCACATAAGCAGGGTCTGTATGCATTGATTTTCATATTTTCACATGAGGACATATCTTTTTTTTTTTTTTTTTAATTTTTTTAAAATCTTTATTTATAAACTTTTTTTTTAAACAAGACAGACACTTGCAGCTTAATCAGGAGCATGAATACAGTACATTGTTCTCATTAGCTTTTGGCACAGCTGGCGTTCAAATATGATCTTACTGGTTCATCCCATCAGCGCATCCAACCGGGTCCAGCCCGCCGTCTCCCGGCCTATCGCAGCGGCATTCCCCCCCCAGTATCTATCCACATCCGCAATACAGCAGAATCTGCGTCACGTCAAGCAGCTCATCCCCTTCTTTCCCCTCCTCCCTCCTCCCCACCTTCTCCAATCTCATGCCCCACTCCACCCCTCTCAGCCGCCTGCTCCTGCGGATGTGCAAGTAAATAGCCTGTCAGTGGCCCCCAAATATCGCCAGGCCTAGAGGCCCCCGGCAGCAAGTCCGCATAGGTTCCCAGCTGTTCCTGACAGTAAATCAAGTCGTCAAGCCATACTTTAAATTTTGGCGCCCTTCCCCTGCTCCAGCGACATGCCACGCGCCGTTTTGCCAGCAACAGCGCTAGTGCTACGTACTTGCGATAGGCAGCCTTCAATGGCTTAACATATCCCAGGAGTGCCAATAGCGGCGTGGGTTCAACCCGTTCACATGAGGACATATCTGCGTCGTCTCAATGTCTGTGTTTTCTGTTTTCACGTGTACCCCTTCATCGCAATGTGTTTGATCTGTACATTTGACATTCCATGTGACATGTGCGTCTAGCTTGCCGTCAGCTGTCTGTATGAGATGACATCCTTTAAATGCAGCTATGTGGGTGTATGTCACTCCTGTGATGTCTCTGGCTGTTCACTCAGACTGGCCCCCAGCTCGTTTCAGGGCATGTCATGTAGACTTGCCAATCAACGGGTGTATCTGGCTTTACGTAGGAGTATCACCAATTTGGCATATGTGTCCTGGATGTATTGCACAAACCAGACTCTGTATTTAGCTGATGTGTAGTAGCAGTTTAGCATGTGCTCTGTTCATTGACATTGATGTTGTTATGCTCTCAATCTTCGTTATTCAATACAATTTTCTGCAGGGCACCGCCTGTCCCCCGACCAATGCCAGACTTAGCTGCCATGAGGGAACGTGCCTGCATCCGACGTTACAGATTCACTCAACAGTTGATTGAGGACTTGACCGACAAGCTGGCACCACACCTCCAACCGCAACACAGGTATCCTACTGCGCTGACCCCCAAGATGAAGGTGATGTCAGCCCTACATTTTTTTCCCACAGGTACGTTTCAATTCACCATAGCTGATGTTGGTGGCATGACACAGACAATGTTCAGCCGTGTCCTGCGTGATGTTTTGGCAGCCATGTTGGAGCACCTTGATGAATTCATCCATTTTCCTACTCCTGAGGAGTTGACAGGTGTCAAGGGTGATTTCTATGCCCTGGGAGGGATGCCCCATGTCATTGGGTCCATTGATGGGACACATGTGGCTTTGGTACCACCACAGGCACAGGAAGTAGCCTATCGCAACCGTACACATTACCACTCTATAAATGCCCTTGTGGTGTGTCTTGCTAACATGCTGATTTCCCATGTCCTTGCATGTTTTCCAGGGTCAGCACACGATGCCTACATCATGAGGCGTAGCAGGGTGCCACAAATAATGCTGCGGCTGCACAACGAACGAGCATGTCTTGTTGGTGGGTATACTCTGTTTGTCCTGTGTGTTGCGGTATCTTTGGCTCTTACGGCATCTCCTGACCCACTTATTTACCTGATGTTTCCATGTAGGGGACTCTGGCTATCCCAACATGCCATGGCTGATGACACCTCTCCACAACCCAAGATCAGCTGCAGATCACCGGTACAACAATGCACACGGGCAGACCAGGCGAGTGATTGAGAGGACGTTTGGCCTCCTGAAGAGCCGATTCCAGTGCATTCACAAGACAGGCGGGTCCCTCCCATATGCACCAGAGAAGGTCTGCAAAATCTTCCTCGTGTGCTGCATGCTGCACAACGTGGCAGTGGAGAAGGCAGTGCCACTCATCCTGGAGCAGGATGAGCAGGAACATCCACCCGTGGAGGATGAAGGGCTTGGTCATGAGGCAAGTGAGGAGGAGGAGGAGGATATCCGGAGGCTGCTCATACACAACTTCTTCTCATAATGGTGACTCACTGGGTCTGAGTGTGCACGCTTGCAGCCTTGGGTGGCATGTGTTGCAATATGTGTGTCCAGCTGACTGTATGCAAAGTGACTTAGATGTGTGTTCTGATGTGTCACTCGAGTGATGATGTCATTCCACACATTTTAGCAGAGACACTTTCTTTTAAATTTGCATGGGGACAACATTGTTCATGTTTAGTAAATGACCATGTATGCGGAGAAAAATCTTTTAGCTGACTTCTTGTGTGTCTGTCATTCCCAGGTTCTTGCGCATGTTGTCTGCTCGTGTCATCGTTGTCCTCCTGCTATTCCTCATGAGTATTGCAACATGTGCTGAATCAGCGTTCCATGCACGGACATGGGGAAATGTCATTTTGGGTAAGGATTGCAGCAAGGCCTATTGGGGGTGGTATGTGTTTGGAATGTGTGGGGACTGCTTCTGTGTTGTGTTGTGTTACCATGCATACTTGTATACTCACCATGGGGCACATAACATGTAGCATGACTCCCATGAATTGATAGTCACCCTTCGTGACAGTCATCTGTAATGGATTTTGGATTCTGATGAAGGCATCAATGTGTGTAAAACTTCCCTCTGAAACATACAGGATGCTACGGGTGGACATAGTGTGGGACATCCCGATAACAGACTCAATGGGGAATTGCAGCCTCTCCGTGTGCAGCAGGAGGTGTTTGGCTCATCCCCTTAACTTGTGTGCCAGTTCATTTGGATTTACAACATCCGTGTTGGGAAGGGGGTGTCCAGCGTAGGTCCCACATGTTCAGTCAAATGACCTGTGAGTCTGTTCATATTGATGCATTTCCCTTAGTGTGAGCTTGAGTAATTAAGGTGTTCCTCACCCTCCAAAGTGCCTCATCTCTGTCAATGCAGGTCTCTTGCCACTTTGCATGCGTCATCTCTGGCATAGTTGTCGCAGATTGTGCATATGAGTGTATGTGTTGTTCGGCAACATGCATGCAGTTCTTCATGGCTAATAATCACTATTGTGCATGAAGTCCATGGTTGTGTATGTATTTGGGCAGGTTGCTCCCCCCAACGGGCCGTCAACGCCTGCTGAGGGTGTGTCTCCTGTGCACAGCTCGGCCTTCTGTTTCCTGATCCTGTGTCAGTCATCTCTGTTGATTGTTCATCCATTTTCTCTGGGTGAGCCATGAGTAACCTGACACTCCTTCCTTTACGTACGCCTGTTGCAGTTGTCCTTTCTGACATCCTTGTCTTTGTGTGCTACGTTCGGCCTAGTTTCCAGTACATGCCGCCTGCTGCTGCGGCCCCTGTGGCAAGGGCCCACCAAGTTCCCGGATTCTACAACCCACATGCCTCCAAGATGCTCCTCCCTTCCTCCCTCCACCCATTCATTAGGCTGTCATCAGCTTGTCTGTGCCACTATTGTGGCCACGCCGTGTCAAAGGCAGGACCATCAGCGCATGCAACGTGCACATTGCATGACCCTCATGTCCTTGCATGACCCACATCACAAAACAGTCTCATGTTGCAGCCACCCTCCAAGCAATGTCCAACCGAAAATTAACCGCCTGCTCTCAGGCCTACCCTAAGCACACACACAACACCTTTGCATGCTGAGTGTGCAACTCCAACTGCCTACACAGCGCTGCCCCGCCTTCCAGGCCCTGTCACACCAACCAGGTCATGTCCATCCTACTCCACACCGGCTCTGTCCAACAGCATGCCATTTGACTCTGTTACCTCCTCAACACAACAGGCCCACACATCACCTTCATGACAGTGACCTGGATAAAAGCATCCTCAGCACACAACTTCTTCATTGCCATCTCAGACGGATACAAGAGCACCCGAAGGGACGGCACTAACAATCCCGGAGGATAAATTGATATCCATTCACAAGTACGCACTCAGTGTCACAAATCCGGTTTGGCACAAACCCCTTGCAAACCCTCAGAGTAACACTCATCTACAGATCTCCAGGCCTACATCCACAATTCCGCAAAGCCATCAACACGTCCATCTTCACGCACGCCCTCACATCCACAAGATACATGTGGCTGTGGGCCAGGAACTTCTGGCTGGATGAGAACCACACCAGCATCCATCATTGGTCCATCCACATTAGCATCCACGTCTCCGACAAGCAACACACTGCCACACACCCTGCTACCAATCCCCCAAAGATGCTTGATGTAAGTCAACACAGACATGCTGTGTGGGACACTGGAACCAACACCACCGCCACACCCTGCAACCTCACACACTGGATCAGCAACTGATCCAACAATCTAGCCACATTGACGGACTTTTCTGTGACGCACAACAACAATTAAGCCACCTGGGACAAGGCAGACCTACTGGACTCATACACGTCTAGCAGGACTCATGTGCACAGCTTGCAACACAAATAACCATCAGTGGCCTTACAACTCTGGAAAACGGCACACACAGCCATCACCATATCATCAGCAAGGACAATTGGAGATCCTTCAGATGGGGCCGTGGCAAAAAAACGCATGACATCAAGGAGCTCATCAGCATTGTGAGTGCACTGACATCAGCTCTCCATCCAAAAGACACCCCACCCTTGCAAGGCTGAGCCAATCCCTTGCAACTTTCTACCACTGCAAGCTCATGGACATACACGCCGGCCTTGGCACACAGAGGCAGACAGCACTATTATACGCGGGGCCAACCCCCCTCAGGTTTTGGACTTCCATCATCAGGAAATACAACACCCGGCTCATGTGCAACATCCCCTGGGGATCTCCATCAGGCCCCTTCCCACACAACATCTCAACCACATCATTCCCCATCCTTATAGCCCCCATCCAGCACGTCATGTATGTATCATTGGAGTTAGCCACATTCCATGGTAGATAGAGGCATGCAGTGACCCAGGCCCTTCTTAGACAACGGACAGCAGGAACGCAGGCTCTCAAGGAACATCACCGTGCTTCCCTAGCCAGCAAATGTCATCAGGAAGAAAGTCAACGAGCAACTGACAAACTTCCTCCATGCAAAGAGCTCCAGGCAACCTGCACAAGACCATCTTCCACTGTAATCACCCCACTGCAACCGTCATCATTGCCACCAACACCGACAACTTTGCCCTGCTCAACAATGGTGAGGCCACGCCCCTTGACCTCCCCACAGCATTACACATGATGTGCTCACACACTGTCAGCTCACACATCTCCAACACTGGTATCCAGAGGATGGACCAGGATGAAATCACCAAGTAGCTCACCAGCAAGGCCATGGGAGTGGGACTCAAGCATTAAGCATGTAGTACAGTGGCGTCATCTGGCACATGGCCCAGGGCTCATCTCTCAGCGTGTCAATCTTCAATGTGTCCATGACCCCCTCTCCACAATCACATGCGCACACAACCTCATCATCATCTCGTATGCCATTGACAGCCAGCTGCTCAGTCCTCACCCTCACCAAAGACACAGCCATTGCCAGTTCCAACCTTCAAGAAGGCATGAGGTCCGTTGATGAATGGCTGAACATCAGCCACCTGAGGCTGGACTTGGCCAGGACTGAGGTAATCATCTGAGGATTGTCCCCTTACAGCTGGGTCAAATCCTTGTGTCCCACCCGCCAGGGCACTGCACCAGCACCCTCCCCGAGAACCTCCACATGAGCCATGACCTCTACGCCTTAATGATACTCTTTCAAATAGGTCTGTCCGCACAGAATTGCAAGCTCCCCCCTCAGTAGCTTGAGGCCATCACGGGTGAGTATTGTGCTCCATGTCTGTATTGGATGATACATTGTGACCCATGTGTGTCATGTACTGGACTCAGATCCCAGGGTATGGATGGCTGGAGTTAGTTCAACACTCAGGCATAGTATGACATTTCCCCACACGTATGTTGTGGACTCATGCAAAATGACTGCAACATCTAATTAAAGAAATTTAGTTTTATTCTCGGTGGGGGTGTGTTTTGTGGGGAAAAATAGGTGCTATACAGTGTGCCTAGAATCCAAAGTTCACAGGGGGAGATGGGATCCTTGGCATTTTGAAGTCATCAGAGTCCAGACCACAGTGTTTGTCATCATTGGTCAGACTGTGACCAGCAAGTCCATGTGGCAGAGAATGTCAATGAATGAGGTGATGCTGTTGCGCATGAAGGCCAGGTGCCAGGCCAGGTGACCTGGGAGATGTGGATGGGCCGCTGCCTCTCACGGTCTTTTCCGTGGACGACCCACCTTCCTCGCGGGACCCTCAGATGCAGGCCTTGACGATGCTTGGGGCGCTCCGTCAGACAAATCCTCCTCCTCCTCCCTCCCTGTGGCTGGTGGTGGTCTTCACCTGGTGGCACAGGGAGGGTTGCCCATGTTGTCGGCGATGCAACGGAGTCAACGGCTTATGTCCGTTTGCACCGCCAGGAGCTCATCCTGTCTTGCCTCCATCCATCCTTGGTGTTCTTGTTGACTGGTGTGTTGCTCGGCTTGCTAGTTCTTAATCTCTGTGAGGGTCTCCACTACCTGGCTGATGGCCATGGTGTCACGCCGGTATGCGTCCATGATGTTACGTATGTGTGACATACCGGTCCCTTCATCTGGCTGGTCAGGTTCTCGCCTCTGCCTGCCTCCACTCCCACCACCCCTGCCCACACGAGCCTGGCCTGCCGTTGTGGGCACATCGGGTCTACGGGACCCCTGAGGGATGGCAGTTGCTGGGTTGTCTGCCTCCTCCTGGGTGCACGGCGAACCTTGTCCCTCGAGGTCATACTGGCTCAGTTGTTCAGTGCGGGCAGGGCTCCTGGGTGTCTCCTGGGATGTGGCAGAAATGGGGGTGGTGGTTGGCACAGATGTTCCTGAAGCAGGTGCTGCAGGGGCTTGGACACCAGAGGGTCCAGGTGGGTTGGGGTCATCCGTGGAGTGTTGAGAGGCGTCGCTGCCAGTGGGCTCAGGTTCCTCCCGAGCCTGGGACTGTGATTCTTCACCCCCATTGTTGGGGGGAGATTCATCAGGTTGCCCTGTGTGTGAGAGGGAGACAATGTTAATGCTATTTCATGCGACATATTCAAGTTGGCACAGTTCCTCCAGGTAGTTGTATGTGCCTAGCATTCTCCTCAATGTTCACTTGTGGATGGGTATGTTGCGGGGGACAGATTGATATGTTCTCCTGAGTGTTTGACATGTAGATTTTTGTCTTGGATGCTTCTTTGGCTATGGATTGATCTTGTTGTGTCACATGTCCATTGTGAGAGTGGGTAAATCCATTGCCTGCCCTGGGGGTGTGTGCTTGTGTAAGGGGTGTGTGTGACAGGGCCTGCTGGTGGGTGTACTGTGATTTGGCAGTGGGTCTCCCAGGTGATGTACTTTGCCAGTCCCTGTGCATTGAGCATGGTGCATGGGTATGTACCTGGGCCATATGGGCTGAGGGCAATGGTGTCTGATTCAGAGTTGAACAATGTGTTTTGTGAGCCCCACCCTCCCAGCATCCCGGACATCCAGTCTTGGGTTAGTGCTGGGACATGGCATGGCCTGGCTTTGTGAATGGGGCATACACATGTTAGTGGCATGAGCATTGTTTTTGAGTGTGGTTGTGTCCGGTGAGGGCTTGGGGGTAGTTGCGTGCATCTTGTGTAGTTGGGGTGTGGATGCCATTCCCCCCATGTTCCATGAGTTGTTTGTGTACTCACCAGGCTCTGGAAGTCCTTGAAGTCCGTGTACTCCCACCGGCGGAAGCAGGGCCATCACCTTCTCCTCCCAGGGATGGTGATGTACCGGTCTGCGGGGCAGCCCACCTCCAGTGATGTTGCTCTGGGCGTAGTCCTCGTTCATATTCCGCTTGACTGCCCTCCGCAGATCGTACCATCTGGCTTGGAATTCATTCCTGGTCCTTCTGATGGGTGCAACAGCATTCACCCTATCGACGATCCTCTGCCACAGGCGTGATTTTTCGGCTATGTTGGTCTGTCTGACCAATGTTCCAAAGAGCTGTGACTTCATTGACAAATATGTCCAGCTCCTCCCTTGTGAACTTTGGATTCTTGTCTGTGGGCATGGTGTGGGGTGAGGGTGTGGATGGTTGTGGGTGTGTGGGTGTGAATGTGAAGGTGTGTGTGGGAATGTGAAGAGGGGGTATGTGTGAAGGAGTTTGTGTGAAGGTGTATATGTTAAGGTGTATGGGTGCAGTTGTTGGGGTGTGCTCTGTAGCTGCAGTGAGTCTGTTGCAAAGGCTCATGGTTTGTGTGTGTGGGCCCTTTTTATTGGTCCATTTGTGGGTGTGCCTGAGTTTGAAATTTTGGTGGGTGTGTTATAAGAGGTGGTTGTGAGTTTGCGCCTCTGTTTGCCTGTTTGGATGTGCCAGGTCATTCATTTTGATGTTTTTTCTACTGTAGACGTGTTTTGTGGTGTTGTGTGAGTCGAATTGACCCTCCTTGTGCTGCTTTACAGTGTCCTGGTTCAGTACGAGTCATTTTCGCGTATGTAAGGTGCGTACATATGCGATGTTGTTGTACTGTGCTCGCATACGCAATGTTGTTGTAAGGTCCGTACATACGCGATGCTGAGGGACGGGGCTGGGGTATGGTGCGTCCAAGTACGGGGCTGGGGTACGGTGCGTCCAAGTACGGGGCTGGGGTACGGTGCTGGGGTACGGTGCATACAAGTATGGGACTGGGGTACGGTGCGTACAAGTATGGGGCTGGGGTACGGAGTGGGGTATGGTATGTACAAGTACGGTGCTGGGGTACGGTGCGTACAAGTATGGGGCTGGGGTACGGTGCGTCCAAGTACGGGGCTGGGTTATGGTGCTGGGGTACGGTGCGTACAAGTACGAGGCTGGGGTATGGTGCATACCAGTACGGGGCTGGGGTACGGTGCGTACAGGTACGGGGCTGGGGTATGGTGCTGGGGTACGGTGCGTACAAGTACGGTGCTGGGGTACGGTGCGTACAAGTATGGGGATGGGGTATGGTGTATACCAGTATGGGGCTGGGGTACGGTGAGTACAAGTACGGGGCTGGGGTACGGTGCTGTGGTACGGTGCGTACAAGTACGGTGCTGGGGTACGGTGCGTACAAGTATGGGGCTGGGGTACGGTGCGTCCAAGTACGGGGCTGGGGTACGGTGCTGGGGTACGGTGCATACAAGTACGGGGCTGGGGTACGGTGCATACCAGTACGGGGCTGGGGTACGGTGCGTACAGGTACGGGGCTGGGGTACGGTGCTGGGGTGCGGTGCGTCCAAGTACAGGTCTGGGGTACAGTGCATCCAAGTACAGGGCTGGGGTACGGTGCGGACATGGGGGGTACGGTGCTGACATACGGGGGTACGGTGCTGACATACGGGGGTACATGCGGATATTCGCAGGGGAAGGGGGGGCTTTATGACTCGTATCCCGGGCACAAGTTTACCTGGGATACGAGTGGTACAGAGTTCGCTCCATACGGGACGTTTTACATACGCTTGTGTATTCGGAAGGGCGGTACGGATCGTACATGTGCGCCCGGACTTCAGTTTTACGATTTGTACGTAAAACAGTCCGGGTACGTCTCGTAGATCTTTTCCCGATACGAATCATATGTATTTTTCACGTACGAATCGTACTTCACTGGTGGGACGGGACTTGTATCATTCGTACGTAAAAATATACGGATACGAGTGGTACGGGAACATTTTTTACCCGATCGGAATCGGCACCTAAATGTTAAAGGGTTACGTCATCCATTTAAGCATACAAAAATGTTAGATTATTTAGGTAGTTGTAAAGCAGATATTTGTTTTATACAGGAAACTCATATAGACGACAAAATGTGAGAATATATGAAAAAAAGTGGGTTAATAATATTGTCTCTTCTCCTGCAATTGGCAAAAAAAAATGGTGTGGCTATTCTTTTTGCAAAAAAATATATTGCCAAATTTTGAGTAAAACTTCAGATACTGATGGGTGATATGTAATAGTTAAAATTAAAGTTCATGATTTAGTCATATTTTTACTAAGGGGCTGATTCCGATCCGGGTCGGAAAGCACTCCAACCAAGTCAGATCCGGAGTGTTTTCCGACCGGGCCAGACCTCTACAGTCCAACAGAGCGAGTACGATGCGCACGTATGCTGTTGGACTCGGTTCGGTCAATGGGAGCCGGTCGTACGACGCGTACATGGACTCCCATTGGCTGAATGGTGACGTCTCGAACAAGTGCACCCCCTACAGTGGGTATGCGTCGGTGCCATTCTCACCGTACATGCCTGTGTTGGGGAGACCCATAGGTCTCCCCCTGTGTCCGAGTCGTAGGGCTGCGGGTGTTAGGGGGTCCGAGGCGGACCCCTGAAGTCCGGCTCTGAGGGCTTTTGCGGCTCGCACAGGCTGTCCAACGCGTGCATCGTACTGGCTCGGTTGTAAATCGCATCCATTGCACGCCATGGTTAGCTTGTGACCGAGACATACGGAGCGGTTCGGACCCGGAAACGACTCGGTAGGTGAATTTCATGTAGCTCGCATCGTACTTGCTCGCTCGTGCAGCTGTACGAGTCGGTTTGAAAACAAGCGTACGGCTCGTAGTTTTTCTGGCCAGATCACGTTCGGTGCCCTTCCGACCCGGATCGGAATCGGCCCCTAAATGTTTATGGCCCTACTGCGCATGATCCTGCTTTTTGGTCTTATCTTACAACTGAAGTACTAAAGTTGGGTAAAGTTCTGCTAATTGTTAGAGGTGATTTTAATGTTATATCCGACCCTTTATTAGATAGATTATCTCTTACTAAATTCAATTTTTTATGGTTTTAAATCATTTATTCAAACCACTAAGTTAGTTGATATTTGGCGACTGCACTTCCCTACTGAAAAAAGTTTTACATTTTTTCTAACCCACATAATTCTCATTCTAGGTTTGATTATTTATTAGTCTCCAAACAATTAATTTACTCAGTGATTACTCCTATGATTGGTAACATTGACATTTCAGATCATGCTTTATTTTCATTTGTTTTGAATTTAAATTCAACTTTTACAAAGCAATCTATATGGCGAATGAATACAGGCATTGTTCTTAATGAACATAATAAACCTACGATCTTAAATGCCATTCAGGATTATTTGATTCTTAACCCTGAAGGTTCTAGTTCTATGGGTAATGGATGGGACGCTTTTAAAGATTATATTACGAGGTGTAACTATTTTTCTTATGGCCCACGAAAATAAAACCTTTAATGCAAATATTAAAAATTTAAAAAAAGAATTGCAAAATTTGAGAGACTTTTTATTACGTCTAATGATCCTCAATATAGAGTCAAATTACAAAAACTTCGATATGAGTTTAACTCAATCCTTAGCAAAAGAGCTGGCATTCAGATCTCTAATTCTAAAGCCAAATTTCGTTTTAATGCCAACAGATCTGTAAGACTTTTAGCTAGCTATTTGCGTATAAAAAAAGATAAAACTCAAATTAATCCTATTCATGGCCCTAACGGTAAAATAGTTTTATCTCACAATGATATCGTTGATGAATTTTTGGATTTTTATTCTAATCTCTATAACAAACCCACTTTTAATGATGTCTCCTTAATTGATTCTTTTTTAACTAAATGTGGATTACCCAAGATTTCACAATCAGATAAAATATGGCTTGACTCACCCATTACTCAAGATGAAATTCTATCAGCCATAAAATCTCTTAAAAAAAATAAGTCCCCTGGTCCCGATGGCATTCCTGCTGAATTTTACAAAGAATTTCAATTACAGTATATTCCTTTTTTATTTATAACTTTTTGCCTTTTTTGGTTCTTCAGGAATTACCTCAGGTTCTTTTACTGATGCATTAATTATTGTACTTCCCCAACCAGATAAGGTCCCCACACTTGTGTCAAATTATCATCCTATATCTTTAATATAGGAGGGCCAGAGGGTGGACATAGAAGTTAAACACCATGGGGCTCAAGGCGGAGCCCTGCAGGACACCACAGCTAAGAGGGTAGTTACTTGACTGGTGGGGAACATGAACCTGGAAAGAACGTTCTGATAAAAAGGAGGCAAACCAGGCCAAAGGTGTGCCTTTGAGCCCGATCTCCTCAAGTCGTCGGAGAAGAATTTTGTGGGAGACCGTGTGAAAGGCCGCGCTAAGGTCAAGTAAAAATAATGCTGAGGTGTTGCCCTCATCTAGCTTCGGCCACAGCTGCTCCATGATCGCCAGAAGGGCTCATTCTGTGCTGTGCCTGGGACAGAATCCATTCTGAGATCTATCTAAGATCTTGTTGTCCTCCAGATATTTGGTCAGTCTGATATTGACATGTGACCCCATTATTTTAGCCAGGTAGGGAAGCAGGGAGATGGGCTGAAAGTTCTCTGGCAGAGCTGCGTCCAGTGTAGGTTTTAATAGCAATGGGACAACTTTCGCATGCTTCCATGACTTTGGAATTACTACTGACAGAAGTGAGACATTGATGAATTCCCGGCCCTCCGTCATATGGCAGTTATGACATTTCCTGAAAACAGCAGGTTTTAAGGGATCATCAGGGGACCCTGATTTGACTTTAGCCGAAAGGGTGTCTAGGTCTTCGAGAGATATGGGTGGGAGAGTTTGCAAGGTGAATGGGAGTGTACTGGGGGCGGGGGACACCATAGATTCAGTGGTACTCCGTCTCATTTCTAGTGTGCTGTATATGCATTCCACTTTGTTGATAAAGTACTTTGCCATTGAGTCACAGTAAGTGTTGGAAGATATGGTGTTTCTGGTGCCTGTGAGAGATGTTGACATATCTTTCACAAGGGAAAAAATAGTTTTGGAGGGGTTGGAGCTAGATGAGATCAGGTTGGTATAGAACGAGGCTTTAGCCTTTTGAACTGATTTCTGGAAGGTTTTTATGGCCATCCTATTGGTATTTTTTGCGGCGGCATTGTAGGTGTGTCTCCAGGCCTTTTCCAAAATTTAGCATTTTTTCTTTTCCGTCTGTAGGGAATCATTGTACCATGCATGAGTGTGCGTGCACTTGGTCCCTGTCAGTTTCAACGGGATGTACTGGTCAAGTAAAGGCTCTATCAGCTGCTTCCCGATCCGTTGGCCAGTCTGTGCGGGACACTTTTAATGTTGATAGTAAGGTAATATCATCCAGTTTGTGCCACGGGCGCTTCATAAGGGATTGGCTAGAGGACCTCAGGATAGGGCCTACCATTTCTAGATGCCAGGAGATCAAAAAATGGTCATCCAAATCAAAGAGAGAGGAGTGTTGGCTACTAAGTTTAAGAGATTCAAAAAGATCTGGCAGGCCTCCAGATCGCCCAGGAAGTTGAAAATCTCCCAGGAATCCTGGCGTTCCAGATGTAGGTTAAGATCGCCTATAATGTTGAAGTTAGCTGAATCTAAGGCAAGGGTGGAGACAGAGTGGACCAGGGCCTCTTGGAAAGCCATAATAAGAAGCCCCGTGAAGGTGAAGTTATATGACAGGGAGATTTTAAACATTGTGCTTTCGCAACCCTGAATAGTTTGTGGGGACAGAGAGCAGGGAAATGTACATAAATAAAAATATCTGGTGCCTAGTGTGCTCTCTGCCCCCCCCACCCCCCCCCCGGGGGAAAATTGGGGGCTTTTGCCCCTATCTGCCCCGAAACACTGTTTCCAAATCCAATTTGGTGGGGACTTGGTCTTGCCCATTGTGGGCAGCCCTACCCCTCTTCATAACCCCCAATTGCCCCTCAGTGGGGCAGAAAGACTGTGAAGGTTGTTTGGGGGGCTTTGGCATGCACATTATGGGCAGCCCCCACCCCAAAATGTGCAAAAACAAAATCCCTGGTGTCTACTGTGCTTTCTGAGCCCAGGGGGGCAGATTGGGGCCTACTGTCTCTCTCTTCCCCCAAGGGGGGAAATACAAATAAATATGCTCCAAAACTTAATTGAGGGGAGCAAAGGCACTTGCTCAAGGGGCCACCCCCCCTCACTGGAGTCCCTGCTTTGGGATTGCCGGATCCACTAGAGAGAGGTATATAAGTGGAAAGGGGAGATTCTCTACTATCCAATGATACCTCTCCCATCTGCCTATTTGCTCGGGTGGCTGGGGAAGAGAAGCTCTTCCTCAGCTCCTGAGGCTGTTTTGATTGAAAGGAAATGCCTCTGGTGCCTGCACCAGAGAGATTTCCTGTGCCATATGCGCAGACGGTCAAGAGTCTTCAACGCACATGAGCACTGTTGCATCGGACGGCTCCTGGCAGTCCAACGCATGAAAAGGGTTAAGGAGCCTGTTATTAAACATCAAAGGAGGAGATGATTTGATCAGGCTTGCTTTAATGCTCACAAAAAGCTGAAAGAAAATGCCTAATTATTTACATGAAATTATTGAAAATAATTAAAAATAGAAACACAGATATCAGGGATAAAGCATGAGAACAGCTGGTAGATTCAAGTCGTTGCAAGGACGTGAGATATTTCTGGAGGTTGATAAACACCCCCTATTTCCCAGAAAACTTTCCACTTTGTATAAAGTGATTCCAGAAGGAGAGTGGGTCGATCATTTGTTGTGGTTCATCAGCTATTGCATGTTACAGTCTGCCAATCTGAGATAGAGAACCATTATTTGGTAGAAGATGAGGAGGGGCTTCAGCAGTTCTCCCAATCAATTCAGGTGCAGCAATTAAAAAAGGCATTATTGACTACTTATGCAAATAAAGCCCCAGGCCGAATGGGGTACCAGTTGATGTATTTAAGTCCAATATAACTTTACTGGGTGGCATTGTTGACAAATGCCTTAAATTTCATCCCTCAGACGTGGACTGAAGAAATCATTGACCCAATTTTTCAATAGGGACATAGGTTTCAGGGTAGTTGATATCAACCTATCTCCTTGCTGGATGCAAGTCAGTGGCGTAACGAAGGTTTAAGGGCCCCCCTGCAATGTACACTGAGGGGCCCCCTCCAGATTTAATCTGGAGCGCTCAGGCCTGAGTACTGTGCTGAGGGGGCCCCCTGCAGCTCAGGACCCTCAAACATCACGGGGGATGTGGGGGCATGTATTACGCCCCTGATGCTAGTGTAAAAAAATTGACAATTTAGTTATCAACATTAGTCATGGGCCGAGGAGAAGGGTATTTTATCTGAAATCCAATATGGGTTTAGGCCGGGCCTGGGCATGGTTGAGCAGTGTCTCAGGCCTGCAATTCTAGGGAAATATACTAAAGCGATGACAGGATCAATCCATTTGGAGTTTATGGATCTCTCATGAACCTTTAATTCTGTCAATCGTACTATCTTCTAGAACCTAACGGAAAGCATGGAAGTTGAGTCTTCTTTAATCATCCTCCTAAAGAGATTATAACAAGACATGATTGCAAGCGTTAAGTATGGCACTAATGGGGAATGCACAGAACAAATAAGTCTGACTGGCGAAGTTTGATAGGGGTATGTATTAGGCCTTTTTTATTTTATTTTTATATTAATGGGCTTGAAAGATTTTTGATTCGTAAAGAGAAAGATTGGCTACAGTTAGGTACTTGCCTTGTGCCAGTCTTACTTTGCAAAGATGACGCGGCCCTGGTATCCAGGGCGGCAAATGGCTTACAATCTTTATTGGATGGTTTTGCACTTTTTATGTATGAAATTGATTTTAATATCAACCTCTCAAAGTTTTTTGTCATGGCTAGTGGTTGAAAAGTAACTAAAATTGGTAAACATTTTATTGGTAATGTAAAGCTGGGAAGAGCTGCCAATTTTATGTATCTTGTGATTCCATTTTCTGGGCCCGCAAATTGGAGACATTTGATAACAGAAAGAACAGTAAGAATCTAACAGTTTGCTAACTCAATTGAAGAGGTTAACACATTTGCTGCAAAGCTGGGAGAAAGCCTGGTAAATGGCTTTTAGTGATTTATAAGGCTAGTTGTAATACGGTTGGGCAGTTCGGAGTAGATGTGTTGGGGGGTATGTTAACCCAGAAGTTCTGAAGAAGGCTGAGAATTATTTTATCCACAGACTACTGTCCGAATGCCAGTTGCCACGCGGAATTGGGCTTGCCTTATATTATTGGTTTCAACAAAAGCGATGTGGATCTATGTGTGGGACAAAAGAGAAAAAACATGTTCTAAAGCAGTCATAAAGGACTATTTTTCTTTAGACATGACAGTTATCCCATGGCTCAAATAAGTAAAGAAAATATTTGATATGTTGGTGTCCTCTGAACTGTTTATGGAACATATTGAAAGTTATGTTATGTTATGAAATTTGTAAAGCGCAACAGTTACCCTAAGGTGTCATGGCACTAGCTACCGTCCTCCTAATACTACAAACTTCATACTTTGCACCCAGTTATAGATCAAACAGCCATGTTTTTAAGGCCTTCCTGAAGACCAATAAATCATTAGAATTCCTCAGATGGAGATGGAGGTTATTCCAAGCCTTTGCCGCACCGGCAGCAAAACTTCTGCCTCCCCACTTGGCTTTTTTTGTAGGTGGTACTATCACTAGTTTTACTCCTAAGGAGCGAAGTGATCTTTTAGGCATGAACCACTAGAATTGTTGTTGCAGATGATCAGGACCTGTACCCTGTAGGGCTCTAAAGACTAAACAGAAGGATTTGAACTGCACCCGTTTCCTAACGGTGCAAGCAGTGTAGTCTTTTGATTTCACTCGAGATCGGAGCAAATTTCGGGGTACCGGTAAGCAGTCTAGCGGCCGCATTCTGCAATATTTGTAGTGTATGAAGAAAGCACTCCTGCATATTCAGGTATAAGCTATTACAATATTCCAGCCTCGCCATAGTTAGTGCTGTAACCACTGTAAGCTGGCTACCTTTCGGCAGAAAAGGCAAATTATTCTTGATTGTTCTGAGAATATATGTTGTGGCTGAGACTACTGCATTGACTTGATTGCCCAGGTCAAGCCGGTCATCTATTAGCACTCCTAAACTTAATCTGTTATGAAACGTAAGCTGTATGAATTTGTTATGGCTGAGAGAAAAGAAAAATAGTGTCAGCAGTCCTCTACACGTCATATGACATTATGTCTATCATATGCTAGGGAACGCTGGGGCATATTTACTGGAAATTGACTCAGTGCAGCGCAGCAAGCCATCTTGATGCGCTGAGCTGCATCATTAGGATAGTACAGGGACGTGCTGTATTTACAACAATACGATTCATCCCTGTGCTTTCTTCTGCGCTGGTGCACAATTGACTGCATAATGCCAACGCAGGCAGCCTTGCACCATGCTGCAAAGGTGCCTGTGTTGCAGAAATTATTGTTTTTGTGCCGGAAGGGAGAGTTTCCTGCACAAAAATAATAATTGATGGTGTTTTCCTCCTTCTAGGCATAACACATAGAAAGAGCAAAAAACAAGGAGAAATTAAGGTAGTTCTCCTCGTTTAACCAGTTTAACGCCTCTCCTTGGGATGCTTTACACTCTGAGACATTCCCAGGTTTACGAAACTTTGTAAGTCTAGGAATGCATCAGAATCCCTTTTCCACAGAGGAATGCTTGAAAGGGACCCCTATTTACAAGACCGTGTCAAGCCACGCAGGGTGGCTGTGTGGCCTTGTAACTATGGCTCAGCATTGTGTGCAAACAGAGCGTTAAAAAAAGTGACACTCCGTGGGCACAGGTCCCTTGTAGATATGTCCCTCTATTAGTTCTTGGTGTGCAATAGACGGTACCGATTTTACTTTTACACGCCTAAGGATAAATATTTGATATTTTTTCTTTGCATTTCTGGTGGATGCCACATGGTTTGAAACTCTACCACTTTCTCCTTGTGATAATATTTCAAAACAAAGTGCTCAACACCTTATGCTTTTTGCACATTGTTTCTTCGAGTAATCTTTTTATTATTCCCTTATGAAAAGGTCTATATTAGATGTTAGAAATCACAATTCATGGACACACAAGCGCACATTCGAATGTGGCCGCCTTCCGGTAAGCTCCAGCTCATTTTCGCCTGTTTTTGGATATAAACGATTACTTTTTGTCAGAATTCTGCCTAAAATGAGGTCGCTGAATACATGAAGCCAGTACCTGTGCTGTGGAGTTGTTTCCAGCGTTTTCAAATAGCGGAAATTAGGTTTTTCTTCTTCAGGCTCCTGCACCCAGCTCTGCTTTGAGGTATTGCCAGGCTTGTCTGTCAGGGGGGTGGAGTAAATGCTCAGGAAAGGGCCTGCCTTGGGCCTAGCCACACCCACAGACCATTTTAGCTGCTACACCAGTCATTTTCAGGATTTTTTCTCAAAAAATACTCTACCTTCTCATTAACTTTATATTACTTTACAAATGTAATTCTTTTCCCGAGAAAATGGAAAATAAAAATACTCTTCATAATAAAAGGAGACAGCAAGTTTCACCTCCGCCAATTAAATCTAAAGTGGTAGAGTCAACTGAACCTTCTTTAACTTTAATTCTTGATGAAATTCAGGCACTTCGTGTTAATACAGATACAATTGCATCAGAGATTAAAAATATGTGCAAAGTCATGGCTAGTTTATCAATGAAAGTCTCTGATAATTCAATTAACCCCTTCGACGCTTGTGACGGAGCGGTTCCGTCACGTGCGTCGGTTGCGCTGTGCGCATGACGGAACCGCTCCGTCATGGCCCCGCCCGCGCACGGAATCTTCAGCGCGGCGCAGAAATCCGCGCCGCTCTGAAGGGGTTAAAATACAAGATAATAAAGTTAAAATTGACGCTTTTACTCCACTTGTGGTGAAAATATCACCTATGTCTGCACTACATTTAGATATGGAAAACGGTAACAGACAATATAACCTACACATTTTCAATTTACCAGAAGATGTTGAGGGTTCCAATTGCAGATTGTATTTGGAAAATCTGATTCCTGGCCTCCTAAAAATCACATTTCCAGAAAAATTTGAAATTGATAAGGCACACAGGATTCCCTCTCATCGTAACCCTCAGCACACAAAGCCTCGACAAATGATCTTTAAAGTTCTCCGTCACCACCATTTGGTTTTGATCAGGAAAGCAGCACGAGAAATTCCTTCATTGATGGTCAATGGGAATAAAATATTTATACATCAAGATTTTGCCAAGGAGACTGTTTCAATTCGCAAGGAATTCACTGCTCTTCGTCCTCAACTAAGAAGTCTTGGTTTCAAATATGGTCTTTTTGATCCTTCAACAATGTGTATTTGGAAAGATAATATCTCTAAATCCTTCCATCATCCTGAAGAATTAAGACAGTTTTTGGATCAACATTCACAGCACTCAATGGATACTCATGACTCTGCTACTTGAATATTGTTAGTTACGTATATTCTGAGATATTGATTTATTCTATCATTGGGCTCCAACGGTTCCGGTCACGCTTGTAGAGCATGTGTGTGTTTCATTCCTGGTATTAATGTTTCATGTTTGTCGTTTTTTCCATGTTTTATTTACTCTTTCCTTTTTGCTTGTTCTAGAGCTACTAGTTTTACCTACTCTTTCCTTTTTTTCGCCTGTTCTGGAGCTACTATTTTTTCATACTTTTTCCTTACTTCTTGCTTTCCTACTCATGACCTTTTTTCTCTTTCTCTTCTATTATGGCTAATGCTCATAATATTAAAGTAGTCTCATTAAATGTTAAAGGTTTACGTCATCCAGTTAAGCATACAAAAATGTTAGATTATTTAGGTAGTTGCAAAGCAGATATTTGTTTTATACAGGAAACTCATATAGACGACAAAATCTTAGATTATATGAAAAAAAGTGGGTTGATAATATTGTCTCTTCTCCTGCAATTGGCAAAAAAACTGGCGTGGCTATTCTTTTTGCAAAAAAACTTACATTGCCAAATTTTGAGTAAAACTTCAGATACTGACGAGAGATATGTAATAGTTCAAATTAAAGTTCATGATTCAGTCATATTTTTACTAAATGTTTATGGTCCTACTGCGGATGATCCTGCTTTTTGGTCTTATCTTACAACTGAAGTTCTAAATTTGGGTAAAGTTGTTGGAGGTGATTTTAATGTTATATCTGACCCTTCATTAGATAGATTATCTCTTACTATATTCCATTTTTTATGGTTTTAAATCGTTTATTCAAACCACTAAGTTGATAAGATGCCCGCATAGATAAGCAAATAACATTTAAATGAAGTAAGTTAGATCGACCTCCGTTTGCTGTCTTGGTCCGTGCCTTAACGCTTACACGAAAGGTGTGCTTTAAAGACCTAGAATTGCAATCACATGTGTGATCTGTATAACGATCAATAATGTTTGACCCGCAGACATCCCCGTAAGTAACCGGGTTTGCAGGAGGTATCATTGTAAATCACATGATGTCGATCTGCGCGAGCAATATCATTCTAGAGCCTAGATGACACATGCTATGAAAAATGCATAAATGTGAGGCTAACTACCACTGAAACAATTATCAAAATGGATGTGAGTGAGGGTGAGGCATAAAATTGGTGTTATATACAACTTGAGGCAGGCGTGCGTGCATAGTTAGTGCACAAATATAAAGTGAATGTCTGTGTAGTGATGATGTCTTCTCAAGGGCGTGCAGAAAGTGACATGTAGTGCAATATAAGTTATGCGGGAAAATGCATGCTAAATACCAAAATAGTACTATGTATACTCAATGTCTATCCAAACTGATTATGTCAGTATATGCATTATTAATGGGTTCAATTCTATCTGAGTTCATGCGTGAGTGAGGAGTATATGCATATGTCAAACTGGAACCACGACATGATGCAAACGCAGAACATGCAGAGTGGGCATTCACATGCCAAAAGCCACGACCACACCACTCCTCAACATTCACAACGACCAGACAGATCTGCAATAAGAACACAAATCCGGCGATAAGGCACGTTAGCAGCAAGAAATCTACACCTGCTCTGACCTGGTGTTAAGTCGGATGGCGGCCTGCACCACAAAAGGGAGACCAGCCCAATGCCACATCAGAAGGGCAACAGATGCCATGGAGCCACTCATCATGCAGCCCGGACACCCAAGAGAACCACAACAACCACCGACATCACACCCAGGCCCGCAACCCCCCCGGACTACCCCCAACCCCAGACTAAGAAACTGCACACCAATACCACGAATCCCAATACAAACATTTTGCCTGATGTCGCACAAGCAGGAAAATCAACAGACCTGCTTTGCCAGAAAAGGGAGACTCAGTCAAACAGCAATGCAATCAATCAACACAAAACACCATACAAACAAAAGCAGAGACAACCCTTAGGATGAGTCCTAGCGGCCCCTCACTGGACAATTCAGAGCACACAGCCTGGAAGACCAAACCCAAGAGAAGAAGGTGTGCCATAAGCCATCCAAATGAAAAAGAGGGAGAGAGCAAGGGAGAGAGACGGAGCGAGATTGCACAAGCAGCGCAAGGCCTCTTGGCCACTGGGCCCCACATGCCAACATACATGTGTGTGTGTATCGCCATCCGTACACCATGAGCCCAAGGCCGAGCCCCAATCTGAGCGCCAAAGCCACATCAGAAGCACAAACGCAAGTAGTAGTCAGACAAACATCAGGGATGAAAGCTCCATTGTTACAATGCAGAAGGCTGGAGGACACCTGCACCTCTGACCTTGGACCAGAACGTGCCTGGAACACCCTGAGAGAGATGCCATGGCAGACAGGGATGACTCCCACACCACGCATTCTGCAAATGAACTATCCGACTCATCCACATCCCACACACAGAAGCCCCTGGGGTACCCCTGCATGGGATGTCCTTGACACACATGAAAACAGAAAGCCACTCTCCCCAACATTACACACACATTCGAATCATTGCTCAGGGCTGTGGCATATCCCCCACACAACTGCCACAGTTCAGAAGAGTGCCGGTTCCACGAGATGCACCAACGCAAGGGCAGACCACACCGGGCATATGCACAACCCCCGTCACGTGGAACAGTATCGTGCACGTATGCTGCATTTACTGGGCGCACTGCCACGGGCAGTGCTGCAGTTCACTTACCGGCTCAGCTTACGTATTGCCTACGTCACATGCGTCCAGCCCTGGTTCCACTACTGTACATGCACATTCGAGTGTCCCATGGTTGTCTGCCTATCCAACACAACTGTTGATGAATTGGATTATGACCTGTGTCTGCGCCCCCAGTTGGATCACGATCAGGAGTGTAACCGAGACAGCCGTGCATGGGATGCCCTGACATACTGTGTATGTATTTGTAGTTGTGCTTGGGAGATTGAACAATTCCTCATGTGCACTGACCACATCGAGGCGCTCCCCTATTGGGCTGTGTTGCAGATCGGTGAAACGGTGTGGGTTGAGCACACCTGCCCGGACCACGTAATGGATTGGCTCACCCTGGTATTCCTTGAACCCGACAACCAAGTACTATTGGAATCCATTGCACATGAAGCTTCACGGGCATACATGGACGAGTAGCTACGTTCCTGCGACCACATCCGATTGGCACCCACAGCACATGTCCCAACAACCTGTTGTATCGTGGGGAATGCCCACATATCCCACCACAAAACGTCTGCCTTCGTCCAGGCCCTGGATGAATGTGCGTGAAACAACGCATGTGTACACACACACATGTGCGAGGTGATGCAGGACCATGCCCGATGCAACACAGTGTCGCTTGGCAACGTTGCCAATTCAGACACACTGTTGGGGAGAGCACTCACATGGCAATGTAGCGCGACATGTGAACCTGTCGAACCCTCACACCTGATCACTGTCAGCAGAGCAGACAATCGGCACACTCCCTAGGCAGAGCACTATGTAGATCCCATGGGCAGTGAGTCGTGCCCCCTCACACGGGGCAATGGGCAGACACAAAAAAATAACATGACTCATCCAGCAAGGCATGGTGGGCTGAGAGCGTTGCCATCCGTGATGAATGTTGCCCATTTTAGTCCCAACATATCATGAACCTCGAAATGTACCCATGCTGCGTGTAAGTGTCTTAAGCATGTCCCTGCCTGTTGTGGCGATTGCCTCGTTCATACTGACACGCACATGCAAATAAAGTCTATGCAACTCCACTGGTGTCTGGCTGTGAGGTGTGTTGTTTGGATTCTCCACTCGTGTGCCACAATGAGCATCGTCCCTACACAGGTAGGAACTGACTGATGCATGTGCAATGGGAGGGTGTCACTTTGGCAATCTCCACCTCTGTGAGCCAAACAGTGTTATTGGATAGGTGCTGGACAATGTGCACTTACGTCACTACAGCAAAGTGAGTATGGTGTCCAACCTCTGACCTTGTGGAGCAATGTCATATATCACAACAGAATGTGTCCACACAGATGTGTGTGAGTAGGTATGCGACATGAACTTCTGGTGTCACATGTGGTGTAGGACACCACTCCAGGCCTGCTTTCGTTTGGGTCAGTCCTACACACAGCCCTATTTAATACATGGATGTGTTCCTACGTTTGGGGTTGTGAGATTGTTGTTGATGTGCAATGGGGACACAGCTAGGACTCACCTTCACAGTCATCCAATTGGCCATGTGTCTCAGGGATACACATGCGCATAGATGTCAGTTACCAGGGTGTACCTTCATGTGCAAGTGCAATCATTGTCCCTACATCCAGCCATACCTCCATACGTGAGTGAACATAGTGATGACAGATCTGTGTGATTCAGAATGTTTTATTCACATTCAGATGATTGCGGGAACTGGGGCTGTGCATGGCCATCCAAGCCCACATCACATGGAAGCCCAGTGGTGGGCAACCAGAGTCCTTTGGGGATTGCACAGTGATTAGGAAAAGGGAGTGGGCAGTCTGCAGCAGGATTGCTGTGTAATTGTCCAGCGGTGACGAAATGGCAGTCTGTGTCGGGGTCCGGGTGAATGTCGCTGAGTGTTCCGGGGTCAGTAGGAGATATTTCCCAGGGAATTATGCATAGGTCATGACCAGGCAGGGACAGGCCATATGGCGGTGATGGATGCTACTGCCTCCTTCCTCATACAGTAGTTCACATTCCTTACTCGCTCCCCTGATACGGGTTCTGTGTCCAGTGTGTCCGGTGTGTCCGGCGCGTGTGGCGGGATGATGGCTGCATCACTGTGTGCTATGGACACATCAGACTGCGAAGGTGATGGGGTAGCATCACTGTGTGCCACCGACACATCAGGGGTCGGAGCTGTGTGTGTCGATGTTCCTGATGCAGTCATCTGGGAAAGGCTCTGTGGCAGCAATGGCAAGATGAAGTACTGCAGGGCATTGAAGTTCCCAGCTACTACTCGCTGGTGTCCAGTCGTGGCAGACATCCTTCCAGCATGCATCTGCTCCATGGTCTCCATTGACCTCTGCAGCTGTGCCAACTCTGTGCTGTCATCGCTGGTGCCTGGATGACCAGACAGTTCTTGTATTCGATTCATGGCACCAGCGAGGTCAGCCAAGGTCTGTGGCGGAGCATGGTGCGTACAGGGGGTGTCCAATAGGGACAGTACTTGGTCCCTGATGGGACTCAGACACCCACGTATGGCATCAAGTTTGGCTGCAACGAGCTCGAAACCCACCCGCAGCTGATCAGCCAACTCCACCTGGCAACCCAACATACGCCATTGGAATTCCATGTATTGGTCAGGGGGGTCCTGGGAGACAGCCGTGGTGGTGTGTGTTTCCTGCTGTGTGTTCTGTGCAGGTGGTGGGGTCACCTCGAGGCAGCTGGCCTGCCCTGCTCCTGGGGGTGGGGTGCTGAGGCTGTCCATTATCCGTTGGAGGATGTCTTGACATATGTGCAGGTTGTCCTCCTCATCACTGATGGGAGGTGTGGTGTTCTCTGCAGGAGGTGTTGCTTGTCCCACTGCAATGTAAAGGGGAGATGCAGGTTAACAGAGTTTCACTTGTATGTCACAGATTTTCAGATGTTTACATTCAGACTGCATGCCAATGTACATTATGAATGTTTTGGGGGAGCTGGCTATTTGATGGCAGTCAGCGTGTTTTTCGACTGGGAAACAACCTTTACAACGCAACTTTTACAACGTAATGCTATTACAACGCATTTTTTACAACGCAAAAACTTTTACAACGCATGCATTTACAACGCATGCTGTTATATGGTAAGTACTTTTACAACGCATATACCATTACAACGCATTTTTTATAAAAAAAATTATTTATGATGTTTGCAAAATAATTAATTAATATTTCATTATTTATATTAAATACTATAATAGATAAATATGAAAGAGTAATTATTGAGTTTTTTATTAAAAAAAATAATTAATATTTTAATATTTATATTAAATACTATAATAGAAAAATATGAAAGAGTAAATATTGACTATTAATTATTTAAAATTTAAGAAAAATTTAAAAATATGAGTAGTACTTTAAAAGATTAATACTGGAGTACTTTAAAAAAAAAAAGAGTATTTTAAAAAAGAAATTAAAAATGAGTAGTATTATGAGAGTTTAATACTTGAGTATTTTTATCTATCTAAATAAAAATGAAAATTATATATTAAAATACAATAAAAAAAGTACCTTTGGAGTATGTAAAAAATAATTAATTAATATTTTATAAATAATATTAAATACTATATTCTAAAAATAATTATTGTGTATAATTTATTAAATTTCTTTTGAAAAAATGAAATATATGATTAGTATTAAAAAAGATAAAAACTTGAGTAATTTTAAAATCAGAAAGAGATTTTAAAAATAAAAAAAAATACATAAACAAATAATAAAAAATGAGTAGTATTATGAATATTTAATACTTGAGTATTTTTAAACAAAACAATTAAAATTAAAATAATGAAAAAAAGTATTTTAAATAAGGAAAAGTACTTATGGAGTATTAAAATAAGAAAAATGAGTAGTATTATAAATAATTAACACTTGAGTATTTTTACACTACAAAATTTAAAATAAATAAATGAAAAAAAGAATTTAAAAAAGAAAAAGTACTTTTGCAGTATTAAAATATGAAATATAAAAAAAGATTTAAAAAAATTAAATTATATCTAAAATAATCATAGAGTTATTAAAAATGAATTTAACATAATATTTATAAAAAAAAAAAACAATCCCACGCTTTTGCATTGAAGTCTATGTGCTTATTTGTCCTTCATTTATTTTGGCAGCTTAAGAATATACAACCCACGGAACAAGAAAAGAAGGAGCGAAAAGAGAAGAAAAAGCAAGTTTGAAAGGAAAAAGAAAATAGAGTCGAGGTAAGGAACACATTTAGTAAATTTACAAATTAAAATTAACATTTTACATGTTTAAATAACAATTTTAAAAAAAAATAACAGTAAACAAATAAGGTTTATTAAATATTTCTTTATTAGAACAAACATAGAAAAAACTTTTATGTTTTATTGATTTTTATAACATAATGTACATTTATTAGAAAAAATATACATAATTTATTTACATTTATAAACATTTATTTACAGAAAAAGTAAATAAAATAAACCTTTTTTAACATTGATGCGCGCGATGACGTCATGACGTGAACGTAGACGTAAGGCGCCATTTTGAAGAGCATCGGAGGAGGAAGCAGCAGGAAGCTGATCTGCGTCCAGGTAGGAAACTTTTTCACTTTTATTTATAGATAAAACCTTTAATAAAGATACATATATAGTAAAAAAAAGAATAAGGAGAGGTTGCGGAATAACTAATTGATGTTTAAATGTTTTAAAACATGTCCACATTTATGTCATTAATGTATGCCTATGTCGGGTCGCGAAAATGTATTGGTTCATTAAAAAATGTAAGTAACTGTAAAATTAATTTAAGTTACTGTTAACAATGTTTAATTCATAACTTCGGAACCAATACTAATGATTTATATCTTCATTTAAAAAAAATAAAAATTGCCGTATTCATAATTTTTGATAAAAAAGATTGTTATTAATTTGGTGTTTATGCAGCAATGTGCATTTTGGAAAATGGATTGACTTATGAAATTTTGAGTAGTTGGATTTTTTGTGGATTTTAAGGGTGGTAGTTACTTATGAAGTTTTCTGATAATTATTTACTGGCGTTTGGTTTTTGAAAAATAGGTCAAATATTATGGAAAAGTTTATTTGGTAACATTGGTTGTTTAGAAAAAAATGAAGATTGGAAAAAAAAAACCAATTATTAGGAGACCCGACTTTTACATTTGAAAAAAATGTTGAAAAATAATTGTATGCCAATTGTAATTAAAGGATATTTAAATTTGAAGCAAAGCAAGAAAGTAAGTACAAAACTAGTTTTAGAAAGAAAGAATGTTAGAAAGATTTTCCAGGTAGTCTATAGCCACACACAACGTAAATTGTTGTAATATAGCCAATAGTCTCTCAGACATTTCCTTAGTTTTGACAGTTACTCGTGGGTTTAGACTACCTGCAAGTGTTTGGGCTAGTCTCATTTCTTGAAAACTTTGCTCCTTCTTCAAAGTTTCCAAGAAAGAGTAGAAGTTTGGATGAGGTTTGCCAATTGTATGGTTGAAGGAGTTATGCCATCCCTCAATGGCATTGTTTGTTTTTGCTTCTCCCTCTAAACAGCTCGTGTAGCAGTTCCACCACTCCACATGGAATCGTGGCTTCCTCCTGCGACCCGATCTGCTTAGGTGCCCAATCCATGTGTCCTCGAAATAATTTAGGATGGGTGCCAATTTCTCTTCATTACTTGTATAATAAACAGATTCTATAATAGCAGTGTAGTACTCGTCCACACTATCGGGAGGAACAAAACAAAGTGCTGTTAATTGTTTTTAGTTCAAACTGTAGTTTGCTATCACGACAATATTCTGCAACTAGGGATGTTTTTTGTAATTTACGCCAAAAAGCCTGGGAAAAATGGAAAAAACATCCATGAATTTGGGTATCCGTGTACGTTTTATTGATCACATTGATCATGCTCAATTCAAAATCAATTATTATTTTCCTAGGACTTTGAGATGTTTTACTTTTAATAACTGATAAAAGTTCAGAGTATGTTGCAGAAGTCTTATCAGGTAGCAAACTATATACTAAGGGAATTACATTATTGTTAATTTTGGCATTTATAGTGTAAATTTGAGTGAAAGGATGGGGTGTACTTTTAAACGTCCCATCCATCATCCAAATTTCACTATTTTCTAACTTTGCAAGGTTACGTGGGGTACTAAAAATGAGAATTCGTTTCTGAGGGTTTTGGTTGTCATGCAAAAGGAAAGGTTCATCAGAAAAAGAAATAGAAAGATCATGTGGAATTCTAATATCTGAAAAAGTATGTGGTGTAGATAATTGGATGTTACTTGCCTGCTTTTGTCTTTGAATAATTCGTCTCAAATTAGGAATTATAGGCATGTTACTAGCAACATGACTGGGGACATGCTGTGCAACCTCTCTTAAAATGGATCCTGTAGAATCATTGGAGGTGCTTGCAATAGCTTTCATTTCATTAACAGTTTCTCTTATTTCTACCTCCATTGCAGAGGCAGAGTGGTTATGTTCTGTTGTTTTCACAACTAAATTATCAAGTGTAACCGCTCTGCCACTGCAATGGGTAGTGTAGTATTGCACAAACCTCCAATGATTTCTAGGAAAACTTATTCTTTCCTTACTATATATGTATCCTCCATGGTTTAATAAATGTTTTCCTTTCCTCGATTTAATGTATTTAGCTGCTTCAAGACTAGACATTATCTGAAAAGAGAAGAGAAGAAAAACAAATTAGGATGTAAAAGTAAATACAATACCTCTAATGTTACCCCTACACCATATAACACTTTCCCTACTGCTGCACCTTCCTGGAGTTAGAATAGTAAATTATACCCCTACACCATCCAACACTTTCCCTACTACTGCACTTTCCTGGAGTTAGAATAGTAAATTGTACCCCTACACCATCCAACACTTTCCCTACTGCTGCACCTTCCTGGAGTTAGAATAGTAAATTATACCCCTACACCATCCAACACTTTCCCTACTGCTGCACCTTCCTGGAGTTAGAATAGTAAATTGCACCCCTACACCATCCAACACTTTCCCTACTGCTGCACCTTCCTTGAGTTCGAATAGTAAATTGTACCCCTACACCATCCAACACTTTCCCTACTGCTGCACCTTCCTGGAGTTAGAATAGTAAATTTTATCCCCTACACCATCCAACACTTTCCCTACTGCTGCACCTTCCTGGAGTTAGAATAGTAAATTGTACCCCTACACCATCCAACACTTTCCCTACTGCTGCACCATCCTGGAGTTAGAATAGTAAATTGCACCCCTACACCATCCAACACTTTCCCTACTGCTGCACCTTCCTGTAATTAGAATAGTAAATTGTACCCCTACACCATCCAACACTTTCCCTACTGCTGCACCTTCCTGGAGTTAGAATAGTAAATTGCACCCCTACACCATCCAATACTTTCCCTACTGCTGCACCTTCCTGGAGTTAGAATAGTAAATTGCACCCCTACACCATCCAACACTTTCCCTACTGCTGCACCTTCCTGGAGTTAGAAAAATAAGTTCTTCCAACTACAACCCTTATTTTATGCATTTTGGAATCTTATTAAAATTAATAAGTAAATGGTTTGACTAACATATTGATGGTTTTATAACAGTGTTGTTTACAAATACCTTGTTTTTTTTGGATTTCTTTCCTTGGTGAGGCTTCTGCTGTGGTATTGGCCTGCTGGCTGGAGTTTTCAGTTATGTGTTGAACAGAATTTTACAACAAAGTTGCAAACAATTGTCTGGAAAAATGAAAAAAAAATATTGACAAAACTAAACACTTTCACAACGTTGGTGACAAATGCAAATTTTGATTAAATTTTTGAAATTATGACATTGTATTTAACTATTACTACATAACACGTTCCCTACTGCTGCACCAACCTGGAGTTAGAATAATAAATTGTACCCCTACACCATCCAACACTTTCCCTACTGCTGCACCTTCCTGGAGTTAGAATAGTAAATTGTACCCCTACACCATCCAACACTTTCCCTACTGCTGCACCTTCCTGGAGTTAGAATAGTAAATTGTACCTCTACACCATCCAACACTTTCCCTACTGCTGCACCTTCCTGGAGTTAGAATAGTAAATTGTACCCCTACACCATCCAACACTTTCCCTACTGCTGCACCATCCTGGAGTTAGAATAGTAAATTGCACCCCTACACCATCCAACACTTTCCCTACTGCTGCACCTTCCTGGAGTTAGAATAGTAAATTGTACCCCTACACCATCCAACACTTTCCCTACTGCTGCACCTTCCTGGAGTTAGAATAGTAAATTGTACCCCTACACTATCCAATACTTACCCTACTTCTGCACCTTCCTGGAGATACAATAGTAATAGGTATGACTATTACATTGTTGGATTTATGACAGTGTAAATTTAAAATACCTTTTTCTTTAGCTGATTCTTTTCTTGGTTTGGCTGCTGCTGTGGAATTGTACTGCTGGCTGGAGGTTTAAGTTATTTGTTTTAGTGATTTATTCCACAAAGTTGCAACCGATTGTCTGTGAAAATGAAAAAACAATTTAATAGTTAAAACAACTTTGACAACGTTGGTTAAAAAAAAAAAAATGAGACAAATTGATTGTAAATCTGATATTTTATTTCAATGTAACTACATCACATATCATATTTTCCATGGTGCTGCATCACACTTGAGCTTGAATAATAATTGGTACACCAAAACATACTACACTTTCAATACATTATGAACTTAGAGTAGTAATGGATACCCCTACACCATCACTCAATTTACCTACTGCTGCACCTTCCGGGAATTAGAATAGTAATAGTTACCCCTGTACCATGAAACGCTTTCTCCAATGCTGTACCTAAGTGCAGTCATATTAGTAATTGTTACACCTGCACCATTGCACAGTTTTGTTTATGATGCAGCGTGAATGTTCAAAAAAAATAATATTAACCCCTATACCATACAACACTTTTGCTAATGCTACAAATATATTTTTACATTAAAAGAATTAAAAACAAAAAAAATTAAATCATTTACCTTCACAATAGCAAAGGTGAGTCGATTACGTTGAGGTGAAGGAAAATTAGGGAAACGATATCTTACTTTTGATAGAAAAACAACTTTCTGTTTTAGGAAAAACAAGTAGATGTTTTAAGTTGGTATATATTAAAGTTTCTTTAGTGAAAAACAATTTGAAACAGTACATTTTATAAATTAATAAAAATATTTTTAAAACATATTTTGTATGGAAATAAAACATGATTTAGGACAAAACAAGGTGTTAAAATATATTAGTGACTTACTAGTAGTTGCAAAGTAACAATGCTTCTCCAAAGGATTGCAGTGTTCTCTCAGTCGAGGTCACAGTCTAGGTGTCAGAGGGTCAGGTTTTTACGTCTGGTCTCTCTGGTAGTTGATAATCAACTGATTGCAAAATGGTGTCTTCCTGGTATTTATAAGTTTTAGTCAGTGTCACTATTAATTTTTTTAAAAACAGCGTTCGTTGTGTTTTTTAGTATATTTTGTTTTGCTGTGGAAAATGATATTTTAAAAAATCATTAAAAGATGTATTGTTTTCATTTATTTGCTCCGTTTTGGCATCCATTTTGGAACATGTCTTTTGCTATTGTTTTCATAGAAAGTGTTGTAGGACAAGTTTTACAAGTGAGATGGATAAAATGCCGACTATGTGTATGTGTCTTCTGTTTTACTCCGTTTACTTATTTTCTGATATATTCATGATTTAAATGTGTATGAACTGTTGTTAAATTTTTCGTTATTTGTGTAAAACTTTGAAATGTGTGAAAACTGATTTTTGGGGGAAAGTGGAGTATTAATTTTAACACTCGAGTATTAATTTTAATACTCGAGTATTAATTTTAATACTCGAGCATACATTTTGTCATGCATTTCAGTAGATTTACGTTCAGTTTTGCTCCACATTTTAATACACTTCCCCACCCTAAAACCCCTAATTTCCCTGCATCCCGTGCCAGGTTTTAATGAACTTTTTATTAAAAAATATTTTTTTTTTGCGTTGTAATGGTATGCGTTGTAATGGTTTTCGTTGTAACAGCACTTTTAAGTATTTTAATAAGTTTGGCGTTGTAAAAGTATTCGTTGTAAAGTATTGCGTTGTAGTAGTGTTTGCGTTGTAAAAAATGCGTTGTATAGGTAGGCGTTGTAATAGCATGCGTTGTAACGTCATACATCCTCTTCGACTACATGTCGAATGTGTGGTAGTACCCGTACATTATCATCACGCAGTGTCAGGCAATACCAAGGTGCCAATTCCGATCCTGTAAAAAATTCCCCGTCCGACTCGTATCCGGATTTTTTTCCGTCCGAATCGTCAAAGTAGCGTACAAACTGCCAAGTACGATTCGAACGGAAAAAAGTCCATACGAATCGCATTGGGAAGATTTCCCCACACGTCCTCGGGTCGGGAAAAGTCACCGACACGTCCCCGGTCGAAAAACCCACCGTGCGGAAAAATAAAGTCCGACAGCGCAAGTACGATCCCTCCCGTCCTCCCCATTTCACAACCGTACGCAAAAAACACCGTCCGAACCGAACTCCCATAGCAACCATGGAGACATGTGCCCGCATACGCGCCGAACACCCCACCACCCCCCCGCCCGCGTATGTACGCACCGAACCCCCACCCGTGTATGTACGCACCAAACCCCCACCCGTGTATGTACGCCCCCGAACCCCCACCCGTGTATGTACGCACCAAACCCCCACCCGTGTATGAACGGACCGAACCCCCCCAGCCGTGTATGTACGCACCGAACCCCCACCCGTGTATGTACGCACCAAACCCCCCCCAGCCGTGTATGTACGCACCCAACCCCCACCCGTGTATGTACGCACCGAACCCCCACCCGTGTATGAACGGACCGAACCCCCCCAGCCGTGTATGTACGCACCGAACCCCCCCAGCCGTGTATGTACGCACCGAACCACCACCCGTGTATGTACGCACCAAACCCCCCCCAGCCGTGTATGTACGCACCAAACCCCCACCCGTGTATGTACGCACCAAACCCCCACCCGTGTATGTACGCCCCCGAACCCCCACCCGTGTATGTACGCACCAAACCCCCACCTGTGTATGTACGCACCAAACCCCCACCCGTGTATGTACGCCCCCGAACCCCCAGCCGTGTATGTACGCACCAAACCCCCACCCATGTATGAACGGACCGAACCCCCACCCGTGTATGTACGCCCCCGAACCCCCACCCGTGTATGTACGCACCGAACCCCCACCCGTGTATGTACGCACCGAACCCCCACCCGTGTATGAACGGACCGAACCCCCCCCAGCCGTGTATGTACGCACCGAACCCCCCCCAGCCGTGTATGTACGCACCGAACCACCACCCTTGTATGTACGCACCAAACCCCCACCCCAGCCGTGTATGTACGCACCGAACCCCCACCCGTGTATGTACGGCCGTACCCACACCCCACCAGGGAATGTACGGACCGTACCCCCACCAGTGCATGTACGGACCGTACTGACGCCAAAAACACACGTACTGAACCAGGACAAACCATATTTACACAAGGAGAGTCAATTAGAGTTTCCCCACACCACCAAACATGCCCAACAACCCCACAAACATCACATACACTCACCTGCAACTGCCAAACTGCCAAACAGAGGCCCAAAACTCAATCACTCCTCATAACACACCCACACAAATTTCAAACACAGCCACACCCACAAATGGACCAATTAAAATGGACCACACACACAAACCATGAGCCTTTGCAACAGACCCACTGCTGCCAGAGCCCACAGACGACCCACACCACCATACTTGAACCTCACACTTGCATACCTACACAACCACCTACACAAACACCCCCTCATCACATTCACACACACACCTCCACTACCACACCCACACACCCACAACCATCCACACCCACACCCCACGCCATGTCCACCACCAAGAATCCAAAGTTCACAAAGGAGGAGCTGGAGATCCTTGTCGACGAAATCCTCAGAGTCGAGCCACAGCTCTTTGGGACATTGGTCAGACAGACCAGCATATCCGAAAAAACGGCCATGTGGCAGAGGATTGTCGATTCTGTGAATGCTGTTGGGACCACCAGAAGGACCAGGCACGAGTGCCAATCCAGGTGGTACGATCTGCGGAGGACGGTCAAGAGGAAGATGACTGACAATCACAACCAGGGGAACATCACTGGAGGAGGGCCGCCCCCCAGACCGGTACAATACCATCCCTGGGAGGAGAAGGTGATGTCCACGCTGGCGGTGGAGGGACTACACGGACTGCCTGGACTCCCAGACCCTGGTGAGTACACAAACAACTCACCTCACATGGGGGGATGCCATACACAATCAATCATGCATGCCACCCCCCCCAAGCCACCACCGCACACAACAACACTCCACAAACACACACATGCCACTAGCGCCTCCATGCCCCATGCATCAATCAGGGCCATGCCAAGTCACAGGCCACACAAAACACCAACACAACACAGGATGTGGTCGATGCTGGGAGTGGGGGCATCAAAACTAACATTGAGCAACTCACAAGCACACAACAATGCCCTCAGCCCATATGGCCCAGGGCACAGCGATACAAACTGTGTGTACCCACACAGTACTGTCTTGCCTGCAAATGGTGGCTGCCATGCAGGATGACATGGGTCTGAAGGCACAATTTGCACATTACAGCAGACAATGAAGTTGCATCGCTCTGATAGAGTCTCAGCACACACCGCCACAGCAGCAGCCTACACTCAGACACACTGCCCAATGGGTGCCCGGAGAACAGGGACTAACTCACATGAACAAGCCAATGGCCATTCAAAGACCGGCTAACTGTGTGTGCCCAGGAAGCTGGCCTGAGGTGACAGAGAGTGACAAAGAGAGGGAGGGAGAGGGGGAATGAGAGGGAAGGAGACAGAGGGGGACACAGGGAGACAGACAGAGGGAGGGAGTAGGGTGACAGAGGGAGACCGACAGAGGGAGGGAGGAGGGTGACAGAGGGAGGGAGGAAGGGAGACACAGGGAGACTAAATCACCCTTGGGTGGTGTGGCCATGTCCACTCGTCAGCCGGTGGACTGTGTGCATGCAGACCAGGTCTGGCAGTGCCTCAAACCCCCAATTCCGTAGATGAAGACCGGTCCATGTGTCAATCTGTGCACGAGTCCATCCGTGCTGCAGGCACAGACCAAACCACACACCCAGTATACCCACCCACTGTGTCGGTAAGAACCCTGTCACAAATTCTTCAGTCCCCTACCTGCAACATCAAATTGCCTTGGCAAAACACCATTTGGCCACGTACAGTGCAACACGTAAGGCGCCTCTGCATGGCTCGCTACGCCCGCACACCACACTGCTGACTGTGTACCCAAATAGATGCATCAACTAAGATTGTGTCTCACACATGCGTAAAGCCCTGACAGCTGTGGCCAAGGGACATACCCATGCACAAGTGCACTGTGAGAGGAATGCAAGACAGATCCAACTACCCAGAGGAAGAGTGCCAAATCAGAAATGCATGAAACATGGATGCCACATGTGACACTGTTAACATTGTCTCTCTCACACACAGGTCAACGTCGACGAACACCCCCCAACACTGGGGGGGAAGTCTCACAGGACCAGGCTCCGCGGGATGAGGACCCCACCGCCAGCGATGACTCTCACCACTCCGTGGATGACCCAGACCAACCTGGCCCCTCTGGTGTCCAACCACCTGCAGCACCTGCGTCAGGTACAACTTTGCCAACCACCACCCCCATTCCTGCCACATCCCAGGAGACGTCCAGGAGCCCTGCCCGCACACGACCACCCAGCCAGTCTGCCCAGGAGGGACACGGTCCTCCGGGCACCCAGGAGGAGGCAGGCGGCAACGCAGATGCCATCCCTCAGGGGTCCCGGAGACCCGATGCACCCACAACGGCAGGCCAGGTGCACGTGGGCAGGGGTGGCGGGAGTGGAGGACGGCGGAGGCGCGAACCTGACCAGGCAGCTCAGGACCCGGTAGTGTCCCAGGTCAGCAACATCCTGGATACATACCGGCGTGACACCAGGGGCATGGACCAGATTGCGTCCACCCTCAATGACATCAAGGGGACCCTCCAGGAGATGAAGACCCTGCAGGCCCAGCAACATGCCTGTCAACTGCAACACCAAGGAAGGATGGAGGATAGACAGGCTGAGCTCGTGGCGGTGCAAACCCAAATGACCGGTGTACTCCGTCGGATTGCCGACAACATGGGCAACCCTCCCTGTGGCACCAGGCGAAGGCCATTACCAGACACAGGGAGGGATCAGGAGGAGGAGGATTCATCCGACGGAGCGTCACAGACATCGTCACGGCCTGCTTCCGAGGGTCCCCGCAGGAAGGTGGGTCGTCCACGAAAAAGACTGTGAGAGTCAGCAGAACATCACCATCTCCCAGGTCACCTGGCCTGGCACCTGGCCCTCTGGCCCAATAGCAGCACATGACATTCTCTGCCACATGGACTTGCTGGTCACTGTCTGACCTATGTTGACGAAGACTGTGGCATGGACTCTGACATTTTGCAATGGCAAGGATACCAACTCCCCCAGTGAACTTTGGATTCTACACTCCCGCTGTGCACCTCTTGTCATCCCCACAAACCCGTACCCCACCACAAATAAATTAATCACACTTACAAGATGATGCCGTGATTCTGCATTATTACAATACATGTGTGTGTCGTAAAGTCAAAGCATGCCTGATCTCAGAATTAACTCCAACCATCCAAACCGTGGGGTCTCAGTCTTGCCCAGGACACACATGGGTCCCAATGTATCATCTGATACAGACATGGAGTACCATACTCACCTGTGCTGGGCCCAACCAGCTGAGTGGTTCCCGCACAACTGTGGCTACAGACACATTCAGGGGAGCAACAGTCATGCGCAGAGTTCAGGGATCATGTGGAGTGACCTGGCTTGCCGCTCCCAGGTATGTCTAGACATGTGTCCCTACAATGTCCTGCATGCTTGCGTCAGGCGGATGTTGAGAATGGTGGCTAGCCCAAGGTTGGATGCATGGAGATGCCAGAATGCAGTTTTGGATCACAGTGCCACATGGTTGTGTTGGGGTTGTGGGCTGCATCATGAGTGTGGGCGTGGATCGAGAAGGTCATCCAGCAGCTGGCTGTGACACATTCCCCCCATCCCGTTTGGACGTTGATGTGGCCTGGTTGCCCGACGCAGTAGCAGAGCTGTGCAGATGCACTCCGGATATGGACAAGTATCATGGGAGTCGTAAGGCACATGTCCGTAGACTGCAGGGTAGGATTCGACACGGATGTTGTAGTTGCCCTGGGGGATGGTCTCTCTTGCCTTGAGGTGGATGGAACTGTGCATCTTGTGCATAATACAGTTCCCACTCCCTGACAAACCCCTAGCATCTTGTCACTCTACACATAGACACATATGCACCACCTCTGAAAACTATGCCAGACATGCCGCACGCACAGTGGCAACAGGCCACCATTGACAGGGAAGAGGCACCTTGGAGACAGAGGGACAAATTTATTAGTCATGTGTGTTGGAATGACAATGATACTCTGTCAACACATACACAGGTCATGTGGATGAACATGTGGGAGCAACACTGGCACCCCCCATTGCAACACAGATGCTGGTATTCCATTGAACTGGCACACAAGTGACGGATAACAGCTAAACACCCCCTGCTGCCACGGAGAGGCCGCTATACACCATTGAGGCCCTGATGGGGCAATCACACACCATGTCAACCCGGTGCAACCTGTATGTTTCCGAGGTCAGTGTTACACACAATGATGGCCTCATCACAATCCCCAATCCCCTGCCACATGACAGTCACCAAGTCTGACCATGGCTCCAGGTGAAGCCTGCCCCATGTCATGTTCCCCATGTAGGATCCACATGTATGCAAATGGAACACACATGAACCGGAGAAGTGCACACAGACTACAAACAATTCACACACCCAAAACGCCGTGAGGCATCCCTTACCCTAAGGAGATTTCAAAACTTGCCCGTGCATGTGACACAGAATCAGCACATGTTGCTGTGTTCATGAGGAGTAGCAGGAGCACAACAATGCCACCAGCAGACAGCATGCCCATGGACCTGTGGAAGAGAGACACACAAGGAGTCAGCCCAAAGGAGCACATCCGCAAGCATGTACTCAACACGTATCATGTTGTCAACATGACAGGTGACAATGATGACCCTCAGACAACATCCTTCCATTGCGCCATCACTCGAGTGACACTTCAATACACACCACTGACTCACTAGGCAGACATGCAGATGGACACACACATTGCAACACATGCCACACACGGCCCAATGCGTGCACACTCAGACACTGGAACTCACCACTAAGCCAAGAAGTTGCGTATGAGCCGACTCCGCATGTCCTCCACAGCCTCCTCCTCCTCCACATCACTTGCCCCGTCACCAAGGCCTTCATCCTCCACGGGTGGATGGTCCTGGTCATCTTGATCCAGTATGAGTGGAACAGCTTCCTCCACTGCCATGTTGTGCAGCATGCAGCAGACGATGATGATCTTGCACACCTTCACCGGGGCATATGGGAGTGCTCCGCCGGTCTTGTGGAGGCACCGGAATCGGCTCTTCAGAAGTCCAAACGTCCTCTCAATGACTCTCCTGGTCCGCCCATGTGCGTTGTTGTAGCGGTGCTCGGCAGCCGTGCTGGGGTTGCGGACAGGCGTCATCAGCCATGGCATGTTGGGATAGCCAGCGTCCCCTACAAGGAAACATCATGGACAGAAGTGTGTCAGCACAGGCAGTGAGATTGGAAGATGACGCCAAACACTGAACTGCCAGAGTCTACCCACCAACAATACATGCTCGCTCGTTCCGCAGCTGCAGCATCATTTCAGGCAGCCTGCTACGCCTCATGATGAAGGCATCGTGTGCTGATCCTGGAAAGCGAACACAGACATGTGAAATCACCATGTTGGACAGACACACCACAAGGGCATTAATGGAGTGATAATGTTTGCGATTCCTATACACCACCTCCTGTGCCTGTGGTGGTACCAACGCAACATGTGTCCCATCTATGGACCCAATGACATGGGGCATCCCTCCCAGGGCATAGAACTCACGCTTGACATCTGTCAACTGCTCACGAATTGGGAATTTAATGTACTCATCCAGGTGAACCAACATGGCCTCTAAGAAATCATGCAGAACACGGCTGAACATCGTCTGGGACATGCCCCCGACATCAGCAATGGTATGTTGGAACGTACCCGTGGCAAGGAAATGTAGGGCTGCCAGCACCTTCAACTTGGGTGTCAGTGCACTGGGATACCTGTGGCGCGGGAGGAGTTGTGCTTCCAGCCGGCCAGTCAACTCATCAATCAACCGTTGGCTGAATCTGTAGCGGCGTATACAGTCCCGTTCATGCAGGGCAGCCATGTCTGGCATACGTCGAGGGAGAGGCGGAGCCCTGCAGTGAAATGGAAGGAACACCGAAGAGTGAGCACTGTACAACGACATTGTCAATGCACTGAGCACATGTTACACAGCCAATACACATATGCCACATTCTGAGTCAGGTCTGTGCCACATTTCCTGGACACGTACGCCAGTCAGGTGACACTCCTACCAAGGGACAGCCACTAACGGAGGGGGGCAAGATCACGATGACATGGCATGAGACTAGCTGTGGGCCAGTGTAAGTGAACATGCACACGCATCACAGGATTCACAGACATCCACACATGTGCAGAAGTAGTATGCGTATGGTACAGACAGGTTGTTGGATGCGATATGCACTGGTCACATGTCATAGGAATAGGACAGGCCACACACATTGCCTTGGAGGAGTACATGTCGAGACAGAACATACATAGAGAGCATGTGGATATGTACTTGTGTTGATACTCCGTGTAGTTGCATACATACACACCTCATGGCAAATCACATATGTGGGCTGGTGTGCGGAACAGTGTGCCATGGCCATCTACACACAGACACATGTTGGCAGCAGCAACTGCTGATGCATTGGACCACACACCTACAGCAAAATCATGGAAAGACATGCCACACACATGACATGGTTGCAGCGTGCAACGCAGCCATACACATGTCATGTGTAATATTCCGTGTACCTGGCATCAGGGGACAGGTGCGGGTGTCCGTGACTGGGACATGCAAGTGACTCATGGCTCCACTAGTGTGTACGACATGCACACATGTCAAAGGAGTGCAGGGGATGTGTGGTACAATGCGCACCATCACACACGACATGTGTACACAGCTCATCGTACATGTGCTTTGCCAACACCTCAGGGGTAAAGTGCCACATCACATCCTGACACACCTGTGTCACACACATGTGGTATTGCACAGACAATGCATTGGTGTCCACCCTTGGCAATACCTGACCGCTCCATTCCTGTCTGTGTGCCGCCTGTCACCACTGACAGTTGTGAAACGCACCGTACATACGCTCGGAGTGCGTGTATAGGGTCCCTGGGCCAATATTGCCGCTGGCGTATGCGTACGCCACAGTAGTACGGACTGTACACGCGCTTGTACGGTCCGGATCACAATATGGGTGCTGGCGTATGCGTACGCCACAGTAGTACGGACTGTACACGCGCTTGTACGGTCCGGATCACAATATGGGCGCTGGCGTATGCGTACGCCACAGTAGTACGGACTGTACACGCGCTTGTACGGTCCGGATCACAATATGGGCGCTGGCGTATGCGTACGCCACAGTAGTACGGACTGTACACGCGCTTGTACGGTCCGGATCACAATATGGGCGCTGGCGTATGCGTACGCCACAGTAGTACGGACTGTACACGCGCTTGTACGGTCCGGATCACAATATGGGCGCTGGCGTATGCGTACGCCACAGTAGTACGGACTGTACACGCGCTTGTACGGTCCGGATCACAATATGGGCGCTGGCGTATGCGTACGCCACAGTAGTACGGACTGTACACGTGCTTGTACGGTCCGGATCACAATATGGGCGCTGGCGTATGCGTACGCCACAGTAGTACGGATCGTACAAGCGCGTGTACAGTCCGTACTACTGTGGCGTACGCATACGCCAGCGCCCATATTGTGATCCGGACCGTACAAGCGCGTGTACAGTCCGTACTACTGTGGCGTACGCATACGCCAGCGCCCATATTGTGATCCGGACCGTACAAGCGCGTGTACAGTCCGTACTACTGTGGCGTACGCATACGCCAGCGCCCATATTGTGATCCGGACCGTACAAGCGCGTGTACAGTCCGTACTACTGTGGCGTACGCATACGCCAGCGCCCATATTGTGATCCGGACCGTACAAGCGCGTGTACGGTCCGTATCACTGCTTGTGGGGTGCCCTAGGGCGTGGAACGCACCGTACCTGTGTGTAAATGTATGAAAACACATAGGGGACACATGAGGGACAAGTATAAGGGCCTAAATGCATGATGGTTGCCATGGAGACTGAGTTAGATTTTTGAATTTGAGCACCAGGTTCCCAGCAGAAGTCAGTTTGAAAGAATCTACATTGTTGCAATGTGGATGTTGACTTGACATCATCATCAAAACTGAAACCATGCAAAGCCACACACTGGGGTAGGTTTGAAGGGATTGGATGAAACGTAGGATGCAAATGTGACTGACCAATCAATCTGTACTCCTATACATGAACAGGCCAGCCAGGCATATATAAGGCAGCCAGGTCCCATGAGAGAGCACTTGCCTGCACATCCATTCATCCATGACCACTGCTGCTGATAGTGATTCCTCTGGCACCATGTCCAGGACTGTGGAGAGGTCACAGCCATTCACCCAGGAGGAGAACCTTGCCCTGATAGATGTGATCCTCCCACAGTTCCAGAGCCTGTATGGTCGACCAGGGGTTCAGGTGAGTGCAGACTCCACTAGCTTAGACTGTGCCCCTTTTGTGTGACAGTGACTTCTGGCAGTGTGTCCATGTGTGACAGACATGCACTGTTGTTTGGAGTGGGTCCCAGGGTGTGGAAGGCCTCATGTCACCCATGCAGAGCATGCTGTGTTTCCTGTGTGCACTCCTCACTTGCATAGTGCCTACTGTGACAATGAATGCAAGGTGCATGCCACATTCTGCCTGCATACTCCTCCTGGGGATGTTGTTACCACAGTTCTGATGTGATCCTGTGTTCCCCCAGTGTGACAGGTGTCAGTACCCATGGATGTGTGTTTGTTCAGCGTACCTGTGCTGTGAGTGTCCAAAGGCCGTGTTCGTCCCCTGCACATTGGTGTGTGTGTGTAAGTTCCCTGTCATGTGGGTGAGTGCATATGGGGAGTGTTGCACACAAGCAGCATGAGGGATGGATATAGCCTGGCCATCCGATGTGAGCAGGGAGCAGTGCTGTGTGCATGCCGTGCTGAGCCAGCCCCACACCTGTGACACCCCCCGTCTACTGGCACATGGGCAGAGTGAGGTGTGTACCCGCAGTTGGCAATGCCATGTGATTGTCCTGTACCTGTGTGTGTCTGTGTACTCTGCTGAGGTAGCATCAGTGTGCTGGGGCAGGTGACTGCTGTGAGGTGCTGTACATAATCCTGGTGTAGCCTGTGAGGCACAGTGTGATCCCTGGTCAGTGAGTGTGTGGTACCCCTCATGCCACCCGTGTACTTTCAATGGCACGTAGTGCATTTGGCCTTCCACAGTGGATAATGTCCCTATGACAAAGGTGCAATTAGTTGCATGCATACCATGGCCTGTTCATAAAGAGGATTGTTCTATATGTGTGTCTCTGTGTCTTTGCTCATGTGGATTAATGTATTCTCACTTTTGCATCCTCACAGGTAGGCGCCATTGCCAAGGGGGAGATCTGGAGGGAAGCCGTCAGTGCCGTGAGGGGTACAGAGGGTCGGAGGCGGAGCCTGTCTCAGGTGAGGAAACGCTGGCAGGACATCCGGTGCTGGACGAGGAGGATTGCACGGCTCCTGCTGGGGGACTCACCTGAGAGCCGTAAGAACCGTGGGCGCCGTCGTCTGACCCACATCCAGAAGCGTGTGCTGGCGGTGGTCTTCCCCGATATGGACAGGCGCCTACAGGAGAAGCAGCAGCAGGAAGGGGGTAGGTACATGTGTGTCAGTTGTGTGTCCCCAGCCAATGTAAGTGCGCAGTTGCATGGATACACTGCCAGAGTTTGATTGTGCAGTGCGTCAACTTGTCCCCAAAGTAGCCCGGTGCTGTTCTCACTCCCTCCCTTCCCCTCCTTGCCATGTGTTCCCTGGTCTGTGTGTAGCCACTCTTGCACAAGGTTATTTAGGCAGGCAGTTCATGCAGGTGCCCTATGCCATCAGCATCATGTGTGGGGGTGATGTGCCACAGGTATGGGGACCTTGCGTGTGCCATGGCCAATTTCAGTCATTGTGGTGTCCATGTCACTTGGCACTGATTGTGAATCACGACATAGGGGTGTGTCTCCAAACTGTACAGCCTTCCAGCATGCATGTCCAATTGTGTGCCCTCTGACATGATGTGCCTGAGTGGGAGGCCTGCTAAGTGCAGGGACGGTTGCTTAATTTGCAGTCATGTCCATCCTGGACCATGGAGGAGTGTGGGCAGTACTGTGCCCTGGGGCACCTCTTCCTAGGTCTCATGTGCGTCATCCAACAATATGGCCATTCACTGTGTCTTCGCCATGGGTTGGGTAGGGTGGCATTGTACCCTGGGCTCAACTGTTGGACCTACAGGTTGCTACATGTGTCCACTGTACAGGGGGACCCATTTTGCTTGTGCATACTCACAGTGGGCATTACCTGTGTGTGTTGTTGAGACAATCTGATGATGTTTGCCTGTCAATGATGTGTGGACATGGCCACCAGGGGCTGTGTGTGTACAGTCATTAATTGGTGGAGGCCATGTGTTTTCATCCCAGAGTGAGAGGTGTACATACTTTCTCCGTCTCAATGAGATTGTCTCAGGTGTGGGTGGTTTGTGCGTACAAGGCCTACATGTCAGGAGCTTCATCCTCCTTGCTGGGTTTAGCCTGTGTGTGATGTTTGACTGGACATACGCTCAAGGTGCAGTGACCCAGTCATGTTTTGCCTGGTTTAATGTATTGCCTTTGCAGCATGCGGCAAGAGTAAATGTATATCATTCATGCTCATCCCTTTTTGACGACGCAGTGTGGTGCAGGTGCTGTGCACATTTGTCCCCAGAGGCTGGCTCCTCTGTAAAATTTCAGGTGCAGTGATTTGCTGTTGTGTCATGCTCTCCATTGTGTCTCAGTGGCATGGTGGGTCGAAAAACTGTGTGTTCCATGGCCTACATGTGTACATTGTTTTGTAGGTGTTACTCCTGTTGCTTTTCAGGCTATGCAATGTGACCTATGTATATTTGACTCATGTGACATATGTGTACAGGTGTCTGATTATCTCCTGTCTCTTCACCTTGCCCACAGCATCGCCGGGGGACACGGAAGGAGACACTAGCACGGACCGGGAGGAGGGATTGAGCACCAGTGCCAGCAGTGCTGTCCTGTCTGGCACATGGAGTGGCACGGAGGCCGAAGGGAGTGAGGCAGAGGACCTGTCGACTGCCAACACAGACTATGACGCAGACGGGTCCGAGGCTGAGCTCCAAGAGGTGGCGGAGTCTGCCCCCCCAGCTGATGGCAGCCCTCCACATCCCCCCGCCACCTCAGGTTCCATCACCGGCCTCCCACATGCTTGTGGCCCTTCCCTCCGTGCTCGGTCCCCACATGTCTCCTTCCTGCCAGGCACCGCACCCCCTGCCCCTGTCACCACTGCTGCGGTGAGTGCGGAGTCTGTGGACATCCTGAGGCAGTTGCAGGTTGGTCAGACTGCAATGCTAAATGTCCTCCATGCCCACACCCAGGTGCTGACCCAGATGGAGGCATACATGGAGGGCATGTCGGCTGCGCAGTCTGACCAACGGCAGTTGCTGAGGTCCATAGACTCCACACTGACTGCAGCACTGGATCTCCTGCAGCGCTGCGTACCCCCCCCCTACCCCTGCCCCATCCACAATTCCCACTCCCGTGCCTGTCACACGCACATCCAGACGTCAGCGTGCACGCACCCCAACAGACACAGGCACCACACCACCAGGGAAGTCGAAGCGCACACCTCCTGTCACGCACACACAGGGTGAGGAAGGCACACCCACTGGGTCGGGGGGAAACGTAGAACACGCAGCCACAGTGGGAGTCCGCATTCCACACAACCCACTCCCTCCAAATCCACTCCCCTTAGCTCTCCTGGCCAACAGTCGGTGACAGCATCATCCACTGCGAGTGTGCCCCCCAGCCCCAGGATGACACCACCCCGCAAGCGGTGGAGGCGGGACCCGGCCAGGGGAGTTGAGTCCCCCACCCTGTCCACACCCTCCCCCAGTGGCGCTGCGACCCATCCCTTTGCCCCCCCCCCTCCTTGGGGCCTGTGGTTGGATTGGGTGCGGGGGAGTCGCTGGGGGAACTTGCCGACGTGTGCAGCGCCATTCTGTCCTCCACCTTTGGCGCTGGCACCCCCCCGTGGCAGAATCATCCCTCCCTGCACCCACAACACCTACCCTTTCCCCTCCTGTCCCTGCGGTGCCTGTTTCCACCCTCCCCCCTGATGCCCCCTCTTCTGTGGATGAAATGGACTTGTGAACTGTGCAGGCAAGCTAGGGGACACACGTCCCGATGTGTACCCCCCCCGGACTTTGCTGCTGGGCTGGCCCATGGCCCTTGTACATAGTGGACATTTTCTCAGAGATATTTTCCTGCTGAATAAAGCATTTTCTTTTTGTTTTGCACACTGATGCTTTCCTGGACTTGCTGTTGGTGCTGGTGCTCCCTACGTTGGGGTGGTGATAATGTGTTTGGGGTCTGTGAAATGTTGGAGTGTGCTGCTCATGGGGTGTACCCTGCCATCTGCGTGCCATCACAAAGGTCTCTGCCAATGGTATTTGGTCATGTTTGCTCTCACTGTATGGTGACATTGTCCCAAGGTGTGTTCCATCCTCTGTGGAGCAGGCCATTTTCCCTGCAGGGTGTCTCCCAAATGCTGTGCTGTGCTGTGTCTACATTTCCTGGATGTGTGAGGGTTGCCGTTCAATATAGCCATGCTGGCTCAGCGATGGCTCCGCCTGCATCTGGGGTATCACCCTTGTTGGTCACTGAACTTGTTGATGGGGTATATTGTCCTATGTCTGGGCACTGCTGGGAGGACTCTGCACCCACCCCTCCTGTGTCTGGGCACTGCTGGGAGGACTCTGCACCCACCCCTCCTGTGTCTGGGCACTGCTGGGAGGACTCTGCACCCACCCCTCCTGTGTCTGGGCACTGCTGGGAGGACTCTGCACCCACCCCTCCTGTGTCTGGGCACTGCTGGGAGGACTCTGCACCCACCCCTCCTATGTCTGGGCACTGCTGGGGGTGTTTGGCACACACCATTCTTATTGCAGGTTCGGTGCGTACATACACGGGTGGGGGTTCGGGGCGTACATACACGGGTGGGGGTTCGGGGCGTACATACACGGGTGGGGGTTCGGGGCGTACATACACGGCTGGGGGTTCGGGGCGTACATACACGGGTGGGGGTCCTGTGCGTACATACACGGGTGGTGGTTCGGTGCGTACATTCACGGCTGGGGGGGTTCAGTGCGTACATACACGGCTGGGGGGGTGGGGGTTCGGTCCGTTCATTCACGGGTGGGGGTTTGGTGCGTACATACACGGGTGGGGGTTCGGTGCGTACATACACGGGTGGGGGTTCGGGGCGTACATACACGGGTGGGGTGGGGTTTCGGTGCGTACATACACGGGTGGGGGTTCGGGGCGTACATACCAGGGTGGGGTGGGGGTTCGGTGCGTACATACACGGCTGGGGGTTCGGTGCGTACATACACGGCTGGGGGTTCGGGGCGTACATACCAGGGTGGGGTGGGGGTTCGGTGCGTACATACACGGGTGGGGGTTCGGTGCGTACATACAGTGCTGGGGTGGGGTTTTGGTGCGTACATACATGGGTGGGGGTTCGGTGCGTACATACACGGGTGGGGGTTCGGGGCGTACATACACGGGTGGGGGTTCGGTGCGTACATACACGGGTGGGGGTTCGGGGCGTACATACACAGGTGGGGTGGGGTTTCGGTGCGTACATACACGGGTGGGGGTTCGGGGCGTACATACCAGGGTGGGGTGGGGGTTCGGTGCGTACATACACGGCTGGGGGTTCGGTGCGTACATTCACGGCTGGGGGTTCGGGGCGTACATACCAGGGTGGGGTGGGGGTTCGGTGCGTACATACACGGGTGGGGGTTCGGTGCGTACATACAGTGCTGGGGTGGGGTTTCGGTGCGTACATACACGGGTGGGGTTTCGGTGCGTACATACACGGGTGGGGGTTCGGGGCGTACATACACGGGTGGGGGTTCGGTGTGTACATACACGGGTGGGGGTTCGGGGCGTACATACACGGGTGGGGGTTCGGTGCGTACATACACGGGTGGGGGTTTGGGGCGTACATACACGGGTGGGGGTTCGGGGCGTACATACACGGGTGGGGGTTCGGGGCGTACATACACGGGTGGTGCTTGGGTGCGTACATATACGGGTGGGGGTTCGGGGCGTACATGCACGGGTGGGGGTACGGGCCGTACTTCCACGGGTGGGGGTACGGTCCGTACATGCCCCTACCCACGCTCTGCGTGCCTGGGTACGGGCCGTACCCATGCCTTTGGTGGGTGGGTACGGTGCGTCCCCCCATTGTTGCGGTGCCGTGGGGTCCGCACCGTACACAGGCCTTGGGGGCGTGGCTACGGGTCGTACCACGCGTACCCCTACATGACCCCAGCAATGCTGGTACGAGCCGTACCAAGGCATTTCTGACGTGGGTACGGGCCGTACCGCCATTGTTGGAGTGACTTAGGGGGACGCGTGGTACGTTCCGTACCCACGCTCTTGCGGCCTGGGTAGGGTACGTACCGGTTCGCGTGACCATCCACTTCCGTTGTGGCGGACGCTTGCGTTGCTGGCCTCGCCCCCACCCCCTGGAAGTGACAAGGCCCTGATGGTCAGGTATGTCCAGGCCATGTGTGATTTGGTACCATGTGTTGGTGTTGTGTGTCCTGCCCCTGCCCCCCCTTTGCCCCTGGTTGTTGTGCTGACCTTCTGCGGCGTCTGCGTTGGTTCCTGTACGCCAGGTGGACTGCTAGGAGGGCAGGGATGGCACGTAGGTTCGGGTCCATGTCTGTTCGTCGCGTCCAGCTGCTCCTTGCGTGTGTCGTCCTGATTTCCCGGCAGTTTTTGGCAGCCGGTAAATATTTTCCGTGCGGGATGACGTCGGTTCGAATCGTACTTCCTGGTTCGTGAAACGTAGGCTGGATTTGTACGGAAATGGTGTTTCCGTATGAATCGTACTTGCATTTTCGGATGGATTTCGCACCGGGTACGAGTCGGACGGAGAAAAGGCTCCGTCCGACGGTTCGTACCCGGTTTTTACCGGATCGGAATTGGCACCCAAATGTGAGTGGCCAGTCACTACACACAAGCGTAACCTGTTGTGAGCTCTGTCCTGTGGTGCTGGTGTTGCACTTTGTGCCACATTGGCGTCATTGCTGCTGTTCTGTGATTGCTATGTGTGTGTGCTGCATTGTGGTGGAGTTGCCTCTGCAGCTCTGATTACATGTAGCATTCTCCCTTTGAGGCGGGGTGCCTTTGAATTGTGTACTTTTCGGGGCCTGATTTGCTTCGGACGTGGGTCATATGTGCTCTCGGACAGATTTTGTGGCCTGGTGCATTGTTCATCTGCTGCGTGTTTCGTAGGTCATGGGTGCATGTGGACATGTCAGAGTGTGACCTGCTCCTTTACGGATGTGATCAGCACTGGGCTACCTCCATGTCGATTCGTGGGCCATGTCATTTGTTTTGGCAGCTGCCATGCTGTCAGACATGCAGTGTTACTTGCATAGTCAGTGTGGGTCACAGAGCCGCTGCTTTGCTGGATCCATCACATTTGCATGGGTCGGGTGTGATATTGGTGATGGGGGGGCCCTCTGTGCACATTCTGGATGGGGTCCTACTTGGCATTTCTATGTATGCTGCAGTGTGCCAAGCCAATTAGGGACATGTTCCACGGTCATTGTGGGTTGCAGTGTGGTACGCATACTTGTGCATGAATGCCATTGTGCCCATCTCCCCCGCACCCCTGGCCCTGGTGGTTACTCATTCTGTTGCTGTTGGGTCAGGTCATATCGTGGTGTTTCCAGGCCCCCCAATCCTACCACCGTCTCCTCACTGCTGACTGTGGCCACCATTTGCTCCAGCTCATCCCGCTCCTCCTGTGTCGCTGGAGGCCCACCTCGAGTCGCCATTGCTGCCACCCTGTTGGCGGTGAGCTTATGTTTGGTCTGCCTTTTCAGATCATACCAGCGCCTCTTGACCTCCTCCAGGAACCTCCTCGACACTCCAACTGCATTGACATTGGTGACGACGGCCTGACATATTTTGGTTTGGGTTGCCAGTGCCGCAGTGGAGGTGCCGAACAGTTGTTGATAGTGTTGGGTCACCTCCGTGACGATGGTCCGGTCTTCCTGCGGACTGAATCCCGTCTTCCTCTTGTCCTTGCCCTTCCTGGAAGGCGGCGTTCCTGGCTGGTCCTCCGTGGGGCTTGTGGTGTTCGGCTTGTCCTTTGCACTCGGTCCGAGTGCATCCATGCTGCTACGCAGTTTGAATTGTTTTTTGGCTTTTTTTGTTGCTTTTATAGTGCACTTTCCCGCCAGACGCGTGGGATTTGCAGGCCTGTGGCTGGTCCTCGCTGATTTGTGTACCGCGATTGGACTCATCGCATTTTTTTTGCGTTCGCGTATCGCATTTTTGGGGTGTGGCATTGATTTTGATGCGGACATTTTGGTTGTTATCTGGTGTCTATCTTATGGGTACCGCCGTGTTGTGAATTCCTCGTTGAGACGTGGTTATTTTCCCGCGATGGGCTGCAGTATTGAAAGTTGCGTTACGCTATTCGTGCGGTAGTTAACACGCGTTCTTGTGAATAGACCCCTGAGTGTATAAAAGAGTACTCCCGTAGCGCTATTTACCATACTCATAAATGCTTTTGTATTGGCCACATACTATGGTGGAGTAAATTCCAATTCCAGAAATATAAGTATTTGCTAGTATCACTTAAAGCACATCATAAACAAGATTATGTTCCGCTCTCAGTGGTAGTTTATTACAGTGCACATACAAAATGATCAAAAAAAGAAATGTTGTTGGAAGTGGTCAGCTCAAGTTGTCATCATATATATTGAAAATAAGCAAAAGAAAACATTGTAATAGAATCAGGGGGGATTAGAGTGACATTTGTATTGAATGTCAACATTTATTGAAACAATGAAATGTCTATACCTGCCTGGTACCTGCGACAAAAGTAAATGAAAAAAAGCAGGGTGCATATATCTGAGAGTTCTTTTCTTTTTCACTAACATGTAGACTTTTTCCATGACCTAAGTTTACCGAATCTAGTGATTTTGGACTGGTTTGTTTCTATAATATCAATGAGCTAAAGTTTGTGAATTAATTTAAAACTCTGCAAAAGCAGAACGCAAGGGGAACTGATGAAGTGGATTATTCAAAAGGAATAATCTTCACACATAATATATGGAAACAGTAATATTGAAAAGAATAGAGCATTGTTTCAAATTCTATTAAGGTAGAATAGTTAGCATACATTTATTACATTGTTAACATTCTCTTCATCCCATCTGTGTTTGCATTCAGTTTCTAATGACAAAAAAACTGCAATTGAATGAAAATCCTTAAAATGATTTCTGTTCATTTCTGCTGCAGCTGAACTCATTAGTGGCGTTACATACATCATTTTCTCCGTGAAGTGCATCTCAGAGCTGCCAGACACTATAATATAGCATACAGAATTGAAATTGACACTGGCCCCTCTGTGTATGCCTTAATTTCCATTAGGTTTAATCATATTCATCATGCTCTATGGATGGTGTGAGTAAATGCCGCGCTACAAGCGCTAGAGATAGTCATCATTTGCTGAGCTGCAAAAGTGCACACATTTTATACCTCTCTTTGGCAACTTTAAGAGTCATCATATTAAGAATATGTAACTAGATCACCCTGAAATCATCTCGAATGAATAGGTAAATCTTCTTGGGGCAGTTATAATTAAAAACTAAATTATGTTGTATGACTGCAAATTGTACCAGTTTTATATTACATTCAGAAGCCACATTACTTAGAAAAGTGACACACAGTTTGTAAGAAAGATGCCTTAAATCCTGCAAACTTACTAATGCTAATCAATAACTGTATGGCAAGACCTTAGTCTCATTTTATGCTTACTTAACTTTTTGTTTTTTAACAGGGGATTTTTAGTACTTTTAATAAACCAAGAACACTATATTTCCCAGAAAACCATGAGAAAGAATTATCGGCTGTGGGTAGTGGCAGAACCAATAACTCTTGTGCATGTATAAGGAACTACAACCATTAAGACTGCCTTTTTTTTATTGCTGACGACTAGAGAATATGTAATAAACTCAATAAATATGTATTGTTTAGCACGTGTTTTAATGATTTTATTGTGTTTTATAATTTATTTTTAGTAGCTTTAAATTCAAAGGCTCACTAATTGCCCATGCGTTTGAACAAATGGGGTGCAATTTGAGTCCCACTGCAGTATTCCACTTTCACCTGCCTGCCTTGTTCCCACCGATTGATTCATATCCTTTTCCCCCTTTAATAGCTGTTTTTCTTCTGCCCTAACTCCTTGTTTGACTGTCCATCAGGAGCTTACTCCCTGCTCAACTGCTGTTTAGATCAGCACTTATCGTGCCCCTTCGTTTGTCAGCTGGCTCTTGCTCCTAGCGCAGAAGGGGGCCTTACGAGAAGGAGCGCTCATGCTTCATAGCAGTTCCCTTGCTATTTGACATCAGGGCCGGACTAAGGGGCATATCAGCAAGCTGGCGAGGAAAAATTATCGCCGCTTTAGAGTCCGTTTTCGGACGAAAAGTGGCGATAATTTCATCGCTTAATCATCAAGGTCACGCTAACGCGTGATTCCTTGCTTTAGCTCCCTTTCCCATAACACCCACCTTTGCATCTCTAATAAGATGCAAAGTGGGCGTTGCGTCCCAAAATAACAGGAGAAATGTTGCTAAGCGACATTTCGCTAATTATCAAGGAAATCGCTAACAGGCATAGCGATAAGAAAAGTAGCGCTAACCACAGTTAACGCTACTTTCCTTACGCCTGCTTTCACCCTGACTTAGCCATTATATCCAATGTACGGTGGATATAATGGCTAAGTATGCCCTGCCTTATCAGCAAGCTAACGCCAAAATGTGGGAGATTATCGCTGGATTTCCAGCGATAATGTCACTTTTGGCTGTTAGCGCAAGGAATTTTATCGCTCTTGAGATAAGCGTTGCTGATAGCACGCTATCTCAGCGATAAAATTCCACGATAGCCGGCGATAATTATCCTAGCGCTAAGTGTGCTTAGCGATAATTATCGCCGGCCCTTGCTGGAATGCCCCTATGAAAGCAAACGTGCCCTGGCAATTAAGTTGGACCGACCCCTCAGTTTGGTGGCTGGACTGGGGGGGGGTGGTAAACACCGCTGCTGTTCTTGTTACAGGGGGGGATAATGCACTGCTGAAAACCGTCCACCAGTAACAAAAACACTCCCCCCAGGCTCCAAAACCCGCCCCCACTCTTCCAGCTCACCAGTAAAATGCCCGGTGCCCGCTAAGGCCAGTCTGGCCCTGTGTGGCATTGTGCCTTATGCATACTGCAGATTCAGGCTTGTGTGGGATACTGTGCATCATTGTAGTTGTTCTTTCATTACTCAATGCAACTGCTAACTTAGACTTGCTCAAGTTTGCCGGGCGGACATTTCTTGTTGAGTACTGTATACCTGTTTGTGCTCACAGAACAATTTCACAAAAGATTAGCAATGCATGAAAAACATTAGGAAGGGACTGCTCCCCCTAAAAATGGTTTGAAATTGAAAAACATAGTTAAGTAAATGCCACCTTCACTCTTTCCTCAATACCTTTCTGTCGTAATCCAGTCAAAAAGGCTATGGCATCCTTCTCTAAATCTATGGCTTCTGACAATAGTTTCTTTGACGCCCAAGCAGTTGCTGTTAATTTGACTTGGCATGCTAGAGTCTATCTGTGGGGCGCGACCACCTAGGGGGCCCTGGAGGCATGCGATAGGGGTTGCGCTCTTCATTTGCTAAAAGGAAATGCCCCCGGTGGTTAATTACGGTAGTTACAATGCTTTCCCTGGAATGTTGTTATTCAGGAAAATCAGTGCTGGGAAATCGAAGCCAGGCACACAGCTAAAACGCCTTTATACCAGTGTGTTTCTGGCCTGAAAGAAATGCAAATGTGCACAACGAGTTAATCTGCAAATGTAAAGGATTTGCAGATTAACTCGTTATGCACATTTCTTTCAGGTCAGCAGCACACGAGCAGAAAGGTGTGTTTCGCTTTTTGCCTGATTTTGGTTTCTCAGGGCAGGAGTGTGCTGTTGCAGTTACTTGATCAAATCACTAGAAGCTTTTTGAGTGGTAGGGCACAGGGTTAACTAAGCTGTGAAGTGCTTGCTTTTAATTGTTGTATTTACATACAACTTACTATCGCTGAGTATGTGCTAAAGGGACAGTTATGTAAAAGACATTGCAGTACATAGGGTCTGGATATTACTAAATTCTATGGGCCTCATTTACAAATGAATGGTGTAGGGCAGCTCCACAAGTACTTGTGCTGTGCTGCCTTTTGCCAATTCAAAAGGGCAGGAATGGATTGTATTTATAAGATACGGTGCATTCCTGTCCTTTCTGCCAGCACACAATTTGGTGCCTAGCACCAACGCAGGCACCCTTGCACAATGGTGCAAGGGTGTCTGCATTGTTGGCAGGATTGTGTTTGTGCAAGAAGGCACGCCTTCCCTGCGCAAAAACAACCCATGGAGGCTTTTTCCTCTTTCTATGTGTACTACACATAGAAAGAGGAAACCATTGAGAAGAAATAAAGATAAAGCATCCCCTGGGGCAGCATACAGTTTTGATGCATCCTCAGGTCTGCAGATCCTTGTAAATCTGGGAATGTGTCAAAACCCATAGGAAAACCCACTGCAACACCCATGGAACACCCCCTGACGCAGTGTAAGGCAATGCATCAACTTGCGCTGCGTTGCCTTACACCATATCTAGGAGACCATGAATAGCCATGCAAAGTTACTTTGCTTGGCCTCGTAGATATTGGTCTGTACTCTGCGCAACCAAAGTGTCATAAAAAATGACGCAACGGCAGCGCAAGGAGCTTCTATTGTTGCTTATTGCTATATTTGGGTGTTAAACTGGTACTAATAAGGTGCAACCACAGATTGACCGTTTCACTGGAGAGCATTTATGGTTGTCCATGATAAGGAGTACTAGGTTCTAGAAATGTTTGTCGGGAGGGGGTCCTTATGCCTAAAAACGTTTGATGGTGGGGTCTCGGCATCAAAACGTTTGAAGACCACTGTGCTAGAGTTAGCATGCAGGGGCACTTTCCTCCTGGAGCTGAGTGCTGTACTTGTGTTTCTGTTTTCAGAGCCAAAGAGAAACAACAACTGAATATATGTGGGAAACATTTTGATAATATCAATATACCATAACTCTTGTCACAGACCAAGGACTCCTTCTGGTGGGTTTATGACTCCATTGTAATTGTAATAAGCAGATCTCCAAAGCACAAATATGGTGATTTCAACTCAAGTAACTACCCGTCATATTGTGACATATAAATATTAATACAAAGAAATGTCCTACTTTGAGAAAAGCAATGAAGATAGACATGTTACCACTGATACTGGTCACCGGGTGATTCCAATATTTTTTGGTTTTGTTGAAACTCTAAGGGGAAAATGTTGTCCCTGTTTTCTTTCTCAAAAGATGGGACCATGCAGTAGGCCGAAGTTAATGGAAATCACATGTTTTGACCATCCCGTATGTAATACCCCACCCCAATTCTTCAGACTGAATACCATGAGAACTTGTAGTGGAACATGCACTTAAAAGAATAACACCCAACATGGCAAGACTCTACCCACAAAGCATGTCATCGAATGTCCTCTGGTGTCCTTGCTAATAAAGGTGTTTCTAATCTTGTCCTAGATCCCAACATGGCTTCCTTCTTTTATGAATACTGAAAGGATCCAAAGGAAGTGATGCTGAGAATATGGGTCTTCTACCAGTGCAAACTATGTTGTGGGTCCTCTTGGATGATTGTTATGATTTGGCTAACAATCTGATGATCCAGTGGATCTGGAGGCCCTTTCTAATTGGGCACAGGGAGATTTTTTAAATCATTTGAATGCCATGTTATGTACCGGTAATCTTCATTAATCCTGGTCCTGTTGTCCCCATCCCATTCATTACAACGGAGATATCCCTATCTCACAAACATAAAAAAGAACTAAGGAATGTTGGATCCTACCCCTTTCCCCCTTCCCACCGAGAATACATAAACGTCCTTACGCATCATTCCTCCTAAACTACCATAACCCCAGATGAAGGCCGGCTGACAGGGAGGGAGGGAAATAATGAATGGGAAGGGGACAATGGGACCAGTAGCAATGAAGATTACCAGTAAGTAATAAGGCATTACCCCCAGGTCCCACCTGTCCCCGTCCCATTCATTAGAAGGAAGAATACCCAAGAAGCACACCGGCATTCATCTACAAAAAAACACCAGGAAACATAGCAACACCCAGTGATTTATTGGAATACAGAGACATGAAGTCAGGAGCGCCCAGCCCACAACACTCCCAATCCATAATTAGCATCATCACCCAGCAAATTCTGGATCCGATAATGCCTCACAAATGTGCTAGAGGATGCCCAAGTAGCTGCCCTACAGATCTCAGACAGGGAAACCCCTTTCACCTCAGCCCAGGAGGCCACCATCCCACGAGTAGAACAACCCTGCATCCCAACAGGAGGAGGTGAACCGGACAACTCAATGACCTTCCGCCACCATTGACCAAGGGATGAAGAGAAGCTTCTCACCCCGAGAGGAAACCCCAAAGGAAACAAACAGGGAGTCTGGCTTCCGGAAATGATTAGTCCAATCCTGATAGATCAGTAAGACACTACTAACATCCAACAAGGACCAAGGAAGATCACCATCCGACAAATTATCCCCCGCATTAGCCAGGCAACAACATCTCCGGAGAACAATGGAACTGTGAAGGAATCTTCGGAACAAAAGAGGAATCCAAACACAAGACCACACCATCATCAGAAAACGTCAGAAAAGACTCTCTCGCCATCAGAACCCCCAACTCAACAAGTCGCCTGGCCGAAGTGATAGCCACCAAAAAAAACAACTTGAAGGTGACAAACTTAAGATCCACCTCCACTAAAGGCTCAAACGGAGCAGCCACCAATAAACGCAACACAAGGGGAAGGTCCCACAAAGGGAAAAAGAGCTTCACCAAAGGAAGGTACAACGAAAAACTCTGCAGCAACTGGGAAAACAAGTCGTCCGTTTCCAGCAAAGTCCCACAAGGGGAATGAAACGCCCTAAAGGCCTCCCACTGAGCCCGCAAGGTGGACACAGCCCTTCAGTGTCTACCTTGCAGGGACACTGAGGGCCTACCAAAGAAACTGCAGTACCACTAGCAGGTAACACTCCAGTGGAAACAACCCCAGAGCACAACCCCAGCGCTGGAAATTCCCCCAATGTCTACCATATGACTTCAGAGTCAAAGACCGCTGAATAGCCAAGGCTAAGTGATCAGGGAGACAGTGACGTCACAACCCCTGCTACTTATCCTCCAGACTGACAGTTGCATCCTCAGGAGAGGCAACCTGGGAGCTGACCTCAGAGGACATGGAAAGCAGGAAAGCAACCATCGACCCTGAATAACCAACAGATTCAAAATGGGGAACCAAGACCGGCGGGGTCAAAATGGCACCACCACCAATTGGAGGATCGCCTCCCCCTCCTGGAGGGACCCGAGACCCTGCAGTGTGTCAGAACCCAAAGTGGGCCCCCACCTCAAAGCAATGGCATCCGTATTCAGGATGGCAACCCCCTGGAAAGGTTGGCCAACACCGTCCCCCAGCGCAGAACCGAGAGGATGGAAGGAGACACCAGAACCAGAATCGTCAGGTCCTGAGACTGAAGAGCCAAATGGGACAAAAGATGCACCCACAGAGGACGGAGATGACATTGCACCAAAGGACCATGAACACAGTTGTTGTGATGAGCCCCAGATGCCGCAACCAAAGGTGAATATGAAAGGATACCCCCTGCAGGAAGAGCAGAGCAAGAGAACCCAAGGACAAAGCCTGAAAGTCCATCAAAAACACCTGGTTCAGATCCATTCGAAAGTGTGCCCGATAAATGTCAGGTCCTAAGAGGGCACCAGATGACATTTGGGAATGTTCAGCAGAATTCCATGAGCCCCCAAAGCCAAACCTACTGCCCTCAGATCGAGGAGCAGCGGATCTAGACAAGGAGCATGGACCAGTCAATCGTCTAGGTAAGGGTAAAGCATGATCCCCTGAAGATGCAGGGAAGCTAAAAACAGAGCCACTACTTTCGTGAACACCCTTGGGGCAAACCACAGATCAAATGACAAAACTAAAAATGCCTGCCCCGGAGGCAAAACCCCAGGAACCAGCAACAGCAAGGATCAACTGGGACATGGTAGGAAGTGGCCTACAGATCCAGGGTGCACATGATATGCCCCCAGAGAACCATCGGAATTTCCCACTGAAGAGTCTCCATTTTGAAGGGCAGGTGAATCACAAACTTTTTCAGAGCCTTTAATTCTAGAACCAGACGGAACCCCCATGTCAACTTGAGCACCAGAAAAATCAGAGAGTAAAACCCCCTCACCCCCTCCAGAGGAGGCACCATCTAAATTGCCCCTTTCTACAGGAGTTTCTGGACACCCATGGACAACTCTGCCCTCTTGGACTGACAAGACAGCCAAGGAGTTGGACGAACCCCAGAATTCGGCCGGGGACACCGTGAACTCGATGCGATACCCCTGGCGCACAATGTCCAAAACCCACACATCAGAGGTAGACTGCAATCAGGCCAGAAGAAAGTACTGAATCTAGCCTCCTACCAACAATCCCTTGATGTCCATCATATAGCCAGGAACAAGGCTTTGGCTGGGGGGACTTCGCCTTCCTATCACGACCCCATTCAGAAGAAAACCCCCATGACCCCTAGATAATTGCTGCCTGGAAGGTGGATGAAAGGGGGATTTAGGTTTTGAAACATTCTTATCAGCGGAGGAATGCTTCAGAGATGAGGAGGGCTTCTTTTCCTTAAAAAGCTCGCGCAACTTGCCCTCCAACTCCTCACCAAACAGCATAGTACCCTGAAAAGGCAAATGCAGGGCAGCTGTTTTCGGAGCAGAATTAGTCTTCCAATCATTCAGAACCAAATTGCTCTGAGCCACCACACAGGCGCCCCCACAAAGAGACTGGAGACCCTCGCAACGTCAAAAGAAATATCCGAAAGGAACTCCACCTGCCTCTCAATATGTTCCAAAAGTCCTGAGCAGTCTGATGAATCATCCAGGGATTAAAAATGCTCAACATCGGAGATAAGGGACTGAGCAACATAAGTCCCATAGATCCCAGCCCTCAGAGCCAGATAACACTTAGGAATCACCTTCCTCAAGGATGCATCCACTTCTTATCCACAGGGTCTTTAACAACCGAGTCCTCAGCCAATGAAGTCCAACCCACCAGACTGCCCACAAAGGAATCTATCGAAATAGAGTCAGGCAAGACAGTAGAAATGTCCTGGAGTGGAAACAATTCAGCCATAAACCTGGGCCTCATAATGCGATCAGGGTCCTTCCACTCCCATTTCAACACCTCATGAATATAGGGATGAACAGGCACATAAACCGGTACCGTACTCAGAAACTGGTGAAGCAAGGACCCTCTAGAGGTGCTGGGTACCTCATAATCAGGAAAGCCCACTATGGATTTCACATGTTGCAACAATTCTGACAACAAGACTTTATCAACATATTTTTCTTTGTGCTGCTTATCCCCCATTCAATCCTCAACCGAACTGGAAGACTGAGAGGGTAAAACTGTAACAGAACACTTAGGCCAACTACCCCAGCCCAATTCCTGCAATGTCTCCTTAATCAGCCGTTTTATACGGGAATCACACCCTTCCATGTGGTTTTTAGAAAACGCTGGAGAGAAACCGGAAGAGGAAGATTCCTCCACATGCTTGCGCTTCTTTGAATGTTTGCCCATTGTGACAAACACAAGCAACAACCACATTCCAGTGTCCAAGACCAACAGCAACAAGCACAAAAGGGAATTCAAAATAAAGAGTACTGCCGCCAAACTGCTATGTGGTACTCACCTAACAGTTGCCAGATATACGTTGAGACAAGCCATCCTAAAACACGTCAACCTTACAACCTTCAGCCTCGTGCCTGACTTCCCGACTCACATCCCTTGCAGGAAGTCAGGCAACAGGACCCGGAAGCGCTCCATACTCCCAGAGCACAGGGCTGACCCGCACATGTAACCACATGCCTCTGACAGTCCCAGCAACCTGGGAGGCGCGGTACACGAAACCAGAACTAACCTCTGTGGCCTGAAGGTAAATCGGACGTCTCCCTCCAAGCCCAGTGGGGAGGGAGACAAGAATACCAGCAGCGCCCCCACCGCCCGACAGAGGAGACATTCTGCCAGAAGCTCGCACTCCTGACTCATCCCATTCTGTCGAAGACAGAAAAAAAGAACACAAGGATTACTGGGTACAGAAAAAAAGAAGACGAGGATTGCTGGGTAAGTACATTTATGTACTCCTGGTGGGAGGGGGAAAGGGTATAGTACAACATTCCTTTGTTCTTTTTTAATGTGTGGAGATAGGATTATCTCACTTGTAATGAAAGGGATGGGGACAGGAGGGACCAGGGGGTAATGTTGATACAACAATTTCGGCTCTGCATTAAAAGATTTGCAATTTCAGACACTGGTCCACCAGCATAGGTTTTTTTGGCTGAAAAATGAGTAAATAAGGGGCTAATTATGATGGTGAGCGGACATCAGTCCGCCCGCCATCATAACGGTGATTGGACCAACCGCCAGACGTGTGGCAGTCCCACCGGCCCAATTAGGATGCTCCCGTCCTGGCCTTTTACCATTGTGGACGGTGCCACAATGGCAAAAGGGCATGCACAGCATTTCCCAGCATCACGTTGCAGGCACCATGCGGTGCCTGCCTCCTGGTGCAGGGAATGTACCCCCCAAGTGCAACCCCCTACCCCCCATGGGACCACAACGGGCCCCCAGAGCTAATCTCCGTCAGCCTTTCCATGGCGGCATCGCCGCCATGGAAAGGCCTGTAAACCACCCACATCATAATGTGGATGGCAGTGCCTGCTAGCCACCGCCACCATATTACTGGCTCAGCTCCGCCCGGCCGGCAATCGTAATGATTGCCGACCAGCGGAAAAGCGGCGGATGGACTTTGCGTCCGCGGGGATACCTACCGCTATCATAATATGGCACAGGGTATTTCTCTTTACGATGGCATAACAATCGCCACCGCTGGCTCGGTAGTGGCGATCGTTACACCATCTTAATGAGCCCCTAAATGTCTAATTTCTTTTCTATGAACAAGGTCCAATACCTTTTGATAGACACCTCTCTGATAGGAATCATTCTGCTGGCCATTCCCAATTTGCAATGAACTACAGCTGCCCTTCTATGGTGCGCCCTCCCAGCAATCTTAGCATCCAATCTTCTCACAAAGATCGATACGTGACCATTTCATCTCCAGCAAAGTTCAAGGATGATTCAACAATGTCCAAGATGAATGTAGCATTTTTCCCTTCCCAAAATAGGAGACAGTATTTTCTACTTGTGTCACATTCTGCAACTCATTTCAGAGGATCCCTAGATTCTAAAAACACCCCATCAATTTCACACAGGTGATAATTCACAAAGGCATGTAGTACTAACGTATTTATAAATACCTTTTCTGAATTAGCCTCAAATCATCAAAAATAGGAGCATTCAGGGAATATTTATATACGATTAGTACAAATAGAAGGAATGTGCTTTCTTGCATTTAAACTAATAAGGAGTTGACATTCTGGGGGCAAATTCACAAAGGCACCTTTTCTGGTGTGTGTTCCAAGACCAATTAGTTCTCTAAAGAAGAGACAAAGCCCATTGCTGTAGAAGCGTTGGATCTTGTCTCAAGATGAGTTTTAAAAATGTTCACTCTGTCCAAAGCATTTTGTCTAGAAAATGTTGTTGATATACAAAAAAGAAAATAAACAAGAGACTTCAATCGTTTCATTCTCTTGTTTGCCATTTCAAGACAGAACAAAATGTGCAGCTCATGGATGTGTTTCTTCACACAATAGGATTGTGCCTCTCCACTCGAAGGATCTTTTGTGTCTGTATTACAGATGATTTCTTCAATTCATTGAAAAAATCAGGCCTGTCCATTTCAGGTTATCTTTTACTACTTGGGGCTTCACTAAGCTTCTAAAGCCCGTAGTGATTGCCCCTAGAGCTCAAGATCGTTGATATCAAATTTACCTAGACAATGTGCCCTTCTCACATCCAGGTTTAGTGCTTTTTAATGCAATAACTACATATGCAAGAAAATTCATTCACGTCTTTTGGTTTACTTTATCTCAATATAGAATCATTTTCTAGTGTTCCATTTCAATAGATGGAAGTCCCGAGATTCAAAGTAGATTTCAGGTCAAAGAATATCTGATGAACAGGAAGCTTCAAAGTAATGTTGTGAACGTCTAATACTTCTCTCAGACACCATGCAAAGTTAGTGGGTCTCTTAACTTAATCCATTCAGGTCGTTTTTCCATACCCTCTTCACTACTTTGCTTTCCATCATCTATATCTTTGTCGCATCTGTTTCCTTGGAACACAGATATACATAAAGACACTAATTTGGGGATGGGTTAGTGTATTGACTATCAAGGCACATGTAATAGTCAAACAATTTTTGCTACACCTATAGATCTTGTCTGAGATTCCAATGCAAGCCTTTAGCTTTGGGGTACACTGTGTTGCCCATATTCAACTGCGGGAACATGATTCACAAGGGAGACCTCAATGGATATAAACCGTTAGGAGCTTCTTGCTGGGTCCTATGCCACAATGTTCAGATAAAATAGCATTATTCACAGTTCTGTGCATGCAAACTCAACAGCAGTTAAATTTGGTGACTATCAAATCCAGACATCTGGCAAAACTGTCAAAGACTTCCTGGTCATTTTGACTTCAGCACCATCTCTGTTCAAGCAGAATATTTTCAGGGTATCCCAATCACATCCGTGGATTGCTGTTCCAGACATTTGAGGGATTTTAATGATTAGAAACTAGAAAGTGGTCAATACCTTCAATCTGATCTCGAGTGCGTTGTCAGTGACCTCTTTTAGGTTAATTTACAAGGTAAATGTATCTTTTCTATGACTACGAGTTCACTCTGCAGCCACAAATCTAGGTAAGGAGTGATTCCATGATCAATGCTTGGTGTGGTGAAGCAATAATGTGACTGCCTATGGGGGGTTTAAACTAGTCTCAGCTTAAACAAATGTCTCCTTTCCTTGAACACTATTGGTTGGAAAGCCTGACAATTCTTTGAAAAACCAAAAAAATATATATATACATTACATTTTTTAAGTTGTAACAATTGGACTTAACTTTGAACTATGACCTCCACACCAAAGGGCTTGCAAGCTACTGGTACAAAACAGTTTAATAGTGTTCATGAGAAAAAGTCAAGCAAAGTATGTACTTGCATACAAAATATGTGGAGGTTACTACTCTCAGCTAACAATCAGGATTGACATGTTTCTATAAAAAGCAAAACAAATACTCTTCAAACTAAGGGCAGGCTAGTACGTTTTAGGAACTCTGCAAGACTAAAAGTGCCTCTAAAAATGCACAAACCCTAGAAACAATCCTCAAAGATCCTAAAATATAAATCAATAAGTAGGGGGAGACAGTGATAGTGTAGGCTCCCTTTGAGCTTCATTCCCTTTCTGACAATGAAGCAAGAGACAGCCGTGCAATACTAGGCAATAGCTGATGAAAAACAGAAGCAAAAACGTAATCAAGAAAATGGTGAACACAAGTCACAAATATAACCACTTTTAAGATTACCTGTAAAATGCATTCCAATTTAAAGCAACTTCTTCCGATATAGCTCTAATAAATTTGCCTTGTTGAAAAGTTCCAAGTAAATCAATATGTCAGTTGAATGGTTTCAAACATAGTGAAAGGAAATCCACCATGGCATGATTACTTTGACAAGTCAGGAGATGGTTTCTTTAACTGAACAGCTGAAGAAAGGAAAAATGAACCAAGCTGGTTCAACTAGCAAGGAACTATTGAAGACCTCTGTAAGCCACATTACTCAAGCAGTTCTTAAGCATTTGGAGACTACAAAATCTCCACTATTGAATTCAATATCTCTGTACAATGTCCATTTATAGAACACTCAGATGAATCATCATCAATGACTAGATCAAGCAGACAACTGTTGCCTGTACCGCAGCTCAGCTCGTTCCTGCAAAGGCTTTAGAAACATATCTGCTAAGCAAGAGAACACAGATGTTTCAACCCCCTCTTATTCTGGCAAGAGAGAGTGATTACTCAAAAAATGAAAGACCCCATTCCAATCTTACAGAAAATGTATATTACAGACTTGATAACAATCAAATGTCATTAGGGTTTCAAAATGAGAGCCTTGGGTGGCTTTACCAAATAAGACACTGGCATTTATATAGAAGGTATACCACTGTTTGAAATGTTCATTGCAATGAAAGCTCATTAAAAACAGCGCAGGCCCCTTAAGCACAGCGCAAGTTCAAAACCTCACCGAGGGGCTGAAAGAACTGTAATACTCAGCAGTGTTTGCAGAATCTAGTGACATTTGCAGAGGAGGTGACATCACTGCATTTCCAATCATTCATCTCCACAGGAAGTGAAATCACTGGTTTCCCACCAAAATCATCTTTACATGATGAAGTCAAACAAGAGGACTTTAGGGGATATTCACAACAAAATGTCAGAGCGTGGTTTTATGCCAAAATTGGTAACACCGTGCTTTGACATTTTTTAAATGCAGGGATGCGCCGTATTTACAAAAATACGGTGCTCCACTGTGTTTTCCATAATGCTGGTGCTAATAAAACTGTCAGGGGTGATTGTTTATATGCAGGGAGTTGCACATTCCTGCACATAAACAATATTGAAAGGCGATTTGGTGTTTCAATGTATGCTGTAGAATGCAGCACACATAGAAAGAGCAATAAATTAGGAGAAATTAATAATTTCTCCTCATATCACCAGTCTAAGACCAGGTATTATCTGTCCTTAGTTTTGGCTCGACCCTAGCCTTGTAAATATGGGCAGCATCAAAAAGCAATGGGTGTTGCGGCGGGACGCCCATTACAACACCCATTGCATACTCCGTTCACACTAAGTGAAGTGTAAAAAGGGGCCTTGTTACAAGGCGGCGTTACGCTACGTTATGCTGCTTTGCAAATAAGGATGGGGATATTGCCACCAGAACATCGCTAAAAGTGATGCTCTAGTGGAGATATTCACTTGTAAATATGCCCCTTCATTTCCAATCATCTGCACACTGCCTACCACCCCTGTGGTCCTCCTCCCTCCCAGGACATGAATAAAGCAAGCCAGTCTGCATCTGTCCATGCCTGGAGCACATGCAGCACCAGGTACCCTCGTTCTCCACTCTACCCTCCGCTCCCCTGCCACATTCCTCTGCGATCTCAACCACATCAGCCACTCCCCACACTTCTGCCACACTGCACCATACAACCTCGAGGGAGCTCCTCCTGCAAATTCTCATGCACTCTCCCGCACCCTACAGCTACTGCTCCTGTGCCAATAGCAGCCAGCATCCCACTTGCTCACACTCATACAAAACACACACATGCTCATGCTTACACAGGCCAACCACCACTCATGCAACATGCTACACTTCCATGCATGCTCAGCAACACAAGCTCACAAACCAACATGCCATGAAGATATGAAACCTACTGCATGACTACGCTCTCCCACCTGGCTAAATCCATCCTCTGCACCAGACATTGTTTCAGTCATCTACGCTGTTTATAAGATCCCCAGGCAAGACCATCAGCACAAGCCCAGATGTGGAGTAACCATCATATTCAAAGACGCCATCAGCTGTCCACCTACATCCGCACCCCCACCAGCTTAATGGAACACCTCACATTCAAGATAGGCATCACAGCCATCTTCTCCTAAGACAGAACACTTTTATACAGACCACCGGGATCCTGTACCAATTTAGCCAGTGGCATTACAGCCTTCATCATAACCCTCATCCTCAACGTCAGTACCTTCATCCTTCTCAGAGACTTTAAATTTCACCTGGAACAACACACAGACCCAAACTCTACAGCCCTTCTAGAAAACCTCTGAAACCCCTGCCTCATCCAGCACATTACTCAACCCACCTACATCGCCAGGCACATATTAAACCCGATTTCCTTCCTCAGTCAGCAACATCACAGCCGAAAAGCTAGCAACTATGCTCTGGACAGACCATGTCCTCATCAATTTCAGCATACCCATTCTTCACCACCACAGACCTACTACTACTGGACCCCCTCACTGCATCTGGAAGACCATCTCCGACTACCTGCCAGAGGGCACAAGCAATTTAATGAAAGCAATCAGAAACCTCAACAGCTGGATCACTGCATGCACCGACACCTGGCCCCCCTTAAGTGCAAACAAATGGCAAGACCCTGACCACAAGGCCAGCTGGTACACAGAGGAAAACTGGCTGACAAAATGACACTGCAAGCAAATGGAGCGTAAATGGAGAACTAGTCAAGACACCACAGATAAAGACATCTTTCAAATCTGCCCTAAGAATCCACCACCTGCAATTAAGCAACAACAAATGCACAGACATCAAATTTGATATATATCATTTAGTTATGGATGGTCAGTTATGTAATCATGGGGCAAAGATTAGGCCTGGGCGGTACATTTCATTCCGCTCGCGGAATTTGCGATATTTTGACATTTTCGCGTTCCGCGGAGAGGGCGAAAATGTCAAAACTTTCGCAATCTGCCGCGAAACGGAAGTATTTTTCTTGTTCGTGCTTTAAAAATGCGTTCTCAAGCGCACGGTCGCAACTTACCGGGTCCCTGCGTTAGCCGACGAGTGTTGGAATGTTGGTAGCCGGTCGCGCTATCCCGCGAGAGTTTGCGATCGCTAACACGTCATTCGACCCGGAACAGGAAATAAGCATCGCGAACAAGATTGCCGCGCCCATTAGCGACCGCATGGGCAAGTTGGAGATATATTTCCCCATGAGCACGCATAAATACATCGCAAATGGGCGGGAAAAGCATTCTCCGCATCTTCACGAAAGTTCCGCATGCTCGCGGAGATTTTGAGCAATTTCGCGATAATTTGCGAAAGTCAATTTCGCAAATTCCGCCCACCCCTAGCAAAGATATGCCCAGGTTTTGATTCACCAACTGAATGTACATAAACATGTTTATATATATATATATACTCACTTAAAAAACCATAGGTTTCAAACATGTTATAGTTAGCTGGACATTTCACTCGTAAAAAACCAATGAAATTCCCCCGTTATAGTTAGTTCAGATAACTATAACTCGCGAGCCCGCAATCCACTGCTCATGACGTCACATATTACATCACTCATGACATGGTCAGTGGCATCACTCATGACATCACTGATGACATCATCCTTGTGATAGAGTGGCGGTCGCGCGAGTTATAGTTATCTGAACTAACTATAACGGGGGAATTTCATTGGTTTTTTACGAGTGAAATATCCACCTAACTATAACATGTGTGAAACCTATGGTTTTTTAAGTGAATATATATATATATATATATATATATATATATATATATATATATATATATATATATATATATATATATATATATATATATACATACATATATGTATATATATTCTGGGATGTTTCTGGATTCTTAAAAAATCTTGTCAAGCATTAGCTCATTAGCTTTATAATAAGAAGGAATACAATTACACACAGTTTCCAAATGTTAGAGATTCTCTTTTCAAACACATGTGTATATATGTATATATTTGTCAAATGTGTGTGTATGTATGTGTGTATTGTTAACATTGTACAGTTTGTTTTACACTATATATGTAATCTATTTTAACCTACAGCCCTGAAGAAGTCCAATTGTAAATGGACAAAACGCGTTGGCTGATGTCTTTTATGAACTGAAATGCAACAAAATAACAGAAGAAACCACAATTTGTGGACTGCTGCCTCCAGAAAAGTCACCCTCTTGCAAGACATTTGAAACAAGGTCCTAGAATTCTTCTTTAACAAAATCACGTCCCTATACAGAAATGTCAACTCTCAACTGGAACCCATCATCATCAGAAGTCAAATTTCCATCATGGCTGAAGAACGTACCTGGGTCATGTGGCCCACTGTCACTAAAGTTAAAACTGTTGCTACCATGAAGGCTACCTACTTGGAGGCCCTATCTGACCTTTGGTTACACCACACCTTCACCAAAGGACACTTACCAATCAGCAAAATATTAACACACATCCTTAATGGCTCCATTGACTAAGCTACATTCCTAGACATCCTTAAACAAACAAACATCGTGCCTTTGCTCAAAAAGCAATTTGCTGACCCAGCCATACTCTTTAACTGCGGACCTATAGCTCTCCTGCCATATGCAGACAAGATCTTAGAAAAAACAATTCAACCACCACCTAACCAACCACCGGAACAAACACCAGCCCTCAAGGCCACGCAGCCCAGAATCAGGGCCAGCCACAGCTCAAAAACAGCATTCATCAAAGCCACAGACAACATCTGAATGATCCTTAACAGAGATGGCACCGCAGTCCTGATTCACCTGGATCTCTTTCCAGCATTTGACATGATCTCACATCCCATCCTCATCAGGCGCCTGCACAAGATTCACATAATGGATAGAACACAAGCTGTCAGCATGGTACCTTCCTCCTTGGAATCCTGCAAACTGATCTGCAGAGTTCTCTACATTCATCACTCAGTGCCACACTCTTTAATGCATACATGATTGCTCTGGCCAAATTCATCTGCACACACAGTATCGACATCCTCTCCCATGCAACTCATAATCTCCCCAATACAAGAACCAAGTTAATCACCTGCATGACTTAAGTCTCTAACTGCATAAAAGTCAACTGTCTCAAGCTCAAAGCCAGTAAGACATAACCAGTAATCTTCATCAAGAAACCCGTGCCATGTGGTTCCAACTGCTGGCCGGCCGAACTCCGCCCCTCACTGAAAACCGATGCCAGGAACCGCAAAACCTGCAATGACAGCAAACTAGATATGCTCACACAACGCACCCCCATCACTGAATCATGCTTCCACGCCCTGAAGATGCTGATAAAGCAACATGATTACGCCTTATTCACCAACAAGTTAGACTATGGGAATACCTTTAATGTCAGAGTGACCAAGCAACTCACCTAAAGTCTACAAACATCCAGAAGTCAACATATAGACTCATCCTCAACCTCCCGCACAGAACTTAGATCATACAGTGAAGAGACAGAATATCAATGGAGAAATATTGACTGTCATGAATATCGAGTCGAGAATATTAAGAGTGTACAATGTCGAGGTACGTTTTATCGTTGTTAAAATATAGATTTTTGTGTAAGTTAGAAATATTGATTTGAAAATATCGATGTTAAGTAATATATTCCTCTGATGGTTTATTCTCTTTTAAAAAGAAAACAATATACATTATATTCCATGACTCAGGGGCCATACCATTAGCCCCAATATCCTGTATAACCTCCCTCAAGAGTGGGATGATAATCCTCTTAAAGGTGGTATAGAACTCAGCTGGTATTGAATCATCCCACTCAGCTTTACCAGAGGATAACATAGACAGAGCCTCCGAGATTTCATCCCCCTGGAATTTCTAAATTGAGTAAGGCTGTGTCCTCTTTACTCAAGGAGGGAAGATTGTTTTTATTTAGGAAATTCTGGAGCCCATCCTGATCTAGCAGAAGAGTTTGTGTATAAAGTTTCTGGTAAAACAAAGAGATCTGTTCAACTATAGCAACAAGTTAGTATATAATATACCGTTCTCCCCTTTTATAGCCTTTATTTGTTGTTTGTTTTAGCTCTGTTTTCATCTGGTGAATAAGCCAGCACCCTCCCAATACTTTCCCCATATTCACACTGAAGAGAACACTGCTTATTGTAGCTCACTGCTATTTTTTCCTTAAGAGTCTTACATAGAGAACGGCGTTTATCTTTGAATGAGATATGTAACTTCTCCAGATCTAGAGCCCCTCCTCGAATTGCATCCACATGAAGAAATTCCATTGTTGAGAGAACTTGGCAAGCAGCTATAGTCATACATTCCCTATCTATATTTTGTTGCCAGATAAACTGCTGGGTAATTCCCCTCAAGTACACCTTCATTGCATCCCATACTATGCAAGGAGAGGTGGTCCCCACATTATGTTCTAAGAAGTTGACAACGTTTTTATCTATAAATGTTAAATACTCGTTGTCAGCTAAAAGATAGCGTGAAAACGAGAAAGACTGAGACACATTTTTAAGAACATGTGGCTGAAAAGAAACCATAATAAGATTGTGGTCAGAGGTAATCCTTGGGCATACTTTCATTTCTGCATTTGTCAGTATGCCATGCGAAGCCCAGGCCATATCAATTCTAGAATAGTATTTGTGTGGCTCCGAGTAATATGTATAGGCGGTGAAAGTCGGGTAGAGATCCAGCCATCCATTCTTAGGCTATGCAAATGACCCAGTTCGAGAATTGAGGTCCTGCACTTCACCATTCTAGGGGTCGCAGCCCAGTTAGTGGAGCCATTAGCCTAATTAATAACACAGTTAAAATCCCCCATAACTAGACATTCTCTTGTCATTCTAACAGCTCTAGATTTAGAAAGTCAAAGATCTCGGGATCGTGGCCATTGGGTCCACCTATGGTACAGAACACATACTTAGTACCATTAATCTTTAGTTGCACAATTGCCCATCTACCTCGACAGTCGGCCACTACCTTGAGAATTTTATACTCAAATGTCTTAATCCCCAATATGGCCACCCCTCTTATAGAAGCACTCTGAGAAGTGCAAACAATTATTTGATAACCAACCTGCTTAAAGAGCCTCCTATCCTTGTAAGCCAAGTGGGTCTCTGTAAGAAGCACAATATGGGGCCGATACATTTTAAGTTCCTCCCGCACTATGTTGTTTGCTTCTATTATTCAGGACTGATGCATTTCAGGTCATACATCTACTTAGCACAAGGAGGTCCATATTTATTAGCATAGTCAAAATCATTGACTGCCAGCCTGTGCTTCCTAAACAAACATATTCACTAGGGTACCAATCAACCTTATATCCCCAGATATATTCTCCAATACAGGTCTGTGCCACTTTATTTGTCCACGTTTTGACATTTCTTCCCTCCTTCCCTCCCTACCTTGGATTTCCACCCCACCCCCCTGTATCCTAGAATAGGAATCACCCCCCCAAATGCTGCTAGTGGAAAGGGTAGCTACCAGGAGGCAGAACACCCAAAGTGTCCCCTATGCTGCCACCATGCCCCATCCCAAAAACTAAACAAAAAAAGGAAAAAAGGAGAAAAGCCGTGAGAATATAGCAAAATGTATAAGAAGCGTAATCTCATATAAAAGACCCATATATGTAATCTAGGCTGTTAAGTCTTCTTGGCAGCCAGTTGCCATTGGCGTAGGGTTTGCTTATCCTCCTGCTCAGTATAAAAGAACTGAGAGTGTCCATCTTTTATAATCTTTAATTGGGCCGACTCCTGTAAAAAGACTTGTGTGCCTTCAGCTTTCAGCGGGTCGATGAGCTGTAGCAGTTTCCAATGTCTGTCCATAGTAAGTTTGCACAAGTCTGATCTGACAAAGATGGAGAAAGAATCAACCGGTATAAGGGTGCCCGGGCTGGCTTTAATGGATATGGCCTGTCTCAATAGAAAGTAACCCAAAAAAATTAGCAGCGGCCGATGAGAGCGGGAGTTCACCTTATTTGACAAAAGTGGCAATCAGTGGGCCCACTGTATCTGGCAGTCCCAGTCCCAGTCTGCAAGGTCAGGGAAGGCCTTTTGGAATAGCTGGTCTACAAAGGTTCGGGGGTCCGAGCCCTCCTTTCCTTCGGAAACCCCGAACAGCCCTAAATTATTATGGAATTGCCAATTTTCTAGATCTTTCACTTTTGTCTGCAAGAAGAGTAATTGATCATTGTTTATTTGTACTGTTCTTGTAGTAAAAGTAGTAACCTCTTCTGTCTCTGCGACCCTCTGATGCAATTCCCCTATGTCCCTCGTGAGTGTGGCAACCTTGCTTGTCAATTCTCCTAGCAACTGCTGAATTAGAAAGTTGTCTGCCCTGGCCTATGCTAAATGCTCTTGGGCCTCCAATCTTTGGTCAGCCGGGCCTGGAAGATTAAAGAAAGTGATGGCTTTTGAGCACTCTGTGTATACTTCAAAGGCAGCATTTCCATAGCTACCCTCCCCTGCAGAAGGGCCAGAAATTGATCCATTGCCAGGGCCATCAGGGCTTTGTTACTGCACATACCATAGTCTCTTACAAATGCAGATGCCAAGATTTTTGCTAAAATCTTGTCTACTCGACTGGCACCTAGAATGACTTGATTAGTATCTAGATTAATGAAAAGAGAGGAAGCGCACTCGTTTTCAATCTGTGTACTTTTAGTAAACAAAGTTTGGGTGCAGACGAGTAGATCCCCCTGAGTAGGGATGAGAAAACTGTGAAAGCACGTTCTGGTAGGAAGCGTGTCACTCGAGTTGCACTCCGGTGAAGAAATTAATCAAGCGAAGGTTATATTCTGTGATTCATAAATTTATTCAGTTCACATGAAATTAATCATTCCTTTGAAAGATATGTGGTTATCACTGAAGATTGTACATCACAAACGAGTATATTAAAATTCATAACTCGATGTCGCCCAATGCATTTCGGGCCTATGTGGCCCTTCGTCAGGGGCAGCACTAAAAGGGAGGATACAAGGGAACAGCTATTACTCAATATGATAATATAATCATTGTAAAAAGCAAGGTACAGGAAACATCAATTCACATTTCAAAAAATTAAGTTTAACTGTGAAACCAGCGAGCAGGGGTGTCTGCTAAATATAAGAAATGTAAAATAAATTGAAACGGTAGGTGCGTGAACACATGCATTGTATTATGTAAAAGAATTGTGATGAATGAGCTGGATTGGCTGGATGCACCAGCGTGGGTGGTAAATCGTGTGAAAACTGTCAAATATTTGAACTGGATTACGTGCGAATAGAAAGAATCTTAAACAAGAGACCATGTGAAGGAAGTCGAACAACGTACGTTAAACGTCACGAGTGTACAAGATCGGGTTGCGACGGGTATAAGAACAGTAAACTATACAAGAATAGCGCGAGAGTCCAAGGATGAAAAAGTGATAATAAAATAGAGGTGCCAAGTGAGAAAGAACACCAAAAGTATATGAGTAGAGAAAGTGAACGCAGAACAGCACAAATATCTGGGAGCGTAACAGAGTATCAAGTGGCGTGCACTACTTACATGATGATAGTCGATTCGAGCAGAACGGTTAAACGGGCCGGCTTCTCAACGGGTTAGTAGACTGTGAATAGCGCGCGGTTTTTAAAGAAAGAGTGTCAGGTGATAATTATCACTAATCAGGTGTGTAAAGCTTCATAGCCAATCATATGCATCGCTACTCGTTAATGTGTCATCTAACGTGTGTAAAACCGATAGGTTGATAGTGGAAGGAAGAGACCAATCGAAACGGGAGAATGTAAGCCTGTTTACGTAGTGCAAACGACTACGTGGCTGCGTGTAAAAAGTTACGTGGAAGGTAAAAACTGTGTCTAAATTCAAGACGTAATGGTAAAAAAGTCAAAGGGAATAAAAAGAGATATAAAAAGGAATATATATAAAAAAGGGAGAGTGCACAGATGCAGGTATACAAAGAGGACGTACCGTGTGACGAAAGCGTGGGTGTTAATGTCTTAATCCAGTTGATGGCAAAGAAATGTCAAGTGAATGTGTGAGAGTGTATGCAAGGTAAAATGCGGAAATAAAAATACAAAGTGTGACACATGATTCAATGGTAGTTGCAAACGCGCAGTAAACTGAAAAGTGCTGACATACAATGCTAGTAAATAATAATTGCTAGTGCAACAAGTAGTTGGCAAAAATAAACCAATAAGGTAAAACATCAGGGAATGCAAGGTTGTAGGGTTCCGGGTCTCATGGGTGTGTCCCCAATGATTCATATCAAGGTGTATTCTGAAAACTGGAAAACAGTTCGTAATCAAAGAACATTACAAAAAGCAACCTAGATCAAAGCGATCATTGAGTCCTTTGGGATGAATCGAATCAAGTTTGTTGATCCAAAAAACTTCACGTTGTAATAGATGTTGGGTGTTGTTTCGTCCTTTTATAATCGGTACTTGTTCGAGAATCAAGAAACGTAGTTGGCAAATGATGTGTTGTAAACGATCAAAATGATTGGCAATAGGAGATTTTGACTGGTGAGTACGTATGTTGCTCTTGTGTTCGTTCAGACGGATGCGTATTTTTCTTTCTGTCTTGCCAACGTAAACAAGCCCGCAGGGGCATTTGAGTAAGTAAATGACGTTTTGTGTGTTACACGTGGCTGTTACAGATATGTTTATAGAAAAACCTTTATGAGGGTGTGCAATCTTATTACCCTTGATGATAGAATTGCAGTTTCCGCAGTTCAAGCAGGGGATGGTACCTTTGAAATCGCTGGTATGGACTTTTTTGGGCATGGATAAAAGTTGTTTCAAATTTTGAGATCTTTGGTATGCAAATCTCGGTTGTGAATCAAAAATATGTTGGAAATCTGGTTCATTGCTCAATATCGGCCAATACCTTAACACAATTTTCTTGATTTGATAACTTCTCGTTGAGTATTTAGAGATGAACACTGATCTAGTTTCTTGTTGGACCTGTGGTTTAGGTTGAAGTAAATTCTGTCTGGTAGGAATATTAGCTTTGGTAATAGCGTTATCCAAGATTGTAAGAGGATAATTACGTTGTTTGAATTTGTCTATACAAGAAGTTTTACTGGATTCGTAAAGTTCATCAGAGCTGGCAATTCTTTTGAGTCGTAACAGTTGTGAGTACGGTAGGTGTTTTTTTAGGGAAGGCTGATGGAAACTGTCATAATGTAATAGGTTGTTCCTGTCAGTAGGTTTGGTATATACTTGTGTGGTAAGTTGATTTCCAGTGTTGGTGACAAGAGTATCCAAAAAAGTTACTGACTCATGACTGATGTTGTGAGTGAATTCGATTCGATGATCCACTGTGTTGAGAATTTCGATCAGTTGAACCAGAAGGGTAGTCGGTCCTTTCCAAATGATAAAGATATCATCTATGTACCTTTTGTAAAGAATCAAATTATTTGTCCAATCATTATTACAGAGAATGTGATCCAGTTCAAAACGATACATGTAGAGATTGGCGTACGTTGGTGCTGCACAATTGCCCATAGATGTGCCTGAGCATTGCATATAGTACGTTCCGGACCATTCAAAGTAACTGTGGTAGAGTGAAAAGTGAATAAGTTCCATGAGAAATATATTCAAGTTATTGGGTTTGTCAGTCTGGAGTAGAAATGATTCAATGGCTTCAAGTCCTTTGTCATGCGGAATTGATGTGTATAATGACTTTACATCAATTGTAACCAGTGTAATTTCAGGGGTGATTTGATTCTGTATTGACTGTAAGATATTCAGGAAATCGGTGGTGTCCTTGATGTATGTTGACATCGATTGGACTAATGGTTGCAAATTTTGTCCAAGTATCTTCCCACTGGTTCATGAATTGAGTTAACTGTCGATACAATGGGTCTGAACGGAGGTTTGGTTGCGTGTTTGTGGATTTTAGGTAACATGTATATATATGGAATTGCCGGATCTTCCTTGATTAAATATCTCTTGTCTTCGTCTTTAATGGTGCCCTTTTCATGAGCATTGTTCACAATAATCTTGAGAATGTTTGTAAATTCCTTGGTAGGATCCGATGATATTGGCATGTAAATGTCAGAATTCTGAACGTGTTCGTTGACGTTGTCGTGATAAAAGGTGGAGTCCATGATAACTAGGGCGCCCCCTTTATCAGCTTCTTTGAAGGTAATTTCAGGTTTGTTAGCCAGGTATTTAAGAGTATCGTATTCATTACGTGTCAAATTAGCAAAAGTACTTTTAGTGTGATAAGTAATCTTCGAGAGATCCTTTTTGACAATTGTTTCAAAAGCATCTAGTGCCTTGTGGCTGGATGGAGCCATGAAAGTACTCTTATTCCTTAAACCAAGTAACGTATTCTCACGAGGTGTATCCGGTGTTTGGATAATATTGTGAAAGAAGTGTTTCAATCTTAGGGATCTCATGAATTAAAAAGACTGATTTCTGTTTCCAACTGGTTAGAATGGTAGGTGGGTACGAATGAGGTACCTTTTTGCAAAGTTTGTATTTGAAATTGTGTGAGAGTGTAACCGGAAATGTTGATTACTAAGTTTTCTGACTGCGTGTACTTTTTGCAATGGTTTTGGACGTGGACTTTCCTCCTGGATCTCCTGGTGGTTTTGGACCTGATCCTAAAAAATGTTGTCTATTGGCACTAGTTGATGGTTCATCACAGGCTGTTTGTAATGATTCTGTTGATTCGGAAGGTTCCGTGGTTGGTTTGGTAGGAACACTAGTAGAAGGTCTGATGTTGGCAGAAGAATCATCAGAAGATGTAGCGTCTGATTCAAACGTACGACCTGTTTGTTTGCATTGTTGTCTTCTTGTGGCGTAAACATCGGCCCAGGTATAGACCTCTCCGAGCTTATAATCCACTGTGTCACGCTTAAATTTTCTGGTTTTTCTCTCATTGATTTCATTGGTGTATGCGTCTAGTTGTTTGTTTATGTCTGCTAATGTCGCATTCCAATCTGTGTCCGATAAATTTGTGGAGATATCCTGTCTTAGGTCGTCGATTTCTTTGGACAGATCTTCCAGAAGTTTTGATAACTCTTCTACAATCAGAAGTATTAGATCGAGTGAGCATTTGTTGAGGATGGCTTCCCAACGTAATGTAAATCTTGGATTGTTCTTGCATAAGGTTGATTTATGGGCTATCCTTAGTCCCCGTGGGATCCGTTGAACCTTGTGGTACCTGATGAGGGTGCTCGCGTGCAAATGTTGATTTATCGCTCTTTTTGATGTGTATAGTAGTTGCTTTATATTGGATTGAACAGAAGTAGTACTAGAGCTGGATCCTGTAGTGTCCTCGAAAAGTGCATATATCCGTTGTGTTTCTTCGTGTGTATACATGAAAGTTTCTGTTCTACTTTCTTTGTTAATTTCCGTGTCATCCATGGTTTGGCGGTGCGCGATCTCTGAGGCTCAGGATGAGTAAATGGATTAATGAAAAGAGAGGAAGCGCACTCGTTTTCAATCTGTGTACTTTTAGTAAACAAAGTTTGGGTGCAGACGAGTAGATCCCCCTGAGTAGGGATGAGAAAACTGTGAAAGCACGTTCTGGTAGGAAGCGTGTCACTCGAGTTGCACTCCGGTGAAGAAATTAATCAAGCGAAGGTTATATTCTGTGATTCATAAATTTATTCAGTTCACATGAAATTAATCATTCCTTTGAAAGATATGTGGTTATCACTGAAGATTGTACATCACAAACGAGTATATTAAAATTCATAACTCGATGTCGCCCAATGCATTTCGGGCCTATGTGGCCCTTCGTCAGGGGCAGCACTAAAAGGGAGGATACAAGGGAACAGCTATTACTCAATATGATAATATAATCATTGTAAAAAGCAAGGTACAGGAAACATCGTACGTTAAACGTCACGAGTGTACAAGATCGGGTTGCGATGGGTATAAGAACAGTAAACTATACAAGAATAGCGCGAAACAGGCTTACATTCTCCCGTTTCGATTGGTCTCTTCCTTCCACTATCAACCTATCGGTTTTACACACGTTAGATGACACATTAACGAGTAGCGATGCATATGATTGGCTATGAAGCCTTACACACCTGATTAGTGATAATTATCACCTGACACTCTTTCTTTAAAAACCGCGCGCTATTCACAGTCTACTAACCCGTTGAGAAGCCGGCCCGTTTGACCGTTCTGCTCGAATCGACTATCATCATGTAAGTAGTGCACGCCACTTGATACTCTGTTACGCTCCCAGATATTTGTGCTGTTCTGCGTTCACTTTCTCTACTCATATACTTTTGGTGTTCTTTCTCACTTGGCACCTCTATTTTATTATCACTTTTTCATCCTTGGACTCTCGCGCTATTCTTGTATAGTTTACTGTTCTTATACCCGTCGCAACCCGATCTTGTACACTCGTGACGTTTAACGTACGTTGTTCGACTTCCTTCACATGGTCTCTTGTTTAAGATTCTTTCTATTCGCACGTAATCCAGTTCAAATATTTGACAGTTTTCACACGATTTACCACCCACGCTGGTGCATCCAGCCAATCCAGCTCATTCATCACAATTCTTTTACATAATACAATGCATGTGTTCACGCACCTACCGTTTCAATTTATTTTACATTTCTTATATTTAGCAGACACCCCTGCTCGCTGGTTTCACAGTTAAACTTAATTTTTTGAAATGTGAATTGATGTTTCCTGTACCTTGCTTTTTACAATGATTATATTATCATATTGAGTAATAGCTGTTCCCTTGTATCCTCCCTTTTAGTGCTGCCCCTGACGAAGGGCCACATAGGCCCGAAATGCATTGGGCGACATCGAGTTATGAATTTTAATATACTCGTTTGTGATGTACAATCTTCAGTGATAACCACATATCTTGCAAAGGAATGATTAATTTCATGTGAACTGAATAAATTTATGAATCACAGAATATAACCTTCGCTTGATTGATTAGTATCTAGACAGTAACATGGCTTTATTCAGGGAAGGTATAGTGCGGCCCATGTCAACACTGCAGTCATGGATTTTGATCTGGCTAGGAAGACAGCAAGTCATATTGGGATGAACTTGCTGGATGCTGAAAAGGCATTTGATCAAGTGGCCTGGGGCTACCTGTTGGCCTGGGTGAATAATTTAATTAAATGGATACAAGCTTTGTACAATAACCCACAGGCAAAACTGCAGTATGCCAATTTACATTCATTTCCTTTTCCAATACGCTGTGGTGCTAGGCAGGGATGTCCTTTTTTCCCTCTACTTTTTGCTTTATATATCGAGCCATTCATCTGGAGGCTGCATAATAATACTCAGATTTTACCTTTGACTTCAGGAACCTGCCAGTTGAAAGTTATCTCTTATGCCAACGATATAGCATTTTTTACTACCGATCTTATATCCTCAATCGATGTTATCGAACTCGAAGCTAGTACATTTAGCTTGTTCTCAGGATATATATGTTAAATGTCAACAAGACTCAAGTGTTTCTTAATTTTCAGCCTGATACATCAGTCCTGGGTGCTTGCCTTACAGCCATCTATCTGGGGGTCCATATCTCTCCACAGATTGTACATATATTAACACTAAACTACGATCCATTGCTGCAATCCATAACCAAAAAACTTCATAGCTGGCATAAATCGCCAATAGGCATAATGGAAGATACAACATCATTAAAATGTTTTTATATCTATTTTGATCCATTCCCTTAAGTTTCCATAACTTTTTCTTTAGGAAGTTAGAGGGGGTTCTAAGTAGCTTTCTATGGGGCTATAAGAAGGTACGCCAAGCAATTGGACTTATGAAACTACAGTGTAACCAAGGGGGTTTAGATTTTCCCGATTTTAAAATGTATTATTAGACAGAATTTGCCGGCCGTATTCATTGCCTCCTGACCTCAGACAAACAAGATTTGTGCCATCACCTCTTGTTAGGCAACGATAGTAGAATGTCTTTATACATGCATGACAAGCTTCCACTATGGGACAACCCGTTGTTTCCAGAAGTTTTTCAGGATCCAATTGATAGACAATGGGCCAGCTATGAGATCGATTGTGTGGGCCACCTATATGATCATAATGGGATCCAGTCATTTGAAAACGTAGAATTTTCATTTGAACTCCCAAGCCAGGTGTTCTTTAAATATTTGCAGGTCATGGATTATTTCCTGGCATCTCAAGTTCTAAAGGCAGTGGCGAGCTCTGAGATGTGGACATGGCTGCATGGGGTACTCGGAACTCAGTGATTAGCACCATGTACCGATGCCTGCGTAAATTCAGGATGGATAGCTGTGAACACCTGGCTGTAAAATGGAGCAAGATCCTGAGTTCAAACATTGCACCCACAGCAGTTACTTGTGCCATTGAAAACTCTTGATGGATCAATATATTCTGTTAGCTTAAAGGTGCAACAGCTTTGCATGATTTGCATGCTATATTATACTCTAGAGGGGATCGCTAGCTGGGCCCTAAAAAGGGGAAGTTGGGATGGAGATCGGGACAAATGCCCACAATGTGGCATGCATGCTGCTAATAAAATCCACGTGTTTGCTAGTACGAGCTGGAGACTTTCTGCTACCAGATAAGGTATACCATGAATTTACGTCTGGGGTTAGATTATACTCCAACAGTGTCTGAAATCATGTTGGGATATAAAGGAGCGAGCCCGGGCCTGAGGTCCCTGTTCTCAATCATCCATGTGTCCGCTCGACTTGCCATAGCTAGAGCTTGGGTTTCATCAAAACCTCCTTGTATGACAGAAGGGTGGGTCAATTGTGAGGGAAACTCATGAAAGGCAGAGGGATCTGGCTAAAGCTAGAGGAATTCGGTCTTTGAAGTTATTCGTTTCTATATGGGGAAGACATACACCTACGCACAAACTCTAGGGGGGGGCTAGGAGAATACAGATAACGGTTAGTAGAAATGTGTCGCTATTGATATTAAGATTGTACTGGGAGTAGGATTATTATTTTATTTCATGTAACCTGTGTGATCCACATGTATGATAATTGTATTTCCTGTGATGCCACATGTCAATGGCCAAAATGCAAAGTTTGCTCCCCTTTTGACAAATAAAAAAATAATTAAAATATTGATGTTTAAAATATCAGTGTAAATGTTCAATAAAAAGAATTATTAAAAATAATATATCAGTGTAAATAATATTGACTATTTGTATTTTTTTTGTTTAATGTTTAAAATCTTTTTTTAATATTTTAGTAGCACTTATTTTAGATGTATAAATATGTTGTTTAATGTGAAAATGTATGATTTTAGTGTATTTTCACTTATTTTTAGGAGTAGGATGTTGGGTTTATAGGGGATAAGGGTGGGGAGTCATTTAAAAATATTTCTTTAATGTAGTATATATTCTTTGGATTTTATGTATAATTTTAGGAGCGTGATGTTGGGTTTAGAGGGCGTAAGGTTGGGGGTAAATTAAAAATATTTGTTTAAAGTATTTTTTTAAATACATTGATGACATTTTTCTAAAACTTCAACATTTAAAATTTTAATTAAAAACAGATTTTAAGAAGAATTAGATTTATTTTCAAGGTGTAAATATAGGTGCCGATTCCGATCCTGTAAAACCCGGGTACGAATGGTCATACGGAGCGTATTCTCCGTACGACCCGGGAAATGCACCTTACAAACCAGCAAGTACGATTCGTACAAAATAAATACCCACAATTCCGATCCGGGACATCGCGTACGTGACGTCCGGACGGAGTCAGGCAGCGTTCTACGGACCAGCAAGTACGATTCATGCCTACGTCACTCCGCACGGATAATATTTTACGGCAGCCAAAAATTCCCGGGAAATTGAGGACGACGCGAAGAAGGAGCAGCGGTACGCGACGGACAGCCATGGACCCCATCCTACGTGTCATCCCGGCCCTCCTAGCCTACGACCTGGTGCACCGAAACCGCCGCGCACGCCGCAGAAGGTCAGCACAACACCCTGGGGCAAAGGGGGGGTGAGGGGCAGGAAACATAACCTCTACCTAATTAAAATATACCATATACTGGCCATACATCATCTCCAGGGTCTGGTCACTTCGGGGGGGCGTGTCCACCAATCCCCGCGTACCCGCCACCTGGACAATGGTGGTACGGCCCGTAACCACGCCCTCAGAGCGTGGGTACGGCCCGTACCACCATTGGAGTGGTGATGTAGGGGTACGCGTGGTATGGGCCGTACCCACGCTCTGAGGGCGTGGGTATGGCGCGTACCCCTACATCACCACTCCAATGGTGGTACGGGCCGTACCCATGCCCTCAGAGCGTGGGTACGGCCCGTACCACCATTGGAGTGGTGATGTAGGGGTACGCGCCGTACCCACGCCCTCAGAATGTGGGTACGGCCTGTACCACCATTGGAGTGGTGATGTAGGGGTACGCGTGGTACAGGCCGTACCAACGCTCTGAGGGCATGGGTACGTTGCATACCCCTACATCACCACTCAAATGGTGGTAGGGCCCGTAACCACGCCCTCAGAGCGTGGGTACAGCCTGTACCACCATTTGAGTGGTGATGTAGGGGTACGCGTGGTACGGGCCGTACCCACACACTGAGGGCATGGGTACAGCACGTACCCCTACATCACCACTCCAATGGTGGTACGGGCCGTACCCACGCCCTCAGAGCGTGGGTATGGCCCGTACCCCGCGTACCCCTACATCACCACTCCAATGGTGGTACGGCCCGTAACCACGCTCTGAGGGCGTGGGTACGGCGCGTACCACCATTGTAGTGGTGATGTAGGTGTATGCGCCGTACCCACGCCCTCAGAGCGTGGGTACAGCCCGTACCACCATTGGAGTGGTGATGTAGGGGTACGCGTGGTACAGGCCGTACCCACGCACTGAGGGCATGAGTACGGCACGTGCCCCTACATCACTACTACAATGGTGGTACGAGCCGCACCCAAGCCCTCAGAGCGGGGGTACGGACCGTATCACCCGTACCTCTAGGGCACCAGTACATCAGTGATACAAGGCGTACACACGTAACGAATGTTGGCTTATGGCCTGGTGCAGCATATAACCAGGATATTGGGGTGTGCATGGCCAGAACAGCAGTGTACAGCACCAAGGGTGTGGGTGGGTGGGTGGGTGTCTGCCAAGGAGGACCAGCAGTGGACATAGACATGTGAGGGGTGGGTGCCTATCACTCCCAGCAGTGGACAGAGACATGTGAGGGGTGTGTGCCTATCACTCCCAGCAGTGGACAGAGACATGTGAGGGGTGGGTGCCTATCACTCCCAGCAGCGGACAGAGACATGTGAGGGATGGGTGCAGAGGACTCCCAGCAGTGGACAGAGACATGTGAGGGGTGGGTGTCTATCAATCCCAGCAGTGGACAGAGACATGTGAGGGGTGGGTGCCTAACACTCCCAGCAGTGGACAGAGACATGTGAGGGGTGGGTGCAGAGGAATACCAGCAGTGGACAGACACATGTGAGGGGTGGGTGCCTATCACTCCCAGCAGTGGACAGAGACATGTGAGGGGTGGGTGCAGAGGCACCTTGATGCCTTCGGGGTAAGTAGCGCGTTTACAAATCTCCTTTCATTCATTCATTCATTCAGGGGTGGGTGCAGAGGACTCCCAGCAGTGGACAGAGACATGGGGGTGGGTGCAGAGGAATACCAGCAGTGGACAGAGACATGTGAGGGGTGGGTGCCTATCACTCCCAGCAGTGGACAGAGACATGTGAGGGGTGGGTGCAGAGGACTCCCAGCAGTGGACAGAGACATGTGAGGGGTGGGTGCCTATCACTCCCAGCAGTGGACAGAGACATGTGAGGGGTGGGTGCCTAACACTCCCAGCAGTGGACAGAGACATGTGAGGGGTGGGTGCAGAGGAATACCAGCAGTGGACAGAGACATGTGAGGGGTGGGTGCAGAGGACTCCCAGCAGTGGACAGAAACATGGGGGTGGGTGCAGAGGAATACCAGCAGTGGACAGAGACATGTGAGGGGTGGGTGCCTATCACTCCCAGCAGTGGACAGAGACATGTGAGGGGTGGGTGCAGAGGACTCCCAGCAGTGGACAGAGACATGGGGGTGGGTGCAGAGGAATGCCAGCAGTGGACAGAGACATGTGAGGGGTGGGTGCCTATCACTCCCAGCAGTGGACAGAGACATGTGAGGGGTGGGTGCAGAGGACTCCCAGCAGTGGACAGAGACATGGGGGTGGGTGCAGAGGAATACCAGCAGTGGACAGAGACATGTGAGGCGTGGGTGCCTATCACTCCCAGCAGTGGACAGAGACATGTGAGGGGTGGGTGCAGAGGACTCCCAGCAGTGGACAGAGACATGGGGGTGGGTGCAGAGGACTCTCAGCAGTGGAAAGAGACATGGGGGTGGGTGCAGAGGACTCCCAGCAGTGGACAGAGACATGTGAGGGATGGGTGCCTATCACTCCCAGCTGTGAACAGAGACATGTGAGGGGTGGGTGCCTATCACTCCCAGCAGTGGACAGAGTCATGGGGGTGTGTACATCATGATCAGATGAGCACAACTCCATGGGTGAATGTACGCATCCCTAATATTCGACTATGTTGATAGTGCCATAACAACACATCACTGACAGCAGTGTCCCACTCCCATGAGGATGGATGTCCTTCCCCCACTGCATGACACAACACATGTGGGTGTGAGGACAAATGACACATGCATACCCACCCCTGGCGGATGCAGCACAATACACACACTGAGATCATGCCACAAGACTGTATACTCATGTCAATGCCCACTACCCTAAGAGAGCCAAAGGGAACACACACTGTCACGCACATCCCAGGACTGATAGGAATGTACAGGTGCTGGGACAGCCACCAAGATGTTGCCTCTCATGGAAGGAATAGGGTGGACTTCCCACAGATGCAATGCCCACAATTGTCAGTCAGGTGCTCAAATACCCTGCAGAACAAGTACCAAATGTGTGCTAGGCTGGGATAACACACATGCATAGTGCGGAAAATGCTGAATGTCACCATTAAGGCATGAGAACATACTCAATACACAAGTACAGTGACTAGCAAGGATGGCACAGAGGATGCAGCCGGAGACATTGCTGAGCAGGCATGGCCATAGTTGAAGGGATCCGTCACCAACAAAGGAAATGTAGACACAGGTCAGCACAACAAAAGTGCAACTCCCTGCAGGGTAGATGTCAGGTGCCACAGAGGAAGGAACAGTCCTTGGGACAATGTCTCCGAACACAAATAGCACACATGACCAAATATACTTTGCAGAGACATTGTGATGGCACGCAGATACCATGGTCCACCCCATTAGCATCAGACTACAACTTTTTCCTGAAACATAACACATTACCACCACCCCAACTCCGGGACCATCAGCACCCACATCAATACCTGAAATGCAAATGTGTTCAAACTGAAAAGAAAATGCTTTATTCAGCATTAAATGAAAATGTAGTTAAGGACACTATTTACAAAGGCACATGGCCAGTCCAGATCTGAAGTCCTTGGGGGGGACACATGGCCACGCGTCTCCCCTAGCTTGCCTGCACATTAGAACCCTCAGGTTCGTCGACTGGGGGGGGCATCATGTGGGGAAGGACCAGGCACCGCAGGGACAGGAGGTGGAAGGGTAGGTGTGGAGGGTGCAGGGACGGATGCCTCCACCACAGGGGGTGGGGCAGCACCAAAGGTGGAGGTCAGCTCGGCCCTGCACACTGCTGCCAGGTCGTCCAGCATCTCCCCTTCACCCGAAGAAAACGCAGCCTCAAAGGAGGGGGGGGTCGGAGTGATGGGGTGCAGCGCTACTGGGGGAGGGGAGGGACAGGGGGAGACTCAACTCCCCTACCCGTGGAGTGCCATTCCCGTTTGCGGACTGGAGAGCCAGAGGGGCTGAGGCCCAGCACAGCCAAGTAGGCCTCTTTTTCAGGATGTGTGGTAGGGGAGCAGAGGGGAGTGCCTTTGGAGGGACTGGTTAGTGCGCCATGCGGCCTCGGACTGTGGCTGCATGTATGCCTGTGTGCCCCAGACCCAGTGGATGTGCCCTCATCCCCCTGAGTGTGCGTGCCAGGAGGAGTGTGCTTGCCCTTACATGGTGGTGTGCTGCCTGTGTCTGGTGGGGTGCGTGCTTGTGAATGTATGTGTGTGCTTGTGACAGGTATGGGAGTGGGAAGTGTGGACGGTGCAGGGGTGGGGGGGATGAAGCACTGCAGGAGACTCACTGCTGCCGTCAGTGAAGAGTCCATGGACCTCAGCAACATCCGTTGGTCAGACATCGCTGATGACATGCCCTCCATGTACGACACCATCTGTGTCATCATTCGGGTGTGGCCATGGAGGACATTCAGCACAGAGTAGTCAGTGTTGTCACTAGACAGGTCCTCCGCCTGACTCCCCTCACCCTCCGTGCCACTTGCTCCCGCAGACTCGGCAGCAGTGGTGGTAGCGATGCTGGATCCCTCCTCCACGTCCGTGCAGGTGTCTCCCTCGGTGTCCTCCGATGATGCTGTGGGCAAGGTGAAGAGACAGAAAATAATCAGTCACCTGTATACTGTGGTAAATAAAATAAATATTACCTGACTGAATTTCGTACGGAGTCTTAAACTAAAGTAAAATAGCTCAAAATAACAAGAGGCAGAATCCGTGGTATAAGAGGTTTCTAATGGGCTTTATTCCATTCAAAATGGCCGACTCGAGTGGCGGCCTTCAGGTTCCGTCACCACGAAGGTTCAGGAAGTGAAGTACAATAATTTATTAACAGACATGTATTTTTATAATAAGTACATTACAATGAAACGAATGTAGAGGGCGTAACATTTGATAAGAAAAATGACGTGACAGTGACATAATCGAAACTAGGCGTAATAAAGAATAAAAGAAACATGATTGGTTAGAATTATCAGGCATAGGTGGATCTATAAGATAATACTTGGCATAGATGCGCGCGCGGCAGCATGACGTGTAATTGACGTGCAACTAGGGGGTGAAGGGGACTTGACATTTAGCTCTACATGTGGAGACGAGAAGTCTGGGGTCAAGTCATCCTAATCCCAAATCATATCTAACATCCTATGTTTAAAGAACTATGTTATCCACAAGGAAGGACTCTCGGACAGAATCTATTCTATACTGACTGTGTGCGTGTACAAGCGTCTAAGTGTCTATATGAGATGCGAGGGGCAGAAAACTTTCCATGGCAACAGGACTATGAATCACTTGCAGGAGGACGGAGAAGCTGAGTCCTTTGCTTGTGAGCTAAAGGAAATGTTTACCTAAATCACTGGACAGGAATGCATCGGCTGGAGAGCAAAATAGATAATTCGAAGGTGAAATACAACTTCTTGGCAGACAGGCGAAAACTAGCCGAGGCAGGCACCGTTAGCTGCACAGGGAGTAGGACAAAGTTCATGGATACAGATGCGAGCTCAAGCTGAAGCTGTCAGAGACAGAGAGCAGGGAAAGGCTTTGAGGACAGAATCGGGCCTACTCGCCTGAACTGTAAAAATGGAGTAACTTAGCCATATAAAGTCGGTGGCCTTTCATATTTAGGAATTAACTATCCGGCCCATTGATGGCGGATCTGACAGAGAACATGTTGACGGTGGCCACACATATGTTTGCGTCTTAGAAACTGGAACTGGAGAGAACATACATGTACTTGTAACATGCATATAGAACCGTTGGGGTCCAAGATAGGGGACATAACTGACCAGGGAAATCCACTTTTCCACATTCCCTCCTTGTCCCCTTACTTGCCCATCAAGAAACATTAATCTTCATCATTCCATTGATTTGCTCATGGAGCATCATTTCTTCTTCTTTCTTCTTCCGGGATCTTGAGCGAAAACCTTGATGTGGAATACACGATGTGGCACACAGACCACAAATCGCTGGTCCACATTGCAGGCATAGACAACAACTGAAGAGCATAAGAAGGCCAATACCTAGGAAGGATAGAACTCTCCATCCCCAGGCTGATATCACACTCCAAAACCACCCGGACCACGTCCAAGTGCCTGGATTCTCGTGTATCTGGCTTACAATCTTATGAAGGCGTGTTATAGCTTTATATACAGATGGCGAATTTTCTGGTATGAAAATGCAGCAGCTGGATCCGATGACCCTACAAGCTCCGCCCCTATCGGCCAGGATGACGTCAAGGACAAGACGATTCTGGAGAACAACAATTCTCATCACTGATTGTTCCTCTGTCAGATTGCCTAGGGCGGCTATAGTCTCGTTTACTACAGCTTCAAGAGTCTTGGTGAGTCTGCGTATCAGCTTACTATTTGATATAGTACCTATATAGGGAAAGATACCTTTATTGAAATCTACATACTTGTCCCATGCTGTCTCAGTATAATCGACAACTGGGAGATCTCTTTTCTCTCTAATGTGTACTAAATGAACATTTCGATAATAATCAGGGGGAGCTAGGAAAACAGGTGGCAGAAGGAATGCTATATAACAGGTACCATCCCAATCTAGAGGCAGACGCATATATGCCGTCTGACCACATATGAAGTAGGAATGGCGAGAAGCTCTAAATGAAGATTTCCCTTGATCACTATATTCTACTGTAGTAACGCATTGGCTATGGCCCATATGTATGGAACCAACTTTTCTCACACATAATTCACCCTTAACTGGAAATACTGACATAGTGGGCAAAATTAGTTCAACTTCGGATTTGGCATTCAGAATCATAAGATTAGGTGTAAAATTACCTAATTTATACACTTCATTTTCTAGATCAGTTCCTGTTCTACTGGGGTGACCCTCCTTATTAGGGTGACAGACTTTGAATAAAACTAGATTTAGATTTCCCCATATCCAATGTTGTTGATAAACTGCTGTGTCTGGGTCTATGGAATTTAATAAACTAAACCATGCTCCACAGGAGCCATTGCGTGTGAACGGATGTGGAAAGAAAGGCAGAACTCCTTTGTTATTCTGATAGGGAGGGAGTCGGCCACACACCCAACAATTGGTGGCATTACTAGTCTGATGGGAATGATGTAACATACTAATGAATGTGTTATTGCGCAGCGCAAGTCTATAGGATAATTCATGTGGCGGTAGGTCACTAAAAGAATGTTCATCAGTTATATTGAAAACACGTTTAGAAACAGGATGATATATGTGCAAAATCATACTCGTAATAATTACTAAAATACTCAATAAAAACAAAATTAATAATGTCACAATACAGTGGTTACGCAGTAATTTACAATAAGCATGTCGTTTCATTATGATTCTGGACTCTACATGATTCAGACCTAAGGGATACATGTCGGGACAGATTCAACCGCTTCACCTTGGAGAGGACTTAAACAATCAAATCGTCCGACAGTTTAGATCTGGACCTGAGTTTCTGTTTATAGCACTGAGAGTCAGTCAGTTCAACAAAAGGAAGTTTTGAATCAGTCTGTGAGGGAGTGCAGGGCACAGTGTCTATATCTGAAGGTAGTCCATGAAATTTTTTTATATGGGTGGAATGCACCCATCCTTTCCGTCCTTCGATCTTCACAGCTGTTCTGGTCGTCAGCAGGACCTGCTTAGGCAACTTCCACCTAGGATCCAATTGGCTTTTCCTATCAAAATTCCGAACCAGGACAAAGTCCCCGGGGACCACGTCATGGGGTTTCGCCTCAGTGTTGTCGGGAAAGGCTGCAGCTACCTGTGAACGAGAAGATTGTAGTGCAGACATCAAGGAAGCCAGGTAATCTGTCAGCATATTACAGTCAACATCAGTTATTTTACGTGGTATAGGCGTCCCCCACATATTCGGTGGTCTACCAAAGATCACCTCATACGGGGATAGCCCTGTTCTAGAGTGTGCTACCATTCTCATGTAAAAGAGTGCAACTGGTAATGCTACTATCCAGTCGACACCTTTCTCTCTACATATTTTGGACAGTCTGATTTTCAGTGTCTGGTTATGTCTTTCTACGAGACCTGCTGCTTCGGGGTGTCGGACACAGTGGAATTTCCACTGATATCCCAACAGGAGTGAGACATGTTTCATTAATTCGGATGAGAAAGGCTGGCCGTTATCTGAATATACAACACGTGGTAAACCGTACCGTGGGAAGAATTCTCGAACTAGCTGCTTGGCAGTAGTCGGGGCAGTGTAATCTGATACGGGATACGCCTCTGTCCAACGGGAGAGAGCGCAGACAACTACGAGGACATATTTAAATCCTCGACAACGTTCCATCTGAATATAATCCATCTGGAGGACTTCAAAAGGATGGTCAGGAGGCTGAAATCCACCCTGCTCTACGGGAACACTCTTTCCTGGATTAAACTGACAACATATCATACAGGTACGAACTTTTTGTTTAGCTGCTGCTCGTAAATGTTTGTTGAACCAAATGTGCTGAATGCTGTCTAGCATAGCCTTCTCTCCTAAATGTGCTGGACTGTGAACTGTAGCTATAATGGCTTGAACCATGGAATCAGGGAGAAACCATACAGATTTCTCCTTCGTCATCCATCCTTGATCTGTCTGGATCCCTCCTAGTTCAGTCCACTTCTTTATTTCTTCTGCTGTGGCATGTGTCTGTATGTCAATTACGTCAAGTGCGGGATCCTTAATTGTCATACACTGTGTTGGTGTCTGAACTATTGGCTTTGTCATGTCTAATGTGCGATTCTGAGCAGTCTGTTTAGCTGTCCTGTCAGCTAAGTCATTGCCTTGAGAAATGGTATCAGTAACCTTCGTGTGTGCTTTACATTTCATAATTGATATAGCAGTGGGTAAATGAATCGCGTCTAACAGAGCATGAATGAGGGACCCGTGTTGAATATGTGTTCCATGAGAAGTTAAATAACCCCTCTCCCGCCAAAGCACTCCGAAGTCATGTACGACTCCAAATGCATAACGTGAATCAGTATATATGTTGACTTTCTTGTCCGTGGCTTGAATACAGGCTTGTGTTAGAGCAACAAGTTCTGCTGCTTGGGCTGACAGAATATCTATACAATTTGTTTCAATAACTTCAGTGTCTGTTGTGACTGCATACGCGGCCACTAAATCTCCTTTACTTGTTCTCATGCATGATCCGTCTACATACAACGTCAGGTCTGGATCTAACAATGGAACGTCTGTCAAGTCTTGTCTAGGTTTCGTCTTTATTTCAATGATTTCAACACAATCATGAGCTAGTGGGTCGGTTCCAATTACAGGTAATAGTGTAGCAGGATTCAATGTATTACACCGTCGGATCTCTATGTGTGGTTGAAACAATGTCAGTTCATAACCAGTAAGTCTTGCTATGGTCAAGTGTTGTGTTTGTGTTCGGTTCACAAGAACCTCTACTGCATGTGGTACTTGAACTGTCAATGGGTGTCCTAATACTATGGCATCGCTTTGTCTGATTGCTAAAGCTGTCGCTGCCACTGATTTCAGGCATGCAGGCAAAGCCTGAGCTACGGGATCTAATGTACTGGAAAAATAAGCACATGGCTTGCGTGATCCTGCTTGATCCTGAGTGAGTACTGATAAGGCAGTACCTTCGCGTTCTGTAACAAAGAGTGTAAAATGTTTGCTATAACATGGTGTTGCTAAAACAGGTGCTTGACATAGAGCTTTCTTTAAGCTTTCAAAAGCTTGTGTATGTTCCTGAGTCCAAGGGAGAACAGTCGATGTGGCTGCCTCCTGTGTGGTTAACTGAATGAGTGGTTTTGCTAGAAATGCGTACTGAGGAATCCACTGTCTACAGTATGAAGTGAGGCCTATAAAAGCCCGCACTTCCTTTTGCGTCTGCGGTATTGGCATGTTTGCAATTAACTGAATGCGATCAGGTGTAAGCTGCCTTCCCTCCTTGGACAGCGAGTGACCAAGATAAATAACTCGCTGAACACAGAATTGCAGCTTAGAAGGGGACACCTTGTGCCCCTTGTCGGCTAGGAAATGTAAAACTGTCAGAGAAGCTTTTTCACATTCTGGCTCGCTTCTCGCGGTGATCAGCAGATCATCGACATATTGAAGCAGTGCTGTATTGACTGGCATGTGGATACTGTCAAGTTCTCGTTTCAGTGCTTGGCTGTAGATGCTGGGGCTTTCTGTGAATCCTTGAGGAGCGCGTGAGAATTTAAAGCTGCGCCCATTTAAACTGAATCCGAACAAGTATTGGCTTTCCGGATCTATTGGGACGCTGAAAAAGGCATTTTTGAGATCAATTACAGTAAAGAATGTTGCTTCGGAATCAATTGCTGTCAACAATGATGATATATCAGGGACCACAGGGAATTGTGGTACAATACACTTGTTTAGTTCACGTAAATCAATAACCAATCGGTATACTGGCGGAGCAGTAGGATCAGTTCGTTTAAGAATCGGAATTATCGGTGAATTACATACATTGGAGTCTGTTTCTACAACTACTCCCTGGGCAATTAACTCATCAATGATTTTCAACAAAGCCACTACAGCATCATGCGGTAACTTGTATTGTCGCATTCGTGGTAGTACCACTCCTGCTTTCAATGTAACTCGATAGGGTGTAATGTTCATGCAGCCAACATCAGTAGGGCCTTGTGCCCATAGATGCGCTGGTAAGTTCTGTAGTCGGGAATCCATGTCTCTGGATACATAGTGACCTTTAAAATCACGTAAAAACAATCTTACTCCTTCCGGAGAACAACATATTATGGCTCCTAGTGCTTTCAGAGTTTTAATTCCTAACAAATTTTCTGGGCATGATTTAGTAAGCAATAAATCTGTAGTTCGTGTCAAAGGTCCTATTGTAAGTGGTAGAGGCTTTGATACTTCATTAACAATAGGTTTTCCTGAAAAACCAAGGGAAACATTTTGAGAGCCTGAGAGGGGTGCCCCTGGAACTTCACTACTTTTTATGGTTGTTCGACTTGCCCCTGTATCGAGTAAGAATTTTCTATCTTGACCTAATAATTCACTATGTACATAAGGTCCTTCTTGATCTACTGGAATCTCGATAAGGGGTAAGTCAACTTCCCTCTCTAGGCTGGTTCATGCGTAACGCTGATACTCAGGGTATTCATACTGTGCAGTCTGATACATTTGTTGTGTTGTAGTTTGTGTGGCAGTAGCAGGCAACGGTGGTGCAGCTGGCACAAACTGTATGGGTTGCTGTGAGGCTGGCATAGACTGTTGCTGAACTGGCACGGACTGTCCATGCTGCATAGCTCCTTTTTCATTCTGATCTTGTCTAACTAATCGTGGTCTCTCTTTTGCAATACCTGTAGCTAGATTTCGTTTCAGGACTTGACAATCATGTACATAATGGCCTAGTTGTTTACAGTAATTGCAGGTTCCTTTTACAGGAACTGCAGAATCACCAGAATGTGTCACACCCTTTTTGTGACCATCTGCTGGTACTGTCTGAGAAACTAGCATTTTCATTTTTGTATCCTTCATGCGTCTATGCTCGTGTTCTTGTTCATCCCTAATTCTATTGTGATGATACTGTAACATTTGTAGCATTTGCGACGGAGTGTTACTTTGCCAGGTACTCTCGAATTTCAATATTCTATTCTTTACTGGAGGTAATGCATTTTCCACTAATTTTGTCACAAATAAATGTGGATATGAGTCACTACTTGCTTTTATACCACTATTTATACCAAAACATTTTTCAAATCGAGCATAATAATCACTTGTGTCTTCATCTTGCTTTTGTTTACAGGCTGTGATTGCACCCCAATCTTCCTTTTTTGTAGTTAATAAACGTGGCAGTACCTGTACTAGTAAACCTGGTAATAGTTTAACTTTATCCCCGAGCCCTGAACCTGCGGCTCGGCCCCTTTCTTCCTCTGCTAATGCTGTCCAGTCTATCTTTTGGTCTCCCACTTCCCACTCTTTTTCTTTCAGTTTTTCATAAATGCCAGCAGGCAAAAGCACCTTTAATATCGTCATAATATCAGGAAAGGTGTACTCTCCCATCAGTAACATGTCTTTAATTTCTCGGTGGAAACCCGCTGGGTCTTTATCATGGCTAGGTACTACTTTCTTCATTTCTAATAATTCCATTTTTGATATAGGTGTGTAAACAAATACACGGTGAAACTCATTGTCTTCGCCTTTTATTGGGTGCACTTCTCGTAGAGGATTTTGTCTATCCATGTAGTACGGTGCTCTTTCTCTGGGGGCCAGGGAGAGAGAATCTGGACTTACAAAAAGGACATACTGTTTACGTGACACTAATATCTCTTTAATTAGCTTGTTACTAGAACCTCTCCATCTATACGTAAGTAGTTCCATTAATATATCAGGTAAAGGACCAGGATCAGCATGTTGGCTCTTATATAATATGAGGAGTTGCTGAATCATATAGATTCCAGCTAAACGTTGTTCATCTGTACTGAGGTTGAGAAACGTGTGTGCTACGGTCTCATCACCATATTTTTCAGGACTAACAATCCAGTGAACGGCTGACCTGGCTAATTCTTGCTCATCCATGGAATCGAGGAGGTGGTAACCTCTTCGTTCTCGTAGTATTTTATCTGCGGCTTGAAACGAATGTTCAGGAGACTTCAGATTTATTACAGGCGTCGGATACGTTTTGCTATTATTTGGACATACAGAATGTATTGGATCAGAAAAACATCTAGTATTTTCACAAGATCTTCCTCTGCCTACATAGGCTATGGTCTCTGACTGTCTTGCAGAGTCCCCTGATTCGGACACTTCATCTTGCTCAAACTCGTCTGTTCCCAATCTCTCTTCATGAATACGCTCTATTTCTTTACGTATTTTTCGGCACATGGCTATTATACAATTTTGCTTATCGTGTCTCCCTTCTGATATATTCTGACTCCATCTTGTAAGAATAAGCATTGCATTCCGGTCTACCCCCGGACGATCTTGATTTCTGATCACACAGTTTATGAGGAAACGTAACAGTTCCCCTTGTATCTCTACTTTCTGGAATTCCATAGCTCTGTTAATACATCCTGGATCTCGTCCTGTTTGAACAAAGTGATATATGTTATCTAGATGCGTAGCCATCCCTGGTAACCTTGCTAAATACTCTGCGGCTCGTCTGATACGTAATGATGCCAGGACCATTTCGTCCTCTTTACCAACCACCGGGTCATATCTACAATTTACAAGAAGTTCCTTAAGCGTACGTTCATTTACGAACTTAGGTGTACGTGAATGTGCTGACTCTTGAAAAACAAGTTTATTTATTCTAGGTGGTGTAAAAGTATTGCTAGCACCTCCCGTGGCCCCATCTGGGGCGTCGGGTGTGAAAGGGTTCGTCGAACGTGATACAGCAACTATGGGTGTCGATACCCCTGTAGAGTCGACTGCGGAAACAGATGCGGAAACAGATGTGCTTGCCGGAGCTTGCATCGGGACTTGCTGTTGCACGGGGACAGATACCTGATCCTGACGTTGAATCCCTCCGCCAGACGGTCTATGTGGTGTGGCGTTAGCATACTCGGGGGCTGCATCGTCTAGATATGAGGAAAGAAAAACATCTTCTGCGGTTCTGGGATGCCCCTTTGGATGTACCTTAATTGGAAATAACGGGGGTGGCAAGTCTTTTGGCACCTCCGTAACAGCCTTAGGTAGTCCTTCGGCTAGAAGGGGATACATACCATTCATAAGAGCATTTCTTTGTCTATTTACTTGTTCTGATTTCACTCGGATACCTTCCTCAATTAATAGATTTTCTTGAACTTTATTTGAACTCTCTTTACTCCTCTCTTCTTGTCTACGTGCTTTTTCTGTTCGTCTATGAGATTCTTTACGCCATAACTCAACGGCGTCTTTCTGTGACTGTCTGACCTTTCTTTTCCATAACTCTTCCTCCACTTTCATGATGCACTCTGCATCCCAGGTTCCCGCTATGGGCCACCTTTGACTTTCCGGTAATCCTTTGGTATAATCTACCCATAGATCAAGAAACAATATGGCATCTAAGCCATGTTTATGGTACATGAAATGTCCTGGAGTGTCTCTAGGAGGAATAGGAACTGCTTCTTCAAGCACCCCTTTTCTGGTGGTAATCTGTCTTAACTTCGAGAAGAGCGGCATATTAACAACTGATCTGATACTTACTCTTGAACTTACTTAATACGAGAAACACAATAATGAACAGTGAACAATGAACAGTCATTCATACCACAATATGCAAGACATTTTCTGAATACTTTAAACATTAAACATTAAACATTATAACAATGATCGACAATGATGACAGTCTGCCTAACTAATCACCACGCTGAATTCTTGACAATAACTGAATACTTCGGAATACTTGATATACTGCTAAACAGTACATATACACTGCTAAACAGTGCAGACCGGATTTGTGTACCCAAATCCGTCTTGACCGGCACAACCTATGTGCGCGTCAACACGCCTCCTCGGCGATGGTACTCACCGAGTAGCTCCTTGAAACGGAAGGCCTCAGAGAATGGACAGGACTCGATAACTACGGACATCGGACCCTCTGGACGTCGGAATTTCGGAAAACCTGGTGGGCCTCTGTATACCTCGGATCTTGCTCTCTCAGCTAGGCTCTGGTCGGGATACTTCGCACTTCTCACCGCCTCGTCTGGGTTGATCGCAGCCTCAGTCGCCCCCGCTTGACCGGAGGGAGCTTACAGGAAATCCTGCTGGTACGCGTTTATGGTCCGTCCAGCTGTGGCAGGAGACCGGGCCTGCAACGCACCGCCGGCGCGTGAGATGAGAAAGTGTCCCTGTTCGGGCGCCATTATGTGGTAAATAAAATAAATATTACCTGACTGAATTTCGTACGGAGTCTTAAACTAAAGTAAAATAGCTCAAAATAACAAGAGGCAGAATCCGTGGTATAAGAGGTTTCTAATGGGCTTTATTCCATTCAAAATGGCCGACTCGAGTGGCGGCCTTCAGGTTCCGTCACCACGAAGGTTCAGGAAGTGAAGTACAATAATTTATTAACAGACATGTATTTTTATAATAAGTACATTACAATGAAACGAATGTAGAGGGCGTAACATTTGATAAGAAAAATGACGTGACAGTGACATAATCGAAACTAGGCGTAATAAAGAATAAAAGAAACATGATTGGTTAGAATTATCAGGCATAGGTGGATCTATAAGATAATACTTGGCATAGATGCGCGCGCGGCAGCATGACGTGTAATTGACGTGCAACTAGGGGGTGAAGGGGACTTGACATTTAGCTCTACATGTGGAGACGAGAAGTCTGGGGTCAAGTCATCCTAATCCCAAATCATATCTAACATCCTATGTTTAAAGAACTATGTTATCCACAAGGAAGGACTCTCGGACAGAATCTATTCTATACTGACTGTGTGCGTGTACAAGCGTCTAAGTGTCTATATGAGATGCGAGGGGCAGAAAACTTTCCATGGCAACAGGACTATGAATCACTTGCAGGAGGACGGAGAAGCTGAGTCCTTTGCTTGTGAGCTAAAGGAAATGTTTACCTAAATCACTGGACAGGAATGCATCGGCTGGAGAGCAAAATAGATAATTCGAAGGTGAAATACAACTTCTTGGCAGACAGGCGAAAACTAGCCGAGGCAGGCACCGTTAGCTGCACAGGGAGTAGGACAAAGTTCATGGATACAGATGCGAGCTCAAGCTGAAGCTGTCAGAGACAGAGAGCAGGGAAAGGCTTTGAGGACAGAATCGGGCCTACTCGCCTGAACTGTAAAAATGGAGTAACTTAGCCATATAAAGTCGGTGGCCTTTCATATTTAGGAATTAACTATCCGGCCCATTGATGGCGGATCTGACAGAGAACATGTTGACGGTGGCCACACATATGTTTGCGTCTTAGAAACTGGAACTGGAGAGAACATACATGTACTTGTAACATGCATATAGAACCGTTGGGGTCCAAGATAGGGGACATAACTGACCAGGGAAATCCACTTTTCCACAATACAACAGACACATGAGTCCAAATAAAACTGTCACAGTACATATTAGGAAATGCATCATGAGTAACATCTAGAATAGTCCGCACATATGTAACCCTGCACTCCCCAGTTGGTTGACCCACCATGACACTTGGAAACAATGGAGATCATGACACAACAGCAAATAACTTGATATCGAATTATACTGAGAAGCTAGTGTCTGGGGACAGTTGAGCACAGCAAGAATATGAATCCATGCCACCTCTTGTTCACTGTGAACGAAACAGTATTGGTGCACCCAAGGCAAAATAACACACCTCAATGCTGAAGGTGTCCCCACACTCTGAGACCTGTGAGTACTTAGGAAACCATAGCCAAAAACATTGCAATCCCTTGGGACTCACAACACTTTACACAATGTACATGTTTAGAATGTGTGAATGTGCCACTTTGTGAACAGAAGACACATCTGCCTGTATGACAGAAGTCACACAATGATGTGCACACAAAAATACATTTACACAGTCATTGTATGAGCTGGCAGCCGAATTCTAAAAAGACACTGTAAATAAGAAATGGGGTATCAGTAAGTACATATACATGGCACCACGGTGGTCTGGATGAGTTGACACTCGTAAGTTTGTATCAGCAACAACCAAAGACTTACACACATGCAAACACACTGTGTGAACATGGATATGTTTAATCAGAAAACAAGTGGTAATCAAACTGTGCCTTCCAGTAAAATGTGCCAGTGTGTCCACGGAAAGTGTAAAAGTACTTTATTTTGCACTTCCCTGGGAGACATCTGTCATGCAGGCACATTATTGTCCTTCACAACCAACTAGCAAAAAGAAGCATATGAAAAATTGAGACATGTTGACAAGTGTAGTGAGTGCCAAGGTACAATACATATTGACTAAAAACTTGAATCATGCCACCTGTCACATGGACATCCATACCATGATGACACAGTTGGCAACACATATGACCCACTGCCTGTCATGTGGAGTGGCACACATGTCCAAACACAGGACAATGCATTAGCTAATGGGCCTGCAATGTGTCGGGATAAGGAGCACCTGCACTGAGGAGACACCCTCATGGCAAGCAAGAATGTCCACACAGATGTCTGCACAGATGTCTGCACACACAGACCAAACTACGTAGCATCTCGACCACACACTGGTGGCAAAAATGGATGAGCATGAGCCATATATTTACATTTTTGACACATCCTGCAAAGCAAAACATTAAACCCAGCACAACATGATTGGGTCACTGCATGTTGAGTGTCTGTCCAGACAATTATCACACACAGGTCAGACCCGGCAAGGAGACATAAGGTTTGGACATGTAGGCCTTGCCCACACAAACCCCCCATACCTGAGACAATGTCATTGAGACAGATCCTGAAGTTACACCTCTTAATCTGGGTTTACTCAAATGTGCATCAAGAATTCCTAAATGTACTCCACATCACCTCGTGAGGCTGCCAGCACATATTTGTGACCAACAACCATCAACAGATAGTTGTACATAGACACACAGTCACTGCCCAGTGTGAGGATGCACAAGAAAAATGGGGTCAGCCTGTACAATGGGCACATGTAGCACACTTTAGATAAATACAAATGAGGGCAGGGAACTATGCCACAGAGGCCAAACTATGCTGAACACACAGAGAAGGGGCACAGTGTTGGATGGCACATGATTCCGATGCAAGGGTGGCTTAGGGGACTGTAGTGGGAACACTGCTCCATGGTCCTGGAATTATCTGACTGTAACATGAGCTACCGTCCCGGCACTATGCATATCTCCCACTCATGCACATCATGTCTGAGGCCACAACATCGGTCATGCATGCTGCAAGTCTGTTCATTAGAAAAATCACACGCCTATGTTGAGACTCAGCATCATTGCCAACTAATATGGACCCCCAAATGACTGAACAGGACAGGGCACAGGCAAGGTAACAACACATGTCTCAGACCCCCCACCCCCCCATGATGCAGAAAGCAATGTGCACTTGGATTAACTAGCAGCCTAGATGACCATGTGCAATAGTGATTACACACAGACCAGGGAACACATGTCAAGGAGGGGAAGGGAGGAGGAACCGCACCGTTTGACTTTGGGGAACAGGATATGCACTGCACAAATTAACCCTCGCTGTGTATCCAGGCGAATAAGCACTTCCAAAAGCTGGTGACACACAACAAACACACATGTACCTACCCCCTTCCTGCTGCTGCAACTCCTGTAATCGCCTATCCAAGTCAGGGAAGACCACCGCCAAGACACGCTTCATCTGTTGGGTCAGTCGTCGGCCCCTGCCGTGCTTGTGTGGAGGTGAGTCTTTCAGCTGCCACCAGGCGATCCTCCGGGTCCAGCACCGGATGTCCTGCCAGCGTTTGCTCACCTGATCGAGGTGCCGATTGCGACCCTCCACAGATCTCACGGCCCTGACGGCCCGCTTCCATATCTCCCCCTTGGCGTAGGCAGTTACCTGTGAGGATGACAAAGTGAGACAACATCACTACACCTGCTCCATGTCACAGAGACACACATTTGAACATCTTTGATATGTTGAACAGGGCATAGTATGCTGGAAACAAATAGCACCTTTGTATTAGGGACATTAGCCTATGTGGAAGCCCCAATGCACTACATGGCAATGAAACTACACAGGTGGCATGAGGGGTGCAACACACTCCATGATCATGGCACACGCTGTGCATCACATGCAACGCCAGGCTAATGGACAGCACCTCCAAGCAGTCACATGCCCCAGGCCACGCAACCTCAGCAGAGTACACAGACACACACAGGCACAGATCAATCACCTGCCATTGGCAACAGCGGATACAAACCTCACTCTGCACATGTGCCACTTACCTGTGGGGTGTCACAGGTGTGGTGCTAGCTCAGCAAGTCAGACACTCTGCATGGCTTACTCCTCACATCAGATGGGTGGAGCTGTTGCCTCCTCCATGCAGCTGTTGTGCAACACTCCACATAGACACACACCCACATGACAAGGAACATTCACACACTTCATTGTCCAGGGGTCGTACACATCATTTGGACACTCTCACCACAGCTCCACTCAACTCACACACATCTGTGGGTACAGTCACCTGTCACACCGGGGGGGCAGGGAATCACCTCCGGACAATAGGACAAAAATTGCCCTAAGGATTGGGCAGGCTGAATGTGCCATGCACTATGCAGTGAATGTCACAGTAAGCACAATGCAAGTGAGGAGTGCACACAGGAACTACATCATGCTCTGCATGGGAGACATAAGCCATTCCCCCCCTGGGACCCACTCTAAATAACATTGCATGTCTGTCACACCTGGACACAATGCCAGATGTGACAGTCACAAAAAAGGTGCACAGTCAAAGCTAGTGGAGTCAGCACTCACCTGCTCCCCTGGTCTCCCATACAGGCTGGGGTACTGTGAGAGGATGACATCAAGCAATGCCTCATTCTCCTCATGGGTGAAAGGCTGGGCCCTCTCCACAGACCCTGACATGGTGCCAGAGGAAGCACAAGCAGCAGCAGTGGTGTTGAGTGAAAGGTAGTGCAGGCAAGTGCCCTCTCATGGGTTCTGGCTGACTTATATCTGCCTCGCTGGGCTGTTTCATTTACAGGAGTACAGAGTGATTGGTCAGTCTCATTTGCATCCTACGTTTCCTCCAATCCCTTTAAACATACCCCAGTGAGGGCCTTTGCATGGTTCAAAATTTGAGCATGATGTGAAGTCAACAACCACTTTGCAACATTGTATTTAGTTGCCAACTGCCTATTCCAGGCCACATGATTGAAAATTTGAACTTGAAAATCGGTATCCATGACAACCAGCATGCATTTAGGCCCTAATACTTGTCCCTCCTGTGTCCCTATGTAATTTAGCTATCCACACACAGGTACGGTGCATTACACACGTACTCCTACCGCACCAGTTGCACAGTGCGTTTGACACGTACGTGTACGACCAGTGTGTACACCTATGTGTACTACCAGTGTGTACACGTACGTGGACTACCAGTGTGTACACGTACATGTACGACCAGTGTGTACACGTATGTGTACGAGCTGTGTGTACACGTACGTGTACACACTGCTAGTACACGTATGTGTACACACTGGTAGTCCACGTACATGTACACACTGGTAGTCCATGTACGTGTACACACTGGTCGTACATGTACATGTACACACTTGTAGTCCACGTACGTGTACACACTGGTAGTACACATAGGTGTATACACTGGTCATACACGTACGTGTACGACCGTAGTCCACGTACGTGCACACAGTCGTACACGTGCTGTCGTACACGTATGTGTACACACTGCTCGTACACGTACGTGTACACACTGGTCGTACATGTACGTGTACACACTGGTAGTCCACGTACGTGTACACACTGCTCGTACACGTACGTGTACGACCGTAGTCCACGTACGTGTCCACGTACGTGTACACACTGGTCGTACACGTACGTGTACACACTGCTCGTACACATACGTGTATGACCAGTGTGTACACGTACGTGTACGACCAGTGTGTACACCTACGTGGACTACCAGTGTGTACACGTACGTGTACGAGCAGTGTACGAGCAGTGTACGAGCAGTGTGTACACGTACGTGTACGACCTTAGTCCACGTACGTGAACACACTGGTAGTACACGTACATGTACACAGTGCTCGTACACGTACGTGTACACACTGGTAGTACACGTACGTGTGTATGGTCCGTACACACACCCGTACTCCGGTGGGAACACCAATGTGATGATATGGACCGTTCACACACCCTCAGAGCGTGTGTACGGTGCGTTTCACAGCTTACACAGGTGATAGGAGGCGCACACGAATGGAATGGAGGTGTCAGACTCGTGCACGGCTGTACATCAAGTCATAGTCATTGCAGTCCTTCATGTGCAGGGCCTAGGTGTGTCAGGCAGTGATGTGGCATATGTCTCCTCATGTTTTAGCACAATAGATGTGTGATGACCTGTGTACACATGTCATGTGTGATGGGGCAGTATGTGGCACACTTCCCCTTCCCACTTTGCACATGTGTGCATGTAGTACAAATGTGTCGAGCACTGCATCACTGGTATGGCACAGTCACCAACACCCACAAATGTCCCCTGATGCCAAGGACAGGGACACTCACACCTAACATCTAAGTACCAGCGTGCCCCGATGTGACTATGTCCTGTGTGTGTCATGTGTTCCCATAAGCTTGCTGTTGTTGTTCCGTCAACTGCATCTGCTGTTGCTGCATCCAACATGTGTCTGTGTGTAGATGGGCATGGCACACATATACGCACACCATGCCACATATGGATTCACACGTTACGTGTGTCTGGATGCTTCAAAGATGATTTTATGACAAGAGGACATATCTGCGCTGTATCCATGTCTGTGTTTTCGTTTTTCACGTGTACCCCTTCATCGCTATGTGTATGATCTGTACATTTCCAATGACATGTGACCTGTGCGTCTAGATTGCCGCCAGCAGTCTGTATGAGATGACATCCTTCAAATGCAGATATGTGGATGTATGTCACTCCTGTGATGTCTCTGGCTGTTCACTTACACTGGCCCACAGCTAGTTTCGGGCCATGTCATGTAGAACTTTACTATCAACGGGTGTAGCTGGCTTGTCGTAGGAGTATCACCTGGCTGGCATACGTGTCCTGGATGTATAGCACAGACCTGACTCTGTATTTAGCAGATGTGTAGTAGCAGTTGAGCATGTGCTCAGTTCATTGACATTGATGTTGTTAGGTACTCACTCTTCGTTATTCTTTCCAATTTACTGCAGGGCACCGCCTCTCCCCCGACCAATGCCAGACTTGGGTGCCATGATGGAACGTGACTGCATAAGACGTTACCGCTTCTCGCAACAGTTGATTGAGAACTTGACAGCAAAGCTTGAACAACACCTCCAACCGTGACACAGGTATCCTACTGCGCTGACCCCCAAGATGAAGGTGATGGCAGCCCTACATTTTTTTGCCACCGGTACGTTTCAATTCACCATAGCTGATGTGGGTGGCATGTCACAGACCATGTTCAGCCGTGTCCTGCATAATTTTTTAGAAGCCATGTTGGAGCACCTGGATGAATTCATCCATTTTCCAACTTGTGAGCAGTTGACAGGTGTCAAGGGTGAGTTCTATGCCCTGGGAGGGATGCCCCATGTAATTGGGTCTATTGATGGGACACATGTGGCTATGGTACCACCACAGGCACAGGAGGTCGCCTATCGCAACCGTAAACATTACCACTCTATAAATGCCCTTGTGGTGTGGCTTGCTAACATGCTGATTTCCCATGTCTGTGCATGTTTCCCAGGGTCAGCACACGATGCCTACATCATGAGGCGTAGCAGGGTGCCAGAAATGATGCTGGGGCTGCACAACGAACGAGCATGTCTTGTTGGTGGGTATACTCTGTTTGTCCTTTGTTTAGCGCTATTTTTGTATCTTACGGCATCTCCTGACCCACGTCTTTACATAATGTTTCCATGTAGGGGACTCTGGCTATCCCAACATGCCATGGCTGATGACGCCCCTCCGCAACCCCAGAACAGCTGCAGATCACCGTTACAACAACGCACATGGGCAGACCAGACGAGTGATTGAGAGGACGTTTGGCCTCCTGAAGAGCAGATTCTGGTGCCTTCACAAGACAGGCGGGTCCCTCCCATATGCACCGGTGAAGGCCTGCAAGATCTTCCTCGTATGCTGCATGCTGCACAACATGGCAGTGGAGAAGGCTGTGCCACTCATCCTGGATCCGGATGAGCAGGAACATCCACCCGTGGAGGATGAAGGGCTTGGCCACGAGGCAAGTGACGATGAGGAGGAGGAGGAGGACGACATCCGGAGTCAGCTCATAATGCAACTTCTTCTCATAATGGTGAATCCATGGGTCTGAGTGTGCACGCCTGGAGCCTTGTGTGGCAAGTGTTGCAATGTGTGTGTGTCCAGCTGACTGTATGCTAAGTGACTTAGGGGCACATGCAAGCAAACCAAAAGTGATTCCTTAATAGCGAGAAATAAGGAATCGTTATTAAGGAATCGCTTTTGGGCATGCATCAACAAATTCGGGAAATTCTAGCGAATCCTTAAAAATCGCTATTGTTACCGATTAATCAATAGCGGGGCATGCAAACTCCGAATAGCTAATAGCGAGTTCGGTAATACCGAATTAGCTAATAGCGAATTCGGTAATAGTGAAATCGCAAATGACCGCGTCGCACCGGGAACGTGCAGATGACATCACCAACCAGGAAATACTGCAGCCCCACCCACATTGCCTCGACAGAGGAGCAAACAGGAGCTGTGACTGAAGACTGCCTGTGCAGAGTGAAGCCACAACAACTGAGCCCTCCTCAAAACAAATACCTGATGGAGAAGGAAGCACCATCCAGCGCTGAGGCTGCACGCAAGCGCAAGCGCAAGTTCTCCGACAGGGAGCTGGAGCACCTGATAGAGGGAGTCAGCAGCAAGCACGATCGCCTCTTCGGTAAGCTGTCCCACAAGGTGCCTGAGCAAGGGAAGCGCCGCATTTGGCTGCGCATCCGGGAGAGGGTGAATGCTGTAGGTGTGACGCCCCGCAGCATCGACGACCTCAAGAAAAGGTGGTACGACCTGCGGAAGCGTGCAAAGGAGAGGATCTCAGAGAGGCTCCGGGAGGCAAGCAGAACCGGAGGCGGCCCTTCCACGGTCCAAGCAAACACTGCCCTGGAGGATCTGGTGGAAGGAACAATCGAGCAGGAAGCCGTCATGGGAGTGACCCAGTTGGACACGTCCGGCGCAGCCACAAGTGCCCAAGGTAAGATGCATGACTGTGCCCATACCCAGCATAGCGTAAATCCATTTCCATGCCCCCAGCAGGATCTGAGTGTGTATGCAGCTTTGGCACACACAGCTTTACTCCTAACACTAGTGCATCATGGGAGTTGTAGTCTAGTCAGCCCAGTGTGCATGTACAGGCGTAAATGCAATGACCATTCACCACATCAGTTGAACATGGATAGAGACTGTTTATTTAGTGGATCACAGAGGGACATGTATGTGTACAACACTACGTAGGTGTAACTATCCCACTAACCATGCACTGTTTCACACACAGATGCATCTCCTGGGGATTCGGACGACAGCGGGTGGCTGATAATATCCGAGACACCTGTGGATTCCGACCTGGAGACAGCGCAGGATGCGCATACATCACCTCCACTTGCCACCCCACCAGCACCACCACCACCAGCACCACCAGCACAGGCACCAGCAACAGCGCCACCAGCACCAGCACCAGCCACACGCGCTGCAGCTACAACAGCCACAAAAGCGCAGAGTCGCAGGTCCCAAGTTGCGCCCTTGCAGGTGATGGAAACACCCTCCACACAAGTGGGACACAGTCTGCGCACCATCACACCACCTGATGCACCACCTGGACGCGCAAGACTCACACAGCAGCGATGTTGCCAAGGCACTAGGGCAGATGACCACTGCTGTTGAACACCTACAGAGCAGCACATGCAGTGCAGCTGCTTTGGGAGGGGATGACGCCAGTGAGGCTGCCTCCAGAGTCAGCAGCGTGTCACTGCCAGAGGCCAGCACCAGGCGCCGCAGTCCGCGGGCCTCCACGGGGACAGGCTGTGGTGAGGCATTGGAGACACCTGAGCAGAGGCTTGGGGTACGTGGCAAGCGCCACTAGACAGATACACAGACATGCCGGACCATGGTGGGGCAACCATGGACCTCCCCTTTCTGAGTCTGCACAGGTGTGACTTTAACGCACATTTGATTTTACTTGTTTCCTGTGGAGCATTATTTCCATTGCTTGTTTTGTTGCACATACCGCAGTGCTACTGTGCATTAAACAGTTGCACCCCAAACAAACTTGTAATGTTTCATTCTCACCTGATTCAGAAATGATGTTGCATGATGTATGTCTGCCTCCTGTGGCCTTCTGCTGTGTTAGGGACGTGTGCCTGTCGTTGTTGGGCGGGTGGTTGGTCATCCCGGTGGTGGTCATTCCTGTCAACCTCTATGGGTATCCCCCTTCTGGTCGCAATGTTGTGCAGCATTGAACATACAGCAATAATCCGGCAGCAGGTTTCAGGTTTGTATAGCAAGGCGCCGCCAGTCTTATGTAGGATTCTAAAGCGACTCTTCAGAATCCCAAATGTCCTCTTTATGACATTCCTAGTGCTTATGTGTGCTGCGTTGTGGCGTTGTTCCTGTGGGGTTGCTGGATTGATGTATGGGGTGAGTATATATTCACGCAGGGCGTAAGCACTGTCACCTAGAAGATAGAAGCAAAGACTTAGCATTGGTGATGTCCATACATGTGTGGTGTTGGTGTGGGGAAGCGTAATTTGTACGTACCAAGCAGGAGTCCCTCTCCAGATTCTCCGTTGATTAGACGCCTGTGGATTCCACTGTGGCGGAATATGTAGGAGTCGTGTGTGCTCCACGGGAATTGTGCCACTAGGTCCGTTATGATGTGATTGGCATCGCACACAACCTGCACGTTGATTGAGTGGTAGGACTTGCGGTTCCGGAATATGTACTCATTTGCTGCGGGTGGACATATGGGGATTTGCGTACAGTCGATGCATCCACTTACATGGGGGAATTGTGCCACCTGGTAGAATGCCTGTTTGTTGCGGTCCAACTGCTGTGGGGTTGTGGGGAAGCTGATATGGGTGTGTAGCATTGTGAGCATGGCATCTAGGAATTTCTTGAAGAAGCGTGAGAGTGCGCTTTGCGATACGCCTCCGGCTACCGCACTTACCCCCTGGAAACTCCCTGAGGCCAGTAGGTGCAGGCTGCATAGGACCTGGACGTGCGCAGGGATTGCATTGGTCCGGTGTGTCTGGTGCTGCAGTGATGGTTCCAGGTCTGCAATGAGGCGCATGATCATGGCACGATTGAGTCGATACTTCTCGTACACCTCGTCCTCATTCTGCCCGAGCAAGGTGATGCGCAGTCTGACAATTCTCTCCTGGACCCTTCTCCTGCGCTGTCCTGCCGCATTGATACGCATCCTCCTTGCAAGCACGTAGAGGGCTGCCATTTTGTGGTAGCCAACAGGGTCTCCTGGGCCACATTTAAGGGTTTGGTGATTGGCACAATCAGTTGCACATGTTGAAAGTGTTTTTTTTTATTCACATGACTTTTTTTTAACTTTACCTCCAGGTTCTGATTCCCCTTATTTAGCTCAAGCAAAATAGCGAATTTTGGGGTTTTCGGTATTTGCGACTTTTGTTGCATTGGGGTGTGATTCGTTATTTGCCATTGGCCTTTCCGGGAGCTAATAGTGATTTCGGTATCTGCTCATTCGGTATTTAGCGATTCGGTAGATTTGCTTTTGGGTTATTTGCGTTTCGGTATTTTACCGGATTATTTTTGCGATTCGTTATTGGCTCACATTTTGGGTTCATGCATTGGAAATCGTTTTTTTTTATTCGCTAACGGGTGTTATTAGCGATTCGGTATTTTACCGACTGGATTTTTGCTTGATGCATGAGGCTGTTAGATGTTTGTCAGATGTGTCACTTCCACACATTTTAGCTTAGACACTCAATTTAATATAGCATGGTGACACACTTATTCCTGTAGAGTAAATGACCATGCATGTGGATGACAATCTCTTCCCTGACTTCTTGTGTGTCTGTCATCCCCAGGTAGTTTTGCATGCTGTCTGCTCGTGTCATCGATGGCCTCCCGCTATTCCTCATGAGTATTGCAATGTGTGCTGAATCAGCGTCCCATGCACGGACATGGGGAAAAGTCTATTTGGTTAAGGATTGCTGCACGGCATTTTAGTGTTGGTAGGTGTCTGTAATGTGTGGGCACTGCTCCTGTGCATGTTGTGTTACTATACATACATGTCGACTCACCATGGGGAACATGACATGTTGCATGACTCCCATGTATTGATAGTCACCCTTCGTAGCAGTCATCTGTGATGGGACTGTGGATTTTGATGAAGGCATCAATGTGTGTACAACTTCCCTTTGAAACATACGGGATGCTACAGGTGGCCATAGTGTGGGACATCCCCATTAGAGGATAAATGGGGAATTGCAGCCCCTACGTGTGCAGCAGGGGGTGTTTGGCTCACACCCTTCACGTGTGTGCCAGTTCAATGGATTTACAGCATCTGTATTGTGAAGGGGGTGTCCAGTGTAGGTCCCACATGTTCTGCAAAATGACCTGTGAGTCTGTTCATATTGATGCATTTCCCTAGGTGTGAACCTGAGTAATAAAGGTGTACCTCACCCTCCAAATTGCCTCATCTCTGTCAATGCTGGTCTCTTGCCACTTTGCATGCGGCATCTCTGGCATAGTTGTCAAAGATTGGGCATATGAGTCTATGTGTAGTTTAGCAACATGCATGCAGTTCGTCAGGGATTTGAATATCCATTGTGCATGATGTCCATGGTTGTGTATGTATTTGGGCATGTTGGTTGCCACAACATACCGTCAACACCTGCTGAGGGTGTGTATCCTGTGCGCAGCTCGTCCTTCAGTTTAATGATCCGGTGTCAGTCGTCTTTGGGGATTGTGCATCCATTGTCTCTGGGTGTGCCATGGGAAACCGGACACTCCTCCTTTACATACGCCTGTTGCAGTAGTCCTTTCTGACATCCTTGTCTTTGTGTGCAACTAGTGGCATAGGGCCCGATTCACAGAACAAACTTAAGACTAAATCCTAAACTTAGCACCAATCTCGTATTCACAGAATGCACCTAGTACTTCTGGTATTCACAGAATGAACTTACTACTTTTGTGATTCACAAAATGAACTTAGGACTTTTGCTATTCACAGAATCCATTTACGACCACTAAACTTACGTCCGCACTCAGGCCGGAATTTCCGCCCCCGGAGCGGAATTTCCGGGCTCGGAGCGGGAAGTCCGCACCCGGGCCGGAAAGTCCGCTCCGGGGGCGGAATATCCGCTCCCGGGCCGGAAACTCCGGCCTCGTGCCGGAAATCCCGCTTCCGGGCCGGAACATCAGAATTGGGACCAGACTACATTAACTGTTGCCATTGATCATTTGAGCCAAGGGGAAACACCTGTTCAAGTCCCTACCATCCCCCACCATGCATCAGCTGACGCACTCCAGCCAATCCCAGCCAACAGCTCCAGTTAGCCATCATGTTGCTAGTGCCTACCATCCCCCACCATGATCCAGCTGAAGCCAATTAACACAGATTGACCAGCAGCAAAAAACATTTAAAAGCAGCACACAGTGAAGGAACCGGTTTGGCCACACACAGTTTGTATTTCCAAGCAGAGACCGGCCAAGAAAATGGAGCTCCTGAAGAGAAAGAGGAACTATACAGCAGAGGAGACCACCATGCTTGTGGAGTTCGTTGTCAGGCACCACAAACGCCTCTATGGACTCCCACCCTACTGCACCAGTGGGACCCAGAAGGCAGCCCTGTGGCAGCAATTAGCCACTGCTGTCACAGCATTGGGGGAGGACAGGCGCACTGTCCAGGACCTTAAAAAAAAATGGCAGGATGAGCGCCTGAGGGTAAAGGATAAATACTCCAGGATGGAATTACAACGGATCCTCCCAGCCGCACACTCTGGACCACGCATCCGCATCACCACACAGGAGGAGGACATCCTGACGACCATACACCCCCACTTGGTCCATGGGCTGCCTGTCAGTGACGTCCGCTACGTGGTACCAGGTAAGTGGGATGAAAAGTTAAAGTGCATGAATAGAAGGTCTGTGTTGCACTGTCAGTGTGAATAAGGAAGTAGTACAAAGTGTATAAATTAATCCGTAAGTCAGAGACTCCTGTGTCACCCTCTGTATGTAGCACTACAAGTCCCACAATCCTTAGCGATGGAAAAGGCAAATCCCTCCTCCACTTCTGAAAACATGGCCACTGTCCAGTTGCATTAATACACCAGCCCGCTAAGTAGCAGTTGACAAATAACAGCAGCGATGCGCCAGTAACAATGCCACAACCAATCCAACTCTTGTGCAACCGCGGATGCGTCACATTGACAATGCGGTGCACTGTGGCGCTGGGATAGACAGATGGGTGTCGCAACTGATGGCATTAGGGGGATGCTCTGCTGGAGTAGTGTCGCAAGTGTGACGCAACTCCAACTATGTCCATGGACCGCCTACACCTAACGTTCAGGGCAACTCATTACAGGTGCCTCAAGCTGGTTTAAGTTTGCATGGCAACACCCTATGAAAAGTGACTACGTGAAATGCCGGCGATTACAATGCATCACTTGTACGAAGCATAACCAAATAAACACACACCCTGCCTACATCACAGCTGATGCATGTTTAATGTTGCGCAGGACCGCACACCGTGAGGCATCCCCATAGATGCATAACATTGGGAATAAGTCTAAATGTGTCACCTGTATTACCCCACCGCTGTGTCACAGAAGTGACGCAACTGCGGTGTAAATGTATTACAAGGGGCGTGGAAACATGCCACTAAATCTCTAAGAAGTAAATCACCCCGTGCAAGCTGAAAGCACAAAGCAGAAGGTGAGAGAACTAGGCCTGGGCAAAAATTTCGTTCCGTTCGCGGAAATTGCGATAATTTGACATTTTTGCGTTCCGCGGAGAGCGCGAAAATGTCAAAAATTCCGGTTTCCGCAGCTTGGCGATAATTTTTTTCTTGCTCGCGCTGTAAAATGATACATTCTCGCGCGCGCGCGATCGCCTTACCTGAATCCCTGCGTTCGCCGACAAGTTTTCTTGATCCGGTCGCGTTCTCCATGAGATGTTGTATTGTTTTTAGCCATTTGCGCTGTCTCGCGACAGTTCGCGCCCGCAGTGACGTCATGCGTCGCGCGATCACGTCTTTCTTCTCGCGATCATGCACCGCGAGAACAACTCAAAACAAGATGGCCGCGCCCGCAAGCAACCACATGGGTAAGTTGGCGACCCGCAACCATGCAGAAAATCTCGCGAACATGCCGGAAAAAAACTTCCGCATCTTTGCGATATTTCTGCTTGTTTGCGATAATTTTAAACATTCTCGCGATAATTTGCGAAGGTTAATTCCGCAAATTCCGCCCACCCCTAGAGAGAACCATCTGGTCCAAAAGTCAGACACCTATTCTATTGTACATTTCCCACCCTGCCATGCCACTACGACCCCAATGCACCACTGCTCCTACCTGCCCAGTCAGCAGCAGTACTGCATAACACTGTTAGCATGCAGAAGAAATGGGGAAATCACAGAAATGTTCCACAAGCACATATTCCAGATGTTTAGTTTTCTCTCTTCTCACCCATTGACACATTCAGCCAGAGCACAGACAACTGCCGTAGCGGAGGTCCCTGCATCTACTGGGAGGCATCGCCACCGTACACCCTCACCGACTGGTAAGTCAAAGTGGCCAGGAGATGGTCAAAATGCATACATTGCCAGGAGTGACCGAGTGACATGTAGTGCCCACATATGAAAGTCAACCAGAGATGTACAAATAGCTGCATTACTATTGGAGTTATCAATGGACATCCACCTTTAGCTAATTATAATTGAGAACGGCTGAAGACAATATATTACATGTCTTGGCTCATCAAACCTTCGTAATTGCGGAACATGACATGTTTTACAGCAACAGGCCCAGACCTGGGAATCCAATCCTGTTATCGAGTGCCACAACTACTCAAAAGGGTGCCCCCACTATGTTGTAATGGTGTCTGTAGACGTAATTAATCAAAGTAATTGACTGAAACATGGCAATGATGAACAAGTGAGATCCCAGGGTCATTAGTATTGACAATGCATACACTGCCCAACTTTGAATGTTTCCAATATAGATCAAATGCCCAGTCCACACAGCTGGTCATGTACCACTTACATTGTCTGGCTTTTGTGTTGCCCATCAACAAAACAAGATAGTGGACCTCACATCAGGATCCGTAGACATGTCATTGTGATATTGGTTGCATCCAGGTAGTGGGCCCATTCGAAGTTATGTGGGAGTAATCATGATATTACGTATAACACACTTCAGCAACGCTGGTGCCCATACTGCTTGTGCTCATCCTTTGTGCCAGAAATCTAGTGCATCACATGTGGCTGCCGGAATGTTAAGTAGCAAAACACACTTATCATTGTAGGTACAACGAGGTCCTCCCAGAATCAAAGACACACACTGACTTCTGCTACAAGGTTGGCTGTGACATCTGTTCAGGGCCCACACACTGTTCCCGTGCTGGGCCAAGGGAGGGGAACCCAAGAATATATCAGGCTGACTGCTCAAGAAATGTGCCTTTCACGTCCGCCGTATGTTGCATGTGTATTACAACACTGTTGTCCTGCATCACAATATGCTCACATATGGCATTTGAACCCATGCAAGATCAGACCCTGGTGGCTAATGAAAGGATGACACAAAATGTATGCCAAGTGAGTGCAGAATGGACATTCAATAGTACCATGAGTCATATGAAGTGACCAAAACACAACCGGCTTGCAATTCAATGATAGGAAACACCATGATGAAAATAGCATGGCTGAGGCCAACACTGATGCCAGTAGTGTACCTTTGAGATGAATGTAGGGGCTGCTAAGGTGAATCTTCATGTAGTTACACCTGCTAAATGACTAGGCTGAAGAGCAACACGCTAATCCAGTGCAGGCAGAAGGCATCAAAGCCTTTCAGCCTATCCGCCATGTTACATTCTGCTTGCCTCCTCTCCTACTGTATTCACATGTATAGGTTAGTGTTTGACAAAAGAGGTTTGGATGTCTGCTGTACAAGACACCAATCGTCGTCAGCTAAGTAGTACCATGATCTGGGAAATGGAGTACGCAAAGAGAGGACACTCAAAGGACGGACGTAAGACATCTGTGTTCTCTCATACAAATATGTGTGACTTCATGTGTGGGGAAGCACAAATGAGCAACATCATGTCCCTGACTATTGTAAATCTCACACATGAAATCCTTTCTGACTTGACAACAAACAACATGAGACTCTGGAAATATGTAAGTCTGAATGGCAAAGGTGATAGCAGTGTAATGGGGAGGAATCCGGGTCATTTATCCCTTCCTATCAGTAATCTTCTCATACATGTGTGTCTGTTGATGTGTCATCTGATTGATGTCACTGCTGTGTGGAGGGAACGGCTGGCAACTGCTGCATGTGAGCAGGTGCCCAAATGGAAAGTTCAGGAGCTACACATGCTGCACATAGTCCTGGATTACCCACAAATGGTCATTGAGAATGACATGTTGGCTCAGAACTACCATCTGTTGTTGCAAAATATAGACCTGTATGTCTTATCACAGATGCTGACCGGATTACACCCCAGCAGCGTGCACCATCCCGGGCACTCAATGACATCCTGGCTGCAGCTGTTCACCCCTCGCGCAGCCGTCCTTCAGGTAATTCTAGCATGAGGTGTCTGTTGATGTGTCATCTGATTGATGTCACTGCTGTGTGGAGGGAACAGCTGGCAATTGCTGCATGTGAGCAGGTGCTCAAATGTAAAGTTCAGGAGCTAAACATGCTGCACATAGTTCTGGATTACCCACAAATGGTCATTGAGAATGACATGTTGGCTCAGAGCTACCATCTCTTGTTGCAAAATATAGACCTGTATGTCTTATCACAGCTGCTGACCGGATTACACCCCAGCAGCATGCACCATCCCGGGGACTGAATGACATCCAACCCTCGCGCAGCCGTCTTTCAGGTAATTCTAGCATGAGGTGTCTGTTGATGTGTCATCTGATTGATGTCACTGCTGTGTGGAGGGAACAGCTGGCAACTGCTGCATGTGAGCAGGTGCCCAAATGTAAAGTTCAGGAGCTAAACATGCTGCACATAGTTCTGGATTACCCACAAATGGTCATTGAGAATGACATGTTGGCTCAGAGCTACCATCTCTTGTTGCAAAATATAGACCTGTATGTCTTATCACAGCTGCTGACCGGATTACACCCCAGCAGCATGCACCATCCCGGGGACTGAATGACATCCAACCCTCGTGCAGCCGTCCTTCAGGTAATTCTAGCATGAGGTGTGTCACTGGCTTCGACTCCAAAGCCATGTCAGAGATCCTGATTCCCCTCTGCATGTAATCAGCAGTTGTGTACAAAGTGAAATACAAATCAGGAGTGTCATGTGGCTGTCTGACAATTGGTGATGCAGATAATTGAGAATGTTGTCACTTCCCTCTACAGCTGATGGTTCAGGGACAGCTAGGCCCGTGAGGAGACAGGTCCAGCAGGTGACACTAGGGGGGAACACCAAGGGACAGAGAGTTGTGGCTGGAGCTGGTGAGTTTGCCTGTATCTGTGTAACACCTCAGTGCTATGGTGTGAGCTGTCATTTGTGGTGGTACCCTACACAGGTCACATGATCCTCATCTGTTGATGCAAAGTACAGTTGATACAAACCCTTGTGTTGCACCACATGCCATACCAGGTCAATCCCTAATACGGTTGCAACCTCTGTTCCAGGGGATGCTGATGACGAGGATGACAGGCCTATGACCAATGCGGGCCGACGGGGAATCAGAGGGGAGAATCCCCTGATCCTCCAAGCTGTGATGTCGGCTGCAAGCACTGCTCAGGAGGAGGAGGAAGAATATCCTGAGGACCTCTACTTGGTGGATGATGAGGACTACATGTCTGACGATGAAGATGCCAATGCGCGATATCGTGCCAGACTGGCTAAATCGGTCAGGGCATCAACTCCTCTGCCAAGCAACGTCCCTCCGCCTCCTCCCAGGCATACCATGGCCTGTCCCCAGACTCAAGCAAACCAGCCACAGCACACACGCATCACAACACAGACATCACTCCCTCACAGTCCTCACGTCCAGGACCAACATGGTGGTTCCCCTACCCACTCTTCCCTAGACAGTGTATCCCTGCCATCCTCTCCACCATCTGGGGGTAGTACCAGCCCTGTTGTGCTGCTGGAATCCCCTGGGCACCATTCACCTGCCCACAGGCTCCCACCTCCCACCCCACCCCCTGCCGTAGGACCTGCACATCCCATCCATGGCAGACAGCTGCAGAGAGGGCCTGCACCTGGCTGTGATGACCAGTGGGAGCAGGACTTCTTCCAACAGCAGAGCGATGTGAGGCAGGACATTAGTGCCATAGGGGCTACCCTGTCCACCATGTCGGACTCCCTGCAGGACATGGTCCACTTCCCTCAGGCGGTGGAGAGGCTGAGCCAAGTGTTGGATAGAATGGATAGGACTTGGCAGGACATGTCCAGAAATATGCGAGACATGCTATCCATCCAGAGGGAAGAGAGTGCAAGACACCATGCCTTGGCCATGAAGATGATGGAGGGCATATTGAGAGTGAGCCAACCTTTCCCTTCACGGTCAACGCAGGGAGGGGAGCCATCATATCTGCCCACAGGACAGCACATCCCCACACCTGTACCAACTGCACACCAACACAGCAAAGGGAGACATCCACACCAGCGGGCTGAACTGGCACTCCCAACACCACCCCCTGTACAGTCACTCCTGCCACCTGCACAACCACCACCACCTGTACAGTCACTCCCGCCACCTGCACAACCACCACCCCCTGTACAGTCACTCCCGCCACCTGCACAACCACCACCCCCTGTACAGTCACTCCCGCCACCTGCACAACCACCACCACCTGTACAGTCACTCCCGCCACCTGCACAACCACCACCACCTGTACAGTCACTCCCGCCACCTGCACAACCACCACCACCTGTACAGTCACTCCCGCCACCTGCACAACCACCACCACCACCTGTACAGTCACTCCCGCCACCTGCACAACCACCACCACCACCTGTACAGCCATCAAGTGTGCATACACCATCTGCCCCAGCACATGTGGATGACCCTGGACAGTCCCTTGGACAGTACCCACCTCCACGTAGGCGGCGAGCCAGACCTGAGCACTCGGAGCTGTCACCCCCCCCCAAATTGCGGCGTCGCACTCACCAGTGACAGGAACCCAGGACAATGTAATCACGTGTTTGTGTGTGCACCAAATAAACACCTACCAAAAATAATAATCTGTTGTGTATCATGTCCTGTGTAACGTTGCAGGTGGCCTGGAGATGTGAGAAGGTATGTGTGTGTGTGACACAGTTACAAGTGTAACCCATCGTTGCAACCAGCCATTATGTGCATAGCAGATGACTCACCAAATATGTGTCCATATTCAGAACCAGACATTCAGAATGAAGTAAAACAAGTGGAAGTTATTAGTATTCCGAATTGTATTTTAAGAAGGTACAATAGAACAACCGTCCGTTTGGAAGGGAGAAAGGAAAAAAATGATGATCTTAATGCAGAGGGAGATGGGAACCTGGATTGGGGTGGGGCAAAAAAAATATAACACGTCAGGGAGCGTCAGGGAAAACAGTCTATTTACAAGGGGAAAATGAAATAATTGTTCACGTCAAAAGTCAAGTGTCCTTCTGGTCATCCTCTAGGACCACAATGTCCAGATCCTCAGAGTCCGATGCAGGCACACGTCTGGCGGGTGCAGGAACAGGCACCACTTGGGTTCGTGCCACACGAGGAGTACGGGGGGGAAACAGTGTGGGGCAACGGACAGGGGGAGACATTGACAGTGGTATGGGAAGGGATTGGGGAGACAACAGACGAGATGGCTGCGGACAGTGAATTGATGCTGGTGGTGAGGGTGGCCATTGTTCGGAGCATGTCCTCTCGCATCATGCGTACCTCCATACACACTTGTAGCTGGATGCGAGCGGACATGTCTGGCTGACCCTCACACATCCACATCAAGTCCACTGGCACAGCCACAGGAGGAACAACACTGGGAGGGGCATGGGTGGAAAAGGAGGGAAGTGGTGCCTGAGGTCCCGAGCCAATGATGTTGGGGAGCTGGCGGCTACGATGAGGGGGACTGGTTGCAGGGGGTGCAGCTGGGTCCCCCGATGGAATGGGGAACTCTAGAGGTAGGGAGGGGCTGATGGCAGGCCCAGATTGTTTGTTGGTCTGCCCCGAGGACACCTTTTCAGGGACCACAGGTGAAGATTCCTGAGGAGAGTAGCTCTCCAACACCTCATGGTCCGAGGTGTCGTGTTCACCCCCCCCGATTCAATGTCTGCAGCCTCCACCCGGGATGTGGCACCAGCATCAGGGTGTCCCTTGTCAGTCCGGGTGGGCGCAATCCCCTTGCCTCTTGATGTTGAGGGTCCCTCCTCATCCTCCTCTTCCTCGCTGGTGGAAAATGGGTGTAGCCGCCGCCGCACTGGTGGCCTCTTGCTCCGGACCAGGTCCTGCTGCCCTTCTGTTTCGCCAGCTGTGCCTGCTGAAATGTAAGCAAAATCCAAATGTTATGTTTTTGTCATGCAGGACGAGACACATTCATAGGAGCCAAGGTCAGACTTATTTTCCTCTGATCACACTCAATAGTTGTCAGTGTCTATGAGCTGACATTACGTGTATGTTCACGGTCAGTTCCTGGATTGAGTCTGACATGGCCATCTCACGTGGATGTGTGTGGCTTACACGACTGTATTGGCCAACCCTCAACCTGGCATTCTGGGGATCTGTGTGTCCTGCCACAGCTACATGTGCAGGTTCCAAAAGCACTCCACCAATGGAGAACATGAAGTCCCGAATCTCAGATTATGGCCATTCATAGGGAGTCGCAGCTGTTGAAGGTCTGGACAAGTGTCATCTGCTTTGTAGCATTGTATGGGACACGACAAGTGGCGAATGTGGGTCACACATGCACTGAGGCTCTGGCCTATTTCTGTAGCTAAATTGTGAGTCTAGCCTTTGGCTGTCCCCACACATGGACTGACAATCCAGTGGCACATATTGGCTTTGGTGACTGATATGGTAATGCAGTACACCGCTGAACACTGGGGGAATTTTGTGACAGCTACCTGTACATGTGAAATGTGAAACAGGCCACTGAGGCTGAGACGTCTGTCAGTGGACACCCCTTGTAAATTTAGAAGCGCTTAAGAGTGATGCAAGGATGTCAAAGTCTGTCTTGACTCCATGGCATATGATGTTTTGTCACAATTGGAACCCAAACTCTAAAAATGCAATGCAAGTCATAGCATCCAATACCCTTTGGCCTGCCATGCGCACACAGGACAGTGTCTGTACCATTGCTCATCCAATGCACACATGATTTCCTAGTGCCAATTGTAGTGGTGCGGGAAGAGCTGATTTCAGTACAAATGCACAAATATGGCTCATTTAGCCAGTTGTCATGGTGAGACTCCAACTCCCAAAATGCACTCTGCCCTGTACAGTCCATATGCCACAGTGTGCCTTTTTAAGCTTGGTTACTGCTGCATGGACACGGAATCTGTGAATGGAGGCATCGGACACACAATGGTACAGCACTGTTTCACTCACATCATACTCCCAGACACATTTAGCATATGATGCACTTACCATGTCCCTGCTGCTCATGCTCCTCCAGCTGAGCATGGAGGGTCGGCCAAGCTGATCGCAGGACCCTCCTGTACAGTGGGGATAGGCGAGGACGATGCACATGGTGCTGGGAAGACTGGCCCACCAGCTCCTCAGCCTTGTGCCGGGCCCACCGTTTTAGGTCCTCCCAGCGCTTGCGACATGCCCTCGCACTCCTGGTGTGGACTCCCACTGCACTGCAGCGCTCGGCGATGTTGGCCCACAGCCTGGCCCGGGCTGCATTGCTCAGCTGGTGTTCAGGGTCCCCATATAGCTGAGAAAATTTGGCCAGCACCCCCTCAGCCAAGATGTCCAACTCACTTTCAGTGAAAGGGGGTGCCTTCTCTTCGTAACCCTCAGCCATTATGGGGATAATAAGAAGGATGAGAGCAGCAGGATGTCAGAGGATCTGTCTGTGATAGAGGATGACTCAGAATGAACACAAAATGGCTGCAAACTATTTCCTGTGATGTATTTCCTGCCTCCAACTTCCTGTAAAACATTTCCTGAATGAAATTATGTGTTCCGGGTCATTTTCGGAGTTTACGGCCCGTAAGCGCAGTTTCCGGTTCCGGAGCGGGAGGTCTGCACACGGGCCGTACGCTCCGTAATCGGCGCTTCCGCACACTGGCCGTACGCTCCGTAATCGGAGCTTCCGCTTTTTGGCCGCAAATTCCGAAAATGACCCGGAACATATAATTCCATACAGGAAATGTTTGACAGGGAGTGGGAGGCAGCAAATACATCACAGGAAGTAGTTGCCTGCCATTTTGTAGTCATCCAGATCCATCCACAATCTGGAATCACATCTACTGCCATCCTGCTGTTCTGTTGTGGATAAAAAAGAAAAGACAGTGCATGCGAGAATTATTTAAATGTGACAAGAGGGTGAAGTGACCATTTCAAGACATTTCTGCAGTTTCTGTTTCAGTTTCTCATGCTTTGCATTATGGTACATGTAGTCCATATTAGGTGCTCATTTGCAGAGTTGTGTGATGTGTTCCGGAACATTGTGTTTGAGAAGTGTGGATATATCACAGACACAGGGGGGCAGAGTTACGGCTTCTGGCGCATCTCTGCTAATCAGCAGAGATGCGTCAGAAGAGTTGCGATGCATCTGCCCACCCGTGCGCCAACACAGATGCGCCGCATTGACATTTTGGTGCACCGTGCTGCTCGGATGTGCAGATGCGTGACGCATCCCCCGTTGGAAAGGCGGCGCATTGCTGGAGTAGCGTCGCATGCACAACGCAGCTCCAGCAAGGCTCGGGGGTGCCCTATCCCTATGATGCTGCGTCAATCCTTACGCCTGCTTCAAGCAGGCGCAGGGTTTTGACGGAGCATGGCCTTAAAAGTGACTGAGTGAAATATTGTAGATTTTTAGGAGGTGTTTCTGCGCCCGGAAGGCCCCCCCCCCCTGCGCCAGAACGCCTACATGTGACGCAGGCCTTTACAACGTGACGCATCTCCCAGATGCGTCATATAGTACATACCCCGCAGCATGGGGCTGGCTTTGCACCACCGCAGCGTCACTAAAGTGACGCAACGGCAGCGTGAAAGGGCCGCAAGTCCCACATTAATCTGCCCCATGGTGTCTGATTGAGCCATTGCATCACTCACGTCGTGGGCGCATCATTTGTGGGGGAGTCACATCTGTTGATGGCACAGGGCCGACAATGCTATGGTTATGGCCTTTTCTGATTAAGAGACCCATCCTCATGAGGTCCGGCTGTGTCTCTCAGTACATGTATCATCTTGCATCTGCGGCTATAGATTCTTTCGGGACATCCACTACACTGATCGCTGACATGGGCACATGTGCTGATGCAGGCTCAACCTTTTGAGTACTGTCAAGAGCTGTGATTAACATGCAGTTAGTGTGGCTTGCAAAGTTGCCTCAGGAAGGAATTTATTGACACAGTCGTGTATATCCAAGTTTCATCATTGGCAACAGACAGCAATCCACATTTGGTCCATTCCACTACAGGTTGCTCATGTGAAGAACGTGGCAACAAGCTGCTCACGGACTTGCATGCCCTGACCTCTGTGGTAAATATTTAAATTACCTGTACTATTTTTTATGCGGTAAAATACAATGAGAATAACTCAGTAAAATAAGAGGCAGAATCCGTGGTATTCGAGGGTATAATAGGGTATTTATTCCTTACAAAGGAATGACGGTTCGAACCAGGCAATCGAGTTCCGTCACCACGAAGGTTCAGGAAGGGATCAGCAATAGATTATTGACAAGTAATAGTATATATAAGAAATGCATTACATTAAGACAGATGCAGGAGGCGTAACAGCTTGATAATACAGATAAGAATACACATACGTAATAAAAAGGCATAATAATAGGCGTGCATAGAGGCGTATACTAAAAACGTCATTATGATGGTGACACAAATGGGTGGATCCATAAGAGAATCCTGCAAAGTCAGCAAAAATACATGGCAGAGATGCGCGCGCAGCCGCATGACGTGTGATTGACGTGTAACTAGGGGGTGAAGGGAACTTGACATTTAGCCCTACATGAGGAGACAGAAGTCTGGGGTGTCAGGACAACCTAGTCCTAAATCATATCTAATATCTTGTGTTTAAGGAACTATATTATCTAGAAGGAAAGGTCTTCGCGGACAAATCCTATTCTATACTGACTGTTAGTGCGTGTACAAGCGTCTAAGTGTCTACATGAGATGCGAGGGGGGGGGGCATGGGCCTTCCATGGTAACAGGGACTATGAATTACTTGCATAAAGACAGTGAGGCCGGGCCCTTTGCTCGGTAGCTGGAAGGATGTTTACCTAAACTACTAGACAGGAATGCATTGGATGAGGAGCGGAGCAGATAACTTGAAGGTGAAATACAGTTTTTGGCAGGCAACAGGCCGCGTCAGGCACCGTTAGCCGCGCAGGGAGTAGGACAAAGTTCATGGATACAGATGCAGGTCCAGGCTGGAGCATTCAGAGGCAGAAGCAAGAAAAAGCTCGATGGCAGCATTCAGGGCCTACTCGCCTGAACTGTAAAACGTGAAAAGTGTACCATATAAAGTCGGTGGCCAATCATACTTAGGAATGGAATATCCGGCCCATTCAAGGCAGATATGAAAGAGGACATGTTAACGTTGGACGCACATGTATTTGCGTCTTCATAGCTGGAACTGGAGGGAACATACATGTACTTGTAGCATGTACATGGAGCCGTTGGGGTCTAAGATAGGGGACACAATTGACCATAAAAATTCATATTTCCTCATTCCCTCCTTGTCCCCTACGGACCCTCATGAAATATCGATCTTCAGGAATCCATCAATCTGTTCATGTAACATCATTTGTTCTTCTTTCTTCTTCCGGGATCTTGAATGAAAACTTGAACGTGGAATACACGATGTGGCACACAGGCCACAAATCGCTGGTCCACATTGTAGACATAGGCAGCAACTGAATACTATGAGAAGGCCGATACCTAGGAAGGATAGGACTTTCCATCCCCAGGCTGACAACACGCTCCAGAACCAACCGGACCATGTCCAGGTGCCTGCATTCTGATGTATCTGGTTTGCAATCTTGTGAAGACGAGTTATGGCTTTATATACGGATGGCGCGTTTTCTGGGATGAAAACACAGCAACTTGATCCGATGACCCTACAGGCTCCGCCCCTATCTGCTAGGATGACGTCAAGGACAAGACGATTTTGAAGAACTACAATCCGCATCGCAGACTGCTCCTCTGTTAAGTTGCCTAGGGCAGAGGTAGTTTCATTCACTACTGCTTCAAGGGTTCTGGTTAATCTACGTATTAGTTTACTGTTTGAGACAACACCTATGTAAGGAAAGAGACCTTTATTGAAGTCGGTATATTGTTCCCATGCTGTTTCGGTGTAGTCAACAATCGGGGTATCTCTCTGGGGTCTATGGTGTACTAGATTGCTATTTCTATGATAATCAGGAGGGGCTAGGAAAACAGGTGGCAGAAGGAATGCAATGTAACAGGTACCATCCCAATCGAGGGGTAGGCGTATATATGCGGTGTGACCACAGATGAAGTAGGAGTGACGGGAAGCTCTAAATGTAGACTTGCCTTTATCACTGAATTCGATCACAGTACTACATTTACTATGACCCAGGTGTACTGAACCATTCTTTCTTACACATAATTCACCTTTGACTGGTAATACGGACATAGCAGGCAAGACTAGTGTAGCTTCGGATTCAACATTTAGAATCATGAGGTTAAGTGTAAAATTACCTAATCCATATACTTCATTTTCTAGGTCAGTTCCTGTTCTTTTGGGAAGTCCCTCCTTGTTAGGATAACAGGCTTTAAGCAAAACTAAGTTCAGGTTTCCCCATACCCAGTTGCTCTGGTAAACTACGGTGTTTGAATCTAAAGAGTTAATCAAACTAAACCATGCTCCACAGGAACCATTGTGTGTAAACGGATATGGAAAGAGAGGCAGGACTCCTTTGTATTTCTGATAGGGAGGGAGTCGGCCACATATCCAACAATTTGTAGCGTTGCTGGTCTGATGGGAATGATGTAACATACTAATGAATGTGTTGTTGCGCAGCGCAAATCTATAGGACAACTCATGTGGAGGTAGTTCACTAAAAGAATGTACGGCTGTAACATTGTAAGCACGCTTGAAAATAGGATAATACATGTGTAATAGTATACTTGCGACAATGATCAGAAGACTTAGGAAAAACATAATTAATAATGTCACTATACAGTGACTACGAAGTGATTTACAGTACGCATGTTTCTTGAGCTGTTTCTGTCTATTTCTCTCTCTATTTCGGTCTAGAGGATACATGTCAGAGACAAATTCAACCGATTCACCTTGGAGAGGACTTAAACAATCAAATTGTCTGACTTGCTAGACCTTAGTTTCAGTTTATAGTTCTCTTTTTCTGACTTTTCAACCAGGGGGAGTTTTGAGTCCGTCGGTGAGGGAATGCAGGGCTGAACGTTTAAATCCGATGGTAGTCCATGAAATTTCTTGATATGGCTCGAGTGCAGCCACCCTTTGCGACCCTCAATCTTCACGGCTGTCCTCGTGGTCAGTAAAACGAGTTTCGGTTGTTGCCAGCGAGGCTCCAACGGACTCCTCCTGTCGAAGTTTCTCACAAGCACCAGGTCACCTGGAACCACTTCATGAGGCTTCACCTCAGTGTTATCGGGAAAAGCTGCAGCTACCTGTGAACGACAAGATTGTAGTGCAGACATCAAGGAAGCCAGGTAATCTGTCAGCATATTACAATCAACATCAGTGATTTTACGAGGTATAGGCGTCCCCCACATATTTGGTGGCCTACCGAAGATCACCTCATACGGGGATAGCCCTGATCGAGAATGTGCTACCATTCTGATGTAAAAGAGCGCAACTGGTAAGGCTACTATCCAGTCGACACCTTTGTCTCTACAGATTTTGGACAATCTAATTTTCAGAGTTTGATTATGACGCTCCACGAGACCTGCTGCCTCGGGATGTCGGACACAGTGGAATTTCCATTGATAGCCTAACAGAAGTGAAACGTGTTTCATTAGCTCGGATGAGAACGGCTGGCCATTATCTGAGTACACGACTCGGGGCATACCATACCGTGGGAAGAATTCTCGAACTAACTGTTTGGCAGTAGTCGGGGCAGTGTAATCTGAGATGGGATACGCCTCTGTCCAACGGGAAAGAGCGCATACAACTACGAGGACATATTTGAATCCTCGACATCGTTCCATCTGGATATAATCCATCTGGAGGACTTCAAAAGGGTGATCGGGAGGTTGGAATCCACCCTGCTCTACAGGTACGCCTTTACCTGGATTGAACTGGCAACAAATCATACAAGTTCGGACTTTCTGTTTGGCTGCAGCTCGTAAGTGTTTGTTGAACCAAATGTGTTGAATACTGTCTAACATGGCTTTTTCTCCTAGATGTGCTGGACTATGTATTGTGTTAATGATAACTTGAACCATTGAGTCGGGGAGAAACCATATGGATTTTCCCTTCGTCATCCATCCCTGATCTGTCTGGATCCCTCCTAATTCGGTCCATTTCTTTATTTCCTCTGGTGTGGCATGTGTCTGTATGTCAATTACATCAAGGGCGGGATCCTTAACTGTCATGCAGTGTGTCGGCGTCGGAACTATTGTCTTTGTCGTGTCAGTTATATGAGTCTGATTCTGAGCAGTCTGTTTAGCTGTTCTGTCAGCTAGGTCGTTACCCTGAGAAATAATGTCAGTCACTTTCGTATGGGCTTTGCACTTCATGATAGATATTGAAGTAGGTAGATGTATTGCATCTAATAGAGCTTGAATGAGGGGACCGTGTTGAATGTTGGCACCGTGAGAAGTCAAATAACCTCTCTCTCGCCAAAGGACTCCGAAGTCGTGGACGACTCCGAAAGCATAACGTGAATCTGTGTATATGTTAACTTTTCTATTCTTGGCTTGAATACAGGCTTGTGTTAGAGCAATAAGCTCTGCTGCTTGAGCTGAAAATGTGTCGATACAATTGGTTTCAATGACTTCGGTGTCTGTCGTGACTGCATAAGCGGCCACTAACTTTCCTGTACTTGTTCTCATACATGAACCATCTACATAAAGTGTCAGGTCTGGGTCTGGTAATGGGACATCTGTCAAGTCTTGTCTGGGTTTCGTCGTAATAGTAATGACTTCAATACAATCATGTGCCAGTGGGTCTGTTCCACTTAAAGGCAAAAGTGTGGCAGGATTTAATGTACTACAACGTTTGATTTCTATGTGTGGCTGAAACAATGTCAATTCGTAACCAGTCAGTCGTGCTATAGTCAAGTGTTGTGTCTGTGTCCGGTTCAAGAGAACCTCTACTGCGTGTGGTACTTGTACTGTCAATTGATGTCCTAATACTATGGAATCGCTTTGTCTAATCGCTAGAGCTGTCGCTGCAACTGATTTCAGACACGCAGGAAGAGCCTGAGCTACGGGATCTAATGTGCTAGAAAAGTAAGCACATGGCTTGTGTGATCCTGCTTGTTCCTGCGTGAGTACTGACAAGGCAGTACCTTCCCGTTCTGTAACAAAGAGTGTAAAAGGCTTACTGTAACATGGTGTCGCTAAGACAGGTGCTTGGCATAAAGCTTTCTTTAAGTCCCTAAAAGCTTGTGTATGTTCTGGAGTCCAAGGGAGGACAGTCGATGTCGCTGCCTCCTGTGTTGTCAACTGAATGAGTGGTTTAGCTAAAAATGCATATTGGGGGATCCACTGCCTACAGTATGAAGTGAGGCCTATGAAGGCCCGTACCTCCTTTTGTGTCTTGGGTGGTGGCATGTTTACAATTAACTGGATACGGTCAGGTGTGAGCTGTCTCCCCCATTTGGACAGCAAGTGCCCTAGGTACACAACTTGCTGGGCACAAAATTGCAGCTTTGAAGGGGACACCTTGTGCCCCTTGTCGGCTAGGAAATGTAAAACCGTCAGTGATGCTTTTTCACATTCGGGTTCGCTTCGGGCGGTGATCAGCAGATCATCGACATACTGAAGCAGTGCAGTGTTAGCAGGCATGTGGATACTGTCAAGTTGTCTTTTCAGTGCTTGGCTGTAGATGCTAGGACTTTCTGTAAATCCTTGAGGTGCGCGTGCGAATTTAAAACTTCGTCCGTTTAAACTGAATCCGAACAAATATTGGCTTTCCAGATCGATTGGGACGCTGAAGAAGGCGTTCTTGAGGTCAATTACAGTAAAGAACGTTGCCTCTGAATCAATAGCTGTCAGTAATGAAGAGATATCTGGGACCACGGGGTATTGTGGTACAATGCATTTGTTTAATTCGCGCAGATCAATAACTAATCGATATACTGGGGGTGCTTTTGGATCAGTTCGTTTAAGAATCTGAATAATCGGAGAGTTACATATATTGGAGTCGGTTTCTACAACCACTCCTTGTGCAATGAGCTCGTCAATTATTTGCAGTAAAGCCACTACAGCATCTGGCGGTAACTTGTATTGTCGCATTCGTGGTAGTACCACTCCTGTTTTGAGTGTAACTCGATATGGTGTAATATGCATACAACCTACATCAGTGGGGCCTTGCGCCCATAAATGTGCAGGTAGATTCTGTAACCGGTGATCCATGTCTCTAGACACGTAGTGACCTTTAAAGTCACGCAAAAATAGTCGTACTCCGTCCGGAGAACAGCATATTATAGCTCCTAGAGCTTTCAGTGTTTTTATACCTAACAAGTTTTCTGGGCATGATTTCGTAAGCAATAGATCTGTAGTCCGTGTTAATGGACCGACTGTAAATGTAAGTGGTTGCGATACTTCGTTAATAGTGGGCTTTCCTGAAAAACCAAGGGAAATATTTTGTGAGCCTGAGAGGGGTGCCCCTGGAACTTCATCGTGACTTATAGTTGTTCTGCTTGCCCCTGTGTCGAGTAGGAACTTTCTGTCTTTCCCTAATACTTGACTCTGTACATAGGGACCCTCTTGATCTACAGGGACCTCAATAAGGGGTAAGCCGACTTCCCTCTCTAGGCTATTTCATGTGTAGCGCTGATACTCTGGATAGTCATTTTGTGCATACTGGTACATCTGTTGTGTCGTGTTTTGTGTCGCAGCAATAGGCTGTGGCTGTTGTTGTGGTTGTGGTACGGTCTGTTGTGCAGCTTGCATAGGCTGTATATTCTGAGGTACTTGTTGTTGGATCTGATCCTGTCTAGGCGGACGTGGTCTCTCCTTGGTTCTACCCATGGAGATATTATGTTTTAGAACTGCACAATCGTTTATATGATGACCTGGCTGTTTACAATAGTTGCATGTCCCTTTAACGGGAACTGCTGAATTACTGGCCGTACCCTTTTTATGACCGTCAGCTGGAACTGACTGAGCGACAAGCATTTTCATTTTCGTGTCTTTCATACGTCTTGTTTCGTGTTCTTGTTCTTCTCTAATTCTATTCTGGTGATACTGTAACATTTGCAACATTTGTGAAGGAGTGTTAGCTTGCCAAGTGCTCTCAACTTTCAATACTCTGTTTTTAACCTGCGGCAGGGAATTCTCGACTAGTTTTGTTACAAAAAGATGTGGATATGACTCACTATTTGCTTTCAGGCCGCTATTGATACCAAAACATTTTTCAAATCGGGAATAAAAATCCCTAGTGTCTTCATCGGGTTTCTGTTTACAAGCTGAGATTGCTCCCCAATCTTCCTTTTTCGTAGTTAATAAACGTGGCAATACTTGTACTAATAGACCTGGTAATGCTTTTGTTTTGCCCCCAAGCCCTACGCCTGCAGTTCTGCTATTTTCTTCAGTTTCCAATGCGGTCCAATCAATCTTTTGGTCTCCCACCTCCCATTCTTTTTCCTTGAGTTTCTCATAAATACCGGCAGGCAATAATACTTTCAATATTTTCATAATGTCAGGATAGGTATAATCACCCATGAGTAACATGTCCTTTAGTTCACGGTGAAAACCTGCTGGATCTTTGTCATGGCTGGGCACTAATTTTTTCATTTCCAATAGTTCTATTTTGGTTATGGGCGTGTACACAAACACGCGTCTAAACGTATTGTCATCATTTCTGACTGGGTGTACTTCGCGTAAGGGGTTCTGTCTGTCTATGTGATACGTTTTTCTTTCCACGGTGGGAACTGAAACATGTTCTGGGCATACGAAGACAATGTACTGGTGCCGATATTCTAGAATTTCTTTAATTAAATCAGTACCTGAACCTCTCCATTTATTCGTGAGTAATTCTATCAGTATATCAGGTAGGGGACCAGGATCGGAGTGTTGGCTTCTATACAATATAAGGAGGTGTTGTATCATGTATATACCAGCTAAACGCTGTTCGTCTGGGGTAAGATTCAGAAACGTGTGTGCTAGCGCATCATCACTATATTTTTCAGAACTGTCAGCCCATTGTACTGCTGACCTGGCTAATTCTTGTTCATCCATAGAATCGAGCATATGATACCCCCTTCGGTCTCGGAGTAATTTATCAGCAGCCTGGAATAGGTGTTCAGGGGACCTTGCATTTAACATAGGGGCTTGAAAATGTCTGCTACATTCTGGACGTATCGGACGCATTGGATCATTGAAGTGTCTGGTATTGTTACAAGATCTTCCCCTACCTACATAAGCTATCGTTTCTAATTGTCCCGTGGGCATTTCTGATTCTTCCTCCTCCTCTCCCTCTGATTCAGTTTTGTCTGCCTCTAATCTGTTTTCATGTATTCGTTCTATTTCTTTTCTGATCTTTCGGCACATAGCTACTATACACTTCTGTTTATCATGTTTACCTTCTGATATATTCTGACCCCATCTGGTAAGCACTTGCATTTCATCCTGATCTACCTCAGGCCTATCTCTGCTTCTGATCAAGCAGTTTATGAGGAAGCTTAACAGTAGTTTCTGTATATCTACTTTCTGGTATTCCATGGCCTTGTCAATACTTTCAGGGCCTTGCCCTGATTGGACAAAGTGATATATATTGTCCAGATGAGCAACCATTCCTGGTAGTGTCATTAAATATGTGGACGCTCGTCGTATACGTAGTGATGACAGCAGCATTCTGTCATTTTTACCGGGCACTGGATCATATCTACAATCCACAAGATGTTCCTTAAACATACCGGATCTTACTGTTTGAGGTGTATGTTGATATGCTAAATCTCTAAAGGACAATTTATTTCCTTGCGGTGGCGTGGAAAAAATCGCTGTCGCACCTCCTGTTGCACCTTCTGAGGTGCTAGGCGCGAAAGGATTCGTTGAATGTAAGGTAGAGACGGTAGATGTAGGAAAAGCGGTAGAAACAGATGAAACTGTTGGAATGTGGGGAGGAGTTTGTTGTTGCGGAGTTGGGGGCGGATGATCTTGGGGTTGAGCACCATCGACAGGTGGTGTGTGTGGTGGAACATTAACATATTCGGGAGCTACATCGTCTAAATAGGAAGAAAGGAAAATATCTTTTGCGGTTTTGGGATGTGCTTTAATCGGGAGTAATGGAAGTGGCAGATCTTTCGGTATTTCCGGAGTGGCCTTAGGCAAACCTTCGGCCAGAAGAGGATACATACCATTCATAAGAGTGTTTCGTTGTCTGTCTACTTGTTCTGATTTTACTCGGGTACCTTCGTCAATTAATATGTTTTCTCGGGCCTTTTCTGAATCTTCCCTACTTTTCTCTTCCTTTCTGAGCGCTTTCTCTGTGCGCCTATGCGATTCTTTACGCCATAGTTCAATGGCATCTTTCTGTGACTGTCTGGCTTTCTTTTTCCATAACGCTTCTTCTATTCTCATGATGCAATCTGCATCCCATGTTCCGGCAGCGGGCCATCTCTGACTCTCTGCTAAATCCTTGGTGTAGTCCACCCATAGAATAAGATATAATACGGCATCTAGGCCATGTTTATGGTACATAAAGTACCCTGGAGTGTCCCTAGGTGGGATAGGAACAGCTTCCTCGAGTATCCCTTTTCTAGTTTTTATCTGTCTTAATTTTGAAAACAACGGCATCTTGAACCTTGCTACTTAATTCTTACTCGGTTCTTGAACACAATAATTACAATAAACACAATAATGAAGATCGAACAATCACTCATACCACGACATTTAAAACATATCAAAACGTTTTAGAACGAACAATAATAATTAGAATGAAACTAGTTAATTGCATAATACTAAATATACTATATGTACTGCTAAACAGTACAGATACATTGCTAAAACAGTGCAGACCAGGTCTGTGTACCCAGACCCGTCTTGACCGGCACAAACTAATGTGCACGTCTAGATGCGTCCTCAGCAACGGTACTCACCGGGAAGCACGGAACGGAAGGCCTCGGAAGTCTGGACTGGACTAGACCAAACTGGACTGGACTCGACTCGTGACTTAGATACTTCGGAACTTCGGAATCTGGTGGGCCTCTGTATACCTCGGATCTTGCTCTCTCAGCTAGGCTCTGGTCGGGATTCTCCGCACTCCTCACCGCCTCGTCTGGGTGTTGATCGCAGCCTCAGTCGCCCCCGTTGGCCTGAGGGAGATACAGGAAATCCTGCGGGTACGCGTAATTGTCCGTCCGGCTGTGGCAGGAGACCGGGTCTGCAACGCACCTCCGGCGCGTGGGGTGTGAGAGGTGTCCCTGTTCGGGCGCCAATTTATGTGGTAAATATTTAAATTACCTGTACTATTTTTTATGCGGTAAAATACAATGAGAATAACTCAGTAAAATAAGAGGCAGAATCCGTGGTATTCGAGGGTATAATAGGGTATTTATTCCTTACAAAGGAATGATGGTTCGAACCAGGCAATCGAGTTCCGTCACCACGAAGGTTCAGGAAGGGATCAGCAATAGATTATTGACAAGTAATAGTATATATAAGAAATGCATTACATTAAGACAGATGCAGGAGGCGTAACAGCTTGATAATACAGATAAGAATACACATACGTAATAAAAAGGCGTAATAATAGGCGTGCATAGAGGCGTATACTAAAAACGTCATTATGATGGTGACACAAATGGGTGGATCCATAAGAGAATCCTGCAAAGTCAGCAAAAATACATGGCAGAGATGCGCGCGCAGCCACATGACGTGTGATTGACGTGTAACTAGGGGGTGAAGGGAACTTGACATTTAGCCCTACATGAGGAGACAGAAGTCTGGGGTGTCAGGACAACCTAGTCCTAAATCATATCTAATATCTTGTGTTTAAGGAACTATATTATCTAGAAGGAAAGGTCTTCGCGGACAAATCCTATTCTATACTGACTGTTAGTGCGTGTACAAGCGTCTAAGTGTCTACATGAGATGCGAGGGGGGGGGGCATGGGCCTTCCATGGTAACAGGGACTATGAATTACTTGCATAAAGACAGTGAGGCCGGGCCCTTTGCTCGGTAGCTGGAAGGATGTTTACCTAAACTACTAGACAGGAATGCATTAGATGAGGAGCGGAGCAGATAACTTGAAGGTGAAATACAGTTTTTGGCAGGCAACAGGCCGCGTCAGGCACCGTTAGCCGCGCAGGGAGTAGGACAAAGTTCATGGATACAGATGCAGGTCCAGGCTGGAGCATTCAGAGGCAGAAGCAAGAAAAAGCTCGATGGCAGCATTCAGGGCCTACTCGCCTGAACTGTAAAACGTGAAAAGTGTACCATATAAAGTCGGTGGCCAATCATACTTAGGAATGGAATATCCGGCCCATTCAAGGCAGATATGAAAGAGGACATGTTAACGTTGGACGCACATGTATTTGCGTCTTCATAGCTGGAACTGGAGGGAACATACATGTACTTGTAGCATGTACATGGAGCCGTTGGGGTCTAAGATAGGGGACACAATTGACCATAAAAATTCATATTTCCTCACCTCGGTTATGTACCATGGCCCGGTTCCCAGATTCATAGGTAGCCGAGGTTCCAGCGGTATCTGTAAGCCATGCGTTAAGGCAATGTTGTGCAAGACACAACAGGCTAAAATGATCTTGCACACTACTTCTGGGGAGTGCTGCAGCACCCCCCCTGTACGGTCGAGACATCTGAATCGCGACTTCAACAGACCAAAAGTGCGCTCTATGATGGCTCGAGTCCGTATGTGTGCCCTATTGTACCTACGCTGTGGTACAGTGTCTGCACGCCTGTAAGGGGTGAGGAGATGTGGGGTGAGTGCATACCCAGCGTCACCTGAGTAGAGGGGAAAGGGCAGTTGGTTAGATTTCCCTCTTTGACTTGCACAGGACATGATCTATACTGTATTGCATGCATTGTCAGGTGGGCCCTGTATCTAGCTTTATGATTCTTAAAGTACAATGGTTAATTTTGGGGGGCATTCAGACATTTCAAAAACACATATTCCTCCTTTCTAACGCTTGGTACGTACCCAGTAGCCACATGTTGCCAAATTCTTCCGCAGCTATCCGCCGGGCAAGAGGTGACATGCGGAATATGAAGCTGTCATGGGTACTGCCGGGGAACACCGCATGCACATCAATGAACCTCCCTCTGGCATCACTGACAGCTTGCACGTTGATGGAATGCCATCGGTGTCTATTGCAGAAGATGTGTGCAATGTGGCGGGGTGGCTGAAGGGCCACATGGGTACAGTCAATTGCACCCAGCACACGTGGAAATTGTGCAATGCGAAAGAAATCTCGTGCTGCCCTTTGTCTCAGGGCCAGTGTCGGTGGCATATGTATGTGGTGGTGGGATCTTGCAGTGATGCATCGCAGTACCTGATGCAGGCACCGCGACTGGCTCGCCTGGGATATGCCCACATGGTCACTGGAGACCCTTTGGAATGAGCCAGTGGCGAAGAAATGGAGAGCTGATAGGATCTTGAGGTATGCTGGTATTGCATGTGAGCAGCAGGTCACGGAGTCAAGTTCCTTCTCCCACTCACATACCATATCCAAGATGATTTCTGGAGGGAAACGGTACCTGGCCCTTATATCTTGACTGGACATTCCAAATAAGTTGATCCTCTGTCTGAAGATCCTCTCTGCTCTGGCTCTCCTCCTCCTCCTCCTCAAGTGGTTTTGCTGCATGGCAAGGGGCAGTGCAACAAACACATTCAGTGACATGTTGAAAGGGTTTGTGTGTGTCTGCTCTGCAGTTATACGTGCTGCCGAGCTAGGATTGGCTGGAGTGTGTCAGCTGATGCATGGTGGGGGATGGTAGGGACTTGGACAGGTTCACCCTTGGCTCACATGATCAATGGCCACCAAACCGGATTTTCCGGCCCGTAATCGGGATTTCCGGCCCAGATGCGGGATTTCCGGCACGAAGCCGGAGTTTCCGGCCCGGGAGCGGATATTCCGCCCTCGGAGCGGACTTTCCGGCCCGGGTGCGGACTTCCCGCTCCGGGCCCGGAAATTCCGCTCCGGAGGCGGAAATTCCGGCCCGAGTGCAGACGTAAGTTTAGTGGTCGTAAATGGATTCTGTGAATAGCAAAAGTCCTAAGTTCATTTTGTGAATCACAAAAGTAGTAAGTTCATTCTGTGAATACCAGAAGTACTAGGTGCATTCTGTGAATACCAGATTGGTACTAAGTTTAGGATTTAGTCTTAAGTTTGTTCTGTGAATCGGGCCCATAGTTTCCAGGTCATGCCGCCTGCTGCTGCAGCCCCTGCAGCGAGGGCACAGAGAGTTTACAGATTCGGCAACACACACACCTCAAAGATGCTCCTCCCTTCCTCCCTCCACCCATTCATTTGGCTGGCATCAGCTTGTCTGTGTCACTGTTGTGCCCACGCGGTGCCAAAGCCTGGACCGTCAGCGCATGCAACGTGCACATTGCATGAACCTCATGTCCTTACATGACCCACATCACACTACAGTCTGATGTTGCAGCCACCCTCCAAGCATTGCCCATCCAAGGAGCTACCGCCTGCTCTCAGGCATACCCTAGGCGCACACACGACACCTTTGCATGATCATTGTGCAACTCCAACTGCCTACACAGCTCTGCCCCGCCTTCCAGGCCCTGTCACACCAACCAGGTAATGTCCCTCCTACTCCCCACCGGCTCCGTACACCAGCAAGGCCATGGGAGTGGGACTCAAGCCTTCAGCATGTAGTATAGTGGCATAATCTGGCACATGGCCCAGGTATCATCTCTCAGCGTGTCAATCCTCAATGTGTCCAGGTCCCCCTCACCGGCATCATCTGCACACAGCACCTCTTCATCAGCTCGTATGCCATTGACAGCCAGGTGCTCCTCACCCTCACCAAAGACGCAGCCATTGGCAGTTCCAACATTCAAGAAGGCATGAGATCCATTGCTGGATGGCTGAACATCAGCCAACTGAGGCTGAACTTGTACAGAACTGAGGTAATCATCTGAGGATTGTCCCCTTACAAGTGGGTCAACTGCTTGTGTCCCACCCGCAAGATCCCTGCACATGCACCCAGTGCCCACGCACACAAGATGGTGTGCATCATGGATTTGTCACTCACATTTGCCATGCTAATCACCAGCATCTGTACCTCAGGGTGCAACACCCTCTGCATGATGCACATGATCCACAGATAGATCCACTCCAGGGAAAGACAGACCATGCCCCAGGACTACGACACCAGCCGTGTCAACTACTGCCCCGCCCTCTACGGAGCAAGTACATCCTAACACCCAGGAAACCAGTCCACATACAGGCTGCATGTGCACACCTCAGCTTCAACATCCTGCGCCCCAGCCACATCACCGTCCACCAGAGATAGCTGCAATGTATCACTGTGTGCTGCAGGATGACCTTCAGACTCCTCACCCACAATCAGGAGGCAGGCCACAACCCCTGACCCCACACCAACCTTGGCCGTCTGTCATCCGAGACCCCGTTGTGCCAACTCCATGCATCCAACTTTGCCCTGGCCACCATTCTTCACATCCACCGTACTCCAGCATGCAGGACATAGTTCTCCCACCTGGCAAGACATACCTGCTACTCCCTTTCCGGCAATATCCACATGAGCCATGACCTCTACGCCTTCAGGATACTCTTCCCAATTGGTCTGTCCGCACAGTAATGCATGCCCCCCCTCAGCAGCTTGAGGCCATCACGGGTGAGTATTGTGCTCCATGTCTGTATAGTATGATACATTGTGACCCATGTGTGTCCTGTCCCAGACTCAGATTGCAGGGTATGGATGGCTGGAGTTAGTTCAACACTCATGCATAGTTTGACATTTCCCCACACGTAGGTTGTGTACTCATGCAAAATGAATGCAACATGTAATTGTAGAATAAGAGATTTATTGTCGGTGGGGGGCATGTTTAGTGTGGACAAATACGTGCTATGCAGTGTGAATGGAATCCAAAGTTCACAGGGGGAGAAGGCATCCTTGTCAGTTGGAGTCATCAGAGTCCAGACCACAGTGTTGGTCATCATTGGTCAGACTGTGACCAGCAAGTCCATGTGGCAGAGAATGTCATTGGATGAGGTGCTGCTGTTGCGCCAGAGGGCCAGGTGCCAGGCCAGGTGACCTGGGAGATGTGGATGGTCCGCTGCCTCTCACGGTCTTTTCCGTGGATGACCCACCTTCCTTGCGGGACCCTCAGATGCAGGCCTTGACGATGCTTGGGACGCTCCGTCGGATGAATCCTCCTCCTCCTCCCTCCCTGTGGCTGGTGCTGGTCTTCGCCTGGTGGCACAGGGAGGGTTGCCCATGTTGTCGGCGATCCGACGGAGTGAACGGCTTATGTCAGTTTGCACCGCCAGAAGCTCAGCCAGTCTTGCCTCCATCCGTCCTTGGTGTTGTTGTTGACTGGCGTGTTGCTCGGCCTGCTGGTTCTTAATCTCGTTGAGGGTCCCCACTACCTTGCTGATGCCCCTGGTGTCACGCCGGTATGTCTCCAAGGTGTGGCGTATGTGTGACATACCGGTTCCCTCAGCTGGCTGGTCAGGTTCGCGCCTCCGCCTGCCTCCACTCCCACCACCCCTGCCCACACGAGCCTGGCCTGCTCTTGTGGGCACATCGGGTCTACGGGACCCCTGAGGGATGGCATTTGCAGGGTTGTCTGCCTCCTCCTGGGTGGCCGGAGAACCTTGTCCCTCTAGGTCAGATTGGCTCAGTTGTTCTGTGCGGGCAGGGCTCCTGGTCCTGGGTGTCTCCTAGGATGTGGCAAGAATGGGGGTGTGGTTGGCACAGATGTACCTGACGCAGGTGCTGCAGGGGCTGGGGCACCAGAGGGTCCAGGTTGGTTGGGGTCATCCACAGAGTGCTGAGAGTCGTCGCTGCTGGTGGGATCATCTTCCTGCCGAGCCTGGGCCTGTGATTGTTCCCCCCCCAGTGTTGGGGGGAGATCCATGACGTTGCCCTGTGTGTGAGAGAGAGACAATGTTAATGCTGTTTCATGCGACATCCATGTTTCATACATGTTCAGGTTGCCACAGTTACTCCAGGTAGTTGTATGTGCCTAGCATTCACATCAATGTTCACTTGTGGATGGGTATGTTGCAGGGGACTAATTGAAAGGTTATCCAGGGTCTTTGACATGTCGCATTTGGCCTTGGATGCTTTTTTGGCTGTGGCTTGATCTTGTTGTGTCACATGTCCATTGTGAAAGTGTGTGAATGAATGAATGAAATTAAATTTATAACGCGCAGAACTCAGCCCCAAGGGCATCAAGGCGCCTAACATAATACCTTGAGTAGCCCTGCAATGTTAGTGATATGCTTTCCTGAAGAACCAGGTCTTGAGGGCTCCCTTAAAGAGGGGCAAGGATGAAATGGCCTTGAGCTCAGAGGGGAGCGCGTTCCACAGACGCAGAGCAACCGATGCAAAGGCTCTAGCTCCCCATCTTGTCTTCTTGGTAGGGGGGATGACAAGGAGATTCTGTTGTGAAGATCTAAGACATCTGCTAGGTACATATTTAAAAAGCAAGGATCCTAGTCCATCAGTCGGTCCTGCCATGAGGGCCTTGTGTACTAGGCAAACAATTTTAAAAGAAATGCGATGTTCAATGGGCAACCAGTGAAGATTCTTCCTGGCCAGTGTGGCGGAGGCAGAGCTAGGAAGGTCAAGAACAAATCTTGCTGCTACATTCTGTGTTACTTGTAGGCGCAGTAACAATCCCTTGTTGATCTGAGTGTATAGTGCGTTACAGTAATCTAAGCGAGACCCGACCAGTGCTACGGCTGTTTGTTTCCTTGCTTGTGGAGATAAATAGTGAGCTATTCTACGGAGGATTTTTAGAACTCCCCAGCAGGTAGCTACAGTTCTATTAATCTGTAGGTTCATGGCCAGCTCTGTGTCAAAAATGACCCCCAGGTTCTTTGCCGACTGTGAAGGGGTCGGACACGTCCCCAATAGTGGCGGCCACCATTCATTTGACCACCAGGCATCCCTATCCTTTCCAAAAATCAGCACCTCAGTCTTGTCGCCATTCAACCTCAGAGAATTGAGGGTCATCCAGTCGGCTATCGACTGCATGCAGCTCCTGAAACCAGATGCCGAGGTGCTGATGGATTGTGACATGGACACCATGATCTGTGTGTCGTCAGCATACGACACTACCTCCATCCCCTGGGATCTTACTAGTCTAGCAAGTGGGGCCATATAGATGTTAAATAGGGTCGGACTTAAAGCCGACCCTTGTGGCACCCCACATTGCAGAGACTTTACAGTGTGTGACTCCCTTGGCTGCCCCGGGGGTGTGTGCTTGTGTGAGGGGTGAGTGATCATCACTCAGCCCAACGCTGTTCAACATCCACATGGCCCCCTCACACAAGTGGCCCGCCACCACAACCTCTAAGACATCTCCTACGCCGACGACATCCAGCTCATCCTCTCCCTCACCAAGAACCCTCACACCGCCAAGACACACATCCACGAGGGTCTGAGAGCCATAGACAACTGGATGTGGAGTGGCAATCTGAAACTGAACTCGGACAAGACGGAGGTCCTCATCCTGGGACCCACACCCTCACCCTCACCCTGGGACGACTCCTGGTGGCCAATCGCTCTGGGGACATCACCAACACCCACCAAACACGCATACAACCTAGGATTGAGCCTTGCATCCTCCCTCTCCATGTCCAAGCAGGTCAACGGCGTCTCCTCCTCCTGCTACGATACCCTACGCACGCTCCGCCGGATCTAATGGTGGATCCAGACTTAAACAAGTAGAACAGTGACACAGGCCCTCGTCAGCAGCTGACTGGACTACGCCACTGCACTTTACGCAGGACTCCCATCCACACACCAACGGCGGCTACTACGCTTCTGCAACGCCTCGGCACAAGTGATCGTCAACGCCCCCCGCCACAGCCACATCACACCCCTCCTGAGAGACCTGCACTGGGTCCACATCGACAAGAGGATCACCTGTAGGCTCCTCAGCCACGCACACAAGGCACTCCACACCGCTGGACAAGCCTACCTGCACATCAGACTCAGCTTCTACACCCCCACCCGCAAGCTCCGCTTTGGCATCCTCGCCCTCGCAGCTGTCCCCGCATCCAACGTACGCCCGCCTGCAGCAGATCCTTCTCCTACCTCGCCGCCAGGAGCTGGAACACCATCCCAACCCACCTACGACTGACCCAAGACCTACTTGCCTTCTGATGACTCCTCAAGACCTGTCTCTTCGAGCAGTATTGGAACCCCCCCCCCTCAGCGCCTTGAGACCCTCACAGGTAAGTAGCGCGCCTTACAAGTACCCTGATCGATTGTTGATTGATTGACGGTGCCTGCTGGTGGGTGTAGTGTGATTTGGCAGTTGGTCTCCCAGGTGATGTATCTGTCCCCCCATGGCGCATGCTGCCATGTCAGTGAGTGTGAGTTCCTGTCCTAGATATCTGAGCTGGTTGTGTTTGTGTTAGATTTTGCAGTTGTCACAGGAGGGCCTTGTGCTGCCTACAGGAGAGCCAAGTGTCAGCTACCTTGTCAGTACTTTGCCAGTCCCTGTGCATTGTGCATGGTGCATATGTATGTACCTGGGCCATATGGGCTGAGGGCAATGGTGTCTGTTTCTGAGTTGTACAATATGTTTAGTGATCCCCACCTTCCCAGCATCCCGGACATCATGTCTTGGGTTTGTGGTTTGTGTAGGCTGGGACATGGCATGGCCTTGCTTTGTAAATGGGGCATACTCATGTTAGTGGCCTGAGCGTTGTTTAGAGTGTGGTTGTGTCAGGTGAGGGCTTGGGGGTAGGTGAGTGCATTTGTTGTAGTTGGGGTGTGGATGCCATTCCCCCCATGTTACGTGAGTTGTTTGTGTACTCACCAGGCTCTCGAACTCCTTCGACTCCGTGTACTCCCACCGGCAGAAGCAGGGCCATCACCTTCTCCTCCCAGGGATGGTAATGTACCGGTCTGCGGGGCAGCCCACCTCCTGTGATGTTACTCTGGGCATATTCCTAATTCATTTTGCGCTTGACTGCCCTGCGCAGATCGTACCACCTGGGTTGACATTCATTCCTGGTCCTTCTGATGGGCGCAACAGCATTCACCCGATCGACGATCCTCTACCACAGGCTAGTTTTTTGGGATATGCTGGTCTGTCTGACCAATGTTCCAAACAGCTGTGGCTCGACTCTGATGATTTTGTTGACAAGGATGTCCAGCTCCTCCATTGTGAACTTTGGATTCTTGTCTGTGGGCATGGTGTGGGGTGTGGGTGTGGATGGTTGTGGGTGTGTGGGTGTGAATGTGTAGGTGTGTGTGTATGTGTAGAGGGGGTCTGTGTGAAGGAGGTTGTGTGAAGGTGTGTGAGTTAAGGTGTATGGGTGCAGTTGTTTGTGTGTGATGTCTGTCAGCAGTGGGTCTGTTGCAAAACTCATGGTTTGTGTTTGTGGGCCCTTTTTATTGGTCCATTTGTGGGTATGGCTGTGTTTGAACTTTTGGTGGGTGTGTTATAAGAGGTGGTTGTGATTTTGGGCCTCTGTTTGCATGTTTTAATGTGCCAGGTCAGTTTTTTAGTTGTTTTTTTGTCCTGAAGACGTGTTTTGTGGTGTTGTGCGAGTCGAATTGTCGGTCCTTGTGCTGTTTTACAGTGTCCTGGTTCAGTACGAGTCTTTTTCGCGTAGGTAAGGTGCGTCCATGGCTATGTTGTTGTACAGTGTTCACATGTGCAATGGTGTTGTACGACTCGTACATACGCGATGCTGGGGTATGGTGTTGGGGTACGGTGCATCCAAGTACGGGGCTGGGGTGGGGGGGTACGGTGCGTACATACGCGGGTGCTGTGGTGGGGAGTACGGTGCTTACATACGAGTGTGCTGGGTTACGGCGCGTACATGGGGCGGATGCTGGGGTACGGTGTTGGGGTACGGTGCGTCCACGTATGGGGCTGGGGTGGGGGGTACGGCGCTTACATATGCGTGTGCTGGAGTGGGGGGTACGGCGTGGCCATACGCGGAAGCTGGGGTACGGCGCGTACATGTGCGGGTGCTGGGCTGGGGGGGTACGGCGCGTACATATGCGGGTGCTGGGGTGGGGGGTACGGCGCGTACATGCGCGGGTGCTGGGGTGGGGGGGTACGACCCGTACATACGCGGGTGCTGGAGTACGGCGCATACAGGCGCGGGTGCTGAGGTGGGGGGGTCCGGCGCGTACATACACGGGTGCTGGGATACGGCGCGCACAGGCACGGGTGCTGAGGTGGGGGTCTGGCGCGTACATACGCGGGTGCTGGGGTACGGGGCGTACATGCGCGGGTGGGGTGGGGGGTCCGTACGAGTCGTACCGGGGTAGTGGTCGTGCAAAGTTCGCTCCGTACGGGATGTTTTCCATACGCTTGGGTATTCGGGACGCCGGTACGGATCGGACTTGTGCGCTCGGACTTCAGTTTTACGACTCATACGTAAATATGTCCGGGGACGTCTCGTAGAGTTTTCCCGAGGCAATTTGTATGTAATTTAACGGTACGAATCGTACTTCGCAGTTTGTACGGGATTTGTACGACTCGTACGTAAAAAAAATACGGATACGAGTCGTACGGGAAATTTTTTTACCGGATCGAAATTGGCACCATAATGTTCTTAAAAGGTTTTGAAAATGAACTAAATCATTTAAGTAAAAAACATTACATTGAAATTAAACATTTATTTGTATGTATATTATAATAGTTTTTGTTGTGTTTGTTTTAAAAATGTAAAAAAATATAATTTATTATGAAAAAAAACTTAATAAAGTTTTTTATAAAGTCTTTTCACTGTAATACATTTTGAAATTTTAATTTTATAAGAAAACTTGGGAAATGTAGACTTATTTATTAAAATGTATTTTTTTTTGGAAAACAAATCCTTGTCAATTTTTTATTTTTTTAAAGTTTGTAATTTGTAATATATAACGTTCTCTGAAATTTGTGTATATTTTTAAATGTTGTTAACACAAACATTTTTCAATATTTGTTTAACTTTCCAATTGTTTTACATTTTTGTATATAATTAAAAATGTAATTTTACTTTTATTTAGTTTTTTGCATAATGTTATTACTTGTTATTTATTAAATGTTGATTTTGTTTTACATTATGTAGTACTTTTCCTACATTTAGTTGGTTTTGAGTTGGAATAGTAATTTTTTATATTTTATTATCCAGCACTTTTCCTGATTTTAGTTTATTTGTAGGTGAAATAGTCATTTGTTATGGCTTATTATCCAGCACTTTCCCTGAGTTTAGTTTGTTTGGAGTTGCAATAGTAATTTTTTATGGTTAATTGTGTAGCAGTAATTGTTTCAGTTTTATTGAAGCATTTTCTCAGTTTTTTTAACAGAAATTATAAATAAAAAAGACATCTGTAAGTTTTTTTGTTAACATTTTTATTCACAATAAAGTTTATTGATCTTAGTTTTTAACACTTAAATTGTTATAATTCAGTTTTATTTTTAAACATTTTAAAATAATAATAAAAAAGTTTAACAAATTATGGTTTTAATCAGAATACATTATAAAGCATAAACCATCTTAACATATATTTGCAATGTACATTTACAAAATTATGAATATATTGTTAAATACATTTAAATTTTTTTAAGTAATTTGGAAAAACAGTTATGCATTAGTAAACTAAGTTTTTATTGTAGTTTCATTATAGAGTTTTTAAGTTTTGTTATTTTGCATTTATTTTAAAGAAAAATAAACATTTTAGTGCACTTGTTTCATAAATTTTTTAAATAAATCTTAGATAATGTTTTTATTTTAATTGAATTATATAATATGTATCTTACATTGTTATAGTTTATACATTTTGGGCATCATTAGGCAGGCAGGCGGACTTTGTCCGCATGCCATCGCCATAAGGGGTACAAAAGGGGGTGGTGATGGACGGAGCATCAGAACCAATCAAACACTCACACCCAGTCAACAGATCTGGGTTTGATCCATCACCGTTCTTTAGCCCACTCTGCCACCCCAGTTCAGACATGCCATATGCAAATCAGTCTGACCCTGTGCCCCATGGGAACAGTCCAGCCCGAACTGCCAAGCCATGCCTTCCCTGGTCCAGAAACAAGCTTCCTAGGACCGGTTTCTGGCATTTCAGCCGTCTTCAGCCCGGCTTGCTTGAATCCAGTGGCAAAGTGAGCAAGGGACTCACGTCTGAGCATACCCTGCCAACTTATGGCGAACAAAGCGGTACAAAAGGGGGTGGTGATGGACGGAGCATCAGAACCAATCAAACACTCACACCCAGTCAACAGATCTGGGTTTGATCCATCACCGTTCTTTAGCCCACTCTGCCACCCCAGTTCAGACATGGCCATATGCAAATCAGTCTGACCCTGTGCCCCAAGGGAACAGTCCAGCCCGAACTGCCAAGCCATGCCTTCCCTGGACCGGAAACAAGCTTCCTAGGACCAGTTTCTGGCATTTCAGCCGTCTTCAGCCAGGCTTGCTTGAATCCAGTGGCAAAGTGAGCAAGGGACTCACGTCTGAGCATACCCTGCCAACTTATGGCGAACAAAGCGGTACAAAAGGGGGTGGTGATGGACGGAGCATCAGAACCAATCAAACACTCACACACAGTCAACAGATCTGGGTTTGATCCATCACCGTTCTTTAGCCCACTCTGTCACCCCAGTTCAGACATGGCCATATGCAAATCAGTCTGACCCTGTGCCCCATGGGAACAGTCCAGCCCGAACTGCCAAGCCATGCCTTCCCTGGACCGGAAACAAGCTTCCTAGGACCGGTTTCTGGCATTTCAGCCGTCTTCAGCCAGGCTTGCTTGAATCCAGTGGCAAAGTGAGCAAGGGACTCACGTCTGAGCATACCCTGCCAACTTATGGCGAACAAAGCGGTACAAAAGGGGCTGGTGATGGACGGAGCATCAGAACCAATCAAACACTCACACCCAGTCAACAGATCTGGGTTTGATCCATCACCGTTCTTTAGCCCACTCTGCCACCCCAGTTCAGACATGGCCATATGCAAATCAGTCTGACCCTGTGCCCCATGGGAACAGTCCAGCCCGAACTGCCAAGCCATGCCTTCCATGGACCGGAAACAAGCTTCCTAGGACCGGTTTCTGGCATTTCAGCCGTCTTCAACCAGGCTTGCTTGAATCCAGTGGCAAAGTGAGCAAGGGACTCACGTCTGAGCATACCCTGCCAACTTATGGCGAACAAAGCGGTACAAAAGGGGGTGGTGATGGACGGAGCATCAGAACCAATAAAACACTCACACCCAGTCAACAGATCTGGGTTTGATCCATCACCGTTCTTTAGCCCACTCTGCCACCCCAGTTCAGACATGGCCATATACAAATCAGTCTGACCCTGTGCCCCATGGGAACAGTCCAGCCCGAACTGCCAAGCCATGCCTTCCCTGGACCGGAAACAAGCTTCCTAGGACCGGTTTCTGGCATTTCAGCCGTCTTCAGCCAGGCTTGCTTGAATCCAGTGGCAAAGTGAGCAAGGGACTCACGTCTGAGCATACCCTGCCAACTTATGGCGAACAAAGCGGTACAAAAGGGGGTGATGATGGACGGAGCATCAGAACCAATCAAACACTCACACCCAGTCAACAGATCTGGGTTTGATCCATCGCCGTTCTTTAGCCCACTCTGCCACCCCAGTTCAGATATGGCCATATGCAAATCAGTCTGACCATGTGCCCCATGGGAACAGTCCAGCCTGAACTGCCAAGCCATGCCTTCCCTGGACAGGAAACAAGCTTCCTAGGACCGCTTTCTGGCATTTCAGCCGTCTTCAGCCAGGCTTGCTTGAATCCAGTGGCAAAGTGAGCAAGGGACTCACGTCTGAGCATACCCTGCCAACTTATGGCGAACAAAGCGGTACAAAAGGGGGTGGTGATGGACGGAGCATCAGAACCAATCAAACACTCACACCCAGTCAACAGATCTGGGTTTGATCCATCACCGTTCTTTAGCCCACTCTGCCACCCCAGTTCAGACATGGCCATATGCAAATCAGTCTGACCCTGTGCCCCATGGGAACAGTCCAGCCCGAACTGCCAAGCCATGCCTTCCCTGGACCGGAAACAAGCTTCCTAGGACCGGTTTCTGGCATTTCAGCCGTCTTCAGCCAGGCTTGCTTGAATCCAGTGGCCAAGTGAGCAAGGGACTCACGTCTGAGCATACCCTGCCAACTTATGGCGAACAAAGCGGTACAAAAGGGGGTGGTGATGGACAGAGCATCAGAACCAATCAAACACTCACACCCAGTCAACAGATCTGGGTTTGATCCATCACCGTTCTTTAGCCCACTCTGCCACCCCAGTTCAGACATGGCCATATGCAAATCAGTCTGACCCTGTGCCCCATGGGAACAGTCCAGCCCGAACTGCCAAGCCATGCCTTCCCTGGACCGGAAACAAGCTTCCTAGGACCGGTTTCTGGCATTTCAGCCGTCTTCAGCCAGGCTTGCTTCAATCCAGTGGCAAAGTGAGCAAGGGACTCACGTCTGAGCATACCCTGCCAACTTATGGCGAACAAAGCGGTACAAAAGGGGGTGGTGATGGATGGAGCATCAGAACCAATCAAACACTCACACCCAGTCAACAGATCTGGGTTTTATCCATCACCGTTCTTTAGCCCACTCTGCCACCCCAGTTCAGACATGGCCGTATGCAAATCAGTCTGACCCTGTGCCCCATGGGAACAGTCCAGCCCGAACTGCCAAGCCATGCCTTCCCTGGACCGGAAACAAGCTTCCTAGGACCGGTTTCTGGCATTTCAGCCGTCTTCAGCCAGGCTTGCTTGAATCCAGTGGCAAAGTGAGCAAGGGACTCACGTCTGAGCATACCCTGCCAACTTATGGCGAACAAAGCGGTACAAAAGGGGGTGGTGATGGACGGAGCATCAGAACCAATCAAACACTCACACCCAGTCAACAGATCTGGGTTTGATCCATCACCGTTCTTTAGCCCACTCTGCCACCCCAGTTCAGACATGGCCATATGCAAATCAGTCTGACCCTGTGCCCCATGGGAACAGTCCAGCCCGAACTGCCAAGCCATGCCTTCCCTGGACCGGAAACAAGCTTCCTAGGACCGGTTTCTGGCATTTCAGCCGTCTTCAGCCAGGCTTGCTTGAATCCAGTGGCAAAGTGAGCAAGGGACTCACGTCTGAGCATACCCTGCCAACTTATGGCGAACAAAGCGGTACAAAAGGGGGTGGTGATGGATGGAGCATCAGAACCAATCAAACACTCACACCCAGTCAACAGATCTGGGTTTGATCCATCACCGTTCTTTAGCCCACTCTGCCACCCCAGTTCAGACATGGCCATATGCAAATCAGTCTGACCCTGTGCCCCATGTGAACAGTCCAGCCCGAACTGCCAAGCCATGCCTTCCATGAACCGGAAACAAGCTTCCTGGGACCTGTTTCTGGCATTTCAGCCGTCTTCAGCCAGGCTTGCTTGAATCCTTGTCAATTTTTTTTTATGTAATATATAACGTTCTCTGAAATTTGTGTATATTTTTAAATGTTGTTAACACAAACATTTTTCAATATTTGTTTAAGTTTCCAATTGTTTTACATTTTTGTATATATTTAAAAATGTAATTTTACTTTTATTTAGTTTTTCGCATAATGTTATTACTTGTTATTTATTAAATTTTGATTTTGTTTTACATTATGTAGTACTTTTCCTACATTTAGTTGGTTTTGAGTCGAAATAGTAATTTTTATATATTTTATTATCCAGCACTTTTCCTGATTTTAGTTTATTTGTAGGTGAAATAGTCATTTGTTATGGCTTATTATCCAGCACTTTCCCTGAGTTTAGTTTGTTTGGAGTTGCAATAGTAATTTTCTATGGTTTATTGTGTAGCAGTAATTGTTTCAGTTTTATTGAAGCATTTTCTCAGTTTTTTTTAACAGAAATTATAAATAAAAAAGACATGTGTAAGTTTTTTGTTAACATTTTTATTCATAATAAAGTTTATTTATCTCAGTTTTTAACACTTAAATTGTTATAATTCAGTTTTATTTTTAAACATTTTAAAATAATAATAAAAAAGTTTAACAAATTTTGGTTTTAATCAGAATACATTATAAAGCATCTTAACATATATTTGCAATGTACATTTACAAAATTATAAATATATTGTTAAATACATTTATATTTTTTTAAGTAATTTGGAAAAACACAGTTATGCATTAGTAAACTAAGTTTTTATTGTAGTTTCATTATAGAGTTTTTAAGTTTTGTTATTTTGCATTTATTTTAAAGAAAAATAAACATTTTAGTGCACTTGTTTTCATATATTTTTTAAATAAATCTTAGATAATGTTTTTATTTTAATTGAATCATATAATATGTATCTTACATTGTTATAGTTAATACATTTTGGGCATCATTAGGCAGGCGGGTGGACTTTGTCCGCATGCCATCCCGCCATAAGGGAGGGGGTCCGGTGGGGGCAATTAGGATGCGCCCGCCACAGTGGCGGGCGCATCCCGCATATTTAACATTGTGGTGGGCAGTGCTGAAAGCACCGCCCATCGCAATGCTAAAAATGCATGTCGCACATTCCAATGCACAACGTGACAGGCACCGCACGGTGCCTACTACGTTGTCTATTAAAATGCAGGGGGGTACCATAGGTACCCCCATGTGTACCCCCCACCCCCCAGAGTCCCTGGGGGCCTGCAACGGGCCCCCGCAAGCATTTCCCGCATGCCTTTCCGTGGCGGCAATGTCACCACGGAAAGGCATGTTTCCATGCCCATAGTAACATGGCTGGCGGTGTCTCACAGACACCGCCACCATATTAAACTCTTTTCCGCCCGGTCGACTTGTTGACCGGGCGGAAAAGCGGCGGACGGTCTTACCATCTGCCGCGGTCCCCCCCGCCATATTAATATGGCAGGGGGGAAATGGGTGGCGGGCGGGGACGGATTATAGGGCGGATCGCTACCGCCATGCGGGCGGTGGCGACCCGCCCGAGATCCAAATGGGCCCTTTTGTTTGGTTATTATTTAGTATATTAAATATTATTTTTTTTTTAATAATATTTGATATATTAAATAATTCACAAATTTGTTTCAGAAATATATTTTTGGATCATATATTTTTACTTAAATATTGTTATATTGTTTGTACATTCATATTAGTTTTATTTTAATTTTATATGTTGAAAGTAAGCACATCAAGGAAATTAATTTTAATATATATTAAATATTATATTTACTGTTTTGTGATTATATAATATTTTATATATTTTTACAATTGTACATTTTTTCTATATTCTCATAATATTTTTTAAACTATAAAAATATATATGTCAGTTTATTTCTTCAATTCTCTATTCTTGCCTGTAGGGAGGTAGTCGTTTTTGCATTTTTATTTCGCGTCCATTTATTTTTCCAATCTGCTCACTTTTCTGTCTATCTATTGTGTTTTTAGGCCATTTTGGAAGACAGAACCTCGCGGTTGGGAGCTGCGCTTTGTTGCTTAAGGTAAGAATAATTTTGTTTACTTTTAAGGTAATTTTTGGCTGGGAGAAGGTAGTGGTAGTGTAGTTAGACTTGTTAGAGGGTTAAATGTCAATTTTTAATGTATTTTGGTGTTATTGTGGTAGTTTTGTGTTTGATGTGTTTGATGTGGTTTTGAAGAGTAGTAGAGTGTTATATAATGTTCATTATGTGATGTTTCATTATGTTATGTTGTATGTAATGTTGTAAGTAATGTCTGTAGGTTTGTATGTGTTTATGTGGGAGGGTGTGTTTTTTTTCTTTTTGCAGGTTTCCAATTTCGATAAGCTATGGTGCTGTAGATGCGGTTTAAAAAAAAAAAAAAGGAAAATTCATTTGGTTTCTTTGAAACAAATTACTTTTTTACATTTTCTTTTTTTTCTAGTTTGTTGGAGCGTTTTTTAAAACTAATTATCAGGTTTTTGAGGGTTCCGTTATTGAGAGGATTGCGTTGCTGGAGCCTTTTTCCTACAGTTATATTTTTGTATTTTTTGGGGGTATTCTATATTTCATGGATTTGTATTTCGTTTTAAATGCTATGGATTTGTTTGTTTTTAAGGACCATCTGCTGCAACAAAACTGTAAGTTGTTTTTAATTATTGTAGGCGGGAACTTTTTTTTTTTGTTGACATTTTGTTTGCTTGTTTCTTTTTTATATTAATATTTATTTTATGTCATATTTTTATGTACGTTTTTAAATATTAAATGACATAATTCTCACCCGTTCCACCACGCGGTTCGATGGCCCGGTTTGCTTCATGGTCCGCTCATGTCCGGCGAATCTAGCGGAGCGTCCTCGCTCCATATCATGTCCTGGAATGTCAATGGCCTACTGGACAAGATTAAGCGCACTGCCGTCCTGCAATATGTTCAGCGTCAGGCCGTGGATGTGCTCCTGCTTCAGGAGACCCACCTACTAGGCAACCACTGCCCCTTCCTTGCACGCTATGGCTTCAGCGCAGTCTGGCATTCTGGATTCAATAGAGGTTCGTGAGGGGTGGCTATCCTGGCACACCACGCTCTTCCCCTAGAAGCGCGTAAAGTGACGCACGACCCGCAGGGTTGTTTTGTTCTTCTAGAAGGGGCCCTCGGAGACCGCTCCCTTAATTTACTAGTGGTTTATTCACCCCCCCACCCTGCTGGCTCCCACACTCCATAGACAAACCTCTGCGATCGCTGCCCTGCCCTTGGGACTGACCGTGGTGGGAGGTGATTTTAACGCTGTTATGGATCCTGTCCTTGACTCCACGTCCCCTTCCTTCGCCTCCAGAACTGCCCAATCTGGCTTTGGCACCCGACTGCGCGGCAATACACCCACACCTCAGCTTCTCACCACACCCATGCACGCATAGATTATATCTTCCTACTGGCCTTGGACTGTCGAGTGACTCAAGTGGTCTCTATCCATCCCGGGGGCCTTTTGGATCACTCTCCAGTGATGCTCCGTGCAGGGGCCCTCCCCCCATCCTCCTGCCCACTTTGGCAGCTCCATGCCTGGTTCCTCCAGGATGGTGAGTTCAGGGACAGCGTTGGTGCCGAGCTCTGACGTTATTTCACTCAGTGTCCTCCTCTCGTACCCTCTGGGAGGCCAGTAAGGCAACCATCCGACGATTTGCCAAGGGCCAGCTTAAGCTCACCCGTGTGGCCCGGAACTCCCAGGTCACGCTTCTGGAAGCCTAGGCCGCCCAGCTTGAGACACTCCAACCCGAGGACAGGGTTGAGGCCCAAGATAGGAGACTTACATTCCTGAGAGATGAGATCAGGCAGACCTCCATGGAAGCTGCCAAACTCCTTTGGCGCTCTTCGGTGGCCCAAGTGTATGGCTGGGGGGATAAAAATGGGAAACTCCTCCATCTCCTGGCCACCTACCCAATGGCCAATCATATAATACCGGAAGTGGTTGACGCAAGTGGTGGGATTCAGCGTGCTCCATTGGCGGTGGCTCAGTGCTTCGCTACCTACTACGCTAACCTATATTCGGGGCGGGCACCTGGTCTTTCCCTCCATGAGCTCCTCCAGCGAGAACGTTTACCCCTTCCGTGTCTTAGTGATTCTGTGGCGGCGGATTTGGATCGTCCGCTTTCTCCTGAGGAGGTGACAGATGCCATCTCCCGCATGGCAGCTGGTAAGACGCCGGGCCCGGACAGGCTCCCCCAAGAATTCTACTTGTCCTACCAGGATACTTTGGTCCCGCCACTCATTGAGATGTATAATGAAGCGGTGGATTGGGGCTCCTTTCACCCGGAGACAGACCTGGCGACCATTGTAGTGATCCCAAAGTCTCAAGCCCCCTCGAGCTGTTGTTCGGACTATCGTCCTATCTCGCTCATCAACACCGAACTTAAGATCTTTGTCTCCATCCTGTCCAATTGCATACGACCCCATTTAGCCACCCTGGTTCATCCGGACCAGTGTGGCTTTATGCCTCTCCGAGGCAGTAGACACTGTCTCAGACGCCTTCATCTTGCTCTTGCAAACCGGCACTTGCTGTCCCCATATTTGTCTCTCCTGCTTGTAGACTTCGAGAAGGCTTTTGATTCGGTCGATTGGGCTTACCTGGAGGCTGTCTTGGAGCAGATGGGCGTTGGTGCTCCCTTCCGCAAGCTGGTGAAGATGCTGTACCAGGGGCCCCGGGCGCAGGTCCCAGTCAACTGAGCTTTATCTCACCCTTTCCCAATTCGACTTGGTACGTGGCAGGGATGACCCCTCTCTCCGATCCTCTTCGCCCTGGCTATCGAACCTCTTGCCTGCCTTATTCGTGGCGACCACTCCCTCACGGGCTGGCGGTGGCCTGGCTTTGAAGAAGACAAAATCGCACTTTATGTGGATGATGTCCTGCTGTTTTTGGCTGACCCAGCCCAGTCGGGACCCCGATGCCTCCGAGCGCTTAGCCTCTTCGAATGTACCTCTGGCTTACGGCTCAACCCGGCTAAGTCTGTTCTGGTCCCCCTGCACGTATCGCGGAAGTGCTTTGATTGGCAGTTGACAATTCCCCTTCGACGGCAGTCCTTCAAGTACTTGGGGATCTGGGTGGCCCTTCTCCCCGAGCTTGAATGGTTGCTCAACGTCACCCCGCTGACCCCCGGGTCCGTGCGGAACTCTCTAAATGGCGTAATCTGCCCCTAAACCCTTTGGAAAGGATAGCCCTCTTCAAAATGATGATTTTACCCTGCTTTCTCTACATGCTTCAAAACACACACCTCTTGTTCGCCAGGTCTTGGTTCCAAGAGATGGATGGTCTGATCATGAAATTTTTATGGGGGGGAGAGGCCCAGGCTGGCCCTGGCCCAGTGTCGCATTCCACCTTTTGACGGAGGTCTTGGTCTGACGAGCTTCTATTTGTATTATTTAGCGACCCGACTACTCACGCTTCATGACTGGTTTAACGGTGGATGGTCCGATCCAGCGTACCGCCTGGAATTGCACACTCTTTGCTTTGCCTCCCTCCAGGGGATGCTCTATGGTGCGGCTGCCCCTCGGGCTCTCCCTGAGGTTACCCGTGGAGTGTTCCTGGCTTGGCGGGCCTCATTGCGCCACACCCGCTGGTCGGGCAGGTTGACGCAATATACCCCCTGTGGTGTGGCACCCGGCTCGAGGTGGTGCTTCCTTGGCAGGGTTCCGGCAGTGGGACCTCATTGGGATATCCCTGCTGGGCGATGTCTGGAGTGGTACCCATTTGCGCTCCTTTCAAGACCAGCAGGCCAGGCACTCACTCCACCCCTCCCAATTTTTCCGCTAACTGCAGCTGCGCCATGCCCTCCGCTCATACATCCCAGATGGTACTTCCTTGCCGGAATACAGTCCGTCGGAGGCTCAGATTATGACTGGTGACTTGGGTAAAGGGGGGATTTCCCGAATATACCGATCACTCACTAATAATACCCACAACTTCCTCTCTCTTCTCCGTGATAAGTGGAAGGGCTGGCTTGGGGCTCTAGAGGATGCCGACTGGAGCGATGCCTTGATGGGCCCTAAAACAATCACGGTCTCAGCGCGGCTATGGTTGGTCCAAGTTTACTTCCTGCATGCTGCCTATCTTATACCACTGTGCCTTCACAGTGCGGGGCTCTGGTCGGATGCCCTTTGCCCACGCTGCTCCCACCCCGCTCAGACTTCTATCACATGGTGTGGCTTTGCCCTGCGATACAGAGGTATTGGGAGTCCTTAATAGGAGAATTGACTGAGGTCTTGGGCTGGGAGGTTCCTCTGGCTCCTACACGTATTCTCTTGGGCATCACTGATGGACTGGACGGTAGCAGAGCTGAAAAGCTTTTTCTAAACACAGCCTTGGTGGTAGCAAAGAGGGATATCGCTGCCTATTGGCTGACGGCTACTGCACCGCTATTGGCGCGTGGGGGGGGACTGGTGTGCCGCCCAGGAACGACCTCTTTATGTAGCCAGGGGATGCCCCGGGAAATTTCACCAAATGTGGGGGAAGTGGGTGGGAGTGATAGAGCTTTAAGGTGGGACGGTCGGATTTACGGATTGCCTCTAGAGATGTGGACCTTTGATTTGCATGTACGTCACTTTTTGTATCAATGTGGAATGCGCTTACCCTGGACTATTCTCATGCGATGTAATTCTGAATGGTGCTGTTTGTTTGGTTACATTGAAAACTCAATAAAATTGATTATAAAAAAAAATGACATAATTATAATTATTAATTTAAAAAAGAGTTGAAATATGTTGGTTTATTGTTTTGTAATTTTTAAATGCTGCATGGTGCTTGCCATTATTTTATTTTTAAAGTATGGATTTGGCTGTTGTGTTTATGTACTCAATCAATCAATACATTTATAGAGCGCACTACATACCCCTGAGGGTCTCATGGCGCTGGGGAGGAGTGGTGGTGCTGCTACTGCCAAACAGCCAGGTCTTGAGGAGTCTCCTGAAAGCCAGCAGGTCCTGGGTCTGTCGTAGGTTGATGGGGAGGGTGTTCCAGGTTTTTGCGGCGAGGTGGGAGAACAATCTGCTGCTGGCGGTCGCTCGACAGATGCGGGGGATGGTGGCGAGGGCGAGGTCAGCGGAGTGGAGCTGGCGGTTCAGAGTGTAGAAGGTGAGTCGTTTGCTGAGGTTCGCTGGTCCGGTGTTGTGAAGTGCTTTGTGAGTATGGGTAAGGCGATCCTCTTGTTGATGGGGAACCAGGTCAGGTCTTTCAGGTGGGCTGTGATGTGCCTGTGGTGGGGAATGTTGAGGATGAGGTGTGCAGAGGCGTTCTGTATGCGTGGTAGTCGTTTCTGAAGTTTGGCTGAGGTTCCTGCGTATAGAACATTGCCATAGTCCAGTCTGCTGCTGACGAGGGCCTGGGTGACTGTCCTTCTAGTTCCGGTGGGGATCCATCTGTAGATCTTGCGGAGCATGCAGAGGGTGTTGAAACAGGAGGAAGAGACGGCATTTACTTGCTGGGTCATAGACAGTGTGGAGTCCAGGATGAATCCCAGGTTGCATGCGTGGTCAGTGGGCGTCAGTGCAGCTCCCAGTTTGGCTGACCACCACGAGTCGTCCCAAGCGGAGGGGGTGGATCCAATGACTTTGCTCCAGCTGCGGTGGGGGGCCCGTTGTGTGCACTGGTGCATGGTGGGCTTCTCGAAGGTGAAGTGGACGCAGTGCTGGTCGGTCCAGTGGAGTTCGGTGGTGTGGCTGAAGGTGACGTGGTTGCTGGCGGAGAAGATGGGGTCGAGCGTGTGTCCAGAGGTGTGGGTGGGAGACGTGATGAGCTGTTTGAGTCTGAGGTTGGCGAGATTGGCGAGCAGGGGGGCGGAGGTGCTGTCATTGATGTTCTCAAGGAGGAAGTTCAGGTCTCTGAGGAGGATGTAGTCCGTGGATGCAAGGGTGTGCGTGCTGACGCTGATGGAGTCGCTGAATTGTGGCAGGGGACCAGGTGGTCTTAGATGAGGGTTCCTCTGAGGGTGGTGTTGGGGTCGGTGTGGATCTGGAACTGCAGACCAAATTAGAATACAAGAGCAGAAAGCACAATCACAGCAAAGCAGACAGGGAGAAAAGGGGCAGAGCGAGCGTACAGAATCTACGGCCTACCACTGGCCACCAGGGATGAGGTGCAGGTGGTTGCCCACGGGTGGAGGAGGGCCTTGAACTTCCAGCAGAAGCGGCAGCAGCGGGCTCAGGGACACAGACACACAGGTGGTGCTGTGCGGCATGGGGCCTGACCTGCCTGGAACAGGGTCAAGGGTCGCTCCTTGACCCTTGAACCTTGACTCCTTGTACACTAGTCCTTTGATGTTTGGGTAGGGGCTAGTTTTGTATTGTAGGTGTTCGTACATTGTTTTTCTTTGCTTACTAAGTTTAGGACCTATTTCAGTGAGGCATTGATATAGCCTTAATTCTTGATAACTTTGGGCCTGAAGATGATGGCGGATGGACTTCTGTCCTTCTGCCATCGTCCCGGGGATGGGGACCGCCTGCCTATAAGGATGCGGTCCCACATATGCAATTACAATGTGTCCACCACCATGGCGGATGCAAAAGGCATTTTTGTCCATTACGGTGGGTGTTGCAGGCTGCAGCACCCTCCATAATGGAAAAAGCAGCTATTGACAGACTGTCGGTGGCGGGTTCACTGCCATCATAATTACCCCCTTTGTTCTTTTTTGATGGCTTCTATTAGTTTCTGGAGAGTTGGTTGTACTTTTCCTATTGTGGATTATAAGGCATTATGCCATTCTACCACTGCATTATTTGTTTTAGCTTTTTGTGCTAGGTTGCTTGTATGGACATTCCACCCGGGTATTTGGAATTTGGGTTGACTTTGGTGCCCTGAAGACTTTGAAGACACCTATGTAGTCTTTCTACCAGGTGTCTTCAAAGTAGTCAAACAAGGGTGTTAATTTTACTTTGTTGCCTTGGTAGAAAGGACTTTCGATAAGTATATTATAGTGGTTGGCTGCTTCTGTTGTTGGTACATAGGCCAGGGCTATTAGTTTTTTTATTTGGAAAGCAAAGTTGCTTTTTGTGCCATATTCTATACTTAGGATAGATTTTTGGAGCTATCTCCATATATTTGGGTTGGAATGATAATCGCAACCTTGTATTGCAGTATGCGGATTTATTTTTAAAATTGCTTAAATCATTGCTTGTTTGAAATCTATTATTCTTTTTTGTGGGAAGGTAGTTTTCTGTAAGGGTGGGCGCAGTGCTCCACTCCGTCCACGGAGTGTGCATAGCACTGCCCACTTCGCGCTGCGCAAAGTAGGGGTAGCAGGGGCAGGCTACGCATACCCTGTGGCAAAACAGAGTTGCCCACCACCCGCCTCCCTCCCGCCCTCATTTTACAATTATTAAAAACATTAGATAAAGAAAAATTACTTACCTGAGCTGCCGTGTCGTGGGGCTCCATCTTGCTGTTTCCCGGATATCTTCTTCCTCACGAATGCGCATGCGCGGGCGCCTGCGCATGCACATTCGTGAGGGAGAAGCTATCCAGGAAGCAGCAAGATGGAGCCCCGGGACGCGGCAGCTCAGGTAAGTAATTTTTCTTTATCTAATGTTTGTAATAATTGTAAAATGAGGGCGGGAGGGAGGCGGGTGGCGTGTAGTGGGGCTACGCGAAGTGTGCAGTTGGGCGTAGATTTGCCCCCACTCCGTATTGCTTCACGTAGCCTCACTACGCCCACTACGCCCAGGGCTGGTTTTCTGTTTGTTGTTTAATTGTTGTAAGGAGATCTATGTAGGTAGTACTTTGTTTGTTGGGGAGTAGGGCGTATATGAAGGGGGTGTTAGTTTCTTCATATTCGCCATGGATGTTATAGAGTTGATAAAAAGGTTTATGGCAAACTTTAACCCTTTCTGTGCCCATGACGAGCTGGACTTATCATGGAGCACAGTTGCGATGTGCCCATGACGAGTCCAGCTCGTCATGACACCCACTCACGGGGGAAGCGCTGGCGCTCCCCCCGTGAGTGGTCAATCCTTTTTTTTTACTGGGAAGGCAGGGGAAGACCTTCCCCTGCCTCCCCCCACCCCCACCCCCGCATCATCAATGACGTCAGCGCGCGAGCCGCGCTGACGTCATTGGAGGTTTCCCCTTTGTTCTCAGTCGCGCAGGAAGCCATTTGCTTCCTGCGCAACGGATAAGAAAGGTGAGTTTTGGGGACGGGGAGGGGGGATTTGGACTCGGGCAATGTCCTCTTCTTTTTTGTGCTGGCAGCTGTCCCCCCCTCTCTTCCTATTATTCCCTCTCTTTCTGTCTTGCTCCTCATTTACTGAAAACCGTAACTTGAAACGGTTCACAACCTCTTTCATTTAGTTGCTTCCCTGTGAAATGGATCCAAAAAAGAAAAACACTTGCGGGAAATGCCCTTTTTCTGACATTTTTTTATTCCAAAGTGCAGCAGGATGGAGAGAAATAGAAGGTTTTAAATATGAAAAATAATACATAACTAAATAAAGCAAGACAGAGGGGTTGCAAAGTGGCCAGATTGGTTTTATTTACATCCAAATACATCAGCCTCACTTTGTAGACTTTGCCAGTGAAGCGCTACTTTCGTTTTCTCGTCTTTCTTTGAACAGCATTGTTGGTCCCAGGTGGGAAAGTGTACCGTTCCTGGAGGTACTGCAATACCTGGTTGATGGGTGGATTGGAAAACACAATGTGTGCCATGGCTCTGTGTTTATGGATGTGGTCTTTTTATACCATACTGCTTACGTTTTGTAAGGATATAAGCAATGGACATTGAAACGGTTCCCTTCAGGGCCCTCTAGTCATGTCCATAACTTTTCAGGTAAAACCACTCGCTGATTTCTGAATAGTGAGTGAGAGATCGTTAAGGTAACCATGTTGTTTCTGCTTACATTTCACATGCTTTGCATTCCCTATGAGTAGTTGCTTTTTTTTTTTTTTTAGGCAGCATATTACTCTTATCAAGTGCATAATTTGATTTGAGCCACATCCTAGTGTGTATAGCGGGCACAATTAGGTTATAGTTGAAGGCAGTGCGAGTTTCTCTCAGTGGGCAAGTATGGTGTTCAGTGGGGGAGAGGATGTGGCCAGACCACTGTGCTGAGGGAGCACATTCCCATGCTAGACCTTAGAAGACCCCACTAGACCTTAGAAGGCTTGATGTCTTAGCACAAGCAGGTGTACTCTAGTGGTGTCAATTGTGGGTTAACCTTGAAGGCCTGTCCACCACAATCCATACTGAAGTTCATCTCCAGTCTTGCGGGCAGGCCTACGAAGCAGCACACCCTAGAGCAACAGCGATCCAGTCGCGGTGACTCTGTCACTGAGGTCACATGAACCTTGAGCAGATTAGGGCGATGCGAACAGTGTGACCTCACTGGGTACCTATTTCAGGTGGGTGCGTAGTGTTTGCAAGTATATTATGGTTTGAAAAAAACCTGCTGCCTCCTTCCTGGCCTCCAGCAATTTTTCAGAAACAATAGAAATGTCATGATAACTTTGGTGATTAATGTTCTTCCTAGAGAGAGATGGAGTTTTGTCTAGTGGATGGGTTGACTCCTGGAAAGGTAGCACAGAGGGTTAATGTGCCTGCTGCAAAGAACATGTACAATGCAGATCACAAAGTGCACTGCTTTAATGGGGGGACCATGATGAATGGTCATTTAATGTCAGCTGTAGATGATGAACAGTGTCATGTATGTGCATGTTTGCATTGTGTGGAGGGGATTACCAGGTAATTATTCACGCAGCTCTTTGATGGATGTCACATGCGGTTTTTTTGAGTCCCCAGATAGATCATGCAGTCTGTGTGTTCTCTTTTGTACTGCCAGTCACCGGTGTATTCAACTGTGTAGCCTTGGACCGTGTCATGTATGTGCATGTAACTTGCATGATCGAGGTAACTATTAGCGTTGATACAAAGTGTCTCTCGGACCTCTTTCAAGTGGTCACCGTCCTTTTTCCCCAGCAACCCCCCCTCCCCAATCTGAGAGATAGCCCCGGGCACCACAAGCTCTAGCTACGCCTCTGCCCCGATGTCTCTTTTATGCATTCCTGCTGCACGATCGTTCGATCGTGCAGCAGTAATGGCCACTAGCGCCAGGGTTTTTTTCTTTTTTTAGGTTTGGGGTTGCTTGTGGGAGCGGCCCCTTAGGCAAGGGTCGCTCCCCTTATGGCCACATTATTTTTTAAATATTTTAAAGTGCAAACAAAATCAAAGAGGTAGCAGACGATACGTTACAAGAGGAAAAAGTGATGTGTGCATGTTACAAAAGAGTACAAAATACAAGTAGAGGTAAAATACTGAAATAAATGGCAGACACTCAGAAAACAAGAGCAAACGTTACGTTACATGAGGCAATGGTGGTAATTGTGCATGTATCAAAAGCAAACAAAATACAAGAGGTAGCAAACAATACGTTACAAGAGGAAAAGTGACATGTGTGCAAGTTACAAAAGAGTACAAAGTACAAGTAGAGGTATAAAAGTGCAATAAATGGCAGACACTCAAAACACAGGAACACACTGGGAAGGCACTTCTATAGGCATGGAGAATGGAATTTCCTATAATGTAAATACTTCCTTCAGATAATAGAGAGGGCATGAAATAAGTTTGGAAGTGTCTTTGCAGGAGGAGAACTTTGAGGTCAGTTTTGAAGGACTGGGAAGAGGGGGTGGTCCGGAGCTGAGGCTGAGTTCCAGATTCTCGCCGCGTTGCCTGTAAAGGATTGGCCCATCGATCTTTCCTTCTCGAAAGTGGGGGATTCAAGCAATACATTTTGCGCAGTACGTGATGGTCTAGAGCATTATATGCATATGTGACATTAATGTTTTTTTCTCCTTTTTATTCTAGTCTAAAGCTTTTGATTCCTGTTTCCGGTTTCGACAGTGGTTGTTCTGCAGTTTTGTGTAGTTGCATTTTATTGGTAAGAATTTTTTTTTTGTTGTATTTACTCCAAATGAGTAATATTGTAATGTTTGAATGAGTTTTTTTGTAAGTGATGTCATAATGGCAGCATATTTAGTTGGTGGTTTGAGCATGAAATTCTTTGCGATGTGTTTTGCACGGTCTTATGTGTAATTTCTTTTCTCTTTCTTTTTTAGTGGGATATTGTTGATCCATACTGTGTCTGTGCAGAGTAGGTGGTGGTGAGTAGTTTAGCTGCCTCTGGCAAGTCGGTGGTATTGTCTTGGAGTATATATATGTTTTTGATAAAGGTGCTTTTTGTTTATTACTTATTTTACAAAGTGTTTGTTGTTGTTGACTTGTTTGACAAGTTACCTTTATTAGTAAGCATTATGGCTAGCCGTAGAATGACTGCTCAACAGGTGGTTGGTATGCTTCTTGAATCTTCCTCTGAGCATGATTATGAGACTGACAGTGCGTCTGAGGGAGAGGAGGGAGGGGAAGATTCTGGCAGTGAGTTTTCTCTCCACATGGAATCATCGGATGATGAAGGTACTCTCAGTGCAGATGAAGATACTCTTGGTGTGGATGAAGCAACTCTCAGTGCGGATGAAGTGCCTGTTTTAGAGGAGAAAACTGCTGTGCCGATGGTGCAAGAGGCATCTGGATTGCAGTCTGAGGCTGCTAGGCTTCCTACTGGAAGTGCTGGACTTTGGGTTGATCCAAACATGGTGCAGCCGGTGTTGCCTGCCTTTAGCGGTGATGCAGGGTGTAGAGTGGATTGTGAAAATTTTTTGCCTATACAGTTTTTTCAGTTGTTTATGGATGATGTATTTTTGGGTGAGATTGTTGAACAGATAAATTTGTATGCTGAACAGTTTTTGAGGGACAACAGTGACAAACTTAGGCCCCAGTCTAGAGCTACCCGGTGGACTCCCACAAATCTGGAAGAGATTAAGAAGTTTTTGGGTTTTACTTTATTGCTGGGTGTGTTAAGGAAGCCAAACTTGGCTTCATATTGGTCTACTAGCCCCTTGTTGGCAACTGCCATATTTCCTGCAGTTATGACTCGTAATCGGTATTTACTTTTGCTACGTATGCTGCATTTTGTTGATAATTCTATGGCGTTGCCACGAGATCACCCTGACTGTGACCATCTTTTTAAGATTCGGTCCATTCTTGATCACTTTGGAGATCGATTTTCTGAGATCTATACTCCAGGGAAAGAAATATCTATTGATGAGTCTTTGGTCTTGTTCAAGGGCCGTTTGGTTTTTAGGCAGCACATCTCTAGCAAGAGGGCACGCTATGGAATTAAGCTGTATATGTTGTCTGAGAGTAGGACAGGATATGTTTTTAATTTTCGTGTGTACACTGGTAGAGATTCTACTATTGACCCCCCAGGTTGTCCGTCCACTTTTGGAGTTTCAGAGAAAATTGTGTGGGATCTTGCTAGAAGACTGTTTAACAGAGGCCTTGATAACTTCTATACTGCTGTGCAATTATTTAAGGAATTGTATAAAGTGGACACTTTTGCATGTGGCACAATCCGCTCTAACCGTAAAGGTTATCCGAAAGAGCTTGTTTGCAAAAAACTTCAGAAGGGGCAGTGCAGTTCCTTGCTTAGTGATGAACTACTAGCTGTAAAATTTGTGGACAGGAGGGATGTGTACATGCTGACTACCATCCATGATGAGAGTACTTCACCTGTGGCTGTTTGGGGTCAGGTTGCTGAAGTGTGCAAACCTGTGTGCATTCTAGACTACAATAAGCACATGGGTGGTGTTGACAGAGTAGATCAGAGGTGGGAACCTTACTCTGATATTCGGAAGGCTTATGTTTGGTACAAGAAGTTGGCCATCCATTTCTTCGAATTAGCAAATTTCAATGCTTTTATTGTGTTCAAGGAGTGTTCTCCTGCGTCAAAGTTGACATTTCTTCAGTTTCAGCACTCTGTGATAGCTAGCCTTGTTGTTGTGGAACAGGCAAGTGTTCCTAGATTTGGAGTGGTGGAGGATGTGGCTCTATTGAATGATCGCCACATTCATGATTACATTCCTCCCACATCTTCAAAAGATTTTCCCACTAGGAGATATAGAGTCTGTTGGCGAAGAGGTACGCGGAAGGAGTCTCGTTATTTCTGTCCCGGGTGTCCTTCTAACCCTGGGCTGTGTATGACTGCTTGTTTTAGAGCTTACCACACGCAAAATAAATTTTGGGAGCTTCCATGAGTGGTTAGGTGAACTTCCTGGTTTGTATTGTTTAAAAAAATTATTCTGTTTCAAGGTTGGCATTAGTGCAATGTATCAGATTTTGTGTTAGAAGATTTGTATCTATTTGCAATTTGTTTGTGTTTTTTTGCATATAAAATCCTAAATGTGATGGCGGTGTGTGTAGGTTGGCACTTGGCTGAAGGTGTGCGTGGACTGGCGCTTGGCTGGCAGTGTGTGTCTTCTGGCGCTTGGCTGGAGGTGTTCGTGGACTGGCACTTGGCTGGCGGTGTGCGTGGAGTGGCGCTTGGCTGGCGGTGTGCGTGGACTGGCGCTTGGCTGGAGGTGTGCGTGGACTGGTGCTTGGCTGGAGGTGTGCATGGACTGGTGCTTGGCTGGCAGTGTGCATGGACTGGCGCTTGGCTGGAGGTGTGCATGGACTGGCGCTTGGCTGGCGATGTACGTGGAGTGGCGCTTGGCTGGCAGTGTGCATGGACTGGCGCCTGACTGGAGGTGTGCGTGGACTGGCACTTGGCTGGCGGTGTGCGTGGACTGGCGCTTGGCTGGTGGTGTGCGTGCACTGGCGCTTGGCTGGCGGTGTGTGTGGACTGGTGCTCAGCTGGCAGTGTGTGAGTAGTGACTTGCTGCTGGTCACTACACACACACTGCTAGCTGAGCGCCACTCCACGCAATCCATCAGTTTGTGTAGTTGCTGTGTCAGGAATGTGGCCGTGTGGAAGTGATGGGCCCTTGAATGGCGCTGTCTGCTGGTGTGAGTGTTGTAATGTGATGGGCCCGCGGCTGGCGGCGTGAATGTTTTATATGTGTCACACGTATGAAAGGTGTATGAATGGCCTGTAAAGAGGTTGGTGCCTTGTCGTGGCTTTACAGCTCATGAGCTGTGAGTCAATGGTTCTGTTTCTCATCCTTTCAATTAATAGTGCATTTCATTTTTGTGAAATCACTTGCTAATACAATTGCATATACTGAACCATTACTCACCCTCGTGCCAAATCCAACCAGTATGTGTGTGTGCTTCAGGATTAGATGGCTGTGCAGTAATTTTTTGTTTTTTTTGTCTTCCTGAAGCAGGGTGTACCTTGTCCCTTTTTTGTGAATGTTGTGATGTGTTGGATTTGTGCCTGGTGGTGTGAATGGTCTTGTGTGTATCACGTATGAAAGGTGTGTGAATGGCCTGTAAAGCGGGTGGTGCCTTGCCATGGCTTTACAGCTCACATTGTCCATTTAATTATTGACAGTGCATTTCATTTTTGTGAAATCTCTTGTTAATATAATTTAATATACTGAACCATCCCTCGCCCTCGTGCCAAATCCAACCAGTATGTGTGTGTGTTTGAGGAATAGATGGCTGTGCAGGAATCTTTGTCTTTTTTAGTTTCTCTGCCAAGGTGTGTTTTCCATGTAAGAATAACCCACCAACTGTAGATATTGTCGTAAACCAATGGGAGCTCATGGTGATGTCTCTCTTGTGAATTCCAAAAAGTTATTTTATCCACAATGTCCTGCAAACCTCAAAATGTCTGTCACATTTTCCTTGCAATATTGTGCCGAAATTCTCACGCTGTAGAAACAAACAACTAATGATGTCAAAACTATCTGGTTTTGCTAGGGGGTCAACTGTCTTTTTGGCCCGTGATTGGCGGCCATCTAGGGAAACCTACCAAACCCACACATTTCTGAAAACTAGACACCCGGGGGCTTCCAGGGAGGTGAGGTTTGCGTGGATCCCCCAATGTTTCCTTACCCAGAATCCCATGTGGGTACTAGGTCCTCCCACACAAGTGAGGCACCATTTTTACTGGGAGACCCGGGGGAACGCTGGGTGGTGGGAAATTTGAGTGACCCCAGTGATGTCACAACTTTCCCACACAACAATGTGTGAAAAAAGTGATTTTTTTCAGCTAAAATTGAGGTTTGCAGGGGATTCTGGGTAAGGAAACGTTGGGGGATCCATGCAAGCCATACCTCCCTGGAAGCCCCCGGCTGTCTAGTTTTCATAAATGTATGGGTTTGGAGGGTTTCCCTAGATGGCCGCCGAGCACCGGGCCAAAAACCCAAGTGACCCCCCTTGCAAAACCAGGTGGTTTTGAGATAGGCAATTTTGATGTCGCCTCACTACGTTTTGGGCCCTTGCCTGTCGTGGGTACTTGGGCCTCCCACACAAGTGAGGCACCATTTTTACAGAGAGACCCGGGGGAATGCTGGGTGGTGGGAAATTTGAGTGAGCCCGGTGATGCCACAACTTTCCCACTCAAAAATGTGTGAGAAAATGTGATTTTTTCAGCTAAAATTGAGGTTTGCAGGGGATTCTGGGTAAGGAAACGTTGGGGGATCCACGCAAGCCATACCTCCCTGGAAGCTCACAGGTGTCTAGTTTTTAGACATGTATAAGTGTGCTAGGTTTCCCAAGGTGCCCGCAGAGCTAGGGTTCATAAACTACAGCTAGGTACTTTGCCAAAAAGGGTCATTTTTCACTGCGAAATTGAGGTGTGACCACGTTGCGTTTTGTGCCATTTCCTGCCGCGGGCACTAGGCCGACCCGCACAAGTGAGGTACCATTTTTCTCGTAAGACTTTGGGGAACGCGGGGTGGGTGGAAATTTGTGGATCCATGCAGATTCCGGAACTTTCCACCACAGAAATGTGGGGAAAATGTGTTTTTTTAAAACTATTTTTAGGTTTGCAAGGGATTCTGGGTAACAGACCCTGGTGGGAGGCAGTCAAGTCACCCCATCCTCGATTCCCCTGGGTGTTTAGTTTTCAAAAATGTATAGGTTTGCTAGATTTACCTAGGTGCCCGCAGAGCTAGGGTTAAAAACCTAGAGCTAGGCACTTTGCCAAAAAAGGGTCATTTTTCACTGCGAAATTGAGGTGTGACTACATTGCGTTTTGCGCCGTTTCCTGTCGCGGGCACTAGGCCGACCCACACAAGTGAGGTACCGTTTTTCTCGTAAAACTTTGGGAAATGCGGGGTGGGTGATGCCTGCTGCCCTGAAGCCATTTTTGGTTGAAAAAAGTTAGAGCTAAGTGTAAACTTAGTCTAAAAAATCTTCTTCTCTCCAAAGAGATGGTGCTCTAAAGAAGGTTAAAGAAGAATGATTGAAATGAGTGGGGTCTTTCAATAGTTAGAAGAGGAAGTGTAATGAACCAATCAAATCTCTTTTTTTGCAGGTCACATGGGATCCGCGCACCGTGCGCTTACGCAGCACGCACCCAGCGCGCATCCGCGAAATTGAATTAAAAAGAAATATAGGATTAGATGTAAAAATATATTAGTTTTAAGACTAGTTTAGAGTTTGTCTTCAATTAATATTCACATGAAATACATGTATATATGTTTTTTTTAAATGTTAAATATTTCGCGGGATCCGCGCACCTACCGCGTCATAGACGTAGATGACGCATCACGGAAGCATGTAAACGTCGCGTTACGTACATCGAACGTGTCGCGTATAGGCTGGGAGTCGCGTACCGGACGCATTGCGATCATGCACTAAACACGTACCCAACTCGTACCATGCGCGGATGCCACCTCGTAGGGATCAGGAACGGTGCGCTTAGGGTGCGCGGATCCACAAACATTGAAAAAAATATATAAAATAAAGTTTTGCACATATAGTTAAAAAATTATTTTGAAATATATATAAAAAAATATGTTTGAAAAACCCATTAAGTTCAAATAATATTTTTTAATTTTTAAAAGAATTATTTGAAATAATGTTAAAAAATGGTGATAAAAAAGTAGTTTAAAAAAAAGATAATTAATGAAATTGACAAACTGAATTTGAAAAATATAAAAATCCAATCAAAATCATTAAACATGATATCTTCAGAGATAAGTTATAGATAGGAATTAGCATTTAAAAAACCTTTGAAATTCACTGAAAAAAACATAGGTTTCATGCACGTTATAGTTAGGATTTGGCATTTAAAAAACCTTTGAAATTCACTGAAAATACCAAAGGTTTCAGGGGCGTTATAGTTATGAATTGGCATTTTAAAAACCTGAGAAATTCACTGAAAAAACCATAGGTTTCAGGGGTGTTATAGTTAGCTGGACATTTCCCTCGTACAAAACCCTAGAAATTCCCCTGTTATAGTTAGTTCAGCTAACTATAACTTGCGCCCCCGCAATGCACTGCTGATGACGTCACAGATTACATCACTCATGACATGGTCAGTGACATCACTGATGACATCACTGATGACATCTCAAATGAAATCACTGATGACATCACTGATGACGTCATACATGTGATAAATTACTGCATCTTCTCACAGCCTAATATAACCTTTGATACACCGACTCAAAATTTCAGACGGCCATTTTGAAAACCATAGATACTCCAATACGAATAACTACATACCCACTCATTAACTCTTAGGTCTACATACACCTCCACTCACTCACCTGTACAGTCACTCATTCTTACAGTCACTCCGTACAAGACTATCATATGCATTTATACAGCTACATAGACACTCACACACCACCAATCATCCATAGAGGTACTCTCACACCTAGTCAGTCATGCAAATAATTAATCACACTCCCATTTACTCACCTACACAGTTATACACACTCAAGTTCACTTAACCATAAAAATAGTACCACATTCTTACGCTCTTATACAATCATTGATGCAATCACACACTCATCCATACAGCCACTCTCACAATCACACACTCTCACATATACCCACTTATATACTCTTACATGCATATATACTGCCTTTCACATATGTAGTTAGTCACACATGTACCACTGAGATATACATTCAATCCCTAACACACCCATACATACACTCACTCAACCATACAGTTAATCACAGATGCACTGTTAAAACCATGCACCCATAGAATCACCCACTCACACATCTATGCATAGAGTCATACACACCCTATCCACACAAACACTCAGGCACCCACACATTCGGTGCGCCGAAGGCGCACCAAAGTCAAGCCCGTCTGCGCCCGTCCGTGCTGGTTCCGCACACAGCGCCAGCCCCCCTGGTCGTGCCATGAGAGACAGGGACACCATTTATTATTCCAATGAGTCCCTTAGATATCTTAATCCTGGTGTTTTAGAACCGAAATGTTATAAATTCTGTATGGAAGATATACATCCCCAGGAGAAAGAGATCTGTCCAGGTTGTAACTCATGGTTGCCAGAATTTCTGATTAAACCCATAACAATCACACGAGCACAGGACTTAACTACCCTGGCCGATGGCCCTTATTCCACTCGGAAATTTGCCCTACTAAATGCGAGATCATTAGTAAACCACAGTCAGGAATGCGCTTCCCTTATTGAAGATGAAGGGATTTGGGTCACATTCATCACAGAATCCTGGACGGATGACGCCTCTGGACCCGACCTGGTCAAAGCTACACCTCCTAACTACCACTGCCACACTTTAAACAGATGCCACAAAAAAGGTGGAGGCTTGGCTATTATCTATCACAATTCAATTTCGGCTTCTTTTACCCCTATATTCTTAGAAGAATGTGAAGTCTTAGAGTTTTGTCTTAACTTATCACATCACTGCTCTTTCAGAGGCTCTCTCGTATATAGGCCCCCAGGTCCCAGAGGATGTTTCCCCACTTTAGTAGGAAATATGATTGAAAGAAGTATTAGTCTTGACTCCTACACTATTCTAGGAGACTTCAATTACCATCTGGAATCCTCGTCGACTGAATCAATACAGCTGATAGAGCTAATGAAAAGCGCCAATCTGGAACAACTGGTGAGTGAGGCAACTCACAAAGCAGGCCACACATTAGATGGCATTTTTTCTAACAATCGGAACCTAATTGTGCTAAAAACTCTACCTCTGGCTTGGTCAGATCATTCGGCAGTTATCAGTGAACTGAAACTGCCTGCGCATGGGGCCCAAAAAACATTGAAAAATACAAGCTCAATAACTCGAGCCTGGAACAAGATAATTACAGGTGATATACAACAACTTCTTACCTCAACCCAACCATCATTACCAAAAAATTTAGATGAGGCTACTAAAATTTACACAAGCTGGCTTACAACCGCGGGAAACAAATTGGCACCTTTAAAGCCTCTTCGTCTAAACAGACAACAACCTTTGGCCCCCTGGTATTCTTCCAAACTTAGAGACCAAAAATTGGTATGCAAACATTTGGAAAGAAAATGGAGGATGGAGTAGGAGGAAAAGGACAAATTAATTTATAAAGCCAGCCTATCAACTTATAAACACCTATTGCAAAAAACAAAACAAATCTACTTTACAGATAAAATCAATATAGCTAAAAACTCCTCCAAAGAGATCTTTAAAATAGTAAAAACTCAAGCCCAACCGCGCGCTCCACCTATTCAGGCCAGTCAAGAACTGTGTAACAAAATAGCCAAAAATTTCTTTCAAAAGGTAAACAATATTTTTGTCTCGTTTTCTAACTCCATTCAGGAAAATATTCAGACTCCAGTACCTTTATATCCTGACTCCTTGGCTAACAGTCTGTCCCTACAGAATTTTGCTCTTTTAACAGAATCTGACACATCTAAGTTAATGCTGAAGACTAAGTCAGGCTCCCCTTTTGACCCATGTCCACCTAGGGTTATTTTAACTGCAGTAGAACCGATTTCAAAAATATTCACCCCCATTTTTAACAACATGTTTTTAGATGGATACTTTCCAAAATGCTGGAAGCATGCATCAATTTTACCTCTTTTAAAAAAACCTAGTCTATACGTCAATGATCCAAACAATTTTAGACCCATATCAAGAATCCCATTCCCAGCAAAGGTTGTAGAGAAGAATATCAATGCCCAACTAAACACATTTTTGCAAGACCATCAAGTTTTGGATCCCACTCAGTTTGGATTCAGAGGGGGTCACAGCACCGAAACTGCGCTGCTAAAATCCACAGGTGAAATCAGAAACATCTTAGACCAGGGAGGGAATGCCGCCCTGATCCTGTTGGATCTTTCAGCGGCTTTTGATACTGTGCATCACGGTATTTTGATGAAACGCCTTTCGGAGATAGGAGTTAAGAGTTCAGCCTGGAATCTCCTCCAATCCTTTCTTATGGATAGAGTACAAACCGTAACTCTAGAGGACTTCCAGGCAGAATCATTCTCCCTGCCTTGTGGAGTGCCCCAGGGTTCTTCTTTGAGCCCGACCCTTTTTAATATTTATGTCTCTTCTTTGGCACCACTGGTGGAACTATTTGGGTTCTCCCTAACTTCCTATGCAGATGACACCCAAATAGTGGTTAATCTGCTTCCAGGTAAATCTGCACACACACCCTTAAAACTACAAAACTGTATGTCCGCGGTGGGAGACTGGATTGCAAAAAATTGCCTAAAACTCAACTCCAATAAAACGGAGGTTATGCTCTTTGGCAATAACCCCAATGTATGGTCTCCAGGCTGTTGGCCGTCAGATTTTGGTCTTCTCCCTACCCCGGTAGGGAAAGTAAAAAATCTTGGAGTATGGCTGGACGATAAACTGAGTGGCAGGGATCAAGTGAATAAAGTTGTTTCCACCACTTCCTATATACTTAAATCGTGCAAAAAAATGATGCCACTACTCCCTAAAGCTGCACAGCAAACGGTGATCACTGCCCTCATTATGGCAAGATTGGATTACTGCAACAGTCTCTATTTGAGGATACATGAAGGTTCCCTAAATAAATTGCAGATCTTGCAGAATGCGGCTGCTAGGTTGCTCACAGGAATACCCCGCCCGCGCATGCGCATTCCTCGCATGAAATGCGCATGCGTGGGCATCCGCGCATGCGCATTTGTTACAAGAAGTTGGAAACGAGGAAGAGGGAGCCCCGGAGACGCCGCGCTGCGGGTAAGTCTTTACATTTAATTATTTTATCATGCATGATATTTTTTTTAAAGGATTGTGGGTGGGAGGCGGGCGGCGCGTAGTGGGGCTACACGGAGCGCGCGAGTGTGCATAGATTAGGGCACACTACGCGCTGCTCCATGTAGCCCCACTACGCCCACTACGCCCAGGCTTACTATTTACCAGCTGGCTGACATTTGAAAGGATCATGTGCGTGAGCCTGTAGGAGTTTCAGGTAGGGAAAATATAACTTTCAAAAAGTTAATTTTCCTATATCAAAACTCTGACTTCACCATTACATTTGTTAAATGTTAGACCTGTCAGTCTTAGGGAGTTTTCCCTCAATCCTTTTGCCTTACTCTTCCATATTTTTCTTACCATGTTTTTGTTGGCCTTAGCTGTCTGCACACTTAACCACTGCTAATCAGTGCTAAAGTGCATGTGCTTACTCTTTAAAACATGGTCACATTGGCTTATCATCAATTGACATATTTAATTTACTTATAAGTCGCTACTACAATGGTACTACATGTAACCAGGGCTTGTAAATTAAATGCTACTAGTGGGCCTGTAGCACTTGTTATGCCATTCACTTAAGTAGCCCTGTGCCATTGCAGCCTGTGTATGCAGTTTGTAACTGACATTTTGACCTGGCAAAATGAACCTTTAGCCAGGCAAAAGCCTTCCTTTTTAATACATTTAAGTCACCCGTAGGGTAGACCCTAAACAGCCCACAGAGCAGGGTGTAATGTATTTAAAAAGTAGGACATGTACCTTTAAAACGTGCATGTCCTGATAGTGAAAAACATTTGTTTTTCACTATAGCAAGGATTACTTCTCCCAAAGGATAACATTAGAGTTACCTAATTACATTTAATACTCTGTAACTTCCAAATAGGAATGGATGAACAGTGCATGTTTGGTGTCTTTAGGATTGTAATGAAACTCTTCTTTTATGGTAAAGCCCTGATTTTGTTTTGCAATTTTGAGAATACCACTTTTGGAAAGTTGCTATTTTCCAGCCTTAGTAATTAAGTGCCTGCAGCCTATCTCTTGGTCCCATGACTGCGTCTAGTTGGCAGTTGGTCTTTGTTTATTCCTTCTAGACAGCCACACAATAGAAAATGTAGATGTGCCTGGATGGGACATCCCTGCAGGATGCGAGACTGGGGTTCGGCACAGACCTGTTTTCACCTGAGTAGGCTGTGTTCTGCCTTCACCCAAATGATTACATACCTCCTGTAGTTAGTATGTGGCCAGTGCAGGGGAGGCATGGAACATTAGCACTTCAAAGGGAAACCTCTAGAAGCCTCTCCCACTTCAAAGGAGGCGCCAGGTATAAGTATTGGACCTCAGACACCAGCTCTTCAGTACACATCTGGACCTGTGGAAGACTGCTGGGAACAAGGACTCCTGTACTGCTGAAAGGACTGTCACTCTGCTAAACTGCTGAATTCTGTGCTGACGGTGAGAAGGACTGGACCTGCAACCTGAAACCAGGACCATGAGTGACTCCAAGGGCTAGACTTTTGTAACCAGCATCTGCACTCTGAAACTGTGATTCCTATCCTGCCAAGTGGTGCCACCACAGGGTTGGACCCTTGGAAGTGGTCCTGGAGGTTCTCTGCAAGCCCATCTGTGGATCCAGCAGAACTGACGCATCACCTCTGCTGTGTAGCACAGCCCTGAGCAGACGTGACACATCGCCTGCGAAGATTCTACCAGCTCAGGGTCAAGACTGCAGCCTCATTGGCACTGCTGTTAAATGACCCATTCCCGATGCAGGCCTTCGGATCTCGAGCCTTTTTATTGACGGCATTGCAAGCCCCTAAGTCTCCTCAGAAGTAGTCAGTGTGCGACACATCCTTGATGCAGAACTTTGCATTGCAAGCTTCCTTCATCAACGGCCACCACGCCTACGGCGCAAGATCTCGCATCTTTGCCTTGCAGCTCCCCAGAACCAATACAGCATTATGTGTCTCGTTACCCAGAAGTCACATCGCCTCAGATGCACCTTGCCGTACTCTGAGATGCACCAACATAGCAGAATTAATATTTAAAATTGCTTCCCATTGTTTCTCAATGTGTCAGCTAGCCTTCCTACACTAAAATTTGGTCTTAGGGGTCTGTCAAGGCCTGTTAACATCGAATATCTACATGTCCTACATTTAAATACTGTGCCTCCTGCCTTATGGACTATGAGGCCTACATTGGCCTATTAATATTTAAATGGAAGGTTTGAGGTAGGCTTGAAGCCATGTTTACCGTTGACAATATAATATGACAATATAATAGATGCAGAATAGGTGCTGCAGTCCACTAGTGACATTTCTCTCACAGGCCTTAGTTACACCTTGTACCATATACTAGGCACTCACAGATATGATAAATATGCCAATTAGGGACATGTCAATTCAACCATATTTAAAGGGGGAGCACAGGCACTTTACTACTAGTTAGCAGTAGTAAAGTGCACAGAGTTATACAGATAACAAAACAAATAAGACACAAATCTGGGCGACACACCATGCAACAGATCATTGTTTCCTACTGTGAGAAAAGTTCAGTTGTGTCATGGAAGTTTTAAAGGGAACAATAGGGTGTCTCTGGCCTTTCAGTCCAAGTTAACAAGATGGATGGGAAACCATGGAGGGTACTAGGAGAAAGTAACACTTAGATTGGTGAGTTTGGGCTACTGCGGAGTAATATTTGGATCCCTCTCTTTGCCATCACTATATGAGCAGATTTGCCTTACAGAACAGTGAATTTATACTGTCAGTTACTGCAGCAGGTCATGAATTGCAGAATGAAATTTCTGTCGGCAGAAATGTTTTGAATGGCCAAGTATTGAGGAGTACGCATTTGAAAAGGCTCCCAAAAGCTATATAGTCATCCTTGTGAGATACAAATACGGTGCTGAATTGTTTTAAAGTTGGCCAGCTAGCTCTTTTTTGTCTCTGAAATGTCTGGCACAGAGGGTATATATGTTGTTATGTCCAGTCTCTTAAAAGTTGTGAGAAATTGGGTTGTTGGCTGAGGGGATTGTGAGCCGTTCCCAAGCAACAGCAACAATCCTTGTCAGGGAAAACCACAAAAAGTCACTCAGTAACTCAACCTGTACTTAAGTCTTTTGTAGCTTGGCACAAAATAAGTTAGGCTTTATTTAGGGGCACTGTGTAAATAATTTATACAACACATAAACATTAATAAAGGGAAGACACAACAAAAGAAAAATCCCACTCTAGTTTAGAAAAATAGAGTTACAAATTTTTAAAGCTTAAAGCGAAAAATTGCCACTAAAAGGTCAAAGCGCCAAACTGCGGACATCTATTTGCAATTTTAGGTTAACTGTGATGGAGCGTGGTTCAGGTACGCAAACTGGATTGGATCTAGTGTCCATTAACCTTCAGACTTAGAAGAATTTTTGAGACAAAAATGTCTCTGAATGTAAGTTCAGCAGGGCAAGGTAGCCAACAGAGTCTAAGGAGGAGGTTTTGTTGTCAGGAAGCCGAAGGGTGAAGTCACTGTGAAGATTCAGACTTGGGGCCTGATTTAGATCTTGGTGGACTGGTTACTGCATCACAACGGTGGTGAATATCTCGTCTGCTGAAATAAAAAACCCAAATGGTATAATGAGATTTATATTTTGGCGGACCTTATATCCATCACCGTCGGAAAATAAAGTGGCCACTTCTAAAAGAAGCCTTTCCAGAATTGCGATAATAAATACAACTTTACCATGAAAGAGGATTTTTAATTACCCTTCATTAGACCTCAAAATTGACATTGTTGCACCCAAACAAAAGTGATAACTCAATAAATATAATAATTGTATATGTAATAAGGCAACCCAATGTTGTTTTATGGGAGTGTTTCACTGCCAGGACATGTAAATCTTAAAGGTACATGCCCAACTTTTTCAATACAATGGATACTGCCCCATGGGCTGTTTAGTACCCACCTTAGGCATGACTTATATGTATTAGAAAGGTAAGCTTGTGCCTGGCAAAGGGTTTATTTTGCTGCATTGAATTGCCAGTTTAAAACTGCATACAGACATCCGTGGCAGGCCTGAGATATGTTTTAAGTGGGTGCCTAAGTTGGTGGCACAATAAGTGCTGCAGGCCTACTAAGAGCATTTAATTTAATAACCCTGGGTATATGGTAGTTCACTTTACTAAGGAATTATATGTTAATTAAATATGCCTGTCAGGTGTAACTCAATGTTACCATGTTTTCGGGAGTGAGCACAAGCAATTTAGCACTGATTAGCAAGTGCACAGAATCCTAAGGACAACAAAAATAAATTCAGCAGAATAGGAGGGAAGAAGGCAAATGTTTTGGGGAAAAACCATCCTAGGGCTGGCAGATCTAACACAAGGCAATCAGATTGGATCTATTCAGTAGAGCTTTCACTCAAGGAAGCTTTGTGTTTTACTTAAAAGAAAGGGAAAGATAATTGTGACTTCTGTGTTCTGCCCCCACTGTTACAAATATTCTGGGTAACGAATTTGTTTCTGACGAGTACAAATCTGCTTGTGTTTATCAGATGTTAATATTTAATGTGAAGCTTTATCATCCAGTGTCTGTGCCAACCTTGGCTAAATTGAACATAAAGGTGTTGAAGGAGGCAAGGGAGCTTGTTTTTCGTTTTGTGGAAAACATCATAATACGAATTTGGTCGACTAGTTGAGTTCCTCCAAATTTATGGTATTTGTTTTAAACCTATTGAACATGCTTTTGATCAATTAGAGGAAACGCTTTGAATGGGCACACAATAGATGCCTAAAACCTTGATAATAAATTGCAATTTTCCTAGAGGGCTGGACTGGCCGTAGTGGGCACCGGGCATTCCCCCGGTGCCTGGGTGGGGGGCAGTTATGGGCCCCTGGGGGGCTGTTTTTGTTGCAGGGCCGTGTTTGCAGCATAACTGCAATATCGGCCCCTGTAACAAAATCGACCAAAACCGGCTCTGGCAAACATCTCGTCCACACCCCCAAATCCCCAGGGGGGCCAGCCGAGCACTTTTCCAGGGCCGGTTTTGGTTCTCAGTCCGGCCCTGTTTTCCTAGCATTGTCGCTGGAAAATCAAGATTTAATTAAATTACATATTTAATTAAAGATGTAATTTATTAGTCAATCCCTTCCATTCCGGTCCCAAGAAAATGTTTTAAATGAGAATGACTCAAAATGTTTTATGATTTTTGTAACATATTGAAGGTGTCTAACATTGGAATGTCGGATGTTTCGTTTTTCTATTAAGGACTGACTGTTTAATTGAGTTAGTTATGAAGAAGTATATACTTTTTGCATGGTGTTTTTATAGTTATTTGAAATTTTAAAAATTTTCAACTCATATCCCTCTTAAGGAGCTATGGTGGATGGTGCAGTTGTTCATGAGACAGCGCCATGGAGAGTAACAATGTTTCTCTACCGGTGATAAATGGCACCCGCAGTGCCATACATTTTTCCAAACTAAGGTGGCCACCATACTTTCAAATGATATCGCACAAGATCTTGTTGCCATCTGTGTAATGATATCAAACCTTTAGGAGCCCACCGTAAAATGTCACCTCGTATTCTGAGATCTTTTTCTGGGCTAATCTTTGCAATTTATTTTCTAGCTTTGTTGCCCCTCCCATCTTTACACAAATTTTGGTATTAAATGCTCAAAGCAGTTCTTGGTTTACTAGATTTGGTCAATGTCAGAAAATCGTTCTGGCTCCTTCTCGTCATGAGTTAGCTATTTCTTTCTTCAAACATGACTTAACAAATAGCGTTGTCTACAGGCGTGTCTGAAGTTTACACATAGGCAAATTCTGTAGAATTATTTCAGCTCATAGGTTGTGCGTGCCCATCTTACACAAAAACAAAAACTGACACCACTAATAGGTTTGGCTTTAGTATGCAAGTGCACACAAATTTCAATTAAGCAGGCCTGCAGTTGCATGCACAGGCACATTTAAGCCGGACCTCTCCACTTTGTCTATATTTATTTCCTTTAAATTAACCCACCAGATTTGGCATGAGAAGTCCTTTCTCCATTGTACATTGAGGAGTATTTGTGGTTGATGAGTAAGAATTATGGTTAAAGAGGAACTTAAACTTTGTTTCTCTTTGGAGCAGACAAAAGAGGAGTATTAAAACAATGTGGATGTAATTGGAATGCTTGCATCTGCATTCCTTTTTGAAAAGATAATAATCAAAGGTGACAGATTAATTATGCCTCTGACACTTTAATTAAATCTTAATCCAGTCAGAATGCTAGGAAAATTACCATATCTTCACAAGAACTTCTGCCATGTGTAGACATGTGCACGAGCAGGCTGTCTACGCTATCGTACAAAAAGCCCTCAACTATTGCCCTTGCAATGGGTATTGTTTATACTTACCTTTCACCACTTAATTAGGGTATATTTTCAGTGCCTGTGGTTGTATGACAGTAAGGCAACCACAAAAATATTGCTTTATAAAAAAACTGTTGCTAACTTTTCAACAACCATAATCTCGACTTTAAATACTTATAATGTGCAGTGGAAAAATATTGAATTGCAAATTATCATGGGCCTAAATATAGGCATGATACTGGTATGTGATAAGGACTTTATTGATATTAACAATAGTATAATTTAAAATATTAGCTATTTTTTAAATCCATCTATTTTTTAAAAGTGTATAAAATATGAAATGACAATCATTTTAAAGACAATAAATCACTTTAAAGTAGTGTATTATAAATAAATAGTATGAAAGCAAACATTACAATAAATAGACCACTAAATGATTTATTTATTGTTGTTAAATAATAAAATACAACATGAACACATTTAGTTAATAATAAAATCATTTCAATTTCGAAAATATCTAACACAATCTAAAAAATGTTAACCACTAAAACAACTACATAGATATTAATTTTTAAAAACACAACAGATGTTATAATAGCATAAATGACAAAATACATAGTTTTAACATATATAGTCCCTAAGAGTCTTTTAGAAATGCTCAGTAAAATGTGTAACCTAACTTCAATCCAAAACCATTGAAAATTAAATAATAAATAATAGTTTAATACTCTATTGTAACTACAATCAAATACATGCATAAAACATGCATATCTTGTGTGTGTGGGGGGCTCAGATTTACTATGTAATACTTTAACTTCAATCAAACAGACATTGAGCAAAGCACATACACTGTGCTGGGAGAGTCAAATATACCATTCTAACTTCAATCTGACAAACACTGAGGAAAGTGCATATTTTGGGTAGCGAACAGTTTTGCTATTCTTACTCCAATCTAGCAAAGATTATGGAGAGTATTTACATTGGGGTCGGAGGGGGGGTCAAACTCACAATTATAACTCAGATCTAACAATTATTGTGAAAAGTGCCTATATTGGGAAATTGGGATCAAATTAACTATTCTCACTCCAGTCTAACAAACACTAAGGAAAGTGCATATTTGGGTTGGGGGTTGGCAGATGTGTTCTTCTAACTCCAGTCTAAGAACCATTGGGGAATATTGGAGAAGGTGTTTGCATGGGAGGTCGGTAGATGTTCTATTCTAAGGCTAATCGAACAAACATTGAAGAAAGTGCATACATTGAATCGGACGGATCAAGTTAAATATGCTAACTGCAATTATTGAAGAAAGTTATATTTACTATTCTAACTCCAGCGTAACAGTTATTAGGGAAAGTGCATACATTTTCAAGTACAACTTCAATAAAAAGCAAAAAGACCTAAGATGAAAGTTTAAGAATTTATTTTAGAAAACGCGATCCGCTCATTCCCCAATATAAACTACAACCTATATTAATAATTTAAGAAATTGATTTATAGGAGAAAATATAATCACATATTCAAATAATAACACATGGTTAAACCAAATATATATATATATATATATATATATATATATATATATATATATATATGCACGAACCTCCTTCTTGCGAATGAGTAGAGACCACACCGGGGAACAGAAAGGAAGCAGCTTTATTCCTTTAAAGGGCGAATGCATTTCGGCTGCACATCAGCCTTCGTCAGCGCCATAATGTTCAGGAGGCTTCCACTTCACGAACTTGAGTCCTGCTGCCCTCTTATTGGCTGAGGGCCCGCTCCGCCCCCTGTAGTAAACCGCACACCTGTCAACAGTTCAAGTGGTGTAGACGAACTGCAACTCCCAGAAAGCATAGTGAAATCCAGGTAGGTGATGCGTGAGGGGTGTTACGCCTGGTGGATGAGCGGAATGACAGGACAGTTCGTGATGAAGCCAATTTCCCGTAGGTAAAGGAACAGCATGCCCCCTTAGGTCCCCCAACCGCCTCAGCCAAAGAGTTCAGGGATTGTGTCTGGCAGGGGCAACGATGACAGTGCACCTCGCCCAACATGGGGTTGGGTAACCTCATGACTGCTATCTTTCCTCTCCGAAATCCGTGGCGGGTCCCGGTCTCCCAATAACTTGGATACACGAACTGCCACTGGAACAGCGACAGAGCCAGTAATTGCCGGGCCAACAGGTGAGGCGGGGGTCTCTAAAACCGTGTTTCTGGCACACACGGGAATTAAATGCACGAACCTCCTTCTTGCGAATGAGTAGAGACCACACCGGGGAACAGAAAGGAAGCAGCTTTATTCCTTTAAAGGGCGAATGCATTTCGGCTGCACATCAGCCTTCGTCAGCGCCATAATGTTCAGGAGGCTTCCACTTCACGAACTTGAGTCCTGCTGCCCTCTTATTGGCTGAGGGCCCGCTCCGCCCCTTGTAGTAAACCGCGCACCTGTCAACAGTTCAAGTGGTGTAGACGAACTGCAACTCCCAGAAAGCATAGTGAAATCCAGGTAGGTGATGCGTGAGGGGTGTTACGCCTGGTGGATGAGCGGAATGACAGGACAGTTCATGATGAAGCCAATTTCCCGTAGGTAAAGGAACAGCATGCCCCCTTAGGTCCCCCAACCGCCTCAGCCAAAGAGTTCAGGGATTGTGTCTGGCAGGGGCAACGATGACAGTGCACCTCGCCCAACATGGGGTTGGGTAACCTCATGACTGCTGTCTTTCCTCTCCGAAATCCGTGGCGGGTCCCGGTCTCCCAATAACTTGGATACACGAACTGCCACTGGAACAGTGACAGAGCCAGTAATTGCCGGGCCAACAGGTGAGGCGGGGGTCTCTAAAACCGTGTTTCTGGCACACACGGGAATTAAATGCACGAACCTCCTTCTTGCGAATGAGTAGAGACCACACCGGGGAACAGAAAGGAAGCAGCTTTATTCCTTTAAAGGGCGAATGCATTTCGGCTGCACATCATCCTTCGTCAGCGCCATAATGTTCAGGAGGCTTCCACTTCACGAACTTGAGTCCTGCTGCCCTCTTATTGGCTGAGGGCCCGCTCCGCCCCCTGTAGTAAACCGCGCACCTGTCAACAGTTCAAGTGGTGTAGACGAACTGCAACTCCCAGAAAGCATAGTGAAATCCAGGTAGGTGATGCGTGAGGGGTGTTACGCCTGGTGGATGAGCGGAATGACAGGACAGTTCGTGATGAAGCCAATTTCCCGTAGGTAAAGGAACAGCATGCCCCCTTAGGTCCCCCAACCGCCTCAGCCAAAGAGTTCAGGGATTGTGTCTGGCAGGGGCAACGATGACAGTGCACCTCGCCCAACATGGGGTTGGGTAACCTCATGACTGCTGTCTTTCCTCTCCGAAATCCGTGGCGGGTCCCGGTCTCCCAATAACTTGGATACACGAACTGCCACTGGAACAGCGACAGAGCCAGTAATTGCCGGGCCAACAGGTGAGGCGGGGGTCTCTAAAACCGTGTTTCTGGCACACACGGGAATTAAATGCACGAACCTCCTTCTTGCGAATGAGTAGAGACCACACCGGGGAACAGAAAGGAAGCAGCTTTATTCCTTTAAAGGGCGAATGCATTTCGGCTGCACATCAGCCTTCGTCAGCGCCATAATGTTCAGGAGGCTTCCACTTCACGAACTTGAGTCCTGCTGCCCTCTTATTGGCTGAGGGCCCGCTCCGCCCCCTGTAGTAAACCGCGCACCTGTCAACAGTTCAAGTGGTGTAGACGAACTGCAACTCCCAGAAAGCATAGTGAAATCCAGGTAGGTGATGCGTGAGGGGTGTTACGCCTGGTGGATGAGCGGAATGACAGGACAGTTCGTGATGAAGCCAATTTCCCGTAGGTAAAGGAACAGCATGCCCCCTTAGGTCCCCCAACCGCCTCAGCCAAAGAGTTCAGGGATTGTGTCTGGCAGGGGCAACGATGACAGTGCACCTCGCCCAACATGGGGTTGGGTAACCTCATGACTGCTGTCTTTCCTCTCCGAAATCCGTGGCGGGTCCCGGTCTCCCAATAACTTGGATACACGAACTGCCACTGGAACAGCGACAGAGCCAGTAATTGCCGGGCCAACAGGTGAGGCGGGGGTCTCTAAAACCGTGTTTCTGGCACACACGGGAATTAAATGCACGAACCTCCTTCTTGCGAATGAGTAGAGACCACACCGGGGAACAGAAAGGAAGCAGCTTTATTCCTTTAAAGGGCGAATGCATTTCGGCTGCACATCAGCCTTCGTCAGCGCCATAATGTTCAGGAGGCTTCCACTTCACGAACTTGAGTCCTGCTGCCCTCTTATTGGCTGAGGGCCCGCTCCGCCCCCTGTAGTAAACCGCGCACCTGTCAACAGTTCAAGTAGTGTAGACGAACTGCAACTCCCAGAAAGCATAGTGAAATCCAGGTAGGTGATGCGTGAGGGGTGTTACGCCTGGTGGATGAGCGGAATGACAGGACAGTTCGTGATGAAGCCAATTTCCCGTAGGTAAAGGAACAGCATGCTCCCTTAGGTCCCCCAACCGCCTCAGCCAAAGAGTTCAGGGATTGTGTCTGGCAGGGGCAACGATGACAGTGCACCTCGCCCAACATGGGGTTGGGTAACCTCATGACTGCTGTCTTTCCTCTCCGAAATCCGTGGCGGGTCCCGGTCTCCCAATAACTTGGATACACGAACTGCCACTGGAACAGCGACAGAGCCAGTAATTGCCGGGCCAACAGGTGAGGCGGGGGTCTCTAAAACCGTGTTTCTGGCACACACGGGAATTAAATGCACGAGCCTCCTTCTTGCGAATGAGTAGAGACCACACCGGGGAACAGAAAGGAAGCAGCTTTATTCCTTTAAATATATATATAATCTATAGATAAAACAACTACTATGAAAAACTCTACGTCCCGCAAAGTAAATAATTTTTAAATTGCAAAGCTGTAAACTTAAAATAACAATGTCACACATTACAAATTTAAAATAAATAACATGTTAGGAATATTTATTTCTCAGTTTAAAAATACCACTGCACATCTAAAGTCCACTACGACCACAAAAAAATATTATCTTTTAAAAAACATAATGTTTTCCATTTAAAAATTAATTAAAACAAATAAAATGTTTTCCAACTGCAAAATGTGCACAATTAGTACAGATAAAATATTATGAATTAATCAATATTTTTAAACACTAGCAACCCAATCCCTCTAAAACCCCAAAAACGAAATTGAACTGCATTACATAATTAAGAAATGTAAAAACAAATTAATACTGATTCAAAAATGATAAACATATAAAACAGTTGACCTATAAATAATTCAAAACTAATAATATATAATTTGAAAAAAGAATACTCACTCAATTTCCCCAAAATAATCTGAAAAAATAATGCATTGCTTTAATAGTTTGAAAACAATTATAAGTAAATTTCAGAAAAAAAGGTAAATGTGAACATCCAATACAAGAATACAACATAATAAAAATCACAATAAATTGGTAAATATTTTACCCTTAAATATTACTGTAACGACGTTTCAAAAAAATGCCTACTTTTTATTTTTCTCGCCCTGATATTTTTGTAGTTACAACATTTTACTGCAATATTATTGTTATTGTTAGGCAATATATTTCAGTTGATATTTAGGTGCAATACTGGGCCTGCACCTCTTTAAAGAAATACATAAAGTAGTGTTGAACAGCTCCAAAAAAATAAACAGCGGATTTGTTTGCTGACTGTAAATAAACGTATGAAATCAGCCATTTTGGATTAACATCCTCAAGCGTATTAATCTCCATTATGGTTCATTGCTGAACAACTCTAAATCAGACATATTTTCAAATGAAAACATGGAGGGAGAGGTGAAAATGCTTCCCCAAGAACTGACCTTTCCTCCACCTATGGCCTCATTATGAGTGGGCTGCTGAATGGCAATCTAGGCAAAAACAATTGTTTGTGCATGAAATAGAATTGCAAGTGGTGGGATGGCTCTTGCAACTGGTAATTAGCAGGTGCGATATAGATCGCACCATTTGTTAGATTTCAGCAGGTAAAAACTGTATGAATTTAACATGCAAAAAAGGCCTGGTTTACACAAAGTGCAGTAATCATCAAAGTCTGTTATTATTTTTTTTAAACTAAGAATGGATGATAAAATCTGAATACATCGTATAAGATCTTATCAAAAATACCGGGCAATTCGTAATGAAGACCTATATTTCTAAATCAAGTTGTCATCTTTACATTTTAACCTTGTGTCTTCACTGCAGTTGCCTCCTGTCATTTTGTATTTTGAAAATGTGATTCACTTGCATCTGTAACTATACAGACTTTCCAAATCAGTGCACGCACCCCACACATGCAAAATGCCCTTTTTATGTCAATAACGGATCTTCTTTATTGAGATAAGGACAGTTGTGTGACAACAATTAAAATTTAGATCTCATGCAATTTTAAGGCAGTGTATAAACGTACTTTTTGCCCCTATCAAATGACGCGCTTTGAACATAGGGCCACTCTTAGACACACTGAAGCTAAGAGTACCACATTACAGAAAGCTTACCTCTTTGCAAAAAGGACAATTTACTCAGCATTGTTTTGTTGATTTTGTAATAGGAAATGTAGCTAGCATATTTTGTTCCAGTTCATATTTCATATTTTTTCACCATAGCAAACATTATTCATTGCTTTTACATGTTATATGATTAATAATTTCCAGCAAATTATTGACTTTTTTTCATTAGTGCAAATTGATTTTCCTTAAACGTAGTCCCATTCTCTAATGTTGAAAAGTGGAGAAAAGCTAACTTCTACATTTCCCGCTGTGTAAACAAAGAAAATTATGTTTGGTTTTGTCTTTTTCATACTATTCAAGTAACAAAATGGTGCACATTTTTTTTTAATTATTTTTTTTATTTTTTTATTGAAATTTTTGTGTCAATTTGACAATAACATAAGTTGGCGCACAGAGAATAAAGATATAAAATGGCATGAAGAAAATAATTTGCATAAATTGGGAAGCAGAAAATAAAAATACAAAGGAACAGGAAGAAAATAATTTACGAAATGCGGAAATCGACCATTACTCAAAGTAAAGACTCCAAATTCTATTGAACTTCATAATCCCACCTATTCGCTGTGCTTATCGCATTTCAGTCTTTCTAACATTCCTAATTTTTTGGAGCCAGGCTTTAAAAAGCCGAACTTGAGTTGACTTCCAGTTCTGCAGGACCAATGACCTTGCTACTGCCATTGCAATAAATAATAGTTTGACCATCTGTTCTGTCAAGCCAAGATCGGAATCGTATCCATACAATATTAATTTAACATTATAAGTAATCAGAATCCCACAATACTTTTGCAAATATTCGAATATCTCATTCCAAAAAGGCATAATTTTAACACAGTAAGCTATAGTGTGGGACCAGTTTGCGGGAGTATATTGCTGGCATCTAAAACAGGTGGCAGTAGTATTAGCAAACATTTTAGCAATGGCAGCAGGAGTACGATACAGAAGCCATTTACTGAAGAATAGCATTCTTCTCCAATTAGATCCTCGAAGAACACTAAAATTCAGTTTATTTATAATTTTCCAAGTGTTGATAGTAAGTACGTGATTCTCCTGTTCTTGCCATTTTTTAATTGCTTTTTGGCTAAGATCGTCCTCGGTGTATTGTGCTAAAAAACGTTTCCATACCCCTCGCTTCCTCATCCTAGAAGTCATAAACAAATCGTCCCATAGCTGATTGGAGGAACCAATACTTATTGGCTCCACTTGTACCAACGTTTTAAAGATTGAAACATACGAGCCAAGTAACATGAAATTCCCTGGAATAATAAGCTGCATCTCTCCAGGTAACAGCCATGTCCCCTCCCTTAAGAAATCTGACAAAGAATGGAATCCCAGAAGTGCCCATTGTAGTGCAATGTTGACTCCAATTTTCATTACCAAAAAAAGGAGAGCATTTCTTAAGGGGGTTCTAATATTAAATTGCGGGAGAGAATATCTTTTGAGAAAAACATCACGACGCTTGAAGAACCAAAGCATCGTCTTATAGCGAGTAAGTTTCGGTAATTTAGGAATATGTAGCGGAGATGGGATCTGAACCTCATGACAAATTCTGTCGAAATAAAAATTAATAAACACAGTTGGGGTCTGCATTCCAGATTTGAACCGCTCTAAATATTGGGCAAAATATGCGCTATAGTAATCTTTAACATTGGGTACGGCTAAACCTCCCAATTCCGTATCGGCGTAAAGAATCCGCATTGCTATCCTGGGACTTTTTTTTGCCCATATAAAGCCTGAGAATAATGATTGTACTTTTGAAAAGAAACCACTGGGCAAAAAACAGGGAATGGCAGAAAATAAAAAATTAAATAACGGAAGAATAGACATTTTTATAAGTGCCACTCGCCCCAGGATAGAAAATGGCAGCGAGTCCCATCTACTAAATAAAGATTGAACCTTGCGTAGAAGAGGATCAAAATTCAACATAACTAAATCGGAAACCGAAACAGAATACATAACTCCTAAGTACCTTTTCGGTCTCAAATTAATACAGCCGAGTAAATCAGTGTGTAGCTCAACCTCACCCCCACCACAAACTAATATTTCAGTTTTTTTTTTATTAATTCGGTAACCACCCAGATGTTCGAATTCTTCGAAAAGCTGAAGAGCGGCAGTTTGAGATTGAATATCCGACTTAATCAGTAGTAAAATATCATCGGCATATAGTTTGATTTTTGCCATAGAAGGAGTAGGAGGAGAGATATTTACGGATTCCCGAATAGCTGTAGCTAATGGTTCAATAAAAAATGCAAAAAGAATAGGGGACAGGGGGCAACCTTTCCTGGTGCCCCGTTGAACCAATACTTTACCAACCATAACTGAATTAATAATTATATTGGCTTTGGCACCCGTGTACAAATTCTGAATTAAACTAATAATCTGTGGAGGAATTCCAAAGTGCTTTAAAATAACAAATAAAGTTGTCCATACCACCAAATCAAAAGCTTTTTCTGCGTCTAATAATAGAATTAAAGCGAAAAGTTTGTTTGTCTGAAAATAATCTAAAGCCTCAGTAAGAAAATGTGTATTAGTAGCTAATTGTCGGCCTGCCACAAAGTCATTCTGATCCGGGGGGATAAGATCCTTGGCAATGTGATTGAACCGTATTGATAATAATTTAGTAAGGATCTTATAATCAGTATTGAGTAATGTGATAGGCCTATATGAGTTGGGATCTTTGCCTTTTTTAAGAAAACTAACAACTGTGCCCTCCCCGAAAGAATCTGGAACTTGCCCACCCATTAACATATAATTAACTAATTGCAATAATAAATCAGAAAAGGCGCAGAAGAAAACCTTAAAAAATTCAGCGAGGAGGCCATCCGGGCCACAGGCCTTGCCAATTGGGAGGTTCTTTACCACTAATTCCAGCTCTGACTTTGAAAATAAGCGCATCATTGCTCCACTATCTGCCTGAGATAGAGAGGGCATATCATATCTTGCTAAAAAATTTAAGAGACTAGAATGGTCTATTTCCTGATGATGACTATATATCTGTTTATAGTGAGAGAGCATTATAGTGCCAATGACATCAGGGTGTGATGTGTCTAACAAGGTGGTAGGAGACTTCAAAGTACGAATTAAATTTGCAGCAGCTTGCTCCTTAGCCTGCCACGCAAGGAGTTTGCCAGAAAAATTACTCTCCTCATAACTCCTTTGAGATTGTATAAGAAATTGCTGTTCACTCTGTGTAGCAAAAAGAGTACTAAGTTCACGTTTGGCCTCATTTAATTTTTTTTGCGCGAGACTAGAAAAATTGAATTGTCGAAGCCGAGTTAGTGAGCAGATTCTTTGGTAGAGTAAGGTCCTAGTTTGTTTAATAGTACGCCATTCTTCTGCGTCTTTACCGATGATGATACCACGAATAAAGGCTTTTAGTGAGTCCCAGATAATATATAGTGGAGCCGTGTATGAATTACGAGCAATAAAATCAACAATTTCCGATTTTAAAAAGGAAACCCAATTACTATCTTGTAGATACATTTTATTAAATATCCATCTCTTGGGGGGCCTAATTTCTTCCCCTACTTTAAACTCGATTACCAGCATTGCGTGGTCTGAAAAGTCATTATGCAAAAATTTCTGATATGAAAATTTTAATAAACTAGAGGCCAAAAAGAAATCAATACGAGAGGAAGATCTATGTCTTCCCGACCAATAAGTAAATTCTTGTTTATGAGGGAATTTTAATCGCCATGGATCACAAAGATCGAGTAATGCGGAGTTCTTCATAATGGACCTTAATGACTTTGGTTTAGATTGTTTCTTTAAGAGACCAGTAGAATCTAGTTTTATGTCAATAAGAATATTAAAATCCCCCCCTATAACTATATCTCCCCTGACCAATAGTAGTGATTGAAATAACTCCTCATAGATGGGGGCACGATCTTCCACTGGGGCATAATAACTAACAAAGGTAATCGGCCTATTCCTGTCTTTTATTATGCAGGTAGCCCAACACCACCGCCCTGCTCCTCCATCTTCAAACTGGATAATTTCTGCATCTAAATTGCGATTAATAAAAAGCGCGACTCCCCTTTGAGATTCTTGAGCACATGAGAACCCACGATATGAAGACCAATTTTTAAACATAGAAAAAGAGTTAATTTTATCCACAGAAATATGAGTTTCTTGCAGCATCACAACTGCTGGACGCTCTGTTTTAATCCAAAGCTCGATAGTGCGCATTTTTTTTTTATTATTCAATCCATTAACATTAAAAGAGATAACTCTAACCCCTCCAATAGACATTAATTATTAAGAATAACTTCTTGCCAACATATATTTCATCACAAACCACAAGAATTTTCATTTTCCATTTCTGCCCCCCACCCCCCCTTCCCACCCAGGTGCTCTCCCCTCCACCCAAGTGCTGCCCCCCCTAACCCTAGTCCTGTGGCCCTGTACTACACCTATATCTCCCTCCCACGCTGGCCACGTGGCACTAACCCCTCTCATAAGGGCGCCTTGGTAGTGCGCCCTGTTCCCCATGACCCCTAGTTCCCACCCGAGCCCCCCCTCCCCCTAAGTAATAATGCACAAAGAAAAGAGAAAAGAAGAAAGAGAAGAAAAGAAAGGAAAATCTTCAGTAACCATCAAGGCATCAAGGCATCAAGGCAAATCAGATCGCAATCCAGCATTAGCCTAGCCCTGGACCAACTTATCAAGCATCTCACCCGCCTCATCAACATCTGTAAACAGGTAAAATTTGCCCTTAATCAGAACTTTTAACTTTGATTGCTGTGCAATCGATGCTTGGCCACCTTTATCCTTAAATAACTGGAGAATCTTTACAAAGTCTTTTCTCCGTCTAGCAGCAGCAGCTGACATGTCAGAGAAAATCCGGCACTTGGTAGTGGGATTGACGTGAAATTGTCTTTGCTTGAAGGCCTGAGATAGGATCATTTCTTTAACCCGAACATCTGCAAAATTGACAATAATAGTTCGAGGAAACGGAGAGTTGGGGAATGGACGAGCTGGAACTCGATGCGCCCTAGTGATTGGTAAGTCACCCTTAAACTCAGGGACAACCTCTTGAAAAAAAAAAGAAGAGATCCATTTCATCATATCCGAACCCTCGATATTCTCAATATTCTCCGGTACACCGACTATTCGAAGATTTGACCTTCTATTATAATTTGCTAACTCGTCCAACTTAGATTCGAAAGCCTTAGAAAATTTAGAAGCAGTTGTGATTTCTTTCTGCATGATCGTCAAATTGTCCTCCACCCCGGAAATTCTGGTCTCAGACTCTTGCAATCGATTTGAAAATGAAGCCACCGAGTCCTCAATTTTGTCCAGATGCTTACAAATAGCCTCCATTTCCATTTTTTGAGATTGCTTCATCTCTCTGATTTCTTGCAGAATCAAGTTCAACATATCCTTAACTGAGATCTGAAAATCCCCAGTAGTCTCAGTGTCAATCCCCATAATCGGACTCTGAGAAAAAGTAACTCCACTGGGGACAATCGTAGAAGTACAGCTGGGAAAAGTGGAGAGATCTTTATCACTGAGAGATGTGGATCTTGGATTTAAGGGTGGAGGGTCTGTTAAGCTTGGATCACCAGTTAAAACAGAATTTTCGATGGACGGAATGACTATTGGAGAAGTAAAGAGGGTTGAAGCCCCTGTTAGCACTGCACGAGTACCAGCTGTATTAGTAGGGACAGATATTGCTCCTTTTCGCTCAAATAACGGAAATTGTTTAGAAGCCTTGAGAGCAGAGACTCACGTAGCCTCTTTAGGCACCTGTAGATCGAGTAAGGCCACTGAATTGAAACTCGGAGTTGTCTCAGACATTTTGGCTTCTGAACCCAATAGAGCCATATCCATTCCCTCCACGGATGGCACCATTACGTAATTTGCCGCACTGACAACGGATTTGCAAGGATTCTGGGGGTGGACCTGAATCGGGCTGGCGCCCGGGAGGCCGTCCTCACCTTCTCCGGAACTCTCCGAATTTTCAACAGAGGAGGTTTCTCTCTCCGCGACTGACCCAGCCCGCCTGGCCCTTTCGGAGTTTTCCTTTAGTTGCTGGCGTCGTATTTTGGCTTTAGCCCTGGCCGTCAATTGCTTGCCCATTATTGAGACCGGTGATGACGTGATATCTCTTCGACCTCAAATATAGATAACAAAAGTACTACAGGTCGCAGTATAAGCAAAATCCAGTCTGACAAAGAATTCTAGGACCAAGAATTCAACCCACACAGCGGCTGCAGCACAAGATATTAGGCTGCGACAGCGGGGGAAACAGCTCAAGTCGACTGGACTGACACCTCACTCTGTCCGAATAATAGGATACGTGGGGAAAGTCAGTAATCAGCAATTAAATCCCTGCTGCAAGAATAATTCCACATTTCCATGTCCATAATCCATCACACAGTGAATGCTGGGACTTGTAGTCTAATCACACCGCCCACACTTCAGCTATGACCAGCGACTAAGAAGCTAGTACCAATCTGCTTGAAGAAGTGAATACAGTCACAGCAGCGGTGGCAGATGAATTCTCTTACCAGAGTCGATGAAAATTACAGCATCAGCAGCGCTCCCCGCAAGAAGTATGATCCTCAGCGTTATTACAAAAGGCAAACCATCATGCTGACTACTTCGGCGCGGAGACAGACTTCACAGCGATTTCACTGCAGATTACAGGAGAACACGGCCAGCTAAGAGACTCTCCTTAGAATAGCATAGACCTCGGCATTAATAGAAGGGATAGAAGGGAGAAAATCCTCTAACCGCTGCCGCCGCAAACGCCGCCATCCGCCATCAGCCGCATGGAAGGAGAGGGAGGGGCGAGGGAACCAGGTGCAGGTGCTACGTGGAGGCGTGGAACTCCACTGTAGCGTCGGCCATAAGCCTCACATCCAGGTAGACCCAAAATGGTGCAAATTAATGTGGCTTTTTTCACACTGCTGCAAGGTTTCGATTACATGGGCAAGATTATTATAATTTGTTTACCTTCTTCAAATTTTCATTCCCTGTAAATGCTAAATCACATTACAAATGTGTTACCTCACAATTTCAATCTGCAGTAATGTGAAAAATGAAATTAACCCCTCTCCCCAGCTGTCAGCTGCGGTCAGACTGAAATGGAAAAGTACCTCAAATGTGGATAGCAATGTGTGCCGTGTAAATTATTCAGTTTTTTCTAGGTTTTCTAACTGCTCTTTACTATTTGTGGCTGAAATACTGCTCTTATTACTACCATGTGACTATATGAGAAATCGATGAAAGAATTATTTTCTAGTTTTAATATTTAGCAAACGAGGGGTGCCTTAAATAGTTGTTTACACTTGGGACTTGAAAGTACTCGGATGTATTTCCCAGGGCCTTTAATTTATATTCATAACATGAGGCCCCAGGATACAGTGTTGTGCTTTAGATTCTAATTAAGATTTTATTCTACTGTTACAAGAGACCTATGTTTAACTTTTCTGTAGATGTTTGTAAATACACTTGTCTACCAATGTCTCGTCAGACACTGGCAACAAAAGGACCCTATAATGTAGCTGTGTACTTACATATGGAGGACCTGCTGGCAAGTCTCAAATTTGTAGATATTTATTCAGTACAGTGAAAACAAAAGCCTTAAGACTCTTCTGTACAAGTTGCAGCTACTAGACTTAACACTCTCTTCCACACGCTCCTCTCATCTGCCAACGGTGTGGGCTATTTCTGAGTCTGCAGCTGGAATTCTCTCCTTCTCGACTTATGTAAACCGAGTTCATCACTGACAGACTGCACGTCTGGGGCAATTCTGGTGTTATACACTTCTTATGCTAAGGTGTTCTAATATAACTATCTTAAGTTATATTTAAAGTGTACTGCTGCTCTTGTGGCTAGGTTCAGTCTCACTAAATAACAAAAATAAGTCAATAAAATAGGAAATGCACCCTCCTTGAGAAATTCTAAAAACATTTTTTCTGGATCTTTACATTTTTTTTAAATTTAAGTTGAGGCCTAGGCCTAATTCACATCCTTATATAGGGAATGGGATTTTTATGTAGATCACAAATAGTTATTTTATGGTGCATAAAAACTATAAAACCCTCCTTCAAATAAAAAGTGCAAAGATAATAATTGGCATCTGAAATGAATCATCACACTGTGCACATTTCATTTCAAAGATTTTGGGATTTTAGGAGATTGCGTGGGCTGTGCCTTGGCCCTCAGCCACTGCCCCTATTTAGCAGTGTTTTTTGTTGGGTGCAAATAGACTCCTGATAAACACTGGCTGGTGTGTCTTCACCCAGAAATCTGACAGTCTGGCAGAATGGTATTCCCGACCCTGACCATACCACTTTGGCAGGCAAATAATGGGCAACAAAATGCAATAGCACTAAAAACACATACAAATTTCATCATAGCTCCAATAATCGGTAGCTCCAATAATCGGTACATGATTTTCATTCATTAAGAAAATAATCATAGAGTATCCCAAAAGAGCAGTTGTGATAGGTTTTACATGATAAAGTGCAGAGGAATTGCACTAATCTTGAACTCAGAATCCAGCAGAAGAAAGGCATTCTTCCACCACTCCTGCATTCACCACCAACCCTACGCAGTAGAAATATGTGCACCAATAATACAATAGGAGTAGGACAGGGGAGAAAAAAAAGAGACCCGGGATGTCATCCTCTCACTCATCACTGTGATGGGCACTGATGCCTGCAGCTCAGAGTATCGCAAGGCAAATTAGTATTTATAGTAATCTGTTCTGATCTACATTAAGAGAATCTCGATGTAGCTCAAGTAGCTGAATTTTTTTGCAACTGCGGCAAAGCAGGATTCAGCACAGCTTGAATGACTACTCTCCTTCTCTCCTGATATTGCACACTCTCTGTAGTTAATTTCTACCTGTTCTGCAAACCAGAAAGATTATTACCAGTTATCAATATTCTGTGATTCTCATTCCAGCAAGATATATAATTGTGTACATTTACTATCCAGTAACTTCCTGTTGTATCTTTTACAGCATTCTGAGGATTTGCATATCAAAATAATTATTTATTTTTGGGCGAGATTTATATAGTGCAAACTCGACCAGAAGGTATCAGAGCACTTTACTGGAGCACCAGTTGCGTTATAGATGGACAGATGGACTTTGTGCGAATACATTTTCCCATTTCTTTGCAAAAATCCAGAATTCATGTAAAACAATCTCTCAAAAGATCTGAAATAATGATCAAGGGCCTCATGTAGGTAGCGAAATACCGGTCGGTAACGGCCGATTTTCGGTAAATATGCCGTTACCGACCGGTATTCAGACAAGTGAGATGTAGGAGTCCAAAAACCACTTTTCGGTAAATATGAGGCGGTAAATACCGATTCATAGTTACCGAATTCTAAAACACCGATTCATATTTACCGAATACATTATTAACGAATCGGTAAATATGAAGTGGTAAATATGAAGTGGTAAAAATTTAAAATGACATGTAGGAGCAGTCGGTAATTAAGAAAACCAGGAAAATCGGTAAATAAGAGTCGGTAATTAACACGGATGGAAAGCAGGTGGTAACCATCAACAATGCACATAAGCAATCCCAAAATGCAACAGCGTGAACAACATGGCCGCCATGTACGTCATTGCAAGGCGCCTACGTCTACAGGCAGCAGGACTGAGGGTGTGGCGACGGGAGGAACAAATCTACAGACAGCGCATCACACTATTCCAGCTGACTGATGCAGAGATACATGAGAGGTACAGGCTACACCCCGAAACCATCATGGACCTGATAAGGGACCTGCACCCACTCCTGGACCAGCCAACAAGAAGGGCGCACGCCATACCACCACATGTGCAGGTGCTCTGCAGCTTACATCTACTGGCATCCGGCAGTTATCAGGTGGTGACAGCTGCGGTGGGTGGTGTATCCCAGAGTTGCCTGTCCCGTTTCTTCAGGAAGTTCCTGGATGCCATGATGCAGAGAATGCACCACTACATAAGCTTCCCAAACACACAGGCTGCACTGCAGAAAACAAAAACAGACTTTTATCACATGGCACAGTTCCCCCATGTCATCGGCTGTATTGATGGTACACACATCCCAATCTGTCCACCAGCTGATACAGAGCACATCTACAGGAACAGGAAGTCCACCCACTCCATCAATGTGCAGGTGATCTGTGATGCAGGGAACATCATCACAGATATTGTTGCAAAGTTTCCTGGGAGCACCCACGACTCTTACATCTTCCAGAATAGTGGGATCTACACACGACTGAGAGCCGGAGAATTCGGAGAGGGATACCTGCTGGGTAAGTAACAGTGACGCCCCTTGAAACCTGCAAATCAGAGTGTATAGAGGCATGTAACTGATGGTTCCCTTTTACTCATCCAGGCGACAGTGCATATGCATGCCGTTCATTCATCCTCACTCCCTACCTACACCCAGCAACCCAGAGTGAGAGACGATACAACGTGGCCCACAAATCTACACGCAATGTGGTGGAGCGCACGTTTGGACTACTGAAGAGCAGGTTCCGCTGCCTCCACAAGAGCGGAGGCGCACGCCAGTACAAACCCATCACCTGCTGCAAGATAATTGCCACTTGTGCAATGCTGCACAACCTTGCCACGAAAAAAGGTACAGATGTGGAACTAACATATTTTGAGGACAACGAGGATGAGTCAGGCCAGCCAGAGGGCAGCGCAGCTAGAGTGCCAACTGCAATCGATGGGAGAGAGAGACGGGCAGAGATCACATGCAACTATTTCTGAGTAAGTGAGGGGACACAGCGAGTTGTGAGAAGTCATGACGTAGTTTAATGTGGCACCACGCCATGAACACATGAACAGGCCAATCTGGCAATATGCCATCTATACAATGAGTATGTCCAGGGTTACGTCACCCAATGGCAAGTGGATAAGCAGGGCCACATCAATGTTTGCGCATACGCGCTGCAGTGGTGGATTGCACGGCCTGTGCATCCTCACTAGAGCCAACCCCAAGCCGCCTGCTGCTCCTGCGTGCTTCGGGGACGGGGGGTGTGATGCTGCTGCTGGTGTCGATGCTCTCCGCAGCATCCCCTGCAGCAGTTGTCGACGCCTGACTAGTCAATAGCACCCCTAGTGCACTTGTCACCTGCACCATCCCCCGAGACAGGTCGCTGCAGCACTGTGTTAGGCCCTCCTGCATCGTCACAGAGCGCCGGCAAAGTAGGGAAGTCGCAGTTGCCAGACGGTTGAGTGCCCTGCTGGTAGTGTCCCTTCTCTGGCGTTCCCGGCGCCGTGCTTCGATGTCAGCATCTAACTTGCTGCACAACTGCTGGATTGACTGGGACATGTCCCGAATGCCCGCAGCCATGCCGCCAATGTTTGTGTCCATGTTGACTAAGCTTGTCTTCATCACCCGCATGTGCCTCTGGACTGACATGACTGCCTTTGATTGCAGGCGCTGTTGCTTCAACATTTGGCCCTCGAGCCCCAAGAAGACACCATGGCCGCCAGTGGGTGCTGGTGGACTCTGGACACGCGACCTGCGGCGCCCTCTTGCTCCCGTCTGTGCTGCCTGTGAGGTGTGGGGCACAGTGGGATGGCTCCCTTCCTGGGGCCCGGTGCGGTCTTCTGGGCCCATGCTGTCGTCTGACGAGGTGTCTAAGGCTCGTAGCCTGGCTGCTGGATGCCTCCTCATTCTCACACCTGCAAGCGGAGATGTGGCCGGTGAATCGAACATGAGTGGCGATGCTGGCTCTGGTGGTGGTGATGCTGGCTCTCGGTGAGGTGATGCTGGCTCTGTGTGCGGCGAGGCTGGCTGCGTAGGTGGTGCGGCTGCAAGTGGGCCTGCTCCCTGGTCTGCACTCGTGCTGGCTAGAGGTGATTTTTGTGGCCGGTGTGCCGTCTCCCCTGCAGCATGCCCTGTACTGCATGATGTCACATCTGTGGACAGAAAAACAACATTGGCTCAGTATCCCCGAAGGGCTGCATTGCAAGCGTCACAATAAATCATTTCACATTCCAATCTGTCCTCTGTCTCCTTGTGCCTCGAGTGCGTGACATGCCTTGTTGCCCTGTGACATTTACGTCATGGTTAGTGTTGCCCTGACTACATCTCCCGGAATGCATTGCCTGTCTGCACTGACACGTGTGGACTGCAGTGTGATTCTCGTTTCACAATGGGGGATGTGGGATAGGGGTAGGGGAGGCTACATTGCTGTGCTTTCGTCTTACCTTGCTGTGTTGCGGCTCTGGCAGAGCTGTCGGCGTCCCCAAGACCCACGACGCTCTCTTGCTCGAGTGTGGCCGCCACCAGATCCTCCAGTTCGGTGAGGGCAGGTGCCCTGTTGGTTCCACCTCCGGTCTGGCTGGCCTCCTTCTGGATGTCGCCCGTCTTCCTCTTGGTCACAATCCTCAGGTCATACCAGCGCTTTTTGAGGACCTCAATGTCCCTGTGGGTCACTCCCACAGCATTGACCTGCGCCTGGATGGCCAGCCATATGTTGCGCTTTTCGGCCTCAGGCACTTGCAGGGATTGCCTCCCAAACAGCTTCTGGTGCTGCTTCACCACCTCCTCCACCAGCACCTGGAGTTCCTTGGGGCTGAATTTGAGCTTCCTCCTCCTTTCCCCTCTGTCTTTCTGTGTTCTCTGGCTGGACATGCTGTTCGTTTCCCGCTCGCACATGCAACTGCTCCCTGCCTCTCCTCTGCACTCCGAGCCTCTCCAGGGTCGGCTAATTATGTACACCTGCCTGGGTGTGGCCACTTCGGCTAATTGTGTACACCTGCCTGGGTGTGGGCAGTTCCTGGTTGGGTGGGCTGTCGTTGCACAGGATTAGCTGTTTCGTCAAGTCATGTGATGTTATTTACCGAATCCGTACGTACCGATTCGGTATTTTCCGATTCGGTAGATACCACCTCGGTATTTTCCGATTCGGTAGATACCACCTCGGTATTTTCCGAATCGGTAATTATCACCTCGGTATTTACCGAATCGGTGAATTCCGATTCGTATTTACCGAATGTTACCGAATCGGTAACTGTTACCGAATTTTTACCTACATATAACTTACCGATTCTAATTTACCGATTCGGTACGGCTCGGTATTTAAGAACCGGTAAAATTTATTTACCTACATGAGGCCCCAAATGTTCAAAAAAGTTCAAAGTAAATATTTCTCCCAACATAACTTGATTTTTTAATATATCTCTGAAATACAAATCTGTTTATCAATGATATATTGTGTTAATAATAGCTCTCCAAACAAAAAACACAAATCCAATCTAAAGCTCATGGCTATAGCAACACTGCAGCATAGTTGCCTGCCAAGGATGCTGTGGATATAACCAGTATTCCAAGATAGTAGCTGAGATTTCCAAACAATGTGAGAGCCTAATGATTCCTGGGCATTGTAGTTTTCTTATCAAGAAGCGTAATTTAGTGTGTTCTCCATAGAAGAAAAACTTTTTGCCAGGCAGTAGTGACCTTTACTAGCAACCATGGTTGTTGCCTTCGTTGGACTGATAAAAAGGACAGGCAGGTTTAGAGTTGAACACCCCACACTCACTACTATTGACAAGTAACCACATTTCTTGACAAGTAGTTAGATTGTTGTAGTGGGAAGAGGCTAACAGCATGAACATTATGTGCCACGTGGAAGTCTCCACATGATATATCTTAAATGAAAAATAACATATTTGAAATAAAAGTGATTAACCAGAATAAGAAACGTTTTGAACCCTACTTACTGAGGTAAATTCAATCATATACATAGGTTTATGACAGAATGTATCTTTTTCATGACTATCAGCGGTTCACTTGGGATTCCAGGCGGTTGCAAACCCATGTAATGGGTGGAGATCTCCGGCATGTGTGTGGATTTCCCCACACACATAAATCCCACTCCAAGGTTGGGTAGATTAGCAATGCAAGACATGGTTAGCCTTAAACGTTTCTGAACATCGACAAACATGTTTATTGGCACTTACAACCTCCTCCCCTTTCCCTTCCCACCCGGAAACTGTAGGATTTTTACTTAATTGAAGGGCTAGTATAAATCTTCTCCATGGTGGGAAATTGAATCAATTACCCCACCCTCCTTTCCACCCAATTTATTGAGGGGGTGGGGAAGGGGTTTCTACGGCCAAAAATATCTTCCCCATGGAAAAAATAGCATTGGTACGGCCGATGCCATTCCCTCTATGTAGAGTTTTCCGTTATAGAGAACTACTCCCATCGAGATTAGATCCTGCTTGGAATATCACATGACCTGCCCAGATTTTTCGACTGGAAACCTGTTCTTGGTGCAGAATTCCAGACGTAATCCCGCAAATTTTTTTGAGCTGCAGAAAGTAAGGCAACTGCATTCATTCAGAAGTAGAGATATTGGCCCTTAATTTTCCAACCTTCTTTGTCAACTGGGCCCACAGTGTAGAGGTCCGAACAAGAAAATAGCTTAACTTAACACCCCACTGATTTTTGAAATTCTTGAGTTCTTTCCTTTTAACCTGCACAATCAAAAATAACTTTCACCAGATTGTTTTCCATACACAAATTTTACCATGCTAAATTGACAAAAGGGAGACTGGGAAAAGAAAAGCCACCCCCCCCCTTAACCTGAACAAAGCTAAAATATAGACTGGGTAGTCTCCAATCTCAGAAGCGGGTAACTCCTTTACCCACTTTATGTGAGAGACAGTTAAAAATAATTTTAAATAGGAAGAAAAACATTTATAAACAATTAACAAACACCTGTGTCCCATGTTAACTCATCGCTGCTACTAACCTACCTCTTTCACTAAGCTGCGCATGCTTTTGACCAAGAAAAGTTGCCTTACTCCACTCATGCACCCACTCTGTTGGACATCTCTAAAATGGCAACTAGCAGAAGGAATGAAGACAGACAACCAACTAAAGAACACAATACTGACAGCTTTTTTCTCCAATAGTGCCCAATGCCACTCTGCTACACAGAAAAACAATACGGAAAAACAGCACTGTAAGAACAACCCCGGAAACTCTCACTGCTGATGTCTTTACAAGTCTAGAGACTAACATCGCAAATACTGAACTGCTCTTTAAAATCAACTTAAAATCATGACTAGATAGATTCCAGACTATGCTCACCCAAAAAAATCACTCAAAAAGTCACGTTTGCCACAGACTTGATGCTACAATCTTGCTTGGCATCCTTAGCAAGCTCACCATTAACACGTATTGCAATGGGCCTCTTACGATGCAAGCCAATGATAGGAATGTACTGCCATTCAAAGATACCTTCCAAAGCCTCAAAAGCAAAAAATACACATTGCAGCACTTCGAACAACATTATTTCTGTCTTCATATCCTACCTTGGTAGGTACATACCTCAACTACAGTCTCCTAAGTCCTGAACCCCCTCCAGTTTACATATCACAAATCTCCCCAAAGTCCATAGTTTGCCACTGCTGTTTTTTTCACATCTCAAAATTATGAGTTTTGTGATAAATATCATCAGCTCAATCCTGATGCAACAAACACTGCAAGACACCTTGCTGTGCAGCGTTAAAGTGAGAGGGCAGTTGTAGGGAAATCATTGTTTTTCTCTAATCACCCCTATTTTCAGACTGATACTGGTGGTTACTGGCTCTGAAAGTCCCTGGGTTCTGCAAAGCAGGCCCAAGCTAAGTGCTTTTCCTTAAAAGGTATATGGTAATTGTAATTATAATTGGCCAGGACAACCTACCTTTAAGTCCCTGGTATATGGTAGGGCATGGGGGTTTAAAGACTCCAGTGAACTTGAGGCACTTAAGTGTGCACTGTTGTTGTGTCTGGTATCATTTTAAGGATGGTTTTGAAACAAAACTGTGTTTGAATTAGACTTCGCAATTAATTAAAGGTACGTTCAAAGTCCCAAACTACTTTTTTTTTTATTACATAAAAGTTACTCCTTAGGTCCGCACTAGATTCCCCAAGGGTAGGGTGCCTTGTTAAAAAAAAAAAACAGGAACAATATAAATATGTTGTATATGCTCTAGCAGTGGAAAGAGAACCAAAGTAATGTTTCCCCATTGTAGTTCTGCAAGCTCCATATGCTAACAAGGTAAGGCTTTATTAAACTGAAATAATGTCTAACGTTTGATTGAAAGTAGCTAGCAACAAAATACAGAGTATCAAAATATTATTTGCAATAAATCCAGCAACTTGCCACGGTCAGATTTATTATAATTATTGCACAAAAGTAGTTTTAGACCTTACTATCCTGACATTACCCAAAAAGCCCTTTAGCAGACTCTTCTGATTTGCCAACCACTGACAGCCTGGGCCATTCTGATCCCTGAGTCAAAAATATGCCAAACTTCCCAGGAAGTGTGTAGGAGAGTAGGATATGCCTATTATAGTTACCCGCACTTTTTGCTGCTGTAACACTGTTTTTCAACTTTAGTCTGCTATTCAGGACCACAGCCTAGCTGCTTCCTCTCTAAAATGATTCCATTTACCCTAGGAACATAACAAATTGGATTCTGAGGTGCCCGTATAAGTCCCTAGTATATGGTATACTATGTACCCAGGGCATGGGTACCCCAGAGGCCTACCAGGGGCTGAAGCATGTATTATGCCACCCCTGGAAAGCCCTCCAAAATAACACCACAGGTCTGCTACTGCAGCCTGGGTAAGGTGGTGCATGCACCCCTTACTGAGATATACGTTCACTATATCTCACCTATCACTGCACATAGAAACCTATCAGCCGCCCCTATGGCAGGCCTTATTAATCCTGAAGGCAGGGTGCTTGGTTTTGTGTGAGAGGGTGCCCAGGCATGAGCTGAGCCCCTCTGCAGCCTTCGGAATCTCTTCTCCGGGCTTGTCTTTGATGCAGCCTAACCATATACTCTTAAGTGCATGATAACCAAACGGTAAATGCTAACTTTGGACTGGCTGCACGAAAATATGTTGTGTTTGGTGTCAAACACCTTGGAATCATAACCCCACACCAGTAACTGGTGTGGGAGTATGATTCCACCCTTCTAGAGGGAGAGACATGACAGCACCGGTATACCCGGTACCAACTTAAAAGAGCCCTGGCATCACAAAATGGATGCTGCAGCCACAGACACGAGTCTGGTCTCCTGCTGCTGACCGAAACTCCTGCAGGGGAGGCCTGGACAATAGGTTTCCTGTCACAGGGAGGTGTCACCACCTCCCAGACAGTCTTTAGTGTATTGGGGCTGGGTGGGTGCACTCTGAGAGTGCTTTGAAGTCCTGCACTGGGGGCACGTTTGGTGTCCCTATGGATAGTACAGCACAAGCCGGTTCAGGGGCTAACAGCCCCTGCTCTGGCGTGAAACTGGACAAAGGAAATGGGTGTAGCCACCCCTTTTTCCAAACCCTCCCATAGGTGGGTCCCCAGAGTTAGTCCAACCCCTTCCTTGGGTATAAAGTAGGAACCCCTGGCAACAGGACTTCAGATATCCCTGGATGAAACTCTGCAACTGAATCCTGGATCTTCGACACTCTACTCAAGACTAGAGGACTGAAGAAATCTCCCTTGGGGTCAAGGAGTGACTCCCCTGCTTGGCAGGCACCAACAAAGCAATTGCCAGTCGGCATCTCCGAAGCTCCCGATGGACTCCGAAGTATCTGCAGCCCAGGAAGAGGATTTCCAGACTTCTCAGAGGCCGACCCGAGTCCCCAGCAAAGCTGAGACCCGCAGCCCTCGTGAGTGATGTGGAACCAGAACTCCTGGACACCGTGCACATTTGCAATTGCATTAACTTCTCAACATCTTTTGAAGTCGTGCTTTGGGTTACTTGTAGCCCAAGCCCGAAGCACCTTCTGCACTGAAGATTGTGGGCCTACAATCTACGAGTGTTCCGTGAGCCCCCTTCTTGCATTTCCGCTCGAGGCTCCTTCGCGATCCCTGGTCTGTCGACTGGTGGGTCCCTGGGAAGGCAACTCTGATTTTCTTTGGGCGTCCCTGGTTGCTCCAGACATGCCCTGACTCCCCACCACGTGGTGAGTACCTCAGACCTTGCTGGTCTGCACCGAAGCATCTTTCTCCTTTCTGCGGGGGTTGCTGTTGCCAAGGCTTGTTGTGTTCAATCCAGGCACCGATGCTGCAGCACTCGACATCCTGTGTGGGACAGCTCAAATCCATCTCCCGGTTGTCCTCGACACCTTCTGCCCCTCGTGGCTGAGAGTCAAGCTTCACCTTCTTCTCCTGAAACACCCGACATCGGTGGGCATTCTTCTGTCGTGCCCCTGGTCATTGGCAAGTGACGATACTCTGTCCCCTCTGCTTTCAGGTTCTTCACATCTTTGATCTAGGCTTGGATCTCTTCGGACACTTTGCATCTTCACGGCAGCAGCACTTCTTCACCAGCTCCCATTGAAAACGACATTCCTTCAAGACTTAGCCTGAAGGCTGCTCTCCATAGCTACCACTAGGATAACTTTCAATAAAGGTTGTCTTTAACCTATCATTAATAAGGGGTTGTTTGGACTGGTGCAAGGTGCCCACTATAACTAGTGGAAAGCATATACCAGGCCAACTTCTCAAAAAGAGGTCATAGCAGAGGGTGGCAAGATGAACCCCATTGATTGGGTTGTTCCCACCTCTTTCCGAACCATAATGGGGAATACATATGGGAGTTCCACAGGAGCCCCTCAGATCCCTCCCTAAAACATCTGGAGAAGAACAGCCCTGCTGGACATTTTGACTGCACCACAGAAGCCTTTCACTCAGAACTGCACCTGCTGCACTCTAAAGGCTCCACACAAGAAAGGACTGTACCTGTCTTAACGGATAAGGAATGGACTCATTGAGCAGCAACCGGTAAAAAAGTGCTTGAAGAAGCCACCTGCAACAACCCAAAGAGAGAACCACTCCACAAGCTACACCTGGATTTTACTGGGCTGTACAGGTTCATTGTGGGGGATTGAGTCCTAGCCCCAAAGAGCCAATCCAGAGCTTCTGTCGGCTTGTCTGAAATTGGCTGCAAGAGCAGGCATCACACAAGGGCAGATCATTGACTCAGCCTCTTCTGAAGTTGAGATTATGCTGGCCAATCAAAAGGCACACAAACCCACTAATGCACAGCAAGCATATTCTAAAGCCAAAGATACTTCGTGGACCCATCTATAACTTGCCTCCGATGGCAAAATCAAAATATGCCTCAAGAGCTAGCCAAAAACCTGCGTCTCAAATGTTAGATTCATATTAATGCCTTCAAGGCACTTCTGTAAATAAAAGCTGAACTCCCGCGAGTGTATAGAACTTGCGGAACTCAGTAGCCATGTTGGGCGCTGGCTGGGTGCAATCTATTTAAACGGAATCCACTTTGCAAGAAAAGCTTGTTTTTCCAACAACCAACGTGAGAGGAGCTCCAGTGGCTCACGTCCTTCCTGATTGAAGTCCTGTTGTGACGTCAAATTGCCGGTTCTAAGCCCTCTGCTCTTCCTAGGTGATCTCAAACAGTCCTGATCAGTTAGTGACAATCTGCATAAAGAAAAAATAAAACATTAACCAAACAAAGTTGTTAGCACGCGGCATGCGCTTCCAGTGCCGTGCACTTATCTTACCTGATTGAGCGTGCATGTCGAATGAAGAAAATCCATCGTAACTCCTGAAAAGTCTTGCTAATTACTAGATGTGTTTGGAATAAAGAAAGAGACTTAAAGAATAACCATGACAGCTTACAATTAGAAAACTATAGGCTGTGAGCATGGACTACTGCCTAATCATTTGGACTAACATTTAACAGTGGACAAATACCTAGCAGTTACATGCATATAAGTGCATAGACAGTTGTTAATTGTATGATGGGAGGTATATTTTATCACAATAGTGAATGTAGGCAAACAAGCTTAGCTTCTAACTATTATGCGCGCGCGGGATGGCTACCAGCCTAAGGAAAGCGTGACTCCCCAACCCGCGCCCCTTTGAAGCACCAGTTACCTTGCCCCTGAAGTTCTAGGAGGGGCCAATGTCCCCTCCCCCTGGGCGGGAACCTCCATAGGATGATGCCCGCCCCCTCAGACCTTAAAATAGTTGCTCACCGATCATGACCTTACCGCACGCCCCATTCCTAATAAATACGACGACCTATGGGAAAAAATTCTAAAGGACAACTATACTGACTAAATCATACATCATGTATAACACCGTAGAGCTACAAAGGGAAAAAAGGGGCCTAAACACAATTGCAGCAGCAACACATAATACAATACCATTCACTACAATGGGAGAGAAAGGCCTACGAGAAATTATCATCATCAACATAACATTCCAGATACCGTCTCGGTCACTACAATGGGAGAGAAAGTCCTACAGAAAACCTCATCAGAAAATAAACATTTCAATTATAGTTTACAACGCCTGAAAAAATTAAGCTAACAACATCCTAGCAATGTACACACTAAATCGGACTAGTAATGCATCAACCGCGTACTCCAGGGATGGTGGGTGGGAAAACAAGAAGCCCCGAGCCCAGGGCACGTCCGGTGTGGGGGAGCGACCAAGGACCAAGAGGGTCACCTGGGCGCTCCCCGCTTCTTTATCCCTCAGCAGCCCGCCCCCTCCCCCCCGACCCGGATGTCGATTAGCGACATCCGGGTCAAGGGAGGGTGGCAACCAATCGGTGGCAGGGCGCGCCCCAAAGGACACGCCCCACCCCCGAGAGGTCCCGGAGGTAAGGGCGGTCGCCGCACCGCCATGCGGGCGGGGGGGCCAAGGGCCCCCCCCTTTTCACATGGTCAGTGACTGGCTGCCGCCCCCTCCCTATGACCTCACCCACCCCCAGACACAGGAACATAGAACGTGGTATCTTTGGAAGGCGGGCGGTCGCAAGACCCCCCGGCCGTATTTATTAAGTTATAAAACAATAAAAATGTATGATTGCACGATAAACAGTTATACAAAAATCAGCACGACATTAGATACATTATTGTCAACAGGTGTGAGTGACTATCCTTAACAAAACTCTAATACAGATTGTTTCCTAACCGAGTCTAACATCCTCCTCTGCATTTTTGTATACTAACATTTCAAGGGCCATATGGCAAGGTCGCTAACCGGTGTCAGGTCCTACTAGCTGCGCCTCCCCTAAAGATGTGCGCATGCGCAGCCGGGCCCGGTACTTACCCGGTCCACGCCGTGAACTTCATTTACCCACTTAAGGAGGGCCCTTACTCTGCGCCATCCGGTGACGTCATGAGTATGCGCGCGCGGGATGGCTACCAGCCTAAGGAAAGCGTGACTCCCCAACCCGCGCCCCTTTGAAGCACCAGTTACCTTGCCCCTGAAGTTCTAGGAGGGGCCAATGTCCCCTCCCCCTGGGCGGGAACCTCCATAGGATGATGCCCGCCCCCTCAGACCTTAAAATAGTTGCTCACCGGTCATGACCTTACCGCCACAGGCCAGCATTGTTAACCGACGATCTGGCCTCCCCCTTACCTAGACCTAAGCCAGGAGCGCGCTTACTTAGCAAATCCCTCCAACCAGGCCCAGACATTATTAGACCACAAGACGTTCGCTGCCTCAGTCAAGTGTACCCCGTCCCTCAGGTAGAACTGCTCGCCCCAGATACACCCATGTGGAATAGTCTGCAACCGGGGGGCTCGAAATAATTTGTCCAACTGTGTGTTGATCCTCCGGACTGAGTGATTCAACGCCCTGACCGAGTCCCCCCCCGCCACTGCCACCGGGGGATAAGTTGCGACCAAACTACTGTAGAACCCGGGCAAGTCTTGGCCACCCACCCCGCAGTGGAGATGATCTCCTCAATAAGGATGCGCCTCCCCAGTTTGGCCAAATCATTCTCCCCCAAGTGAAGTATCACCACTGACGGGGGGGCGGGCTGCTGAGCTAAGAGTCCCTGGAAGAAATTCCTAAACTGGCTGAGGCATAAACCTCCCCTCCCGAAGAATGCGATATCAAACCCCTTTTGCGCCGCCTTTGTCCTACGGTCCCTAGAAAGAAAAACATGTTCAGCACGCCTAACATAAGAGTGGCCCACAATCCAAATCACCAATTTCCTGTGTCCTTCGCGCTGTGCTGGCGTCGATCGTTGACGCCCGGTGGCGAGTTCCTCCCCTGCGTCACAGGTTTGAGAAACTGCAAGAAACCAGAAACATACCAGGTGTGAGCACCATCCTGTCACAACATGTCAATTCGTACATAACGCTTGTAACGTTCGGACGACCATCTCCCCAGCCTCTTCACATTCTCAACTGGGAGACCCCTCGCCACTGCCTCCGTTGCTGCCCTAATCCTAAATGAGTGGGTGCCGAATTCCTTCGGTTCAAAACCTGCCAATCTAACAGTCAGCTCGAAGACTCGCCTAAACTGGTACCTAGTCAATGGTGTACCGTCAGCGTGACACAACAGTGCGCCCCCCGCCGTGCCCTCCTGCTGCCTGCAGAAGGCCTCCACGTGAGAAACCGGGCGGCAAGGGTTGGCCCGGGCCCGGTGGAGCACTATGGTGTGACCCCGAGAATCCTGGTCAGTTTTTGATCTCTGAATTGTTATCCACATAGTGTCATCACTGATCTTCGCATCGGCCCACTGTAAGCCGCCCACCTTATCAGCTTTCGATCCAGCAACTAACTCCCCAATCCTCAGAGCCCCATAGAAGGCCAGGGAAAATGCAGCCTTGAACAGAAGTACCTCCCACTCAGAGCTACAAACACTGTGAAGTGCCCCCAATAAGGCTGTCAGCCGTGCCAGTCCAATGGGCCTTCTCTTATCAGCCCGGTAACCCTGTAAACGGCGCCAACCCCTCAAGGCTTTGCGTACCAGAAAGGTCTTAGTGGGGTCTCGCATGCCCTTAGCCTGTGCGAAAAAGGAGACCGCCGCCCTATGTCTGCTCACAGCCGCCACTGAGCGCCCTTCCCTATGCATCGCTTCTAGGTAAGCTGCAAAGCTGTCCTCCTGGGCCCACCTAACCTCCCATTCCTGCCCCAAGAAGGCTCGGTAAGACAAAAACGCCCCTTCGTAAGCTGTCTTGGTCCTGGGGGCTAGGCTAGCAACCACGAGGTTCTGCAATCTGGGGCACCAATCTGCCAAAGTCCTGCCGGGAACTGCGCTGGCGAGGGGTCCACTGCAGGAAGATGTTCCCTGAAAGCCTGCATTTTAAAGCGAGAAAGGGAGTCAGCTGCATTGTTGAGGATGCCAGGGACATGCTTAGCTCTGAAAACCACATTCAATTTTAAGCACTGAGCACAATCTCCTTTATCAAGCGGAGTATAAATGGACAGCGTGCCCCCTGCTGGTTTATACATTCCACAACTGTCATGTTATCAGACCAGAACACCACGGATTGATTGCATAAGTGTTCCGGCCAGACCATCAATGCTACCCATATTGGGAAGAGTTCCAGGAATCCGATATTGGCGGTCAGACCCCGTGCTCTCCAGTCTGCCGGCCACCGCTGGGCGACCCACTTGGTCCCCAGGATGGCACCAAAGCCCGCACTCCCCGCAGCGTCCGTCCATAAACCCAATTCTGCTGATGTGGCGGGTGGACCTGACCACACTACTCTGCCATTAAAATTCTCCAGGAATGCCATCCATATACGCATATCCTGGTGAACCTCAGATGACAACCTCGTGTGGTGATGTTTCTCCTGTAGCCCTTTCATAGCCTGGGCAATGGAGCGTGAGAAAGGGCGTGCCATTGGGATGACCCGCAGTGCAAAATTCAGTTGCCCCACCACTTCCTGTAGCTGCTGCAAGGTAACCTTGTCTGTGCGTAGGCATCGACGCAGGGCTGCTCTAAACCTAGACACTTTGTCCCTGGGCAACCTGAAGCATCCCTCCACTGAGTCAATTTCGATACCAAGGAATTCCAAACAGGTGGACGGGCCAACCGCCTTCCCCGGCGCTAGCGGAACCCCAAAAGCCCGCATGAGCACGCAAAATTCCTGCAATGCCCAAGCACACTCCTGAGATCCCGCTGCACCTAGGAAACGGAAATCGTCCAGATAATGTATAACCCGCTGGTGGCCCGTCGCCTCTCTCATGACCATTCCAAAAATGAGCTAAACGTCTCAAAGTAAGCGCATGATATGGAACAGCCCATGGGCATGCATTTATCCATGTAAAACTTGCCCTCAAAAGTGAAACCTAAGAGATGGTGGTCCAGAGGGTGGACTGGGAGGAGACGGAAAGCAGATTCTATGTCTGATTTTGCCATCATTGCCCCTGGCCCCAGCGCCCGCAATAAGTCAACTGCCTGGTCAAATGAGGCATACTTTACACTACAAATCCCCTCATCAATAGCATCATTCAATGACGCTCCTCTAGGTGCCGACAGGTTGTGGATCAGTCTGAACTCCCCTCTCTCTTTTTTGGGTACTACCCCTAGAGGTGAGCACACAAAATTGAGCATAGGCACCTTCAGGAAAGGGCCAGCTATCCTGCCCAGAGACAGTTCTTTGCTAATCTTCGCAGCCACCACTGCGTGGTTCTGTTTTACTGACAATTGATTCCTGCAATGTGTGCTACCCGTGTACCCCCCTGCCGGGATCCTAAAACCTTGGGAGAAACCTTCCTGAAGCAGAGTGGCCGCTGTGTGGTTCGAGTACCTATTCAACCAAGGGATCATTGCCAAAACATCTATAGGGGAGGGGATATTCAAATTATCTGTCCTACTCTGGCTTCCCCCTCCCCCTCTGACTGTGGTTGCCCTGCTTGGATCTGCACGATGACTCGGGGTGGGAAGGGTGACCACAGACCGAACATGCATGCCTAAATCTACAGGTGCCAGGGGCCCTTGTGCAGGAGCGCTTATTGAAATCCCAGCACACCCCTTTTCTCTCAGACCCCCCCCCCTACCCCTACCCGGGACCTCACTCCCCTGGGCCGACCGAAAGGGATGTTGGGGTGTGGCGGAGTACCCCCTGCCCGCACTGGTGGGCTGGGGTGGGGCTGCGTTCCCTGAGAACTGCTTATGCCAAGAAACAGAGTCAACCCTGTCCCATGCCAGCGATGCGTCAAATTCTTTAGCTTTTCTGAAATTGACATCATACTCCTTCCAGGCATCCCCTGGGTACTGTTAACTCCACCCCACAATCCTACTCTGGTAGCAAGCCAATGGCGCCTGCACATTGGGAGGCCGTTCGCCATGATGGTCGTGAATACTGCGAAAGCCCTAACCCAGTTGAGCAAAGTTTCCTCCACCTTAAATCTAGAACACTCCGCCCTCCATTCATTCGGAAGCATCCACTCCTTCCGTATCTTTGCACGTTCCATTTCCCTGTTATCAAGTAGTAATGAAAATATGTAAATATATTTTCCCGCCCTGATCATTTCTTTCGTTGCTTGGGACACATGTTGTGCCAAATTCTCACTCCTGGAGGGTATTGACCCGTCCCCCAAAAGAGGCAGCGCCAATTCCTTACCATTGTCGGGCACCTGGGCCGGTTGACCACCATCCGCGTTCGGTTGGGCGGGGCTGGAACCTGTAAGTAAAGAAGATGAGGGAACCGCAGTACTGCCGGCCGCCGCTGCCGCTTTAATCCTTTCTACCAGCTGTGCTGCATCCGCAGCATGATCCGATGAAGCACGTAACACGCCCCCTCTTTGCAGCCAAGGCAGTTAAGCCGCTATTTGAGATACCAATTCGGCAGGGACCGCGTCTGGGTTACCCGCTGGGACCGGGGGCGCCCCAGGGGGGATGGCCGGTGGCACTGGTGTGGCAGGCAACGGAGTGACCGGTGGTACGGACGGGGAAGGAGGCCCCGCAGGAAAGGGCGCCGGCGGTATGGCAGGAGCCGGTGCAGCGGGTGCCGGACCTACCGGCACAGGTATAAGAGGTACCGGAGCCGTGGGTGGAATCGAAACCGGAACTACCGGGGCTGGGGCGCTGTGCCTGGGCTTCTTGGCCTTAGACTTGCGAGGTGGGCTAGCGAAATCCCCCCTTGACAAGGGTGCCTTTCGCTGCCACGTGGGCCTGCCTGAGCCCAAGAAGCCCCGAGCCCAGGGCACGTCCGGTGTGGGGGAGCGACCAAGGACCAAGAGGGTCACCTGGGCGCTCCCCGCTTCTTTATCCCTCAGCAGCCCGCCCCCTCCCCCCCGACCCGGATGTCGATTAGCGACATCCGGGTCAAGGGAGGGTGGCAACCAATCGGTGGAAGGGCGCGCCCCAAAGGACACGCCCCACCCCCGAGAGGTCCCGGAGGTAAGGGCGGCCGCCGCACCGCCATGCGGGCGGGGGGGCCAAGGGCCCCCCCCCTTTTCATTCTCGTTATGGTAGGGGTGGGTGAGTTCTCGGAGTTGACCTACACAAAATCCTGTGGAGTTGCATAAAACTAATTTTTTCCCTCTCCTCAGATCTGTTCCCTATGCCCCTGCCACTGGGTCCACACGACATCGGAACAACACACACGCTGATTGGCTGATCCCTAACAATGACTTCACAACAAATCCTGCCTCCACGTCTGGTTTTCAGGCCAATAGCCCCTAGTATCATGGTCTTTAGAATGCTACCCGATCCCGTTGCTCCTCTGCATCTACATCACGACCAATTCTGTGTACACTTAGTCTGAACACTAATCCCACTTCCACCAATCATCACGCACTCCCATTTCTGCCGTTATTACTAATGTCATCTTTGTCCGTACAAGTAAAAAAAATATGGCTAAAGCTTTGATTTCGGTGACCACAATGTTTGGATGGCTACTGGTATGAAGCTATTACAATGCCATGTGCCAACCCTGGTCTCCATGTTGCTGGATATAGGAAGTACAGCTTTACCCATGTCGGAGGACTGAGTGTTGAGAGTATGAACGGCTTTCACAACGTAATTTTCTGCCTCATGGGGTTGCCACCAGGCTGATATTATACAGGCACCACCGACAATTTTGCCTTTGAAGCTGGCGTAGTTCATTAATAAATACAAGGAATGCATTGCCATATTTTGTCTATTAGTTCTGACTAGCAGTTTCTCTGCTCAAAGAAACTAGGAGTAGGCACAATTTAATGCCGTGAGCATGCCAGAGCGTTTCATTCCTCCTTAAACAAGGAAATGAATCTTGCCACTCTCCCTAAACTATTTTTTAAACGACTGCTAAATTATGGGCGAGACATCATGTGACTCTTTTGATGAACTCTGTCTCACTAAACAAGACATTCTTAAAATGGCATGATTAGTTTTATGGAGCAGAACACAGTGTAATGGCAATTCTGACTTTCCTGAACCAATGCAGAGTATATATTTTGGCTTCGTAATATAATTAGGGGTTGGGGGGGGGGGTGCAAACTCAGCCATGCTGCGGAATCTAAGTTTTTTTGCCAAACTCCACCATCCTAACAGAGGGCTGACAGGGCAAACTCCGCTGGCAGAGCGAAATTCACTGCCCACCCCATGGCTGTTTCCACAATAGTGAATGTATGCTAATAAGCTTAGCTTCTAACTACACAAGGGATCAATAGATACTCATACACGTTATGTTAATGTGCAGAGTTACTTACTTATGTGAGAACCCAAAATCACTGTCACAGTAGTTTCATAGTGCTCCTCATTTTTATAGGTATCGGTACATTGCGACATTACAAAGCATGTACTATGTTTAATAATAATTGACAAGAGTAGTGATAAACCCACTGATTGTCACTATTAGCTAGGACTTAAGGTATTATCCAGTGCATAAAATATTCCTACCCAATTTCCAACAACTCACTTGTGATGCAACAAGCAGTGAAGGCAGGAAAGAGGGGATGATCAAGTACATCAGTCCTCTATAGAAAGCAGGTGGTTGGGCACACCATAGGCTGTTTTAGTCTTACCTCTTGTCTTCCTGCTTGCAGGCAGTGGACGACTGACTACCAGAAGAGGCCTCAGATGGTGCAGACAACTGGAGCAGTGTCTTTTATCCCCCATCCCCCTTTCCCCTATTGGGAAACGTTACCTAGGCATTGACATGTTGCTGGGTAGCTGGAATATTGATTGAGGAGTTGGAATACAGCATTACAAACTTCATCTTACTCCTGCAGGAACTCCAGGTGAGAGCTTTACAGCTTCTGAACCCTTGGCCAGTGCTAGAGGCGACTGAACTCCCTAAAAGGAGCAAAGCACCAATATAACTACAGCTCCTGGACCCATCTGCAACAAATTCCTGACCTCCAAGAGGCTCTTTTTGGGTCACGGGACAATGGAGTGCTTTCTGAGGCCTTAAATTCAAGCTTTTGTGCTCTTCGTGAATGAGCCCATTTGCTTCAGAACCACACTGCTTGTACAATTGATCAGTGTGAGCGGGAATAAGTCCATTTCTTTGCACAGCAAGTATCGCTGCTCATGACCATGAGGCTCCAACCTGTCTGTCCGCGATGCCCAGTGGCTCTTCGTGCCCCATGGACCACCACATGAGACGCTCAACTTGGTCCCAGCAACCATTTTCCCCACAAATGTGAGTCTCAACACAAATCTTGAGGAGGAAAAACTTCAGTAGGACTAACATAGAATGGTATCTGACCCTCGTTTAGATCTGACCTTTCCAGTGTGACCACATAGCCATGGTTGGTGCTTTATGCTTTTCGGTGTTATATTGCTATTTAATCTTTAAAAATTCATATCTCCAGTTCCTTACATTGGTTTTTTATCACTTTGGTGTCATTTGAATGAAACAAATATACTATTTTCTTATAAATTGTATTGGATTTTTGTGGTGTTGTGTCTTTCACTTATTTCCAGTTTTGGTCATATTAAATGATATACACACCTGTCTCCTAAGATCAGCCTGACTGCTCGTCTGCCAAGCTACCAAGAGTTGAGCAAGGATTAATTTCTTGAGACTTGACTAGACCTTATTAGTGATTGTGCTATTATTTCTAGCCGTAGGTATCTACCTGTACCTACTAATAACCCATCTTCCTTCATCTGATGCACAGTGGTGGGGTCCAGAACTTGTGTTTGATAACACTATAAGGTATTCAAGTGAGGCAATTAACAATCCTCTGAAATTACCTAATGCAAAAATTGATTTTTGATCTTAAATTTGGACTAATATTAATAAATTCATTTAGGGGCTTGTGCAAGCCTAGGGAACCACCAGCACTCTCCACTACCAGAGAGTAAAGGCTGATTAAGGCACTTACAGCCTGGGCAGAGTCCCAGCTAGCAATCGAGCCACTGACACATAAAGAGACTCCTTAGACCTCAGTAATGAGAAGGTGAAAGGCCTGTCCACACACACAGTGACTCAGGCCCTGCCTAGAGCTAGTGGGGGGAGGATCCCCCACGGGTGAAGCAAGACTGTACCTCAGAGAGAGAGAACTTTATTTCCAATTAGCTTTCATGATTGATTGTTTTGGCAACTTATAAAGCACAAACAAATGCCTGAAGGCGTCAAGGTGCTAAAGTGGTTAGTCTACTGGGGGGCGAGAGCATCATCACTATACTAAAAATACATTACAAGGCAAAAAGCCAGGTCTTCAAGGACTTATGGAAAGAAAAATGGGCTACCAGATGGGAGATGGATTGCGGGAGAGTGTTACAAAGCTTAGATGCCGCCACAACAAAAGCTCTCACTCCCGATCTCGCCCTCCGAAACCTAGGAATAACCAACAGATTTTTACCAGGAGAATGCAACTGTCTACTAGGAAAATACCATTTAAAGAGATGCTTAACTCCCTCCACGCCTGAATTTTGAAGTGCCTTATGAACAATGTTTGAGGCCTGAAAAGCTATTTGTTTGGCGGTCAGAAGCCAGTGCAGTTTCCGAATGGCAGCAGAACCTGAATAATATTTAGGAAGATCCAAAATGAGTCTTGCTGCAGCATGCTGGACTTACTGCAATGGCTGTCTTATTATTGTCCCGGTAGAGCGCATTTCAATGATCCATCCTGGACATAATCAGTGCCACGGCCGCTTGTTACGTGTAGGGAGAGAGAGAAACCGAAATACCTTCCTAAGGGTCTTAGTCACCCAAAAACATGATGATACTGCCCTATTGACCTGAAGAATAAAGTACAGATTGTTGTCAACTAGGACACCAAGATTCTTTGCTGAGGCAGCAGGGCTTGGACATTGCCCTAGCATTTCTGGCCACCAAGAGTGGACACAAATAGATTGTTGGCTACCAAAGATCACAACCTTGGTTTTGTCCCCATTCAGTTGGAGGTAATTAGTTTCCATCCAGGTAGCCACAGCCTGCATACAGTTGTTAAAATTAGCGGCGCAGGCATCTATATCCTTTGTGATAGACACAATTATTTGTGTGTCATCAGCGTAGGTTAACACCTGAAGCCCAAAAGATATAATTAGTTTAGCCAGCATGGAGACATTTATATTAAACAAGGTAGGGCTCAGGAATGAGCCCTGTGGAACCCCACACAAAGTGGCTATGGGGTCATAGTAGAATTGGTCCACCACCACTGTCTGTGACCTATCCATCAGGAAGGATGACAGAAGTTTTAAAGCTAAGTCTGTGACCCCAATTTCCTGTAGACGGTCAATCATCCTGATGGGAGAGATGATATCAAAGGCTACGTATAAGTCCAACAGAACCAGGGCTGCAGCCTACCCAGCATCAACCATGGAACGGATGTTGTTGACTGCAGATAGTTCTGCCGTCTCGGTCCCATGGTTACTCCTAAATCCATACTGGGAAATGTTCAGCAGATGCTGCTATTCAAAATAAGTCCTCAACCGGCATTTAGGTATTTCTCCAGTATCATAGCTCTAGATGTAGAGAAGATGGCCCTGGCCACAAAGGAGTGGTCCCATGAAAAAAGAAGAGATGGTGGCAGCGAACAAGAGAAAGAAGTGTCAAGGTGTGTTGGTTTTAACCCAAGACTGCCTGAGGGGATTGTCCCTAAGTTTCAGAAGGCGGATGACATTGATAAGTGTCTGACAGCTTTGAAAGGGCCCTTAAGATGAGGAGAATGATCTCTCAGTACTGGGCGTCTCTTCTGTGTGAGCTGATTCCAGTAGCAGGAAGTTTCTTGATCCTACAGGGGGAGGAAGTTGGGTCCTATCCCCACATGAAACAAAGCTTAGTCAGAAGTTTTGGTCTCTTCCCTGAGAAGTATAGAATGAAGTTTAGGGACAACCAGAAAGTCATCACCCAATCCTGGGTTGACTTTGTAGACTTATCTGTGAAGGCACTGGAGGGCTGGATACAGGGTAACAAGGTACGTACCTATGAGGGGCTATACAATTTGTTCATGAAGGAGCCCCTAATGGCTAATTGTCCCTCAGAGATGTTACACCAGTATCTAGTTGACTCTAAACTGTCTAGTCCCAGGGAACTGGAAGAAACAGTTGATGCGTGGGTTTGCACCAGAGAGAGCAAGAAGAGGGGATCAGAAAAAAGGAGGACAGGTTTCCTCCCAGGGTAAAACAATGGGTAACTCAGATAAAAAAACTGAAAAAATCATCAAAATGCCCCCAAACACCTGCACCAGGATGGGGTTCCCTGGGTCATTCTACTTTCAAAGAGAAGGGATTTCAAGGGAAGTTATTTCACCCTACAAAGGCAGGGCAACAAAGGCAGAGAAGTGTTATGACTGCTCGCAGCAAGGACACAAAAGGGGCAATGGATGCCGTCTGGTCAAAGAAGCCCCCCCCCCCACTGGTAGGCAGTCCCAGGGGATTGGTAGGTGTGGGAGTGGAAGTTGGTCCAAAGATAGAAGTGGTAATCAGAGGTGACCTTATTATCCGTGGGTGGGTTGGAAGTTGCAACCCTGGCAACCTCAAGTGGAAGCATGGAGAAGTATAGGCAGAGGCATAGAATCAACAGTACTGAGGTTGAGGCTCTGAGGGATATAGAAGCCATTTTTACCTTGGTGGTGGACAAACTGGTTTCCCTAGAGCAGCTAGTGTATTCCAACTGGTTACCTATGCAGACAGCAGAGACAAGCTCCATCTCATGGCAATAGTGAGCTTACAATGGGAAGGTATGACTGGCCCTAAGAACATGGTTGTGTCTCCTGCCATGCAGTAGAGTGCCTACGTGGAAATAATTTTGAAACCTCTGTTTGGTCAGGGGTGGAAAGGAAGGTCCATGCTCAGATGTGGGACATCTCTGAGTGGGTATGTGCTGTGACTAAGTCACAGATTGCACATCGGGGAGTGCTGGACACTTGGACCCAGAACAATGGGCCAAGCCTCCAGAATTAAGAGACAGGGAAAAGGGTCTGGTGAGCCAGCCCAAACAGCTCAAGAGGTCCAGGAGGATTCCAACCCTGAGGGGGAGAATCTGGCCTCTGAGGTAGGGCCAGAGCCCCTGCAAGATCTGAATGACTTGCCAGAATTGCAAGGAGCTGGTGGATCCACCAGAGAGGAGCAGTGCCAAGGGCACATAGATTGCCTCACTCTTGAGGGCCTGAGGCAGACTACTTCCAGTCAAGAGAAGGGTAATGTCAGTGTATTCCACAAGGTCTACTGGGAGGATAGAGTCCTCTATACCAAGATAACAGATCCCAAACCAGGATCAACCAAGAGAGTGGCGTTTCCCCAGAAGTTTAGAAAGTTCCACCTCACCTTAGGCCATGGCATCCCCTTGGCTGGACATTTGGTTTAGAAAAAGACCTGGAAGAGGCTGGTTAACCTTTTCTATAGGTCCAACATGTCTGCCAAAGTGAAGAAGGTCTGCAGCTCCTGTGTCACCTGTCAAGCCATGGCAAGACAGGGGCAAAGCCAAAGGCTCCCTTGACACCACTGCCAGTGGTTAGGACTCCCTTTGAGTGGGTGGAAATTGCCATTGTTGGTCTTCTAGATCCACCAACTGCCACGGGGAACATATATAGCTTGGTGTTAGTGGACCATGCCACCAGTTATCCAGGAGTAATACCCCTCCAAACTGTCACTCCTCCCACAGTTACCAGAGCCCTACTTGGTCTCTTGACCAGAGTGGGCTTTCCAAAAGAAGTGACCTCAGACCGGGGGACTAACTTTATGTCTGCCTATCTGAAAGCGATGTGGGATGAATGTGGTGTTACCTATAAGTTCACCACCCCATGTCATCCCCAGACCAATGGTCTGGTGGAAAGATTTTGTTGCTCGAATATAAATATTAGATTGAAGAGATGTTTGGCAAAACAGGAACAGTTGGTTTAATTAAACACTTTTGCCAGGAGCACAGTTACAGAAATGAGTCTGAGGACTGTCCCAAAGTGCAATCAATCTGAACAGAACAGGATTTTATACATTTCCTTGGGTATCAATAAGTACTTCTGGTGATCCTTTTTTGCTAAAAGAATGCATGTCTCGTCTGTGGAGAGAATTGCAGGTGGGCCTCCGCCTTGTGTGGACACAAAGAAGGCCAGTGGCTAACGTATCTAGATGTTTGGCATGAGAGATGCATAATCACTATGTGTACTGTGTGTGCTGTGTCCTGATTGTCTTTGAGTTCCTAATTTCATGTGGTATCTGACTTTATGTTGTTTTGGGAATGTGCACACCCCTCTGGCCATGTGTGCTTTATTGGGGCCAATTTTCCTGGACCACGGTGGTGTCGCCGGCCTTATCTGGGCAATGTACCTGAGTTTCCTGTTCATGTGTTTGTCTGACAGCTACGTGGCACCGTACCTGTGACCTGTCAATCAGTAACCCCAGGCATTGGACGCCTGCCTGACCATGTATTGGGATTCATGTAGAGTTCATTAGGGGCGAATTTGATCACAGTGATGCAATTTTGTTCATATGTGCGAATGTAACTTTATAAACATCTGCATCAAGTCTATCAATTGTGGCATTTCCTATCTAGTTGAATTTTCAACTACATTATCTAACCTACTTCATGACAGTCAATTATTGGGGACTTGTTGTTCTCCAGTTTTGACAGTTTCTACTTCCCTGGCTATTTTCATTCTACTCAATTTGAAGACTGCGTTTTTACAGCTGGAAACCCACAATTACAGGAAACCACACAAGAGCAAGAAAAATATGAAAACAGATAACAATTATGAGCACAGCCTGGTCAGCCACCGGAGCAGACAGGAAAACCAGCTCATGTCCCATTCCTGCTCAGGGGCACTTCTCTCCTCACTCATGTATCTTTGTAAATGGTGCAATGCTTGGATGGCAAGAGACAAAGTCCCATTATCCAGGTCATTGCCTGGGATTAACGTGCAGCAGGACTCACCAATCTTGACACACACCCCTCCCTTCAATTTTTTTTCTTTAAATATCTTTATTTGCATTTTGTCAAACAAATAGGTTAGAATTGTAGAAGAAGGTGGGGGAAGGGAAAGAAGAGGGGAGGAAGAGGTGAGACAAATAAAGGGGAGAGCTTGGGTGAGAGAGGGAACAAATAGTCATTACAATTGCAATAAAGGGTTTAGCAGGTATTGCCAGAATATTTACAACCAGGCTCTAGAGCAGGTGACTGACCACAGATTGAATTCTGGTTGTGTTATGTACACTATCAGAGAAGAGCACCCTTTAATGTCCAGAAGGATATAAGAAGAACATTCATCCACTCTCAGCTGTACACATCAATGACTGTACTTGGTTATCCAGTTTGGTGTCAAATTTAGGCAAAATCAGATAAAATGTATAGTTCTACAATCAAATCTAAAAACAAACAAAGAAACCATTGTCATATCATCATACCCTGGTCAGAATATGTGGGAGAAATGTGTCACCATCACAGTCACCCTGCATTAGGTGCATCATCCTGCTCTCCTGGTGATTGAAGGGATTAGTGGTTATGCCGTCCCCGCCATAACTCATGTATGTCCCAGGCGTGACTGCCCCCATCCCATTAGATCTCGGTTTCATTCAATCCAGAGGAGCCATGTGCCTAAACTACAGAATCTGTGTCTTGCCCTCTAACTTCCTGGCTGTTTCCCTCTTCTCCATCTGTATGTGCCAGATCTATAAGTATAATTAACCACCACAGGGGCAGCCCTAACCACCTGAACCAGGGGCAATCAATAATGTATCCTAACAGTGGTTCGAAGTGTATGCAAAGTAATCATCATATAAACATATTATAAAACATATACATATAATTTAAACAGTGCTCAAAAAATGAGAAGGATAGAAAATAAAGAATATGGCCCTTATACAAAAAACAATTTTAATCATAGAAATAAAACATTCGTTATAAAAATATATTAACGTAAATCTCAGACATGTAAGCCACAGTTGGCCACAATTTATGGAGGACACATTGTTTTGTGTGTTGTAGTTCCAGTGTTGTTTTGGAACTCCGACTTTTATGTAACCTCTGTTTGTGTATGCCATTTTGTCTGGTTTTATATGTTTAAAGAACTGTTATATGTACCAGCTTACATGCAGAATCCACTCTACTTCTTCATAGGGGCTAACTACTGATCCTTTTCCCCATCTTTGATCGACCTCGGACTGAAAAGCTCAGCTCCTACAGTTAGGGGGAGACCGACCTTGCCCTGCACTTGCACCGTTCTGTCCTGGGCCAGCTGCTCAAATTTGTACTGTGGAAAAACAGTCACCCCTACTCTTTGTTGTTAATTAGTGATCACTGATGAGGGGACTGCCCCGCTCAGAGCATCAGCAGAATCTTCTACCACTGAGGATTGCCAAACAAGGGTCTCTTCTTGTGGTACCATAATGAGCATTCTTGCACTTTTCATTTTTAGCCTCCAGATTTTTCCTATTCTCTTTATTATGGCTGACTTGATAACAGGTTCTGGCTTCTTACTAAATTTTCATGTTTTTAAATATTGGAAACCTCATTATTTTTCTTATATCCCATGCTGGATGTAGGAATTCCTCTCTCTTTTTGGAGCCGACTTGTCCTTAACCATGTTGTTCTCTATAGAAGGATTCCAGCTGAGATAGGTCTGCTGACATTTCACACTTGTTACCCTTTATTTTGAATTCCAATTCAGAGCCGCATATTTTGACTCATCTCCCTACAACGTGGGCCAGAGCTTTTAATAATCATAAGCTACTCATTTCAACTAGTTTTAGGGGTAATTTCTAAAGTATCACTGACAAATTATCTAGGATATGATCAGAACTATTATTCGGTTTTTTCAGTAGAGAATAGATTGATGACAAAACACGTTCAAGACATATCAATGAGTTAGAGAAACACACATAATCGGGGAGAAATATTTGATAAAACAGAGACTGTGTGGCTTGGGGTACTAGAAAACATTTCCAAAGATTTTTTCAACCTCTTGGGTGTATCAGGCAATAATACCACATCGTTGTTTGCTACTTCCTCATTCATTTTAAAGGGTGAAATGTCCAGTAGAATATAGTCCAATACAATATACCCCTGTAAAACCTGTTGTTCTGCTATAGTGGAACATTCGCCCTGGGGTGCATTTTCTCCCCGACTGTGGAATTCCTGGACCTAGCTTCTGTTGTCACAGTCCAGTGGTCTTCCCCTGAAAATACACAGATAATCTTCCAATCCCTTTTAAAAGCTCCCAAGTAAGGTGCTCTGTTTTGCAATGGGTTGGATTTTATTTTATGGCACAGTCTGGAAGAGAGAAGTCTACAAGAGCAGAGGTTTTTTGCTGTCATGATGCTGAACAAAGCTGTCAGAGGATGATTGACTCAATAAGGCAGAAATAGGGCTGCGAAAACACAAAGAATAATGTAAAAGCCCAGACGGACCGGAGCCTGAAAAACTGCACCCCTTCAAACTGGGCTGCTTCCATGAAGAGTCGCAAAAATGTATTTCAGGAGCCACTGGTTTGCTCCTTGCTCCGGATGTCATGGTCAGCGCCGCCTCACCTTCCCCTGTTGTTGGTTCCATAATAATTCTACAGGGAAGAGGTACAAGCATGCTTAAAAAGTTGTAGAACAAGATCACAACCAATATTTCAGTGCCTAATTGCTTCCATTTTCCTCCACCAGGACTCACTCCAAGTCTCACCCCTCTCCTGGTCATCCAGCTTGCAGCCTGAGTAGTACTGTATAGTGGAGCAGCAAAGGTCAGTTTAATGCTGCATAGTTTGTTTGCACTGACTGAAAACAGAAAAGAAAGGCTGTCATTTCAAGGGGTTTCAAGCCGCACCCAGACATAGTTGGGCCGCTTGAGCAATCCCCAGGTAGCCACCAGGGGTGGCAGGGATCTAACCTGGCTACACCCTCACTTGACGAGCTGGTCACTGCACCAGAGGGTCTCCAAAGCTGAGGAGGATGCTAAAAACAATTGATGCGGAGGGGCCAAACACTGTCTACTCCACTCCAGCTCCTCACGCTGCCTTCAGTCGTCACACGGTAATTTTTGAATTAACAGGCAGTGAGCACTCACCAGATTCCACACCGCCCTGGGCCATCCCGCCCCTTCAGCACAACTGCCCGGCGGCCCAAACGCACTCCCCTGGCCACCGGGATTGAAGCCTGTGGGCCAAAAGCCAAGAGCCGGCGCAGGGCAGCATCAACCAGGGCCGATCACCCAAATCGGGCTGCAGCAGGTGCCCAACAGACAATAATGGCAAAAGGCCGGGGGCCGCTAGGGGCCACAGAGCTGCTGCAGAGCTGGTGCAATACGACCTCACTGAAACGCGAAAGTTTGGTGTGCTCGTAACTCCAGGAGAATATCCTTGGTCTCGTATTTGGTCAGATTTACTACTACTCAATAGGATTCTACTCTGTTATATTTTGACCCTAATCCTACATAGGTATAGATAGAGAAGGCACTTGACTTTTTATGGGGCTGCCACTTGGGACAAGTAAAGCCTTTCTGAGCCTACCTCATGTGGTATCGCTGAACAGACATAGCATGACCTGGATGATGTCTTAGAGCCCAAGACAGTCATGTGCTGATATCATGTGTTGTGTAAGAGGGTGCTGTGTAATGTGTGTGGAATGCTTGTGTTGGGTTTGGTGTAATTATGAGTGATGTGGGAGAGGTTCCTGCACTAGCACAGCGATAGCTTTGAGTGGACAGAAAACAGAGGGTACATAGAAATGCAATAATACATAACGTATTGAACATTGTATGTCTTGGGATGAATCCAGGGGAGATGTTTGTACTCCTCTGGTAATTGGGAGTGTCTTTAATCAAGAAAGATTGAGGAAAAAAGTTCATAGTAAAGACTGTTGTTCTTAAATTGCGCACTTTAGATTCTGTTGAGGTGCTGATGTGGCTGCCGAATAGGTGGTGCACTTGGACATTTGATTGCCAACCTGTTAGATAAGACCTGTGTTCATTGGTTAGTTAGGAAAACAGTGGATTATTGCATGTGTCGTCATCAATCACTTTTTTTTAGAAGTTCATGTCCTTCTCTTTAAGGGTGCGCTCTCCACACTCCATTCATGCAAATTTTTAGCGAGGCACTGGAAGGTCACCCCGGTAGGGGCATCTATTTTTGATGGGTTTACGTTAAAGAGGGGTACGCATTCATTTTTATGGGTTGTTCCACCTCCATCCTCTCTGTGACTGAAAAGATCTTTTATTGGGTGATCTTCACGAGCATGTGGATGGTCTAAGTTATTAACTGGTGCTCTGTGAGCGACACCAGCCTTCCAATATCTTATCTCTCTTAGTGAGTTCATGGGGTACTTATCAGTGCGGGTGGTTTTCTCTGACCTACATGTCTGTAGGGTGATGTACAAAGATTTGGCATGTCGCAACTGTATGTTCTTGGCGATCGCAAAGTGCCCTGAGGTCACATGTTTACCCATCTAGTCCCTGGCCTGCAGCATGCAATGCAAAAATCATAGTGCATGGTGTCTTGGCTATTTTTTTTCGGGAGAATGCTTTTGAGCTAGTTTGGGCTTCTTTTTGTTGGTCTTTTTTGCGCCTCGATAGATCTCACATGATCTATTGTCTTTATGAAAGCTGAAGTGGTGGAGGAAGCTGTCCTGTGGCCCTTTGTATCCCTGCTCTTGTCATTTTGCAGTGTTTGAAGCTGGGCTTCCTATGTTCTCTAGATAGCGTATGTAAGGCCTTGTGTGTTAGCTTATTGCCAGGCCTATAATGGAGGTTATTGATTCCTATGTCTACTCTTGCTCGGAGCTGTGATGGACTATGCAGACCCCTTTCTTTCAGGCACTGCCCTCTTCCTTGGACTTCAACTTTTCCAGGGTGTTTGGAGCTACGGTTACTGGCTGTGAGTAGGGACTTCTAACTGGCATCACATTTCTTTCCTTGTTTTGAAGGGACATGTCCAGGTGTACAGACTTTGAACTTTTGGATGATTTGAGGGAAAGTAAGAGAAGGCCAAGAATTCCTTAAAACTTGCTTAATGATGGTGGTGGACTGGGATAACTGGTTGTTCTGGTGAATCCCTCCTCCCGACTGACTGGGTATCATGCAGCTCTTCGCAACCTGTCAGATCTTGTTTACGTGATGTGGAGGTTATGGACTCTTCAGTGTCCCGAGTGTTCGAGAAATCTAGCTCCTGACACTTTAGGACAGCTTTGTTTTGGAACAGAAAGAGGACCTCCATTTGGCTGGAGACTTTTGTTTTTTGGGGGAGCGCTGTTGAGACCACGTGTCATACAGACATTTTAGTCCGGCCTGGATGCCTGAGAATGGGGTCCCTTTGATTAGTGATCGGATCGCTCCCCAGTTGACTTGTGGGCGCGGTAACCTGGGTGCCTGCTTTTAAGGACTGGGTGGGAGCTACCCTTCACGCCTCATCAGACTGCCCTCCTCCTGGGGAGTGGTCAGCCAGCCCATCCTGAGGATCAGCAGAGTTGGGCCTAGGTTCCTGCAGGCACCCTGAATGGCAGTTTCTAGTAGGGATACCCGATCGACAAAACACGTCTAGCAGCCCTGAATTCTCAAATTCAAGTAAATACTTGAATTTCCTAATATTGTTTCATTGGTCCTTATGTTGAATTTTGGTACAGTGAATTTTGAGGTGCCATGAAATGGGTGCTTTGTTTGGGGGTTTTGAATTACTGCACGTTGGGGTTCTGCTTTTGTGCATTGGCATTGCTTCCCTAGACAGATACCCCTCCCTGCTGTGATTGTGGCCCCGGTCCCTGATGGGCTGGGGTTCCTGTCTGTTGTTGGTGTTTCCACGCATTCATCCAACTAACTGATCCATTTTGCGTTGGTGCAGTGGCTGATGGACTTCCCTGCAACTGAGTGTAAGGTGGGTTCGGGTTCACCTGGGCTTGGGTTTTTGGATGGAGATTCTGCGTGGACTGGCTCACATTTCTCGACCTCTGTAGGAAGCTTGCTCTGTATATGATGTTGTCACTAGGTGGTAATACCGTGCACAGAGTATAGGAGTGCCCCAGAAGTGTACAGGGCTCGTTGCAAAACCCAAAGTTCTCTATTAGTGGTAGGGAGGTCGAGCAGCCTGAGGCGTATTACTAAGGATTGTAAGACATTTGTTGCATAACAGTGAAAAATAATGGACACACGACTCAAGAAGGAGATCCAGACCAATTTAAGAAAATTATACTTTGTTTATATTTTATTTTAAGAGAGAGGTCTTCGCATTACGGTAAGTACAGTTCTCATAAAAAATAAATTTCCGGTTTCAGAAGTTTGACATTGCAAATTTCCTAGCATTTCAATATTCACCTGTGGAGGAAAACAATTGTGCAGTGTAGTGTGCAGTGTAACAGGTACATTTACCAATTACAGTTCCAGCCCAGTTCTTGGGTGTCTCAGGCCAACACTGCAGACAATTTCAGTTGTAGGGGAATGGAGGCACCCAAGCGGGGTGGTATTTAGTATCTACGCCGAGGCGGTCGACACCGAGAATGACATTTACCCTCGTGGGCCACACAGATCAATGAAGTGGGTTAGTTTTCAGCAGACATCCAACAACTTTACTGTCATGCTCGCCGGCAGCTAGCTGCTGTTGATCAGATGGAGAAGTTCCACTGTCATCGGGCTGTCACAGGGAGGTCGAGTAGGTAGTGCAGGAACTGGCAGGGCCACTTGCAGGAGGGTATGGGCTTTCGGACACTGGGCTCTGCACAGCTCAGGTCGTGGGGGCCGAGAGGATCCCTCGAGGTTGTGGAGGCCATCCTGCTGAGGGGTGTTCTTCTGACCAGGCAGAGTCATGACAATACAAGTACTGGTCCTTTACCCCAGTGGTCGTGGAGTTAAACCAGGGGCTGCTATCAGCCACTAGCAGCAGAGGCTGCGTCATATTACAAAGTCAGCAGGCCTTTGAAATGTCCCTCTTTGAGCACTGGACCATCCTGGGGGTGGAGCTTTGACACCTCTGCCAAGTACGTGCATTGTTTTTGATTCCAAAGAGCAGGGGCACTCTACTCAGTGGTCTAGAAACAGGTCTGGTGGTGTCTGGCTGCCTGCAACCGGTCAGTGCCCACACCAGGGTAGGTAAGTTTTCAGGTGACACCTCTGAAATGCCCTGGCATCAGTGTGGATTTAATACAAGGAGCTGTTTAGTACCGCACACTCCTGGGTTCAGTGAAGCCATCATGGTGCTGTGGAGTTCTCAAAGTCCCAGCCCATGTACTCTCTATGGCTTTCCCTGGCACTTACAATATTTAAGAATAGACCCTACTACCATAGGGGCATATCCGCAGATATTCCCACACCTGGGATATAGTGCACCCTGCCATAGGGCTTGTAAGGCCTTCTAGAGGGATGACTTACCTATATCTTAGGTAGTGCTAGCTGGCATGGCATGCAGGCAGTGTGCCATGTCGACTTGGTCATTTATTTACCTCACATGGGCATGCCAGCTGCAGGGGCAGTGGCATGGTACTAGTGCGGGAATCCCAGGGGACCATATTTAGCCTCCGGGCCCTAGGTACCTAGAGTACCATTTATATGGACTTACAAAGGGGGCCAGAAGTACCAACTGTGGACATATTCTTAGGGAAAGGACACTGGTACTGGGAACCCGGTACTCTACAGTCAAAAGTTCCATCAAAAGACAGGCAAAAAGTGGGAGGGGGGATACTGCACCAGAACCCCATTTTTTCACAACCCCGGTTTGTGCTATGCTTGTAGCTGGCATTGGTCTGCCGTAAGGCCTATTTAAAGGTAGTAGTAACACTCTCTAGAACCCGGTTGTTCCCAACCCCCTTGGCATCTGCCATTATAGGTATGTTGGAATCTAGTGATGGGACACCAGCTCGGCTGTCACCCACCCCAGACATGCATTCAGAAATCAGCAGAGGCACAGATGGGTTAAAGTAAGAAAATGGCAACTTTCTAAAACAAGCCTGTTCAGACTTCTTAAATCGGACTTCATACTCAGTTGTAATTTTAAATTGTGAGTCCAGAGACACCAAATTTCTATCTTTTCCCAATTGGAAATTACACTTATAAGCTGTAACAAGGTAATCCTTATGTCAACCTATAGGAAAGATAGGCCTCTCAGTAGTGAAAAATCAGAACATGTAAAACTCAAAAGTACGTCTCCTAGTTTTCAAATGCTCTGCACCCTGCCTTCAGGGCTATCTAGGGCGTACCTTATCGGTGACTTATATGTAATAAAAAGAAAGGTTTGGGCTAGGCAAGTAGGTGAACTTGGCAGGTCAAAATGGCCATTTAAAACTGCACACACAGGCTCTACAGTGGTAGGCATGAGACGTGTTTAAACGGCTGCTGAGGTGACTGGCACAATCAGTGCAGCAGACCCACTAGTAGCATTTAATTTAAAGGCCCTGGGCACATATAGTTCAATTTACTAGGAACTTATAAGTAAACTAAATATGGCAATTATGGATATGCCAATGTCACCATGTTTGGAGTACAGAGCACATGCACTTTAGCACTTGGTATCAGTGCTCAAAATCCTAAAGCCAGCAATAATGAAGTCAGCAAAACGGGAGTTCAAAAGACAAAAAGTCAGGGGAAACCATGCCAAGGACAACAGATCTAACATTAACCATGCACCTCTATGGCTGAAATGAGTATAAGAGGCATAGTGAATAGCACATTTCTACGCGTACAATAATACAAGGTTCACAATCCCACCTAAGCAAGCTGTCAAAATCCCACCGGCACAAAACTCCAAAACAACCATCAAAAGAAAAAGAAGAGCAGAAAAACTGGCCATAACAGCACCGGAAATCTTTGAAAAAATAGGCTTTTCATCTTACTCTAACATACACTAAAGAAGAGTTCATACTGTACGATGACAATATTAAGGACAAATGCATTCTAATATTAAGTACATATTAACATTAACCCAATCACCAGTTTGGCTATTGGATGTGATGTTTAAGTCGTACCCGTTTCTTAACTTTGGTCAATTATACATCTTAAACAGACAATAACTTAGCAACAATATTCTCTTACTCTATACTCTTTTTCCAAACAAATAAGCTTCACCCTATCAAGAATTTATTTCAGTATGAAATTATAAAGCAATACGTAGTCACCTGTCGAAATATGGTTGACCTTGAAATGGTTTGGTACATACCATATTTAAGGATTTACACTGAAACACAAAGTCAAATCAGTTACTTTATTTTAATCATGCCTACTCACCAATGCAACTTAGAATACTAAAGGCCAGATGTACGATCACTTTTTTGTGGTCGCTAAAAGGTCATTCTGCCCATTTGCGACCGCAAAAAAATCGGCCCAATCTACTAACCCTATTTTGCGAGTCGCTAGCCTATTAGAGACTCGCAAAATATACTTAGCAACTTCCTATAAGGAAGGGGCATGCCAAGGGCGTCCCTTCCTAATAGCAAGTGCAAATGGAATGCACCATTATTTTGCAACTGCATTTACAGTCGCAAAACACTTGCAGTTTATCCCCCTTTTCAAAAGGGTGGTAAGCCAATTGCAAACGGTAAGGGGTCCCCACGGGACCCCTTCCCCTTTGTAAATGGGAGCGAAAACATTTTTTAAGGGCAGGCAGTGGTCCCAGGGACCACTGCCTGCCCTTAAAAAATGAAACTGATATGTACAATTTTTGGGGGGATGCATCCCAGTTTCCTTTGAGGAAAATTGGCTGCATTTAGAAAAAACTGCTTTATTAAAAAAGCAGTCACAGACATGGTGGTCTGCTGACCCCATCAGGCCACCATCCTTCTGTGAGTGCGAGCCATTCCAAATTGGGTCACAAATTGCGAAAGAATCATGAATATTAATGAGGCATGCAATTTGGGACCCCATTGGGAATCGCAAACAGTGTCTGAGACACTGTTGTACATTCATTTTTGCGAGTCGCTATGTGACGCAATTTGTGACTCACAAAAATGAATAGTCGTACATCTGGCCTTAAAGAAGTACTCCTGTATTACTCCTTTACGTACTTGCACATGTGTTTGTGAATTGGATCCAAAACATTTAAAATGTGAATAAAAAGGGAAAATTCCAGGACTACTCACACACTTTCGTTAAAAATGGAGTTGGCCTTTTCACAAAGGATTCAAATAGTATGCAAAAGAGTTTTCCTGAAATACTACCTCCTGTGCCCATAAATGCTTTTGTGAATAAGAGTCTTAGTTTTGAATGTTCCACTCTCAGTAAAATTGCTTTGGAGTTAGAAAGAATAATAACTCTAGCTTTTGTTCCTCACCCTGAAGTACATTATGACTTACTAAAAGGCTCTCCCTGCTACAAACCAAATAAAGTGTAAATGTCCCTTTTCTAGAGTTTGCTGAAGACATCTCTCATGTGCACTTCTCAGAGTACAGTTGCCAACCAAGGTTCCACATTAAATGCTGTAACATATCCGAGCATACATTAAAAAAAGAAGCCAAACAAACCATGCACCAGAAGAATGGCACACTTCTTTGCTGGGAACTTCAAAGATCCAATTACTTCAGTTAATCTTTATTCAGATAAATTGTACATCAGGGCAATGTATTCATTCTGCACTTGTAAAGTTTTCCCTTCAACTGTCTCCCTGCATTCCCCAACATTCCTTCACCATGGAGACTCCAACACTCCAACACTGGAATGTGAAGACCCAACTCATCCTCCCGCTTATAAAATTGAAAAAGAAAGATACAATTCCTACAACATATGAAACAATTCACATATTGCAATTCATTTTTGTACATAAGGTGAGATCATGGTGCAAGACTGAAGAAGAAAAAGATCCAAATTCATCTTAACTCAGAATGAAATCCCACAAATTGTTGGACAGGTTCCTTTTCCTTGTAGACACTCAGAGTTTCTTACATCCTTCTCTTCTTCTCACTTCCACGCTCCTCCTGCTTCCATCGATCAAACCATACTCACCTATATCATGAGCCATGGAAACCTTTTCTTTATTCCACCACTTGCCATCATCTAGTTTCCCCACACTCTTTCTGACCTTTCTTGTGTGCAGAAAACTTTGGACTGGTCCGTGGAACACAATTCTTGAAATCTTAATTCTCACAAAATCTCCTACTGTTACCCTTGCCACCCTTCCATGCTTGCCTACATATCTCTCCTGTGCCTCCAGTCTTCTTCCACCCACATTATCCATCTTGTGGTTGGAAATGGGAAATTCTCCAACTTACTGTCTTGTCATTTTGGATGCAGGTACCCTCCCTCTCAATACTACAAAGGGTGACATACCGGTGTGTGCATTGGGTGTGGTGGGTACAGCCCATAGCAACTTCCTAAACTCCAACTTACAGTTCAAATCATTGTCTCTATTCAATTGTAAATGATCTTTGATAACCCTATTGAATCACTCAACAAGACCATTACTTCTTGGATGATATAAAGAAGTTTTAGTATATGTGATTCCTAAAAATTTCAAAAACTCTGAAAACTGCACTGAATTGAAATGACATCAATTGTCTGCCAGACTTTCATCAGGAATACCTTCCTTATCAAAGTCGGACTCCAAAAAGTCTATAACATTTAAACTATTGGCAACTTTCACAGATGTTACTTCTGGCCAATGGCTATGGATGTCCACATTGACTATGTTATTATGCCCCCAGAAATAACCATGGGAAATGGTGTCAATGGCCAATTTGCCCCAAGTATTTTTGGGCACATTTATTGTTTCCACTAGTCTAGGAATAATTACCTGAAATGTATCACTGATAGCACAATTCATGCAATCCCTCATACAATGTTCAACACCCCTGTCCAATCCTGGCCACTAGAATTTCATTTGCTTACCCAAATCACATACAGCCATCTATTCACTCTCCAATATAAAACCCTCAAAATGACCTTTAACAGTGCACACTCTATTCGCCTCCATCTCATCTTTACTCTATTATTCTCTTCCTACATCTTGATTGCAAACTGAAAGACGAGACAGGCAGTCTACTAACACATTCTCGGCACCCGGTACATATTCCACATGATAATTATACTCCTGAACTGCCATTTGGTAATTTTAGGAGTAGCAAATTCCCCACCCTTAGTAGCAAACAGGTGTACCAAAGGCTTGTGATCAACTCGTACCATGAAAAGTGTGCCACATAAATACATTTTGAAATGAACCATGTCCCGCCAGCTCGCCAGATTCTCTCCCTCTATTATGGATTATGATGATTCAGCACCTCTCAAACTTCTTGAAGCAAACACAACTACTTCATCTCTACCTTCCCTCCTTTGCATGAGGACAGCACCTAGACCCTTCTGGTTAGCATCCATCATGGTTATGCTTTCATCTCAAGTGTCAAGGGATTTCCAAGGAATAGCATGCATCACCTCTTTTTTTAATCAACTCAAACTCTTGATAACAATCCACACAAATATCATTATTTCTTTTTGAAAATTCCTCAAGTTGTACATCTTTTCTGTGCACCTGCGAATGAATCTAGTGTAAAATTCAATTAGAACCATGAAATATCATAATTGATCCTTATTTTCAGGCGGACAAACGTCACAAATTGCCTTTCCCTACATTTGACATGGGTTTGACACCACTGGCAGACAAATTGTTACCCTGATAATCAAAACTGTGGGCCCATTCACAAAAGTAATCTGAGACAAAATCCTTACTTTACGACTTTTAGGAGTAGTAGGATTTTGTCTCAGTTAAACTTAAGTTTTGGTCTTAAGTTAAACTTAAGACCAAAACTTAAGTTTAACTGAGAAAAAATCGTAACTTTACAACTTTCGGTATTCACAAAGCACACTTAGGAGTAGTAAAATTAGGATTTTGTCTCAGTTAAACTTAAGTTTTGGTCTTTAATTTAAGTTTAACTTAAGACCAAAACTTAAGTTTAACTAAGACAAAATCCTAACTTTACTACTCCTAAATGCCCTTTGTGAATACCGAAAGTTGTAAAGTTAGGATTTTTTCTCAGTTAAATGTAAGTTTTGGTCTTAAGTTTAACTTAAGACCAAAACTTAAGTTTAACTGAGACAAAATCCTACTACTCCTAAATGCCGTTTGTGAATGTCAAAAGTCGTAGAGTTAGGATTTTGTCTCAGATTACTTTAGTGAATCAGGCCCTGTGAGTGTTACATTTGCATTTACCAGCACTGAGCATCACACCTTTTTCTTTCAAAATGGACAAAACTTGATGAAGCCTTTTTTCATGCAGCTCTTGATCTTCTCCAAAACCCTAGAACATCATCCTGGAATGCAACCACACCTTCCAACTGTTTAAACAACCTTTCCACAACTCTTTGAAACATGGCATAGGCCAATGCCAACCAGAATGGCATGTGTTTAGAGTGAAACAGACCCTCTGGAATTATAAATAATGTCAAGTGTCTGGAGTCAGGATGTACATTGATTTGTTGATTTGATGATATGCTGAGGTCATATAAAGCAAACTGAAAATGTTACCCCCCTTCAAGGTGGAAAGCACCTCATATCTGACCATTAAGGTCATGCATATCTGACCATTAAGGTCATCCAGATCCACACGCATATGAATAGATCCATTAGTCTTGCAAGCTAAAACAATAAAGACTACCCAGTCAAAACATTTAACGGGTTCAATGACCCCTTGCCCACAACATTAGTCCAACTCCTTCCTAAACTCAGCACGCAAAGCTAAGGGCACCAACCTAACTTTGTGTGCCACTGGACTTGCTTCATCTACTAATCTAATCGTATGCATGAAACCCTTAAATGAGCCCATATTTTTTTTTAACTCCAGGATAAGCCTCTTCCAATGCAATTTTCCCTTTACCGAAAGAGCATGTCTTAGTACCACTTGAGTCGGGTTGTTGGGTCCAGCAATATCCCTAAATTCATTTGGCAATTCTACCCCAATAGACAATCAACATCTTTGGCTACATATACCACACCCCTCATGACACTGTGTTGGAAATTAAATTCTGCTTCGAATTGTCCTACAACATCAATGGGTTTGCCTTCATAACCTATAGGTCGAATTATAGAATCCTTCAATTGAATTCCACCAAAAGCCTCTTTCCATTTTTTCTTCTGTCGTACTTTTGAATTTGGGACCGCGTAGGAGGCAGGGCCCTACCCCTGTCTATCCCGGTAGTAGTGAACCGCGAATGGTTAATGCGGTATGTACGAGTGCTTTCTGTAACGTTTTAGCTATGAATGCACTGCGTATACGCTATTTCACATCACTGCGTGGGTTCCATTTTGTAGCGGTGGCCATCTTATGGTTGCCCTCACATAGGCTATATAGTATGAAGCTAAAACGGGCCTTTTAGAGCACATGTGCCTTTCCTTGAATTTTCTGTGACCTGGGCAGCTCGGCTCCGCTGCCCCAGGTCAAACTGGTCTCACGAGTTCCCCATCCTCTGGCCACCTGTGATTAGCATCAGGGCTTGACACACCATAAAGTCTTTTCATCCTACACAAGCCCCCAGCTAATCTCTTTCACATCTGACTGTTCCTGCTTTATGGCTTGTTTCCCAAAACAGGAGATGCTCATGTTTATTGGGGCCTATCGATATCTGATGTGGGATCTGAACCTTGCTGTGTAAATAATTGCGGGCTGGCTTAACTGGAATGTGGGATGGTCATCATGACTCTGCCTTTTCGTTTGAAATGTATACGTGTAATGGCCATATCATAAACCTAGGAATGTATGCCTGAGGCAGGAAATTCTGTATTTAAGGAGAAGCCCGTTTCTGTGATTTTTAGCAGTCTCCTGAGAACATACACGCTGTTGTACTTCTAGGATGCCTGTAATTGGTCTGCAGCCAATAAACTGATCTTTGACTTCACCCAGAAGACTCTGTGTTTCTGTAGGTCTGAAACAGGAAGAACCCCAAAGTCATAGGGTGTGTTCCCCTGCACCGCTGGGTTTAAAATACCCAGTACTTCAGTTGGCGCCTAACTCGGCGCGATTTCAGTGGTACCGGTCCAAGCCAGAGGTTCGTGAGGAGCTTCGTGTGGAAATTCTGGAGGAAGGCCGCCACTTCATCGACCCCTGCATGTCGTCGTGGTCCGAAGGTCTTTTCTGAGAGGTTCTCCGCGTCCCGACGGCTACGAAGGACTGCTGCCCTGATTAATCGCCCTGTTTTGGACCCTTGACGATTTTCGTAGAGCGAAACAATCGAGATAGTCTTCTGGTGACGCCATCGATCATCAATATTCAGTTAAGTATAAGTGGAGCGTCTCCCAGTTTGAATTTGGTATCCTTCGGGATCATTCTGATTTGGTGCTTGCAAGTCCCAAAGCCAGAGGACTCGTGTATTCACGAGAATATCGTATTCGATAATCCTTTGACGTTTGAAACTAGACTAGTGAGAGAAGATGCCTGGTGCTAGTGTATTTGGTAATTGGTTTTGTTTGAGTTGTAGAAGGGATTTCCAGTTGGAGGATTCATGTCCGGTTCCTCCAATTGGAACTCCAACTTATGAGCTTTATGTAAAACATGGCGTGGGCCCCATTGCATATAATGAAGTATGGATCCGGTACACCAGAAAGGACGGTGTTTTAAAGTGGCCCCAAAATGGTAGTTTCGATACAGATATCTTAGATAATTTGGAAGTTAAATTGTTTAAAAAGAAAGCCCGGCCGGCGATGTTTGATTCTTTCCGCCTATGGCGAAAGGAAGCCAAACAGAAGGAAATAAAGCTAGCGAAAAGGGATAAGAGAGAGAGAGGTATGTCAGTGATGCAAGCAGCTGTGCAATTTAAAGATAATGAGGAGGAACAAATGAAGGAACAGTTACATAGACAGCGCAAACTAGGGATTGATAAATGTTACCCTGTTTTGTCACCCCTTGTGCAAGATGAGACAAAAGAGAATGAGAAAGATTCCCTAATGTCCCATTTGTTAAGTTCGCCACCCCCATATGCGCAAAATGCCACAGCACCTCCACAGCTTGTAAATGCGCAGCCTCTAGTAAATATGCCGCAAGTCTTCCCGCAGCCGCCAGCTCCTCTTCAGCTGGCTCCTATCCCTGCAGTGCAGCCCTCTCAAGGGCCGCCGGTTTTGTTACCTGTTACCCCCGCGCTTCCTGTGACTTTGTCTAACACGCCAGCGGTTTCCCCTGGCGCTCCTTCTTACACTACCCAGGTACCTGTATCTGAATCTGTTTTTCTTCCCTCTGTTTATCCCCCCGTTTTCGCCTCAACTTCTCCTTCAGCACGATAACGACTGGCTAATGTAGTTACTAGTTTAATGTCGCCTCTCTTTGGGTCATCTAGTGCGACACCTGGTTTACAGCGTAAGCAATTGCGTAGTCAGCTACCTGGTCCCGAAGAGAAAGAGGTGTTAGATCATATGGCGCGTAGGTGGATTGGTTTCCCTTCACTCTATGATGTGGAACAGGTTGTTAACGTTTTTCACCAATGGGATGCCCCAAAACAGAGGTATGTTTTTGATAAAATGTGTGAATTCCTCTGTGAGGAATTGGAGGATAAGGGTGCAAACCCAAACCCACAGGAATTGTGTCGAGTGCGATTTGATTTCGGTACAGGTGTAATTGTGGGCCCCAATGTAGATAAAGCAGTTGCAACTTTACTGTCCCTCAGAAATGGCGATTGTCAGCAATCATTGTTTACACAGGATTTCCCTGTGGGGAAGAAGAGAAAAGCGCGACAATACCCTATGCGAGAAGGCCCTCTGGTATGGAAGGAAGCTGTTGCGGCTGATGCCGCTCGAGGTATTGTTGCTGCTCCAGCACATTTTCAGCGTGTTTGGGTACATGTCCCATGGAAGAGATCTGAGGTGTTAGCACTTAAGCAGACATTGCCTGATCCCCATAAAAACCCTGCAGGATATTATAAGGAGGTGTCACAAACTGCAGAATCATGTGTAATGAATCTAGCCGACATAGATATGCTGTTTGGGAATGTGGTTCCACAGCCTTTGTGGGGATCCATTCGTAATGTAGATCACGTTGCAGAACTAGGTGACACATGGGCTAATATCGTTGCCGCAGACACTAGACAAGTTGGTGGTGCAAAACCTGAGCCCCTCATAGCAGCGCTCCCTGGTAGAATTATTACCTACATGAAAACTATAATGCCTGCGATGCGCGTAAATTGGGATAAACTATCCGCATGTAAGCAGAAGAAAGATGAGACAGTGTCTGATTTCTTCACCAGGTTTGAAGAAACGTTTATTGACCACAGTGGTCAAGACATGAGCACTGAAGGTGGCCAACGGTTATTCGTTGATAAATTTGTGCAGAATCTACTTCCCGAGTTGTGTAAGAAATTAAAAGATTCAGAAAGTTCTTGGGCTGTTTCCTCTTCAGCGCAAATACTGGCTACTGCACAGTATTATGAGAATAGAGACAAAGATGAGAAGGATAGAACAGATAAGAAAACGAAAGAACTAAAGACAAAGGTCCTTTTACAGCAGGCCTATCCGCCACGTGGAGGACAGAGTAATTATAGGCAAACACAAGGTATCTATCAGCAGCCCCAACAGTTTCAGAGTAATCAGCAAATGAACGGGTATTATCAACCACGAATCCCTGTAGGTCCCAACCAATGTTCATATTGCAAAGAGGAAGGTCATTTTAAATATAGTTGCCCTAAATTGATGCAGCGTAAGAGTAAGGCGTATGGCGCAAGAGGTAGAGGTGGTCAGCAAGCTCCTAGAGGCAGAGGGCGTGGAAATGCTCGCCAGAACGCGCGTCCTCTTCCGCCTCAAAATACCATAAATAGCTTTGATCAGCAAGCCAACGCGACTGGTAATACAGCTCAGTACTACAATAATGATTATTATGCAGAAGATGACAATGTAGAAGATGATGATTACTAGGACAGCCGTAGACAGAGAGAGGGAGTTGTTTCAGTGCCAGTGGATCAGAGCGGACCTTATGTTAAAGTAACTACAGCAAATGTAACGGAGCCCTTTCTGCTGGATACTGGTGCTGCAAAGAGTTCAATTATGCATTCAAAACTCCCTGGCGCGCCTTTGTCTGGCGAAATGAATGTCTCAGTAGGTTTTTCTGGCGCCCCAGTTAGGAACCCGATTTCTAGTCCTATGTCACTTTCTGTTGGACCTTGTGAGCTAAAAGCACCCCTCATTCTAACGACAGGTTGTGGGGAAAATTTGCTAGGCTTAGATTTGCTAAAAAGATTGCATGCAACGCTATATTGTTCTCCCTCAGGAGTACAACTTACATTAGGCAAGAAAGTGATTTCCCCGATGTATTTGTCTAAAAATGCAATGCCACCTGAATTGTCATCCCTTCCGGATGCCCTTTGGGCTACTGGTCCCAATGATGTGGGTCTCTTGGAAATACCGCCATATGTGGTCACTTTAAAAGCCAATGTCAGATTGCCACGCATTCCCCAGTATAAGATCTCCAATGAAGGTCAGAAAGCGTTGTTAGAAATTGTCAGCGATTTGATCAAGAAGGGTGTGATTGAAGAGACAAGAGGCAACGTTTGCAATAGTCCTGTTTTACCTGTCTTAAAACGAACGGACCCTTCACAGCCACCTGTTTACAGATTTGTGATTGATCTTAGAGAGGTTAATAAGATTGTTGTGCCACAGTTTCCCGTTGTCCCTGATATAACTACCTTGTTAACCATGATTCCAGCCTCCGCTGCATGGTTCTCAGTGATCGATCTAAAGAATGCTTTCTTTAGCATCCCAATTGCAGAAGAGAGTAGAGACATTTTTGGCTTTAGTTTAGGAGGTCGAAGTTTCCGCTTTAAACGCGCTCCCCAGGGCTACTGTGAAAGTCCATCAATATACAGTCAGGCTTTAAAGGGGCAGCTTGATGCTCTGGTTTTACCTAGTGGCGCTATCCTCATTCAGTACGTCGACGATTTACTAATCGCCGCGGATACTGAAAAGATTTGCAAAAACGCTACCTTGTCATTGTTGCGTCATTTGTCTGCCTTCCATCACAAAGTGTCTCTCTCAAAGCTGCAATATTGTCGACAAGAAGTGACCTATTTAGGTCATCTCTTATCGAAGGAGGGAAGGAAACTGACCCCAGAAAGAATTCAAGCCATTGCACAGTTGAGTGTGCCAAGAACACAGAGAGAAGTGCGTGCTTTCTTGGGCATTACTTCATACTGTAGGCATTGGATACCAAGTTTTTCCTTGTTGGCAAAACCTTTGTTAGCATTAACATGTAAAGACACACCGAATCCTATCCCATGGTCTGAAGAGTGTCAGAAAAGTTTTTGGGAATTGCGTAATGCATTGTGTTCAGCTCCTGTGTTGGGTACCCCTGACTACAGCAAGCCTTTTACATTGTATGTTCATGAGAAAGATGGTTGCGCATTATCAGTGTTAACACAGCCTTTTAGCGACAGACCGCGTCCATGCGCATACTTTTCATCAACCTTGGACCCTATAGCGAGGGCATTGCCAAGTTATCTGAGAACCACAGCCGCCGCAGCTATGTCTATTCGACAGTCTGCTGGCCTAGTAATGGATAATACATTGATTGTCATGGTTCCACATGCTGTGGACACATTGTTAAACAGGACCAAGACACAACACTTAACTAGTGCGCGATTATCTGGTTATGAGCTGACACTGCTAGCAAATCATATACACATAAAGAGATGCAACACGTTGAATCCAGCTACACTATTACCAATCCCAGCAGACCTAGATGAGATAGAGCAACATGATTGTTTGTTCAGAACAGAAGAAGAGACGAAAGGAAGAGTAGATCTTAAAGATACTCCCCTAACTGAGTGTGATGGTACTTTATGGGTGGATGGTTCGTGTTTCAAGCTTCCGAATGGTGATACGACTGCTGCATATGCTATCACGACTTTGCACACGATTGTGGAAACTGCGCGTGTGCCACAGAATTCGGCTCAAGCAGCAGAATTGATTGCCCTTACGAGAGCATGCGTGTTGTCTGAAGGAATGAAAGTGAACATATACACAGATAGCCAGTACGCCTTTGGCGTGGCTCATAGTTTTGGGCGATTGTGGAAGGAACGTGGGTTCCTGACTTCGCATGGAGCTAAGATTCAGAATGGCAAGTTGGTGAATGATCTCCTTGAGTCACTGACCCTACCGTTACAAGTTGCGATTATGAAATGCAGTGCGCACAAGAAAATCACTGATGATGTTGGTCGTGGTAATGCGTTTGCTGATGAAGTCGCGAAAGAAACAGCAAAAGATGTGAAGACTCGAATGTATGTTGCAGGCCCTGCCAGATGGGTTGGTGATGTTGGAATGTGTGAAAACACAATAGAAAGTGTAAAGTCCCTTCAAGCTGAAGCCACAGAGAAAGAGTTAAGCAAGTGGAGAGAAAGTATGGGTAAGTTGGATGAGAATGGTTGTTGGATTGATTTGTCAGAACATAGGCGATGGTTGTTACCTGATGCATATGTGCTTCCAGTGGTTACTATGGCACATGGAATGGCACACATCAGTACGAAAGGAATCTGTAAGTTGTTGGCTCCAGTATGGCAGAATGCTGGAATCCCTAAGTGTGCAGAGAATGTGGTCAAGAATTGTATGGTATGCTTGAAGTACAACCCTGGTAGGGGAACCCCAACTCCAGCTGGTCATTTTGCGCCTCCATCATATCCATTTGAAGTTTTACAGTTGGATTCTATCCACATGGAAAGGTGCAACAACCTGAAATATGTATTGGTGGTTGTTTGCGCTTTCTCAAAATGGATTGAGGCCTATCCCCTAAAAGATAACACTGCTCTGTCCACAGCCAAAGCCCTTGTGAAGGAATTTTTCCCTAGGTTTGGAATGCCAAGAATGGTGTGGAGTGATAATGGGAGTGAGTTTGTGGGTAAAGTGATGAAGAATGTGTGTGAGGGACTAGGTATTAAGCAGAAGTTTCACGCTGCAAATCACCCCCAATCAGCTGGATTAGTAGAGCGCTACAACGGCGCTCTAAAACTTAAGCTGGCCAAAATCCAAGCGAGCTCGGGTCTTAAATGGCCTGACACTCTGCCTTTAGCACTCCTATCCACCAGAATGACCGTGCACTCACGAGTGGGACTTAGTCCTTATGAGGTCATTTTTGGCCACCCGGCCAATGTATGGGGTGTGCCAAGACCGATGAAATTCAGTGAAATCGACCATCCGGTACTGTTTGATTACTTGCACGAATTGACAGCTGAACTGCGTGTTTTACACCAACAGGTGCATGATACTCTCCCCCCGGCTTCTGAAGCTCCTGGACACCCTATCAAACCAGGCACGTGGATCCTTGTCAAAAACTTCCAGCGGAAAGCCAACGATGAGCCCCGCTGGATTGGCCCTCACCTCGTGCTACTTTCTACAAGATCAGCTGTTCGAGTGAAGGGGAAGAAAAACTGGATCCACGGCGCCCACGTGAAGAGGATCCCTTTGCCTCTGCCGTATGACCAGTGGGTCCAGGAGGGTATCGCAGGCTCTGAAACAGACACTGTACCTCGTTTTGTGCCGTTCAGTGATGCACGCATAAAAGGCACAACTTCAGCGCAGGAGAGTGACGACATTTTGCAAGAAGCTGTGCCACCGTCACTTCGATTGGACACCACAGAGCCTGAACTTTTGTTCCAAGATCAAACAGTACCTGGCCGTTCTCGCTACGATTTAAGGCCAAGGCCTATGGACAAATAAATATTCTTTTCCTTTTACCTTTTTATTCTTTGATAACCAGAGCTCTCCCATCTGAAGGACTTTCTTGATTTTTGTTTTTCGAACCACCATCTGGGTTCAGCCGCAGGGTCGCGGTGCCAAGACTCTGGGGTACAGGCCGAAGACGTTAGGTCGACGGTTCTGGTTGGTCTAGGGCGTTCCCTGGACTGACAGGCGTACTCCTTAGCAGAAGAAACTCACCCGCCGCGAGCGGCACGATTAGAGGATGGAGTTTTGTAAGATGGAGAGACTCACTGAAGAAATGAACTTTAAAACAAGAATGTGTAAAATCATGACACGCAAACGTTTTGTATTATTATGCCTGTTTGTATTATTTAGTATGGTTATGTTTACTGTAGGATTTGTATTCTTCTCCTCTCAAGAGCCCATTGCCCCCACTGTACAGCCTATACCTCCTCCTACTGTCTCCTCACACTCTTTTCACCCTCTGCCTGAACATGAACAAGCTAGACGATCAGAGTTTGTGAATAACTCGTTTATTCAGCTCCTGCACCAGCACCAACTAGTCATGAATACGACCAATTGTTGGGTGTGTGGTTTAATGCCACATACCATTAATAAGGGTATTCCCTATCTAGTGCTGCCGTATAGTTACAATGGATCGTCATGGGCATTCCAGACCATGTTTCTCTATGCACTAGACGTCTACTCCCCGCGACAACCGCGTTCCATCAGACCTAGCACCAATAATAACGCTTTAGTGAAAGGAGTTGCCGATATGAGTAGAGATATCGATGCATACTCATCCATTCCCAAAGAAGAATTGAGAGCTTATGTAGGGTGGAACGCAACGGGGTATAGTATTAGTCTAGGTGAAAGACAGCGGAAAATCTCATCCCCAATCTGGGTCGTACCCTACATAGGTTGGTTCTGTTTGCAAGGTAATGGTCAGAATCCTAGAGCTCAACTGGGAAGAAGTGACTGTACTGAAACGTACACTTTTCCGTCATAGTTTTCCCCAGCGTTTTTGGCTGCCCAGGGTACATATTTTATCTGCAATGACCGAGCATATACATGGTTGCCCCCTGATTTCTCGGGCACATGTTATATTGCAAATCTGCTACCGCCAACATTTACTGCCGCCTCTGACTATCACAAGACCAGAGTTGTGAGAGGCGTGATTAGTAAGGAGGATACTGCCGGTCAGGAAGCGGGAGATTTCTTTCTGGGTTTCCTGCCGTTTTGGGGACCTATGGTTAATAGTAGGAACCTGAGACAGCTGACTCGTGTGGTTGAATCCACTGTTAATGTTACGGCTGGTGCCCTTGGTAATTTGACAGCTGAGCTCCAAGCGGATCGCCTCATGACTTTGCAGAACCGCATGGTTCTAGACGTCATACTTGCAGACCGTGGTGGGGTATGTAAGGTTATCCAATCCAGTTGTTGCATTTTTATACCAGACAACGCTCCAACAGTTTATCAAGCCATCTCCAAACTGCATAAAATATCCGAGTCCATACGGGTGGATAAACGAGATTGGTCACTGGTGGGGTGGTTCTGGGAACTGATATCTGCCTGGGGTTGGAAAGTTCTGATGGTCATTGGAATGATCTTAGCCATCCTATTCCTGTTCTGTCTGTGCATACAGTGTGCTCCTGCGATATGTGGCCTCTGTGCTACATTGTGTGTAAGGAAACCTGTATCGAGGGACGAGCTAAGTAATAGGATGATGCTACAGCAACATCTCCATGACTTCGTGAATATTGACCTAGACTCGGATTGAAATCTGTATAGTTATTGCCTATGTAAGGGCAAAAGGAGGGTCTGTCGTACTTTTGAATTTGGGACCGCGTAGGAGGCAGGGCCCTACCCCTGTCTATCCCGGTAGTAGTGAACCGCGAATGGTTAATGCGGTATGTACGAGTGCTTTCTGTAACGTTTTAGCTATGAATGCACTGCGTATACGCTATTTCACATCACTGCGTGGGTTCCATTTTGTAGCGGTGGCCATCTTATGGTTGCCCTCACATAGGCTATATAGTATGAAGCTAAAACGGGCCTTTTAGAGCACATGTGCCTTTCCTTGACTTTTCTGTGACCTGGGCAGCTCGGCTCCGCTGCCCCAGGTCAAACTGGTCTCACGAGTTCCCCGTCCTCTGGCCACCTGTGATTAGCATCAGGGCTTGACACACCATAAAGTCTTTTCATCCTACACAAGCCCCCAGCTAATCTCTTTCACATCAGACTGTTCCTGCTTTATGGCTTGTTTCCCAAAACAGGAGATGCTCATGTTTATTGGGGCCTATCGATATCTGATGTGGGATCTGAACCTTGCTGTGTAAATAATTGCGGGCTGGCTTAACTGGAATGTGGGATGGTCATCATGACTCTGCCTTTTCGTTTGAAATGTATACGTGTAATGGCCATATCATAAACCTAGGAATGTATGCCTGAGGCAGGAAATTCTGTATTTAAGGAGAAGCCCGTTTCTGTGATTTTTAGCAGTCTCCTGAGAACATACACGCTGTTGTACTTCTAGGACGCCTGTAATTGGTCTGCAGCCAATAAACTGATCTTTGACTTCACCAAGAAGACTCTGTGTTTCTGTAGGTCTGAAACAGGAAGAACCCCAAAGTCATAGGGTGTGTTCCCCTGCACCGCTGGGTTTAAAATACCCAGTACTTCACTTCTCACCGAACAACATGAATGGGGATCCTGAGTCTACCATGACTTTTACATCAACATCATTTATGTTTAATGTGCAGAAGGGTCTTTTAATCATATTCAAGAAGCCCCCGTGAAACCGCATTATTTCTATTCATGTTTATATTCTTGACCATTAATACCTCACTCTCATCACTCGTAGAAATATTATCCTCACACGGCATGCCATCCTTCACTCTGTGAATCTTGTTTGTTTGTATTCTATCACAGGATCTACAAACCTTGTCCAAAGTCCTTTTTTTCATGCACTTAGTGCACAACCGATCGTTGGCAGGACACACACTGGCATTTCCCAAATGGGATGTGCTTCCACACCTATAACTTTCCAATTGTTTAAAGGATTGTTTCTTGCTGAGTTTATCAGTTACTTTTTTAACCCCTTCTATTTCCCTTTTTTGTATTTACCCTTTACAGCTAACACATTCTAAGACTGTGACTTGGAATCTAATGCAGTAATTTGTTCCATGTATGAAATTGTAATTTCAATCCTAGTTGCAACCTATAAAGCATTTTCTAATCTCATATTAGGTGTTGACAACAAGGCTTATTGAACTTTTTTTATTATTAGTGTTCTCAACTAGTTTATCCCTGATCATTTCTTCCTCAAAAGCTTTAGATTCACAAGATATAGCCAGAATTCGTAAAGCTCTGACAAAACTTGCAGCCGACTCTCCATCTATCTGAATAATCTGAGTAAAATGTGTGCCTCTCCATGATGACATTTTACATGCCTAAAATCTTACATCTAGAGATTTTGGAGCGGATGCATATTCATCTATGCTAACATCACCTTCACCCTCACCATCTATTATCATGACTACTTCCTTGGAAATATATTTCAATATTTTCTGATCCTCAGAACTCAAACAATGATGAAGAATAGCAAATTTCTTTTTGTAGGTGAAGGATTCACCTTTCAAAGCATTCAAATACGCTTCAAAGGCTTCTTTCTAATGGTCCCAACCAGTCTCGGGGGCTGTTGGCTTAGGTGAAAAAATGCGGGGTGGTACTACTGAATGCTGAAATTAACCACACAAAAATTACACAGGATACTCTGAAAATATTGTACAGGTAGAAGACTACAACTTCTGTTACCAGAATGTGAAACACTCTATATAGAAATACCCTTTTGCATGTATTATCAACCAGTACAATGAACACCAGGTGTGGAAATCAGGTGTGCCTGACACAGTGTTTACAGGCCAACTTTGGTCACTAGTGCAGTCACGCAGCTTGTCAAAATAATTGTCCCTTAGATATGGTGTGGCTGTCACCGTGCGTATAGGCTTCTTCCTAAATTATGTTCTGCAGAATTGGTGTGCCTATCAGCGTAAGGCTTGCAATGCAAGAAATACCCATACATTAAGATGTGCCTGTCACCGTTAGTGCAGGCTTCAGTAATAATTAATTGAATGGCTACGTTCAGCATCAGGTGTACCTTTCACCGATCATGAATGATTATACTGCATGCACAATTCAATGCTTCCAAGCCTCCTTTGGAGTGTGCAGGGCAATGATACCACATTCCCTTCCCGATTAAAAATGGCGGCTGCGCACAGCTTCCAGATGGGATGACATGCATATGTCTTCCTAGATGCACCGGATAAAGATGTATGCGATGGAGTGATCATGTGTCACACTTCAACAGGTAATCCACGTGAGGGTGCACGTGCTCTGCCCTTGTGAGAATTCAGTTGTCCACTAACAATTTTGGAGATGCCTTCCTGATGCTTTCCGTCCTCACTTTGGCAGCCTTAAACTTGGTGGCACTGCATAAAATAGAGAGAAACAGACTCACCAAAGGTCACTTGAGAGGGACACAGTGACAGCGGGACTCAAACTGGGATCTAATAAAGACACACAGGGTGCATTCGTCCTGCTTGCGCCTTTTGGCCAATACAAACATCCAATTTCTTCTGGTAATCTTTATTCAGATAAATTGTACAGCATGACGATCAGACTCTGCTTCTAATGTTCTTTCTTCACATTTCTCACCGCTTTCCCCCAACATTCCTTCTCCAGGGACACTCCAACACTGGAATGTGAAGACCAAACAGGAACCTTATCGAAACACCATCACATTCTTTAGCAATTTAATGAAATGTTTAAAAAACAAAACACATCCCACAGGTGCTGAGACAAAATCTTCCCTCGCCCAAACTTTCCTCCCTTTTTTTCCAAAACAATCTAAACTCATGCACAACTTGCTTTGCCAACGAATCATAGCTATTAAAAAACATTTGCGGTCTAGATTGTTTATTAACAGCATCCTACTTCCTTGTATAAACCAAATGTTTTCTTTAAGTAACATATCAAGCAGATGTTTTGTCTTTCATTCTAAGACTTTTTTAAAACACAAACTACATGTCCCAACATGCAATGTAAAAACATTTACTGGGAAGTTCAAATAATTTGAAAATCTAAAAATTATAATAAGTTGATGAACGAGAGTTGTATTGGATGTCAATGTGCAGCTTGAGCTACTCATCGTGCCTGGAGTAGGTCTGGGGAGGAAATCAAGGAAGTTTAACAAAACATGACCTTGTGTTTTTTATGTATTTCTGCTACCTAAACAATAAACTATAAGAACTCAGCAATGATGTAAGGACTGAAAAACCTTGTAACAAAAAAAAAAACCTCAACCTGAAGTCCTAGCTTACCGATTGGGTGAAATGGTTGCTGGAGGTCTGTGGAATGTGCTCTGTTCTTTCGGTCCTCTGCCACTTCCAAATTGAACATCTTTTGGGCTTCTTATACAGGTGAGAGAGAGGATTGTGGGAGCAGAGCTGGTGTTGCCGGAGATAATAGGGAAAATTGAGAGTTGTCCCCTAGAGCAGTCTGCACTGGAGAGTCTCAAGGCCTGCAGCACACTTCCACATGATGCCACTGCCCATGTGTGAGAACAGTGTATTTCCATTGAGCAGACCCTCATCCCCACATGACCATAAGAAGAACTGGCGAACACAACAAGACGATGGACATGGTGCTGAAACTTTTCAACCACTCACCCCCAGTCAAGAGATCTGGGTTTAACCCATCGTTCTTCTGCTCACTATGCCACCCCAGTTTGGACCCAGCCATATGCAAATCAGTCTTGACCCTGCTCCTCATTGGAACAGTCCAGCCCGAACTGCCAGGCCAGGTCCTCCCTGGAATAGAAACAAGCATTCTGGGGTTGGTTTGGAGGTATCACCTCTCATCAGCCAGGCTAGCTTGACTCCAATGGCACAGCGGGCAAGAGACCAACGTCTTGGCATAGCAAACACAGCAAGATGATGGACGGACTGCTGAAACTTGGACCAGAAATAAGCATTCTGGAAGGAACTGCCCAACTTTGTCATCACCTTCGCAAACATTTTTTTAAGAGCGCTGGGGGTTGCAAGACTCCGATGGATAAAGGTGCAGATGCAGCACAAGCACCAACTCTCTGTGATCAGGAAGAAGGATGCCGAAGATGGCAATTGTCTGGCACTCTAGGACAGATAAGACACAGAAAGAGAAGCCTTCCTCCTCTCGGACTGTGATCTGCAATCATTCTCAGCTCACATAAAGGGCAGAAGGGGCTGAGTTAAACAGGGGACTTGACATGCCTGTCTCGTAAGATGTCGTTATAACATGGGAAGGGAGTAGGGCACTTAAGTAAACTTCTTTCTACAAAATCAGGTGGAAAATTGAGAAGACGAAGGGGAGACCAAGTTTGCAGCTATGATGGAGGCTGACAAGATACAGCTAGGTCTTTGGACAGTTTTAATTAATAGAAGCATTGTAATGGCTGTGTGATGATAAATGCTTCGCCACACTCATAAGGCCTGTTGCCACTATAAAGGGTGGATATGATTTCCTTCAACTCCTCTTCATCAAAAATGTTTTGGGGTGTCACACTGATGCAGTGCCAATGGGAGTGGAACCCATGGACATCATTTAGGGGTCACCAGGGGTCTGTGCTGAAACCCCTGACTTGCCCCTTGTGACCCTGGCACTGCCTTTGTGACCACTAGTATCAGCAGTGAATAGTATTAAACTAATCACTATTAGTTTACTAAAAAAATGAGGTACAAATAACTGGAATATGATTTTCCCTGGCAGCTGACGTAAGTAAAAGAAAAATGCTTTTAAATGTATGTATGTCATATGCAGGCTTGCAGTTTTGAGTGTGTTTATGTGAGACAGAGTGTGTATATGAGTGACTGTGTGTGCACGTGTAGGCAGAGTGTGTGTGTATGTGTGAATGCGTGTGTATGTACAAGCATATTTATGTTTGAGTGAAAGTGAGTTAAGGGGCATGTGAAGTCACTTCCGCTACCCCAGGTAGTTTGGTGAATTGATGTTGATGATTGGACACACTGCCTGCCTCTTCCATGACTGGAAGCACTGGGTGACAAAACACAAAAAAGCAGACAGAAAGTAAAATATTATAATATAAAAGCACAGAGACAGGGAAACATGGCAGAAAGTGAAAGCATTGGGAAGGTGGGGATGAAAAGTAACAAACTGGAGTTGGATGGGAAGGAAAACAGCCAAGAACATGCTATGATCTGTAGAGCTATTTTATCAGCCCCCGTCATTGATGTAAGATGCCATGCAAATTTGACACTGCTGTTTTAGCTCTTTGCGCAATAGAGCTATTTTATCAGCCCCCAGGGGAAGTGAATTTCGCAGATCAGTCTTCCTCCAGGGTGCTTCTTGCTAACCATGGAACAGGGTGGGAATAGGTTAGGTCAAGGGAAAGGAGCAGGTTAAAGAAGGGGCTATATGTCAGGTTCCCCCGCTCTGAATCCTCGGGATTGTGCTGATGCTCAAAGGGGTCTCCCTCTCAACTGACCCATGTCCGGAATATAGAAATACACGGACTAGTGAGCTAGTTAAGTGAGGGAAGGAAAGGGAAGGAACAGCATGGAGGTAGACATACAGAAGACACACAAAACAAGGTAAGCGTCCAGTTGTGAAACAACAGTACAGTGAAGACAGCTGTAGGGTCCAAGAGGATTACTATATAACACTCACCTGTAAAGGAAGCAAAGGGGGGTTCTACCAGAAGAGAGGAGAGGGCGATTGCCGTCTTCCAGCATAAGCAACTGTACTAGGAAAAAAAACAGCTGTTAACACACCAAATACCCCCACCATACATTCTAATACTGCGATGATAGCAATGTACGCCACCTACCCAGGTTATGCATGGGATAGTTCAAATCGCAATCTATCATGTCCAGAACGCTCTCTTTACTCTCTCTCTCTCTGTCTCCTAGGAAATGGTGGAGAAGAACAAACTATAAAAATATAGTATGACGTGCATTTAAACTGACTGCACAACGTCTTCACCTCAATACTCATAGATGAACTCGATACTCCTTTAACCATTCAGTGGTATGCTGAGGCACAGTTAGGCAAGAAATAAACAGGGTTCAGAGGTTCTTGATTGCCTGGAAACCCCCTGTATTACGAGGCATCATCCACAAAGAAATGTAACCAAGAACGGTCCACCTCCTGCATGAGAACCCAGGAGCACCTGGTCTCGCCAACAGGAGATAGAAAGAAAGATAGAGCGAGGCGCAGATAGGGGCTCCACTGCCTCGCGTTGCCAAATCAATAGTTGAGCGTTAAGCGCTCTCACACGAAAAATGGATAGGAACTTGTCCTATTCTTTGCAAGTCCGTCACAACAGGACTAGCACCAGACCGCCCGTTATGCTTCTCCGCATGAAAACAGCCGAAAGCGATGTTTTCGCCAACCGAGAAGCGAGGGCCGAGGACGCGTTGAGGAAGCAGTTCTCAGCGCACATGAACACAGCGTAATCAAAGCAAGGATCAGAACATGGTGCCGGCAGCACCCTTACCGCCTGGTTCACGCCGATGAGGAACATTGCTACCGCCGAAGGTAATCCAAGAATAAATGGCAGAGGTAGCGGCGTTTGTCGTCTCTATATCCGGGTTCCGCTGGGCTTCGTGGTCACGTGGGGCGTGCTCACGCGAGGGACGCTGGGGGATGTCGTTTCTCACGGTATTTCCGGGTATTACCGTGTTCTTTGGGGAGTCAGTGTGTTACTGGCCCCAGAATCCTGACACTATAAAGGTGTCAGCAAAGGAGTATCCGGCCTCTTCCTGACACCAAACACCACCGGAGGGGAGTGTAGATTTTTGTTAGGGTTAATTTGCAATGGCAGCTTTACCTTGCATGGTACGGGGACATAGCCGATGAGCTGCAATGGCGGCAAACAATGAGGCGGCCCTGGCCGCCTTCATCACATTGGATGCAGCAGGAAGGGTCTGTGACAGGTCAGCGGTCCTGTTGTTTTCCCAGCGTAAGCCGGTAGTGTTGCACCTGCACCCTTGGGCCAGGCATGGCCCGAAGCTATAAATAAAGTTACGGATGATCGCTCAAGGGTCATTGACCCACTAACTGTATCTCTGTGCCCCAGTGTATTGTGCCCCAAGCCGTGCACTAGACTTGCACACATTACAGACCGAGTGCCCCTCCCCCACTACAGGACCGAGCTCCTCAGGCCTGGAGTTCTCTACCAGGCCTGGGTCGCAATGCGGTGGCCAACACGTTCCGCATCAGGCAGCATAGCAGTGTCAGCTCGCCTCCCCTAGTCGCCAAAAGCCAGAAATTTATCAGTGAGGAGGGGCAGGAGCTTGAAGAACACTGTTGGAATCACCTAGCATGGGGACAGGAAAAAGAGCCTCCCAGAGTGTCTGTCTTCCGTGGTGTAGCTGGATGTAATGCCTGAGTGTAGGGAGGCATGGTCTTCTAAAGTGGAGGCTGCGCAGTTGAGCACTCTGCGGGGAAAGCGAGAGAGGGCACTGGACCTCGCAGTGGTAGAGGGGCAGCTGGACCGCTCGGCGGGCCCCTGTGCTGTGAAATGTGATGCAGTTAAAGCTGGACCCTTGGACCCTGAAGTAAAGAAATTTAGGCTGGCCGCTCCTGGGCACGGGGGTGGATCTAGGGTGAGGGGGCACTGGGCCACATTCAAGAAAAAAAGGGAGAGGGTGTGGGGGGCAGGGGGACCTTGGGCCCCTGGGACCCCAGGCTAACAGATGGCAGGGAATAGATTTGGAGCCTGTATTCAGGAACAGTACCTGTTAGTCCAAGAGACAGAGGAACACTGGGCCTGGATGTTTGCGGCTAGGGAGAGGGCGGCTGCCCTCACCCAAGGGATGGGAGATTCCCAGGTGGCTGACTTCCCGGTTGGGGCCCAGGGTTTGGGGGCCACAACACAAAGGAACAGTGGGTGTTGGGTCCCTGAGGACCCATACCAAGAGGTAAATAGGACAGGAGCCAGCACGGCTTGGGACCCGGTGGTGTGAGGGGCCCCCCAGATTGGAGCAGCTTGGCAGGGGAAGGAGATGCAAGACTGGCAGGGAGGCTGGGAGAAAGGTGGTGATGCCAACGGGACACAAAATGCCCCCAGGACGTTGGCCTGAAGCAGCGGGGGGTCCGCGGTGGCCTGCCATCCATCGAGGGCTCACTCACAAGGAGTTGCGATGGATGAGCTTTCAACTTGGAATGATGTGAATGTACAAAGGCAGAAATGTGTGGTGCAGGAGCCAGTGGGTGAGGGGGAGTTGATTCTTGACTATGGCGATGACAGTGATGACTAGGAAGAAGGGGAGATGCAGGATGAAGTTGACAAGTCTGTGGGGAAGGCAGGGAGGAAGGAGAGGTCAATCAGTGAAGCTGGTATTTTGCAGGAGTCACGTGCTGATAAGGGGGGTGTCAAGCCTACCGGGCACCAGAGCAACAGAGGACAGTAGAAAGAAAAGGCTGTGGGCAGTGATGTAGTACAAGGTAAAGGCGATTGGTGGGCAGCATAGGATGTTGGGGATGTGGGGCGAAAATTACACCTTGCCGTTTAGTGGGTGTGGGGGGTGGTAAGGTGGATGACACCAGGACTGCACTGAGAGGTGCTGCGGTGGCAACAGGGCACAAAAAACATTGAGGGTGGTAAAGAGGTGGTGGGTACTGGGTTCCAAATGAACAGTACTGTAGGGACTGATGAGAAGGATGACACAGATGATCATAAACATAAGAAGAGGCTGCTTTATATGGGACTGGCGATGCTCCTGGGATCGCATTTGTCTGAACTAAGAATAGGATTAGAAGCACAACTATGTTGATGTTTTTAAGCTCTTACTTAGGGAGATTCAGGTCAAGGAAAGATCCAGGGAAAAGAAGTGGGAGTTGACCAGAAGACCGAGGGTGCCCATTACCATGTAGAACTGGACCTTGGCTTTCTTGATTTACGATAGCATATACTGTGAGCGTCATTTGGATAGGGCGATTGCACTGCTGAAGTACATGGACATAATCTGAAAAGCACAGATGCATTATGCGGGCTATGCCTGGCTGAGCTATGACAAATAGTTTAGGGCCCGAGTCAGTCTTAACCCAGATAAGCCATGGGGGGAGGTGGACTCGGAGCGTTAGATGCAGTGGATGTTGTCCATTCAATCCTCAGCATCGACGCATGCAACCAGTGGCTTGCCCATGACGTACCGGTCCTTTCATCCCCGTCCCGCTTCAGAGGGGGAGATATGTGCAGAAGCCACCTGGACCCAACACTGGGGCATACTGGAACTTTACCAAGGGGTTCTTCTTGTGGCACCCCTGTATGTTTAAGAATGAATGCCAAGTGCGGAGGACGCCACCCCATCAGGCAATGCTTTACTCTGGTCATCAGTGCAGAGCAGTTAAAGGCCTCTAGAAGCTGGGGGCAGTCTGGAGCTAAGGGCCACTACAACAGTTAGATTGGAGGCCCTGGTACCTTGGCTCTCTATTTATCCTGACAGGAAGGTGGCTTTACGTTTGAAGTGGGGTTTCACTGAAGGATTTTGGGTAAGGTACCAGGGCCAAAAGGGGCGTAGGTGGGCCGACAATTTGAATTCAGCTATGGAACTTCCTCAAGTGGTATCAACAAAACTGAACAAAGAAGTGGAGGAGGGTAGGATTGCAGGTCCATTCTTTAAGTGTTCCCTGGCGGGTTTGATCATTTCCCCTTTGAGAGTGGTGCCCAAGAAAGAGCCGGGGGAGTTCAGAATTATTCACCACCTCTCTTGGCCCGAGGGTGGGTCTGTCAATAATTTAATTGCTGAGGATGATACCAGGGTGCTGTACGCCACTGTGGGTGATGCCATATGCATGGTGCAAGGATGTGGGCAGGAGGCTGTAATGGCAAAGCATGACGTCAAGTCTACATTTTGCTTTTTGCCCATTCATCCTGTTGATTTCTCTTTCCTAGGTATGCAGCTTGGAGGTGCCATCTATGTGGATAAAGTGTTGTTGATGGGTTGTGTCACTTCTTGTGCTTTGTTTGAACCTTCAGTAGCTTTTTGCAGTGAGTTTCCAGCAAAAGCAGTGGCCATCGTGGAATGTCTCATTACCTGGAAGATTTTTTGTTTGTTGGTACACATCAGGGGAAGTTTTCCAGATATTGCAGCATTTTGAGACTGTAGCACAGGATTTCGGGGTGCCTTTGGCTCCCGAGAAGATAGTGGAACCTAGTGTTGTACTGACATTCTACGGAAATTGAGCTGGACTCGGTGCGGTGGGTGGCTTGTCTGCCAAGGAAGAAAGTGGATGAGATCCAGGTTTTTCTATTACATGTGATTAGGGAATGGAAGATTGAGTTGAGGGCAGGGCAGAAATTGCTGGGCTTCTTGAACTTTGCGTGCAGGGTGGTGAGAGCAGGGAGGACTTTTTGTAGGCATCCCGGCATGGCCATGTCGGGAGCAGTGCTGCTGCACCATAGTGTGAATCTCCTTGGGTGTACGAGCAGACCTGTGTGTTTGGCAGTCTTTCTTGGAGGAGTTTATTGGGGTGTCTTTGGATTTTTTGGAGGACATTACAATGTGGTAGGTCCAGATAGTTTCAGATGTGGCCGGGACTTAGGTCTTTTCTGGGTTGGGAGATAATGTGCTGAGTAATGGCCTCTGCTTTTGTTGAGTCAAGGGTGTTGTATTTAGTTTCTGGAGTTTTTCCTACTTTTGGTAGCCCTGCCAGTTTGGGAAAGTGAGCTGAAGAACGGGACGGTTCTTTTCAATGTGGATAATATAACTGTGGTGGATCTGATGAAACAGCAACGAGTAAGCGACTTGAGAGTGTTGCAGCTGTTGAGGAGTTTCATGCTGGTCTGCTTGCGGCTTAATGTGGGGCAAAACACATGCCGGGGGCCTGCAATGATATAGCTGACTCCTTGTCTCATTTACAGTGGCATTGTTTTCGCAATCTGGCGCCTGCTGCGGAGAAGTCTAAGCCAAAATTGCCTTTGGACATCTGGGCCTGGGGGGAGTGAGAGTTTTTGGAGTGGTCGAGAAGTGATTGCCTGTATCTACCCTGAGAAGTTACAGGCTGGCATTGAATGAATTTGGGGGGTTATTGGACCGTTCTCTGAAGCTGATGAATCTTGAGCGATTTTGTTCTATTTTGCATTGATCAAGGTTTGTCCCCTTCAACTATTGCGGGCAAGTTGGCTAGGATTTCTTTCTATGGCAAGCTGTATTTGGGTTTTGACCCTGCCAAAGATGGGATTCTGGGAAAGGTTTTGAATGGTTGGGACAGGGAGCGGGGTGGTAGGTGGGTGGTGTTGTGGGAAGCTATCACATTCAAGTTTTTTCAGGATTTGTTGGTGGTTCTGCCTCTGTGTTGTTACGATCCATTTGAGAATGGAATTTTTAGATTCTGTATGACCTGGATGTTTTTGGTGGTCTTGTATGAGGAAGTGTGTTTGGATCAGGGGGTTTGGGTATCTGGCTGAGGCGATCCAAGACGGATCATGCGGGCAGAGGGAGATGGGTGTGGTTGTGTGAAGGGGGTGACGGTGAGGTCTGTCCTGTCTGTGAATGGCACACATCCCTTTTGTTGCCTGGGAGATGTTAATTGGGCATTTATTGTCATGCGAAGGGTAGCAGAGTCACCGCTTTTCAGTTGTTGGTAGTTTTGCGCATGGCTTTGCGCATGATTGGTAGGGACCCAACTAGTTTTGGTACCCATTCCTTTCGGATTGGGGCGGTGATGGTGGCAGATTGGTAGGTGGAGGCGGAGGTGCTGTGAGTGCTACATGCAGAAGTAGTAGGGTTTAGTCATGGTGGAGGGGTTTTGGGGGGTAAGTTGTCTGATCTAATTGCTCTTTTTTCTACTGCAGGGTGTGTGAGCGGGCCGAGAACTAAGACAGTTACCTTGATTGTGGGACATTCCTTTGTACACTAGGCAGCAAAATATATGGACCAACACATTTATATGAAAAATCTGGGCTTGAGAAGCATCCACCACGAGGTTGTTTGGTGGAAAAAGGGGGAAATGCGATGAGGCACGTTATTACCATGGCTGACTAAGTTGGATCTGCAGAGGGGTTGCCCGGACATGCTCCTGATTCATCTGAGGGGACAATGACTATTTGTCAGGCCTGGCTTTGCTCCAGCATATGCAATGGGACTAGGAGGGGATCACACGGAATATTCCAGGCACCTGTGTTGTTTGGACAGAGTTTGTTCTGCGCAGGGTCTGGAGGGGGGCTGTGAAACATGCTGGGATTGATGAGGCCCAAAAGAAAAACAGGGCAATGAGGGCTTTTTGTCAGGCTCATGACATTAAGGTGATTGCATATGCAGGGCTTAAAGAGTAGGAACCGAGGCTCTTCATGGATGATGGAGTGAAACTTTCGCAATTGGAGAACTCTTATTACATGATGGAGTTGCAGGATGTGGTGAGTGCTTTATGCAATGAGTCAATTTGGTGCTGTAGATCTTATTGATGGGAGGCGAAAGGTGCACAGGGGTTTTCTGGAGGTGCAGGTAACCACCCTATGGGGGTTTCCTGGTTGGCTGTATTTTGGGGGGCTGGTGAGTCACATATTGACATATCACCCCTTGGGGGAGGAAGGGTGCACAGGTGAATAATGGTAGTGCTTGGGATGAGACGACCAAAGGATCTTCAAGGGAGGATGTTTGGAGGGCAAGTGAAGGAGAAATTGGGTATATGGAATGAGGTCAGCAAGTGAAAGGGGGAAGGCTGAAACACATGATATGGTCTTACTGGGGAAGTGTAAGCGGGTGATTTGTGAATGGTGCGAGGAGAATAGAACTGTCTGTGTTATGTCAAAAGTCATATTTTGGGATTATTGTTAATGTTATGTTAATAAAGTTTATTAGTATCTTAGCCACCTTAACCTAGTAAATGGCCTTTTATGTTATCACAACAGCGTGGAGTGTGGTTATTGCATGATGTTGGCCACAGGGGGCAGTGAAGGTCTCAGACCAGTCTTCCCCCGGGGAGCTTCTTGCTGGCCACGGACAAGGTGGGGATAGGTTAGGCTAAGGGGAAGGGGCGGGTTAAAGAAGGGGCTAAAAAGGTGCCAGGAGACGAGTATCCGGCCTCTTCCTAACACCAAACACCACCGGGAGGGGAGTGTAGATTTCTAATCTTCCGCCCACCCTGCATGTGGTAGGGCACTGAGTGGTATTTTAATTGCAGCGTGTTGCCAGTTTAGGGCAGATTGTAGGGCTTAGGTGGTATTTTGGGGGGCTGGTGAGTCACATATGGGCATACCTCCCCCCTTTGGGGTGAGGAAAGGGTGCACAGGTTAATGAGGGTGGTGTGCGGGATGCGACGACCAATTGAAGGATCTTCAAGGAAGGATGTTTGGATGGCAAGTGAAGGAGAGTTTGGGTAAATGGAATGGGGTCGTCAAGTGAAAGGGGAAAGAGTGAAGCAAATGATACGGTCTTACAGTGGAAGTGAAAGCGGGTGAGATGTGAATGGTGCAAGGAGAATGGAACTGTCAAAAGTCATATTTTGGAATTAATGTTAATAAAGTTTATCAGCATGTTAGCAATCCTGTCCTAATAAATGGCCTTTTAAGCTAGTACAACAGCATGGAGTGTGGTTATTGCACGAATGCAATGATTAGTAAACCTGGAACTGCTGCTTAACTAGTAACAGAGTGAGTGCAGGGTGCTGTTCAGAAGCCCACAGCTGGAGCAAATAAATGTTGGCATGCTTAATACCAAGGCTTGTATTCTTTACATCCACCTCATGCCGCTTTAAAACCCTACTAGACACTTCCAGACCTCTGCTTTCACCTTTTGTGAAGGTTTAACCTACTTTCTCATTCTCCGTCTTCCCGGTATGTGTTTTCTCACTAATAAGGAAAAATACGTGCCAGTGGCCCCACTGGCAACCACCGGCTCAAATTAAACACTGTGTCAAACCATAGTATATTATGTTTCTACGTGTTGTAATTGCTTCATTTATACTAGGACCTAAGTAGCGCAAAGTATTTCCCAAATATCACTATGGGTGTGCAACTGAAGTAGGTAAGACGTAGACATTTTAAGCGGCATTCCCGCTTCTGAGTAAAATCATATATGCATAGGCCTATGCAGAAATGTTCTGCTCATAGAGACTCTATAATGGGCTGTCACTGAACTGAATAACTCTTAATGTATAAATCCAAATGGAAACGAAGGAAGAGGGCCACCCAGGAAGTAGCTGATGTTATACTTTGAAAACGATAAAAGGCACATTCCATCTTTCTACCATGACAGCACCATTGGAAAGAAAATCGGAAATGAGAACTCGTCTTATCCAGACTCTTTTCATCTGTTTTACTCCTCTGGCTCCCTGCCAGCCAGCTCTTCTCTGCCCTCTCAGTTCACTCTGTGCTATTGTTATTTTATCTCTTGCAGTTGAACAAAAATTCCCATTCTGAGACGCAGCAGTTATAATGAAAGTAGCCTGACCGGGCGAGTTTCAAGAGTGTGTTATTCACTGCCTGAAGCAGCTCAGAAAAATGTAAAATGGATGCCTCTTGCAAAAAAGTGACAGAGTTAAAAAGATATTGGCAAGGTGACAGATACCAGAGTTCAGATTTTGAACCGGTAAGGATTAAATATGATACAAGTTGTTCATAACAACAGAAATCGTGCAAAGTGTGCGCATTTTGGAATACATTTCAGCAGGTGATGAAAATGTTTGAGTATGATAATGTCTGGGCTCAAATCTACAAGAAGTACATCTAACTTAGGTGTTTGGGTTAACATTTTGTCTCAGCATTCTTCAGATTATTCTGCTATCGTAGATGGCACACGAATGTCCTATTTTTTACCGATGGGCAAATTATTAAACCGATGTGTACAACGAGACAATGCCTTGCCGAAATAAATGGCACGTAAAGATGGAATCTGGAGTTAGAACCCTCAAAGTCCTGACCTCAAACTAGTGCCACTCTCACTATAATCAAAGTTCACTCTTTCCTTTTCAATATTCTCCTTTACAAAAACATGCACTTTCTATTTCTTTGTTTTAAGTACAAATATCATTGGTAAGTCTGATTTATATCTTCTTTTCAACGAGTGACAGATGGACAGAGTTGACGAATAAAAGGGGCCAGGGTGTGTTACATTGATTGAGCAGGTAGCACGATGGTGATACTAGTGCATTATACGGACACTGCAAAGGGGTTTCCACTTTTTACAAGCTTCTAGTCGAAGACATTTTTTACTCAAACATTTCCCAGATCTTTTTATTGAATTTATGGAATCAATAACAGCCTCATCCATAATCGCTGCAATATTTAGAATCAATGAATCTGCACCTGTATGGGAATATGAATTACCCATTTCCTTTACGGCAGCTGCAAGGTTAAAGGCTTTAGGCCTTGTTTGAATTTGATTGACAGGGTGCTTTGCCTCAAACATTATAGAGTACATTGTCTGCTAAATGCAGGTTTACCTGTACTAGTTAGATTCAGGCTAATTGTTTAGGAGCACCAAGAACGCCAGGCCATTCCCAAACAGGAAAACAAATGAATGACACCTACATGTCAGGAGAAAACAACGAGCAGTTTAGTGACATTTATTCTTTGTTTTTCTAAAACAAGCTCCCATTTGGTACATTGCTCTTGAAAAACAAAAGACTGTGTGGTGCGAGTGCAGTGAATAAGGCATCATTTTGTTAATGTGCTCGTTTAATGACATGATGGAAAATCGACAACCTAATTCATTAAGTGGCCTTTCCCTCCATAAACTCTAAAGACATCTGGTTGCTATTTTTGGAGGAGTATCATGTGCCTCATGTGAACTGCAAAAGACTGGTCAGAGTTAGGATAGTCAAGTAAGTACATGGACTCGTCACTAGAGTTTCGACTAGGGGCTCTATTCACAAGCTGCAGTTTGCAGTATGCAAAGCAGTACTACAGCAGTACTACTTAGAAACTGCAAAATGTGATTCAGACATTGTGGTGAAGATCTCCGCACTCATGGTTATAAGTTTGCTACAGCCCTAAAGGTGTCAAACAGGCGTAAATGTACATTGACCAAACATTGGAGTAATTTAACTACCAGATATAGCTTCATACCCTGTTTCAGTGTCCAGAGGGCAAGCAGGGGTTACTGCACCTTAGCCGTGGGGACCGAGGTCATTTGCCTCTGACACATCCAGTCAGTCCTACTGTTCTGAAGACTGGGTAAAGTACAATCCCTTCAGCACTTGACTCTCAGTGGTAGCAATGACAAACATTCATAGGTTTCTCAGAGAAGTACTGCGGGTGTGTGCAAACCCAGACCTCAACAATTACCAGGCAGCACAATAACTGAATACCCAATCAATGCTTTACTTTGATAAAAGAAAAGTATTCTCATACTGCTGTTTGGACTACTGTGTCCTGTATTCTCCCCAATCTTGGATGCCCCCCACCTTTTGTTGGTCTAGGTAGGTCTCCTTGTGATGTTTGAGGCTTAGGTGAACATTAGTGCAGAGTTCAATTTTAGGTTTCAATTTTCAAGGCAGTCTCTGCTATTGTACAAATTCGTCACAGCACAGACCTTAAAGTATGCTTTCTAGCGTCTAAAAGAGACATGCAGTAAATGTCTTGCTTCAATCCCGCTTCTGGGAGACAATGGACTAAGTGGAGTCTTGACTTCAATCAAGAGGAGGGTGGCAGCAGGACAGCAGATGGAGCCTCCATTTGATGTCTTCACAGGTAGAGACAGGCAGTGACTCTGACAATGGATTCTTTTCTAGGTTGCTGGTGAGGTGCAGTATGTGGGCCATCAAGGTCTCAGTGACACAAAGTCAGCCACAGCATGGTCTCGTTACAGTGGCTTGGGGCACAGCCTTGGGTGCGGCAGGACAGTCCTCATAGGCATAACATCTGGCTGGTGGTGCACTCAGCCTCTGGTACAAACATCTTGGTTGAGCATTTTGCCTCTGGCACAATAGTGACCAATGACTGTGTTTCCCTCCTTGAGCTGCTTTCTCAGAAAAAACACTCTTCACCAGGCTCAGGGCATGCAGATCACTCTCCCCAATCACCCTTTGGCCCCTGGGACCACCCAGCACTGGGGGTCAAGTTGCTCTGATACTTTAGGTCAGTCACTTCTTTACAGAGTTGGCAGGCTTCTAGCCTCTCTTAGCAGAAGGTTGGCTTCAAGGCAGTTCATGCCAGAGTTTCCACTTCTTTCAGCATGCCAGACTCTAGACAATGTCCCCTCCTATCTGGGATGCTGGCTGTCAGGCAGGCACCATTTGTGGCTGGGTAGTAGTCCACTAAGAATTATGTGGAGCACTCCTTTCCTTGATTGAAGAGAACTTGGAACTAAAAACGAAAAGTGAGTCAGCACCTCCCACTTTTATATGTTAAGCCTTCGTATGATTTGGATGCTCTGTCCGTACTTGCAGATACAGCTGAGATTTGTACTGCTACAGGTGTTCTTTCGGTACAGCCTTTGTGCAGAGTTACGCTGTTCGTGTAAGGTAGTCTCAAGCTTGGAGTACAAAGAGGCATGAGCTTTCTGCACCTGGCTTATCAACATCGTACTGATAGTGACCCTAGAAGAAACAAAAGACTGGCCTCTCCTGAAGAACACATATCATCATGAAAAACAAAAACTGCAGTCCCACCTTTTACCCCCACCATCTACCAAGTGGCACTGCTACCTGAAGACTAATCACTATCCCCTCTCAGCAAAAGAGAAGCCCTCTTGAATTGGGAAAGTCAGCAATACACTTTAGCTGACTGGGAAAACCACCTCATCTCCATCTTAAGCACAGTAGCAGGCCATGATAGAATTGATTACTGCTAGTAAGTCTATGTCAGTGCTATGGAAGGCTTTAAGTCCAGTTTGCCAGAGGTCCAAGAAATGATGTTTCTCCAAATAGGAAGAATGTTGTTTATTCAAATATGACTCCAGAACGTTGCCGAGCGAAGGGAGAAGACAAAAGGGGTGATAGTTGGCTGGGTCCTTGATCAGCATTAAATTTTTTTAAGATGGGCATAACATGCAGATTTCCACTCCTGAGGTACAGCAGCTAGACTAAACGATAGGTGTAAGGGTAGGAATGAGAAGAGTGGCTAAAGAAGACATTCCATACGGAGGACAGAGATCAGAGATTGATCCCTGATTTAACTTTAGCTAACAGGGCGAACAACTGAATTTGTGTGGTAGGCCCAAACCTTTCAAGCACTATTGAAGTGTCTGCGTGGGTAAGAGTGTAGGGAGCAAATTGATGGTGCAAACATTCTGATAAATGGTTTCAATTTTTGTTTCAAAATGATTCCCCAAAATATCACATATTGTCTGAGAAGCGGGAATGGCTGATGTGCAGGCAAGAGGTTTGGTAAATTCATTTAGCACCTTGAATAATTCTTTAGCAGAGTGTCCAGCTTGATCAATCCAATTGATAGTATATTGTCTTCGCACTTCCCTGATTTTGCTATGGTAGGCTCCTAAAACGAATTTATACTTGCTTTTATTTGCAGCAGATTACCAAACATGCTCTTTCCAGTCTTCTACAGTTCATCTTGTGAAGCCTCAGTTAAGCTGAGTACCAGGGGGCATTATGTCTAATGGCTTTAGAGATGTTCTGTTTATACGGAGCAACTATATCTAGTGCTTGTGAGAGAGATTGTTGAAACATCGCTAAAACGGAATTAATATCCTGTGTATTATCTAGACTGGGGGTACAGAAGACAGGATTGAAGTACTCTAGAGTGACCTGCCTCCATAGTCTCGATCTCATGCTTTCATTTATTTTTGGTTTTGAAAGAATGATCCAGACTGGAATCTGAAAGCTGATAAAATAATCATCATTTCATGTTAAGGGCTCTGGAAAGTCAGTGTGAAGAAGCAGGGAATTAGTAAAAATTAGGTCCAGCGTATGACCCCCGGAGTGCGTAGGCCCAATATAAGACTGGCATTTCAAGATCAGATAGTACAAGAGCTACATCAGAGTCAGAGACAATTTCTGCATGATAATTAAAATCCCTTACCAAAAAGAAAACTGTCTGTAACTAGCACATGGGGTGCTGGGGGTTATGCTAATTTGTAGCTAAAATCTATCTTAAAGCCAGTGGGCGATACACTAATGCACCCTTCCACAGATCGCCGGGTGAAGTTTCCAGCTTCAAGAAACTTCTCTCCACACAGTCAGAAAGTAAAGAATCAATGATCTCCAATTTCAAGGAGTCCAGAAACGCAATGGCTCCTCCTCCTCCTAATGTAGATTTCCTATCAAGTCCAACCAACTTATATTTGTTGGGGAACACAATAGGAATTGAAAGAAAAAGCTAAATGATGCTGACATGTTTCAGTGATAAAGCAAATGTCTGATTGTAACGACAAAAGCAAGTCCCACAATTCCATTGCATTTTTAGACCCACTGCCTATGGCTAGCTGCCGGCTGCACCAGTGGGCAGAGGTACTTTCCAGAGTCCTTTCTTCATATCTCGTATTGTTCACTAAGAGCCTAATTCACAAAGATAAACTTTCTCTTTTGTGTAAGTGAACTATTTTTTGCAATTCAAAAAGGAATTTTACGAGTAGTATCTTTACAAAACGTCTCTGCACGTAAAAAGCTAGGCAGTCCTAAAAATACTACAAGTAAACTAATTTTGTGAATTGCAACAAATCGTAAACTTACACAAACACAAAAGTGTATGTTTACCTTTGTAAACCAGACCGTGAGTGTGGCCAGCTGTATCTGCAAGTGCACAAGATGCACAAGGCACGAGTAAAATGATACCAAAGAATGTGGACCAGGCTATGATGTGCTCTACTGCTGAGGTTGATGGGTTTCCCACATGCCCTTTACTAGAGTTACCTAGCCCAGGCAGATTGTCAGTCACTCGTGTCACTGCATGCTGAGATGTACATGGAATGGGGAGCATCTTCAGGGTTGGTGACACTCATACGCAATACTGCCTGGATATGGGCAGAGGTCAGTATAGTCACAGAGCAGGTTTAATCGAATGATCAGAACACCAGACACTAATGCCAGCCCCGGTGTGAACTGCACAAGTCTTGGCAAACCGCAGCATAATAAACTCATTTGATCTAAGGCAATTTGAGACATCACAACATCCAGCATAACTGTCACCCGGCACCACTACAATATGGGCTGCTTTGAATAATTATAGGTGGATGGCTAAAGGATGCCTTATGGGGTGGGTCTGGTTGAATGACTCATGACAGGAACGGGGGGGTCACTCAATACTGATCATGTGGTGCAATTGTGAGGAAGCATACATTAGCCTGGGCAGGGACCTGGAGCTGCTGTAGAATCCCATTTACAGAGATCACCTCAGTCACACTATTAAAGTTGAGAGGTTGTGGCATTACAGCCAGAGATATCGGCTTTGAAACTGGGGAAGCAGGTTCAAGTCTCTGCATTGGCTTAATACCTCGTGATTCTGGGCACATTGCTTAATCTCTCGGAGTCTATTAAATGAATGTGACTGTGTGTAATGTAACTGGTGTTTTTGTAAAGAGATCCAATAACCTTTAGGTCAAGTTTGTGCTATATAAAACTGATATTTATTTAAAAAATAGAACAAGCGCTCAGCAAAGTCTTCTCTAGCATTTGCCACTGGGCATAACCAGTTGTAGGTACTGGTGCTTACAAATGAATACAGAAAAAAGAAACCTTCTTTCCTTGCACATCAAGGGTAGGGGTGGGTGGTAAACTCTGCTCAGACAGGGGAGTTTGCAGGGTTTTGTCCACTCCGTGCTCCACTTGGAGTGCAGAATTCTGCAAAAACTCTGCAACCCACCATGTGGCAGAGTTTTTCTTGTCGGCGTTTACTAATAAGTAGGTGATCACGAGCTAAAGAAATTGAGTGCTAGGATGAGTCCCGTCACAACTTCTCAATGTGGGTGGTCACTACCGTTTGCATTCAGAATGCTGCAGCTCCAATAGAAAATCTACTTGAGTGGCAGAAGGAAGCCACACATCTGGCACGGCACATGGTGCCCGTTCGCACTGATTTTATATGCGGAACAGCCTCCCAGTGCTAAAAATCAGCACGAGTAGCGTGGCATAAATTCAGCCGCTTGCAAAACTGCGGATTCTCACAGAGGTTTTATGTCACTCTACTGAATTCCATGAAGTAAAACTCTGTGAGGTCCTCCCGCCCCTAATCAAGGGCCATATCATGATGACACTGCGTACAGTCAAGTGCCTGTTTTATTACTATAGGATTGCCTAAAGTTCAAACATATAACTATAAATTTCTCGAAGTTAATGCATGATCTTTACATGGAACAAGTCAGCAAAAAGAGGGACAATTTCTGCTCAATGTTTCTAACTTTTAAGTTTAAAGTTATGCATTAACTGAGAAAAGTTTTTAGTTATAAGTTTGAACTTTAGATAACTCAAATGCAAAACAATAGGTGGTCGGATCTGTGCAGAGTGATCATGATGCAGCGAGTGCAAATGAATAAACTGCTCTAGGCCTATGAACAAGTTCTATGCTAAGAACTGGCATACATTAGCATAAACTAAGCACAGGCGCATTGGAGGTAAGCCTACAAAGATGGCTCCACAGCAATCAAGTTAGTATCATTGCAAACGTGGAATAAAGGATTATAAGATGGGAACAAGATCAAAAGTTTCCAGTTTGAAAATCATTACAACTGGCTTTCACATACTTTGTTCACATGGAGTTGGAGTGTGGTACACACAGAAACATTTTTATTGTAATGACATTTATATAGTGTTTACTACCTCTGACATGGCATTGACACACTTTATGCCAACAATGTATGGTGCTCTGGAACCCAAGGTTAGTGGTTAGTCCAGTGTTATTCGTTATTGATAGCTATTGGGTTAAGTCTTGTGTGATCAGCAATCCATTACATGCAGTCATTAGAGTATCTGTATCATGAACTAAATTAATTGGGGTGAGATGTGATCCATAATGAGGGGGCGGGGTTATGTGAGCTAATGTGCATGTTTAATAGATGAGTTAGAGATTAGAGGAGACATGGGATACTTGACTTGCCTAGACAAAACACAAATAGAGCCAGACTTGAGGCCTGCTTTAGATCTTGGTGGGGCTCCCATCATCCCTCCATGGTAGAATATCCAAGTACTTTGCCAAGCAGATGGTATTCTGGCTACCACATTTAGATGTGTGCTGGCTGAACTGCTGTCCATATCGACAGACTGTTTCCCTTTGCACAAGTAGAGCACCGTCGTCGAGGTGGCAGACTCCTCTGCTGGCTAATTGTATTTCATCACTATCAGGACGGCAGGTTTGTGCCAAGACTATTTATATGTCCCCATTGTGCTGGTGTTGTGCCCTAGTGGTGGTTTACTGATGGAGTGGAGACTGGTAATTACTACTGGTTTATATGTCAATACACATATATGTTGTGTTTGCTTCTAAAATATATGTAGGTAATGTGTTATGTTATCTTTTTCTTACATATTGGTGATCACACAAACAACATACACACACACTATTGAATGCACACCCACAGGCACCACAAGCACAACACCCAGAACCACCACAACCATTTTTTTTTGTAGTGTCAATACAGGTGTTTTCATCTTACCTTTATAGTTTGTAAAATGTACACTAATGCATTACACATAAAAAATGCATGTAAGAACAATGTAAAAGTACATGCGACTAAAGCAACTGTCAACTCAACACACTATACATGGTGAGACAAGTGTAAAAGAAGCTTACTGTAGATCCCAGCGACAACTGAGTTAATTTGCATCATGATCATGTAGAAGCAGCAAGCGGAGGACCTTGACAATGAGTCTCAAGATGGAAATGGCAATGGTAAACAGAAACAAAATGTAGGCTTCTACCTCATTTCCTTCAATTCCCTCAAGTCAAAATAGGAGTTTTCCCTGCCACAGTTTCCTCAATAGAAAGAAACATCATGATTGGCCCAATGGTAATCTCGGCTGGACTCCTGCGACAGGTGCTTCTGCCATTGATGCCGTCGACGCAGGTAAAAGTCTCTGGGCGGTCTTTTGACAATGAACCCACCAACATCTGAATAGAGCTGGGGGACCGCTGAGTGGGCGGGTGGTGAAACTGTAAAAAAACTGACGATGGGACCAAATCCACCAAGAAGGTTCCTGGAAACTCGAACAAGATTTCTTTTTATAATTAGATCTTGATACTGACCTCCTGAGTTGAACAACAACTGTGGGAAACAGGTAAAAAGACTGAAATTTTCATTGGCAACTGTAGAAGAGAATGATACGAGGGTTGTGCCTTCCCCAGTGGCAATATTGGCATCATTGAAGCTATCTATCTGCATATCCACATAAGACACATGGGTATCATTACAAAAGGAGGAAAGTAGTAGAGAATACTGAAAAATCAATGTTGCATAAAAGCCCCTGTCAGTAACTCCTGCAGATCTGTTCTCCAGCTGAAATACTGCTACAGATGAGTTGTTATTTGAAAAGAGATCTATTGCAGAAGGACCCCAATATTAATCGAAGGGCCTGGAATACTCGAGGGTGGAGGTGCCAATCTTTGGACATCAAATCCTTTTTTTTAGTATGAGTCTGTGATGAAATTGCACAGTCCCAGGAGCTACTCAGTGTCAAACATTCTCCCTTAGAAAGGCAACATTTCCAATGGGATTTCTCTAGTTTCTATGAGAGTATTGATCTCCGTAGCATCAGCCTCATGCTCACCTGCGGCCCCTGTAGCTACGGGGTCTCCGAGACAATGCCAGTCAACATGAGCTTCTCACAGGGATGCAGGGTTATCTGGTGGGTTCAACAGTGGGAGAGTCAGCAATCAGCATCCTCCCATCATGAGTGGCCACTCCCATGGTGTGGATGGGGTTACATGCAGCACTGAAGTTGACCCGTGCAGTTTGTAGGCCACAACCGCCACAGCTTCAGAGGCAGATTGCCATCTTGGTCACTGACGTGGCCACACCCCCATAACTTTGTATAGTTATGTTGCCCCTGTACAGAAGTATGCATTTCACCTTGCCTTTTATCAGACTTTGAATCACAAAGTAGCCTGCATGAAGCTTTAAACAGTTTATTGAACTTGACCATCTTGCTCTAGTCGAGAAGTCCGCATACCGGGTCTGCAACCCTGAGACTTCCATCTGATTCTTATACTAGATCTCGGGCCCCCAACCCTGCAGACTTCCATTTGATTCTTATATTAGATCTGATAATGTAGGAAAAAAGTCACACCCAGTCCACACACCTACATGGCTTACCCCCAGAGTAGGATCATGTGGGATTCTAAGTAGAACTATAGCCTCTGCCAGTACTGAAGGGGCCAATAATAGAGGCGATCTGGTAAAATTGTCTGAATCAATGAGGAGAGAATACCTACCAGTCTCACTAAATAGTGGAAAGAAACATCCTGCAAAGTCAGAATTGTACTCAATTGTTTTTTGATACGGACCAACTTGAACTCAGGAGCCCGAAGGAGCTCTCTCACCAAAACCACTAAAATCCTCAAGATATCCAACCTCTGTGATAGAATTAGATGTGATTTTTTTCATTATGCACTTCAAAATACAGACTTTATGTCAGTTCTATATTATACTGAACTTTATTCACTAAAAACTCCTCTTGATCCAGAACTATCACGTCATCCAGATAAACTACCATCCTGAACCCTAAGATGCACTGCAAGATGTATCTACAACTTGGTGAAATTCCAAGGAGCAGAGAATAGGCCGAGGGTAAGAGAGGTGAATCTGAGTGGCTGATCTAAAAGGTAATTTTGATGGGATTTGAAGATTGGGATTGTAGGATAGGTGTCCTTTAAATCTAAACAATAGCATCCAATCTCCTGGAAAAAGAATGTCTCTAAGACATCCAATCTCCTGGAAAAACAATGTCTCTAAGATTGTTAACTGTCTTCATTTTCAAATGGGAGTATAGCACAAACTGTTCTGGATCCCCTAGAATTACGGCAGAGTGACATTTCCCTTTTTATTTCTCTGATAAGAAAGATGTCGCTCACACAACACGCTGCCTCGAAAAGACAGGGTTCTCTTGCATCTTTTAAAAATAAAATGTTTATCTATATAGAAATTAAGTCCATCTCCCCTGGAAAAACTGAATATGATTTGGAAATTGATGATTCTGACATGGTGAAAAATATAAATCTCAAGGATAAGTCCACACAGTTTGCAAAGTCCAACAATTTATGGAAAGCATTGTACAATTGTGAGCAAAATGGCCATTCTGCCCACACCTTTAATAGAGAAGTGGAAAGGAAACCTTCCTTGGATTCTGTCTCATCCCATCTGTCTTATTTGGTGAATGGCATACAACCCACCCTACTCCTTTGTGGAAAGAACATTGGGCAGGTGTTCTATTAAGCTGCCTGTAGACGGGTCTGTATTAGGTAGATCGGATGGCAAAATTATGGCCCCTTTATCTGCCAGTACTGGAACAGACCGATTCATCAAAGATTCAAGCGAGTGAGGAATGGGCTCTGTCCAAGAATGAAAAAGATTGGATGTACCAGGCGCTTAATTTTAGTCGGTGGTTTCCGGTGCGCAGTACAGGTACCTAATTGCAAGCACCGGCACTTAAGACAATCTGCCCATCAAAACTATGTGTCTGATTTAGAGATGAGCACAACAGTTATTTATTAATTCAATATGCATTATAAAATGGGTAATACCCGACCGCCTAAGCCATTAGTGTTGATTTGGGAGCCAGGAAGAGTCTGAATCGTCAAACTTGTAGGAGTGTGAGGGTTAGTAGTGTTGTTGGCACTGTCATTGGCTGCGCTGACCTTGGCAGCGGGTGGTACATGTTGCAGTGGCTTCCTGATGACGGCCCTGACACTTTACGCACTGTATGTACCTGCCTATCTCGCTGATGAACCATCACCAAACAAGAGCATTGATCATCCAGAGCCACATCTGAACCTGCCAGCTCACCAAGATTTAGGTCTATTCTGATTAAACGGCCCTTGCACTTTTCAAATGATAACCTCAAATTGGTGTTTCGTAGAAGGTAGATGGCCCTTTGGGACCAATATTAAATTATCAAGAGAGCCATAAGTTGCCCAGAAGTCTTTCTTTGTTCTGCTGAGTGCAATATTTTTGTTATTATACTTAAGGGTTCAAAGAGTTTGGCCTGGTATGCTGTCCATATCCTGTCCACGCCCTTCCGGGATCTTGCCCTCCCTAGCTTTAAAAGGTGACTATTTTGGGAATCAAGGTAGGGGTTTTAGCAGCCTTATCTTATATAAATGGGTGAATGCAATCATCTCCCTTCCTAGATCTTGTTCCTAAACCTGGACTCAATCTAATGTTCTACAAATGGAGTGGGGGTCCATTCAGAATAGTTGGGGCACTGAAGCAGGTCTGGTTCAAACATGGAAATAACCCCAGCATCTAAGATAATCGTATGGGGGTTCTCTTAACATTTTAGTAGTTTAAAATGATCATGTCTATCAGAATCATTGTCACACTATGTGTTATTGGAACATATCTAATCTAAATCATACATGACATCGAAAGAGCTTTTAGCAGAACCAGCAATTTCCTCAAAGTTAGAGGCCTCAGAATGAGACCTCGGATATCATCTGACTGCACTAATGAACCACAAGAGCTGATAGCACTGGGAGAGTCATGGGAAGAAAGCAAATACTTGGTTGCCTGATCTTCTTTCCAGATTGACTTTGTACTCCTCTACCAGTTCTCAAATCTGGAGATGCCAGGTCTGAGGTTCAGGCATGCATTCTCCTATCAGTATCAGTCTGGGTTAGAGTGTTTGATATTGCTCTTTCAACCGAGGTGGCATATCTACAGTAACATGCTTAATTAATTAAGAAAAAGACTTTTGTGTAGAATTACCCACAGAAACAACCAAAAAATCACAAAGACTTTGCTTAAATCTCTCTTCTTTCTCCGTTTCAGCACTCCTACCCTTGTCATATTGATAGAAATCTTTAACACAACTTTGAATAAGTAGGGAAATACAGATTCTTCTTTTTAAAGCCATACAGGATTAGAACCCTTTCTGTCTCCATCTACAGCATAAGCCAATGAAAGAAGCAGCACACATAGGCAAGGAAACTGCACAAGAAAAAGCTATTCATTTTCTGTAAGTATCAAAGGCACCTTGGTTATTAGAAGGCAAAC